>NC_042969.1:68349226-69050059 GCF_901001165.1 Salmo trutta | reverse complement strand
ACGTCATTTTATCTGTGGGCAATGACCTTGAGCCTTCTTAGATGGGCACTTCTAATGTAACTCTATGGCAGCACCAAGGGGCTTGAATTTTCAAGCTCTACCTGTAGATTTTGCAGTGACGTAGTGTCCCCATGAGTGACAAAACACTGAGCCAACCACGGCGCAACTAGAGCACATTACCAACCCCTACACTGGCTGCCCCACCACCACAGAAAGTACTGTTAGGCTGAAACACCTGCATTTTGGAGCTGCCTTACTCAAGAAAGCAAAAAAGAGACCAAGTTTGTATGCAGCTTTATTAATAAGAGCACCTCCTCCCAGCTGCCCACTGCACTGAGGCTAGGAAACACTGTCACCACCAATAAATCCACGATAATCGAGAATTTCAATAAGCATTTCTCTATGACTGGCCATGCTTTCCTCCTGGCTACCCCAACCCTGGCCAACAGCTCCGCACCAACCGCAGCTACTTGCCCAAGCCTCCCCAGCTTCTCCTTCACCCAAATCCAGATAGCAGATGTTCTGAAGGAGCTGCAAAACCTGGACCCATACAAATCAGCTGGGCTAGACAATCTGGACCCTCTCTTTCTAAAATGATCCACCACCATTGTTGCAAGCCCTATTACCAGTCTGTTCAACCTCTCTTTTGTATTGTCCGAGATCCCTAAAGATCGGAAAGCTGCTGCGGTCATCCCGCTCTTCAAAGGGGGTGACACTCTAGACCCAAACTGTTACAGACCTATATCCATCCTGCCCTGCCTTTCTAAAGTCTTCGAAAGCCAAGTTAATAAACAGATCACTGACCATTTTGAATCCCACCATACCTTCTCCGCTGTGCAATCCGATTTCCAAGCTGGTCATGGGGGCACCTCTGCCACGCTCAAGGTACAAAACGATATCATAACTGCCATTGATAAAAGACAGTACTGTGCAGCCATCTTCATCAACCTAGCCAAGGCTTTCTACTCTTGTCAATCACCGTATTCTTATCGGCAGACTCAACGACCTTGGTTTCACAAATGACTGCATCGCCTGGTTCACCAACTACTTCTCAGATAGAGTTCAGTGTGTCATATCGGAGGGCCTGTTGTCCGGACCTCTGGCAGTCTCTATGGGGGTACCACAGGGTTCAATTCTCGGGCTAACTCTTTTCTCTCTATATATCAACGATGTCGCTCTTGCTGCGGGTGATTCCCTGATCCACCTCTACGCATATGACACCATTCTGTATGCATCTGGCCCTTATTTGGACACTGTGTTAACTAACCTCCAAAAGAGCTTCAATGCCATACAACACTCCTTCCGTGGCCTCCAACTGCTCTTAAACGCTAGTAAAACTAAATGCATGCTTTTCAACCGATCACTGCACCCGCCCATCCGGCTAGCATCACTACACTGGACGGTTCTGACTTAGAATATGTGGACAATTACAAATACTTAGGTGTCTGACAAGACTGTAAACTCTCCTTCCAGACTGATATTAAACATCTCCAATCCAAAATTAAATCTAGAATCGGCTTCCTATTTCGCAACAAAGCCTCCTTCACTCACGCTGCCAAACATACCCCGTAAAACTGACTATCCTATCGATCCTCGACTTCGGCGATGTCATTTATATAATAGCCTCCAACACTCTACTCAGCAAACTGGATGCAGTCTATCACAGTGCCTTCTGTTTTGTCACCAAAGCCCCATATACCACCCACCACTGCGACCTGTATGCTCTTGTTGGCTGGCCCTCGCTACGTATTCGTTGCCAGACCCACTGGCTCCAGGTCGTCTATAAGTCTTTGCTAGGTAAAGCTCCGCTTGATCTCAGCTCACAGGTCACGATAACTAGAGGTCGACCGACTATGATTTTTCGACGCCGATGCCGATTATTGGAGGACCAAAAAGCCGATACCGATTACTCGGCCGATTTAAAAAGAAAAAAATATATATATATCATTTTTTTTTTATATATATATATATATATATATATATATATTTTTTTTTTTATTATTTTTTTTTTTTATATATATATTTTTTTTATATATATTTTTTTACAATTGTATTTATTTATTTGTAATAATGACAATTACAACAATACTGAATGAACACTTATTTTAATTTAATATAATACATCAATAAAATCAATTTTGCCTCAAATAAATAATGAAACATGTTCAATTTGGTTTAAATAATGCAAAAACAAAGTGTTGGAGAAGAAAGTAAAAGTGCAATATGTGCCATGTAAAAAAAGCTAACGTTTAAGTTCCTTGCTCAGAACATGAGAACATATGAAAGCTGGTGGTTCCTTTTAACATGAGTCTTCAATATTCCCAGGTAAGAAGTTTTGTAGTTATTATAGGAATTATAGGACTATTTCTCTCTATACGATTTGTATTTCATATACCTTTGACTATTGGATGTTCTTATAGGCACTTTAGTATTGCCAGTGTAACAGTATAACTTCCGTCCCTCTCCTCGCTCCTACCTGGGCTCGAACCAGGAACACATCAACAGCCACCCTCAAAGCAGCGTTACCCATGCAGAGCAAGGGGAACAACTACTCCAAGTCTCAGAGCGAGTGACGTTTGAAACGCTATTAGCGCGCACCCGGCTAACTAGCTAGCCATTTCACATCGGTTACACCAGCCTAATCTTGGGAGTTGACAGGCCTGAAGTCATAAACAGCGCAATGCATTGCGAAGGGCTGCTGGCAAACGCACGAGAGTGCTGTTTGAATGAATGCTTACGAGCCTGCTGCTGCCTACCATCGCTCAGTCGGACTGCTCTATCAAATCATAGACTTAATTATAACATAATAACACACAGAAATACGAGCCTTAGGTCATTAATATAGTCGAATCCGGAAACTATCATCTCGAAAACATAACGTTTTTCCTGTCAGTGAAATACGGAACCGTTCTGTATTTTATCTAACGGGTAGCATCCCTAAGTCTAAATATTCTTGTTACATTGCACAACCTTCAGTGTTATGTCATAATTACGTAGATTTCTGGCAAATTAGTTCGCCACGAGCCAGGCGGCCCAAACTGTTGCATATACGATTGTGCTTTTTTCGCAAATGCGCTTTTGTTAAATCATCCCCTGTTTGGCGGAGTCGGCTGTCTTTGTTAGGAAGAAATAGTCTTCACAGTTCGCAATGAGCCAGGTGGCCCAAACTGCTGCATATACCCTGACTCTGTTTGCAAGAGAAGTGACACATTTTCCCTAGTTAAAAGAAATTCATGTTAGCAGGCAATATTAACTAAATATGCAGGTTTAAAAATATATACTTGTGTATTGATTTTAAGAAAGGCATTGATGTTTATGGTTGGAGCAACGTGTACCTAAGCGATTATATGCAATGCAGGACAGGCTAGATAAACTAGTAATATCATCAACCATGTGTAGTTAACTAGTGATTATGATTGATTGATTGTTTTTTATAAGATATGTTTAATGCTAGCTAGCAACTTACCTTGGCTTCTTACTGCATTTGCGTAACAGGCAGGCTCCTCGTGGAGTGCAATGTAAAGCAGGTGGTTAGAGCGTTGGACTAGTTAAGCGTAAGGTTGCAAGATTGAATCCCCGAGCTGACAAGGTAAAAATCTGTTGTTCTTCCCCTGAACAAGGCAGTTAACCCACCGTTCCAAGGCCGTCATTGAAAATAAGAATGTGTTCTTAACTGACTTGCCTAGTTAAATAAAGGTCTAAAAAAAAAAACGGCCAAATCGGCGTCCAAAAATACCGTTTTCCGATTGTTATGAAAACTTGAAATCGGCCCTAATTAATCGGCCATTCTGATTAATCGGTCGACCTCTAACGATAACTGCACCCACCCGTAGCACGCGCTCCAGCAGGTATATCTCACTGGTCACCCCAAAGCCAACACCTCTTTGGCTACCTTTCCTCCCAGTTCTCTGCTGCCAATGACTGGAACGAATTGCCTATTTATTGCCTTACCTCCTCACGCCATTTGCACACACTGTATATAGACTTTCTTTTCTATTGTGTTATTGACTGTAAATTTGTTTATTCTATGTGTAACTCTGTGTTGTTGTTTGTGTCACTCTGCTTTGCTTTATCTTGGCCAGGTCGCAGTTGTAAATGAGAACTTGTTCTCAACTGGCCTACCTGGTTAAATAAAGGTGAAAGAAAAAAAATATTAACTCAACAATTGGATTGGATTTTTTTACATTGTTTTCAAACAGATATGTGACACGTATTAATGCCAAAATAACATGCAAAACATGCAAACAAAACATTGACTGGTCGCCACTGGCCAGTTTATACTTGGTCTAATGACATGTCTGTAGAGAATTAGAATGCGACAAGTGTCGCTGGTCAAAACAACATTTAATTTATACTCCGGTGGAAAGTCTGTAGACCATCACTGCGACTGTCAGTTTTCTTTTCACACAGACATCAGACATTTCACACAAAAGTTTAACGCCTCATGTCCACCAGATGCATCAAACTCTTTGTACCTGTAGGACCATATCATTGGAGTCTCCCTGGATCCCTGGAGGCCACAGTGTGCTCTCAGTCACTGCACACTGCAGGTGACAGGGACATGGCCTGATTGACTGTGTCACACTGTGAGCCTCAGCTGGTCTAGTTTGTCCATGCACTGGGGGTAATCTATAGGATTTATGATGCATTACATAGGAGATAGGAAGTGGGGGAGGAAATAGTTATCATCCCTTTAGGGGACCACTACAGCCATCCATTTCTCATGGAGCAGATGTGTCTATGCCCTATGGAACTAGCATGGTGGAGGATACTTTTGTTTTCTTCCTTATTTATTTGTTTTTATGTTTGGTCGACGACCATTTGAAGCCTCATTAATGAAATAATTAGCATATTTGTTTCATTATTTAGAGAACAGCATCACGATTAACAGCTAACTAAATGTGACTGTGGAGAGAATTTTTGAATGAAATGCTTTTTTGTTGCAGCACAATATAATTTGAGATGTAATACTGTAAGCAATACTACATGTGTTTCATGAACAACCATGTAGACATGTCTGACCTTGAGACTTTGGAAATCATTTCATCATGGTATTTACTTTAATGGAATAGGAAGAACTGTCAAACAGAGAAACTGTAGTAACATGTTAGTAACATCTTTGATAAGCAAGATAACATGTGGGAGGTTCATTGTTGTTTCTCCTTTAAATTCAAATGGGTTCCTTTTGTAACACCAAGACTGGAAACAATAAAACATAATACATTTTACACATCACAATAGCAAGAGCTTTGTTAATGGTCTGAAAATAAAACTTAGCAGCAAAACAAATTCCAACTTCCATTGTTACCATGGAAACTGAGAAACTCTCTCCCCTCCAAAGCATGTACTGTATATTTATTACTTCATGTCTCTCAAAACATGTTGTATGTGAATGAGTATTTTCATGGAACAGTGAAAAAAAGCTGCTACCACAGATTCCTTCCCTCAGTATTTCTGGAGCTGTCAGATTGCTGAAGATGAATGTGATGTTGTCTGCACACTGAAATTACTTCAGCTGGCAGTCGGTGGGAAACCCACATGTTCACCTCGCCTCTCTCGCTCACTCACTCACTCCCTCACTCACTTTTCTTCTCTTTTCTGTCTTTCTCTCACTCAAAGACATCAGATTGTGCAGGCAGTGCAACTCGGCTACAAAGGCCTTTTCAGTCAAGTGGGTGCTGAATGTTGTCTGTGCTGCCAACCAACAGCACACTGCCTGAGTTTCACAAGCAGTGTTCCAATGACAGGTAACACAGGCCTGGTCTCCACACCTTGATGGAGAGGTGGGGGGGCTTAACTCTTTCTGGAGTAGTGGCTAATTTGTGTAATTGATCTTGTTATGTGTTCTCTAGGGTGGCTGGAGATCCAGGTTCAATTCAATCTCTCCTCAGCTCAGCTTCCACTGCCACTACCATAAAGGAGGCAAATTAACAGTCTAAGTATCCTTCAAGGCAAGGTGACTCAGGCAGGGCTTATACTGTTTTAATTACAGATGAATACATGGATAACAGGTAACCTAGATGATACAGCAGTTTAATGTCCTCTGTGCTACATCATTGATCTATTCACAAAGTGTTTCCAGTTACACAAGCTGTCATAAAGACTGGCAAACTCATCATTAAGTGAATTAATGCGTATAAGAGCACACAATTGTAACGACATGACTGTTCCCCCCCATCAGGCTAATGGATTACAGTCATCTTGCCAGCTAAGAACATGAACGAGGTGTTTGGTGGTTGGACTGAAGAAGGAACTTCAGTCCAACCTGGGAAATTATGAGTTAGTACTTTGTATTTGTCTTAGTGAACGGTATAGCACTTAATGGGCTGCTGCCCCATATGTATTACTCACAGTAATTGAACCGTCTAGCCACCTCCCACTCCCCTTTCCAACCATGTATTAGAGCAGCGACATTATAGGACACATTTACTGCAAAATGGGAGAACAGCCCAGTACAATCGGGTCTGACACATCCCATTTAGTTCAACATTCAACATTTCAGTTGAATGCATTCAGTTTTGGGGTGGCAGGTAGCCTAGCGGTTAGAGCGTTGGACAAGTAACCGAAAGGTTGCAAGATCGAATCCCCGAGCTTACAAGGTAAAAAGCTGTTGTTCTGCCCCTGAGCAAGGCAGTTAACCCACTGTTCCCTGGGTGCCGATGATGTTGATTAAGGCAGCCCCCCGCACCTCTCTGATTCATAGGGGTTTGGGTTAAATGCGGAAGACACATTTCAGTTGAATGCATTCAGTTGTACAACTCATGAGGTATCCCCCTTTCCTTAAAGATGCAGTCTGGGATCTTAAGCACTTAGATATTCATAACATATTGTACAAATTTGAATTCGTAACATTTCATATGAATTGCAAAAGTACACAAATGTGCACAGTTATCGGGGAGCTGTTTTGGCTCGTGAGCACTACTTTCAAAACTACTGGGAGAAATTATACATAACCTTTGGAGCGTCACTTCAAGCCTTGTGATATTGCTTAATTGGAGTGCCTTCAAAGCAGAAAAGGTCATTTTGAATCTATTCCAGAGGCCCTGGTGGCCTAGTTGTTTTTTCATGTTTGGAATGCAGTGAAAAGGGGCAGTTTAATACAATACAATACATTCACCAATCAATACCAGTTAGTCAAACGTTGATAAACCCGCCAAGTAAGGACAGACAGACAGTCAGTCAGTCAGTCAATCAATCCTTGGAGGGATGTAAGCCACCCATCTCTAGTTAAATACAAGTTTATTGATTTTCCTCCCAACCACAAACATGAGTACCTTAAAATGTCAATAGCCCCGGCATTTATTTGCTTCAATCACGGAGCACAACTGGTGCTTATTAGAGACAGGCTTCTATTTGAGCCAGGCTTCTATTTCCTTAATGCACACAGCTTTTGCTCAATAAAATGTTTAAAAGACTACCACACTGTGTATTGTGGCCAGTATAAACATTATAATAACATCCATCCTAGATTAGACTTGCAAAGACTAGGCTGCCTATCATACACCCTCGATTTCACGCCTTACCATCACTGAGAGCGATACCGGCACCATAGATAGCAACGTTGACAGAATATATATATATATAAAAAAAAAATTATGTTTAATGCACGTGACTGTGGGAATAGCATAGCTGTATCCATGGTAACCTCGTAAAGAATTCATTTAGATGTGACGTTTATTTGAAACAGACGTTTATTTGCTGAAATGTGTTCTGATGCCTGGCTATTAAAAGGGACAGGCAGCTATTTGAGACTCAGCGTTTAATTGACGTTTTACGGTAGATCAATGGGAGGAGCTAGTGTTTATATTTCACATCCAAATGTTTAAGAAGCATCGTAGACAAACCTCTCACAAACATTTATTTTAGATTCAGGAAAGGCAGATCATCAATAATAAGTTAATTATAGTCAAGTCTCCACCTCTCTAAACTGTTATCTAATTACAGTGAAGTCGCCACCTCTCTAAACTGTTATCTAATTATAGTCAAGTCTCCACCTCTCTTCCAAGTGGCGCAGTGGTCTAAGGCACTGCATCGCAGTGCTAGCTGTATCGCTAGAGATCCTGGTTCAAGTCCAGGCTCTGTTGGGCAGCACACAATTGGCCCAGCATTGTCCGGGCTAGGGGAGGGTTTGGCCGGCAGGGATGTTTTTGTCCCATCACGCTCTAGCGACTCCTGCGGCAGGCCAGGCGCAATGCATGCTGACACCGTCGCCAGGTGTACGGTGCTTCCTCCGACACATTGGTGCGGCTGGCTTCCGGGCTAAGCAGGCATTGTGTCAAGAAGCAGTGCGGCTTGGCTGGGTTGTGTTTCGGAGGACATAAGGCTCTCGACCTCACCTCTCCCAAGTCCGTATGGGAGTTGCAGCGAAGGGACGAGACTTTAACTACCAATTGGATACCACGAAAAATAGTACATTTTTTAAAGTAAATAAATACAAATTATAATTAAATGAAAGTCTCCACCTTACTAAACTGTTATCTAATTGCAGTCAAGTCTCCTGCTCTCTAAACTGTTATCTAATTACAGTCAAGTCTCCACCTCTCTAAACTGTTTCAGACTAACCCATTTAGAATAATTTATGAAACTGGAGATGAAAACTGACACAAATACTTTTTTCTGACAGTTTGGGACTTAATTTAATTTCTTCCGCTGTAAATGTCACAGCTATTTCCATTTTATTTGCTCTCTTATAACAGCCCTTTTTCCTTTCAATCAAGCTAAAGTAAACCGACACCCACTTGCAATAACACTTAGGCAGTAGTACAGATCAATCACTTGGCTGGCACAGTTTTTCACATCCAACAGACATCTCTTGCTCTAACAGGCTCAAATTATGAGGGGCATGTTGGTGGTTCACTAACTTCAGACAAGGAGCCAAAGAGAACACATCTCTTATCTGTCCCCACCTCATTGGCTAAGATGCTATTCTGGACCTGGGTCACGTGTCTCTCCCACTCAGAAATGTACAGTGGCTCCTGGCTGCTCTCAGATTTAATAGGGAAAACTGATTGTAACCATGGAGGAGATGGAAACGCTCCGCTCCTTCAATAGAAACATTGTTTAGCACAGTTATCAATAGCGGCGGAGTGGCCATTGCCAGATAGAAGGCTTGAATTTGACCGACCACACACAGGTCACATTGAGGAGCTTAGCGCTCTTGTGAGGAGGAGGTGGTGACACACACACACTATCAGACAGACGTCCACTCTGTTGTCTATAGCCTTTTAATCCTTTGTTCTGAAAGAGGCGGAAAGGTCAGGATTAGCATCAGAGTCTATGACATAACTATCTATCATAGAGATTTCACTGTCACTATATGAGCCCTGTTTCCCTCTGAACTCAATATCAGTGCAACACAAATGTGAAATGTGATGTAAATGAGACACAAAATGTGTCATTAACATCAGTAGTTGTTTGCCAGACACCACTAAAGGTTATCCCAAACACATTGAATGTCAAGACATGAGATTACACCAGTGCCACTTCTTCCTTTATGCAGACTATGTGCTACTCGAAGCCCCGTGGCTGCCTAGGGGGCCAAAAATAAATAAATTCACTCAGTTGGGGTCTCAATTTACTGTTGAGATTTAGAAAAGTAGAATTCACAAGGTGCAATTTCGACATTTGGTAGTGCATCAGCAGTTTTCAACTTGTTATGACATTCAATTAGCCCATGTCAGCTAACATTGCTAGTTAAGGTAGTTTAGCCAGCTATCTAAACCTTGTGGTTGGCCTAATCATTACCGGACACGCAGGGCATGTGCTCAGGGGCCCTGACCTCCAGGGGGCCCCCATTGATATCATCGCCAAAGTCATGGAAAAATGCAAAGAATTGCAGAAAATTGGCTTTAAAACTGCAACATTTTCTCTACCCCATGGCAAAATGTGTTGAATTAGGATGGAAATTGTGCATTAGGCAGGTACAGTGTTTCATTTTTGGAGGAAAACTCTAAACTAAAACTAACAACCAATTATGCCCACAACACAATAGTAGAAATGTCCAATGCACCTGTCAGTTTGAATACAAAAAAAGGCACATTTCTGTATCCTTGTAGAATTTGACCATCTGGCAGCTGTTTCTCTCGTGGTGCCAGAGAGAGCTCTGTGTGGATGTCTCCTGGGCTGGGTGCCACTGACTCTGGCCCCACTGTCTGGTGGTGGTTTAACTGTTGCTAAAACACAGTCTGAGAGAGAGGATGCTGTAGTAACATTTTGTGCAACAGTTGGCAAACAATTTGGCATCATATATAGCTGTCGGTTTTTACAGGGTGGTTGTATCACATTGAACATTGAGGTAGAGTATGTATCTGTCTGCCTGGACTCATATACCTCATGTAAGTGAAATGGGGGGACATGGTGATGATGATTGATTGATTGTCAAAGTTGTGAATCTGAATAGCATTAGGAAATTAAACAATGTGTAGGCATATTTAGGAAGACCTACCTCACATATTTTGGATGTTTCTGAGTTTGTGGGAAACATGTATTTAATCTCGATAACTAAGAGGTTAAAATGACAGATGCCAGTTTACTGTTTTGGTCAGCAGCATGTGCTTGCAACTGATAGGTCACTGGGCAGTGGTCTGCTCTCTCTGGCTCTGAGAGGCAGGGAATGATTGCTCGGATCCAGAGTAACGGGATTTTGCCCCGCCTACAAGATGCACTGATTGGTCTTGTTTGTTCAACGAATCAACTTCCCCGTGCGCACTGAACTACTCCGCGTCAATTTCACGTTCAATGAATAGCCTTCTCAAACTTGTTGATGTTGACGAAACCTTTTAAAACTTTGAAGAACATATTGAAGGTAAAGCACATTGAAATACAAATAACGATTATGGAATAGGCTTTATTGGCGTTTTTCTCTTTATAGCCACACGGTCAACTTCAACCAATTAATAGGCTAAATCAATGAAATCGTACGGAGTTTATGAAATGAGTCTCATGATATTGCTGATATTCAAAGTGACAATGAAATATAAGGATGGAGACAATTGAATATTTCATGTTATAACTGAGAAATAAACGCGTCACACTGGCCACGGATTGTGCTGGACCTCTGCAAAGGTAGGATGTTCTTATTTTCCTTCAGCATACAACATTCCTTGTTCACTTGTTGACATCCATTACATCCTACGAGTATACGTTAGTTTGAGTGAACATCGATGTGGGTAATAGAAATATCATGCAGTCCATCGACTGTCATGTCAAAAATACAGTATCTGCTTCTGCCATGACTTGAGTGGCATCTTTCCTTACAACATAATCATATTGCTTGGCATGCCTGGCAGTGTTAAAACAAATAACAGTTATTAGGCGTATCACTTCATGGAAAACGTTTTCAAAGACCATAATTAAGGATCCTCTTGAACACTTTTTAAATGTCTATAATGAACTAATCAGACTTTCCATATGGACAGTAATTAATATTGGGAGGCTGGGTGTGTGTGATGGATTACACAGTGATACCCACTGGTCAGTTGGAAAGGTTGCTGACATTCTGCACATAGCTCCTCTCTCTATTGGCTTTTTAACATGACCCCTAGCCAGCTGTTATGCAGGGCAGCATGTGTGCAGCGCAACAACTGGAGGAATACCCATAGGGGTCCCCAGTCCTACTCTATAGCACCCTTGTGCCTCTGATTATGCATGTTTCTAAACACTCCTTTGTATGCATTTACCGCATAAAGCCTTTGTAGACTAACTAAACCTTTCTCTCTGTACTGTAGGCTATATCTCTACCTATAATATGTGCCATCTCCATTTTATTCTGAGTGAAACTCTCTCGGGATGCATGCAGTATGAATGTAGCTTACACTGGCTCTCATCCTAGCCAACTCTATCTGAATAACACCCCTTGCTTCTCACAGACAGACTCTCTCAGCCTCAGACAGCTTCTCTTCTTCTGTTATGTGTGACAGGACTTTGTCAGGCCTGGGAAAGTGCTTCTCTAGCTCACAGGAAGTGTCAGTCAGGGCCCTTTCTCTTTCTGTCATATTGAAACTACAATGTTTTCTTCACAGATAAAATACGTTCATAAACCTTCTCCCACACTGCAGTGCCAGGTGGCTTGGAGGCAAAAATGTCCATTCATTAGAATCCACATAATAATCCTGTTGCTGCAAGATCCTACATCTGTACTAGAGAGTTGGAGATACTCTGATGAAGTGGCTGGTGGTGAAGAAGCATGGGAACGGTCTGTCCGAGAGACTGTGGCGGCACTAATGACATCACTTCTATGGAAGTGACAGAGTCAGACTGGCCTTAAAAGGCATTGTTTGTTTGAGATGACGTGAACCAAAATGTCATTTCTGAAAAGGATTCAGTGATTGGTCTGCCTGTTTGTAGCTGGACGTAATGTGTGGTTTTGACAGGATGTTAAGGATGTCTATAACACCATTACCATGTAGGATGATTAATACTGTAAACCTGTCTTCTCTACACACTGCAAATTAGCCATATCTAGTTAAACCTCTCTTCATTCATTCATTCAATCAATCAATCAAATGTATTTATAAAGTTCTTTTTACATCAGCCAATCTCACAAAGTGCTATACAGAAACCCAGCCTAAAACCCCAAACAGGAAGCAATGCAGATGTATAAGCACGGTGGCTAGGAAAATCTCGCTAGAAAGGCAGGAACCTAGGAAGAAACCTAGAGAGGAGCCAGGCTCTGAAGGGTGGCCAGTCCTCTTCTGACTGTGCCAGGTAGAGATTATAACAGTACATGGCCAAGATGTTCAAACGTTCATAGATGACCAGCAGGGTCAAATAATAATCACAGTGGTTGTAGAGGATGCAACAGGTCAGCACCTCAGGAGTAAATGTCAGTTGGCTTTTCATAGCCGATCATTCAGAGTTAGAGACAGCAGGTGGGTAGAGAGAGAGTTGAGAACAGCAGGCCCGGGACAAGGTAGCACGTCCGGTGATCAGGTCAGGGTTCCATAGCAGGTGGACTGGGGACAGCAAGGAGTCATCAGGCCAGATAGTCCTGAGGCATGGTCCTAGGCCTCAAGTCCTCCGAGAGAAGAGAGAGAGTTAGAGGGAGCATACTGAAATTCACACAGGACACCGGATAAGACAGGAGAAATACTCCAGATATAACTGACTGATCCTAGCACCCCAACACAAACTATTGCAGCATAAATACTGGAGTCTGAGACAGGAGGGGTCAGTAAACACTGTGGCCCCGTCCAACGATACAGGGCCAACCAGGCAGAATATAACCCCACCCACTTTGCCAAAGCACAGCTCCCACACCACTAGAGCGATATCTTCAAACCACCAACTTACTACCCTGAGACATGGCCGAGTATAGCCCACGAAGATCTCCCCCACGGTACAAACCCGATGGGGACGCCAACCCGGACAGGAAGATCACGTCAGTGACTCAAACCACTCAAGTGACGCACCCCTCCTAGGAACGGCATGGAAGATCACCAGTAAGCCAGTGACTCAGCCCCTGTAATAGGGCTAGAGGCAGAGAATCCCAGGGGAGAGAGGGCAACCGGCCAGGCAGAGACAGCAAGGGCAGTTTGTCGCTCCAGTGCCTTTCCGTTCACCTTCACACTCCTGGGCCAGACTACACTCAATCATAGGACCTACTGAAGAGATGAGTCTTCAATGAAGACATAAAGGTTGAGACCGAGTCTGCGTCTCTCACATGGGCAGGCAGACCATTCCATAAAAATTGAGCTCTATAGGAGAAAGCCCTGCCTCCAGCTGTTTGCTTAGAAATTCTAGGGACAATTAGGAGGCCTGCGTCTTGTGACCGTAGCGTACGTGTAGGTATGTACGGCAGGACCAAATCTGAGAGATAGGTAGGAGCAAGTCCATGTAATGCTTTGTAGGTTAACAGTAAAACCTTGAAATCAGCCCTTGCCTTAACAGGAAGCCAGTGTAGAGAGGCTAGCACTGGAGTAATATGATATTTTTTCTCTCTCTCTCTTTTTGTTTATGGCCATGAAAGCAATTCCTTCTAGTTATCACAAACCAGTTATCACAAACACATCACTTAACCCTATATAGAAGGTGGATAATAGAGCATATCAAACCCAAATAGACTGTGTCAAATGCTTTGTTAGAACAAATCACATCTATTAAGCTTAAATTAATGTGCCGTCATCTAATTCATTCCTAACAGGCTCAATCAGGCTTAATAACCCAAACATATCCTCTTGTGATTGTGGTTTAAACAAACACTGTCTGTCTGGTGAAAACCCACCTTTCACTGTTTTAGAATGAGACTGTGTTAAAGCTTGTCTGTCTGACTGACTATTTCACTCACAGCATACAGTGTTACATGTTCCACACCCAAATCTGGGCCCATGTAGGTGTCCACACTGGAGCATGTGCTATTTTTAGAACACACAGAATACTGTAAATAAAAGATGAAAGCTCTCCTTTCCTCCATAGACGTGGACCAAAACAACATTCAGCTCTTTTTAGGACGGATAGAGTCAGAGGTAGACATAAGTATTCACTGCCAGGCTGATTAGTTGTGATGCACTTCAGGCACCTCATCAAGCAGAGTTGGGTTTAGGATGGCACTTTAATGTGTGTAGTGTGAAGATACAGTCACAGTACAAGGCCCTCAATGCACACAAGTATGCCTTTGGAGAGTGTTGGTATGATATGAATCCTTGTAGCCATTGATGTAAGATTCATGCGACAGATAAACATGGTACAGATCATTTCCAGAGGCATTTAAAATGCTATTTGTGTTTACACAGGATTTTTCCGCATAACTCATTTCCATCTGTGGTCCATTTCGATCGCCATGTACCATCTGACATTGTTGTCACATGCACGTACAATAAGCAACACAAAAGCAGTTGTATAGCTTCTGTATACAGGATGAATGGTCATGAATACAGTGGTTTGGTACATAATGTGTTCCTTTATTCCCCTCCACTACAGTGGGTTAATTAGTGATCAGATTCCAGTGAAGCCTGTAGGGTACTGTGAGGCCTATAGAGTACCGTGAGGGCTGTAGCGTACCGTGAGGCCTGTAGCGTACTGTGAGGCATGGGAGCTCTGTAGCGTACTGTGAGGCCTGCAGCGTGCTGTGAGGTCTGTAGCGAACTGTGAGGTCTGTAGCGTACTGTGAGGTCTGTAGCGTACTGTGAGGTCTGTAGCGTACTGTGAGGTCAGTAGCGTACCGTGAGGCATGTGAGCTCTGTAGCGTACTGTGAGGCCTGCAGCGTGCTGTGAGGTCTGTGAGATCTGTTGCATACCGTCAGGCCTGTAGCGTACAATGAGGTCTGTAGCGTACCGTGAGGCACGTAGCGTACCGTGAGGTCTGTAGCGTACCGTGAGGTCTGTAGCGTACCGTGAGGCCTGTAGCGTACCGTGAGGCCTGTAGCGTACCGTGAGGCCTGTAGCGTACCGTGAGGCATGTGAGCTCTGTAGCGTGCTGTGAGGCCTGTAGCGTACTGTGAGGCCTGTAGCGTACTGTGAGGCCTGTAGCGTACTGTGAGGCCTGTAGCGTACTGTGAGGAATGTGGGATCTGTAGCGTACTGTGAGGCCTGTAGCGTACTGTGAGGCCTGTAGCGTACTGTGGGATCTGTAGCGTACTGTGAGGCCTGTAGCGTACTGTGAGGCCTGTAGCGTACTGTGAGGCCTGTAGCGTACTGTGAGGCCTGTAGCGTACTGTGGGATCTGTAGCGTACTGTGGGATCTGTAGCGTACTGTGGGAACTGTAGCGTACTGTGAGGCCTGTAGCGTACTGTGGGATCTGTAGCGTACTGTGAGGCCTGTAGCGTACTGTGAGGAATGTGGGATCTGTAGCGTACTGTGAGGTCTGTAGCGTACTGTGAGGTCTGTAGCATACCGTGAGGCCTGTAGCGTACCGTGAGGCATGTGAGCTCTGTAGCGTGCTGTGAGGTCTGTGAGATCTGTTGTGTACTGTGAGGCCTGTAGCGTACTGTGAGGCCTGTAGCGTACTGTGAGGCCTGTCGCGTACTGTGAGATCTGTCGCGTACTGTGAGATCTGTCGCGTACTGTGGGGCCTGTCGCGTACTGTGGGGCCTGTAGCGTACTGTGGGATCTGTAGCGTACTGTGAGGCCTGTAGCGTACTGTGAGGCCTGTAGCGTACTGTGAGGCCTGTAGCGTACTGTGAGGCCTGTAGCGTACTGTGGGATCTGTAGCGTACTGTGAGGCCTGTAGCGTACTGTGAGGAATGTGGGATCTGTAGCGTACTGTGAGGCCTGTAGCGTACTGTGAGGCCTGTAGCGTACTGTGAGGCCTGTAGCGTACTGTGAGGCATGTGGGATCTGTCGCGTACCGTGAGGTCTGTAGCGTACCATGAGGCCTGTAGCGTACCGTGAGGCATGTGAGCTCTGTAGCGTGCTGTGAGGTCTGTGAGATCTGTTGCGTACTGTGAGGCCTGTAGCGTACTGTGAGGCCTGTAGCGTACTGTGAGGCCTGTAGCGTACTGTGAGGCCTGTAGCGTACTGTGAGGCCTGTAGTCGCGTACTGTG
Organism: Salmo trutta; assembly: GCF_901001165.1. Lineage (NCBI taxonomy): Eukaryota > Metazoa > Chordata > Actinopteri > Salmoniformes > Salmonidae > Salmo > Salmo trutta. Next base: position 69,033,579 of record NC_042969.1, on the reverse strand, counting down.
AGGCCTGTAGTCGCGTACTGTGAGGCCTGTAGTCGCGTACTGTGAGGCCTGTAGTCGCGTACTGTGAGGCCTGTAGTCGCGTACTGTGAGGCCTGTAGTCGCATACTGTGAGATCTGTAGCGTACTGTGAGGCCTGTAGCGTACTGTGAGGCCTGTAGCGTACTGTGAGGAATGTGGGATCTGTAGCGTACTGTGAGGCCTGTAGCGTACTGTGAGGCCTGTAGCGTACTGTGAGGCCTGTAGCGTACTGTGAGGCATGTGGGATCTGTCGCGTACCGTGAGGTCTGTAGCGTACCATGAGGCCTGTAGCGTACCGTGAGGCATGTGAGCTCTGTAGCGTGCTGTGAGGTCTGTGAGATCTGTTGCGTACTGTGAGGCCTGTAGCGTACTGTGAGGCCTGTAGCGTACTGTGAGGCCTGTAGTCGCGTACTGTGAGGCCTGTAGTCGCGTACTGTGAGGCCTGTAGTCGCGTACTGTGAGGCCTGTAGTCGCGTACTGTGAGGCCTGTAGTCGCGTACTGTGAGGCCTGTAGTCGCATACTGTGAGATCTGTAGCGTACTGTGAGGCCTGTAGCGTACTGTGAGGCCTGTAGCGTACTGTGAGGAATGTGGGATCTGTAGCGTACTGTGGGATCTGTAGCGTACTGTGAGATCTGTAGCGTACTGTGAGGCCTGTAGCGTACTGTGAGGCCTGTAGCGTACTGTGAGGAATGTGGGATCTGTAGCGTACTGTGAGATCTGTAGCGTACTGTGAGGCCTGTAGCGTACTGTGAGGCCTGTAGCGTACTGTGAGGCATGTGGGATCTGTAGCGTACCGTGAGGTCTGTAGCGTACCGTGAGGTCTGTAGCGTACCGTGAGGTCTGTAGCGTACCGTGAGGTCTGTAGCGTACCGTGAGGCCTGTAGCGTACCGTGAGGCATGTGAGCTCTGTAGCGTGCTGTGAGGTCTGTGAGATCTGTTGCGTACTGTGAGGCCTGTAGCGTACTGCGAGGCCTGTAGCGTACTGCGAGGCCTGTAGCGTACTGCGAGGCCTGTAGTCGCGTACTGCGAGGCCTGTAGTCGCGTACTGCGAGGCCTGTAGTCGCGTACTGCGAGGCCTGTAGTCGCGTACTGCGAGGCCTGTAGTCGCGTACTGCGAGGCCTGTAGTCGCGTACTGTGAGATCTGTAGCGTACTGTGGGGCCTGTCGCGTACTGTGGGATCTGTAGCGTACTGTAGGATCTGTAGCGTACTGTGAGGCCTGTAGCGTACTGTGAGGCCTGTAGCGTACTGTGAGGCCTGTAGCGTACTGTGAGGCCTGTAGCTTACTGTGGGATCTGTAGCGTACTGTGGGATCTGTAGCGTACTGTGGGATCTGTAGCGTACTGTGGGATCTGTAGCGTACTGTGAGATCTGTAGTGTACTGTGAGGCCTGTAGCGTACTGTGAGGAATGTGGGATCTGTAGCGTACTGTGAGGCCTGTAGCGTACTGTGAGGCCTGTAGCGTACTGTGAGGCCTGTAGCGTACTGTGAGGCCTGTAGCGTACTGTGAGGCCTGTAGCGTACTGTGAGGAATGTGGGATCTGTAGCGTACCGTGAGGTCTGTAGCGTACCGTGAGGTCTGTAGCGTACCGTGAGGTCTGTAGCGTACCGTGAGGTCTGTAGCGTACCGTGAGGCCTGTAGCGTACCGTGAGGCATGTGAGCTCTGTAGCGTGCTGTGAGGTCTGTGAGATCTGTTGCGTACTGTGAGGCCTGTAGCGTACTGCGAGGCCTGTAGCGTACTGCGAGGCCTGTAGCGTACTGCGAGGCCTGTAGTCGCGTACTGCGAGGCCTGTAGTCGCGTACTGCGAGGCCTGTAGTCGCGTACTGCGAGGCCTGTAGTCGCGTACTGCGAGGCCTGTAGTCGCGTACTGCGAGGCCTGTAGTCGCGTACTGCGAGGCCTGTCGCGTACTGTGAGATCTGTCGCGTACTGTGGGGCCTGTCGCGTACTGTGGGATCTGTAGCGTACTGTAGGATCTGTAGCGTACTGTGAGGCCTGTAGCGTACTGTGAGGCCTGTAGCTTACTGTGGGATCTGTAGCGTACTGTGGGATCTGTAGCGTACTGTGGGATCTGTAGCGTACTGTGGGATCTGTAGCGTACTGTGGGATCTGTAGCGTACTGTGAGATCTGTAGTGTACTGTGAGGCCTGTAGCGTACTGTGAGGAATGTGGGATCTGTAGCGTACTGTGAGGCCTGTAGCGTACTGTGAGGCCTGTAGCGTACTGTGAGGCCTGTAGCGTACTGTGAGGCCTGTAGCGTACTGTGAGGAATGTGGGATCTGTAGCGTACCGTGAGGTCTGTAGCGTACCGTGAGGTCTGTAGCGTACCGTGAGGTCTGTAGCGTACCGTGAGGTCTGTAGCGTACCGTGAGGTCTGTAGCGTACCGTGAGGCCTGTAGCGTACCGTGAGGCATGTGAGCTCTGTGAGATCTGTTGCGTACTGTGAGGCCTGTAGCGTACTGTGAGGCCTGTAGTCGCGTACTGTGAGGCCTGTAGTCGCGTACTGTGAGGCCTGTAGTCGCGTACTGTGAGGCCTGTAGTCGCGTACTGTGAGGCCTGTAGTCGCGTACTGTGAGGCCTGTAGTCGCGTACTGTGAGGCCTGTAGCGTACTGTGAGGCCTGTAGCGTACTGTGAGGAATGTGGGATCTGTAGCGTACTGTGGGATCTGTAGCGTACTGTGAGATCTGTAGCGTACTGTGAGGCCTGTAGCGTACTGTGAGGCCTATAGCGTACTGTGAGGCCTGTAGCGTACTGTGAGGAATGTGGGATCTGTAGCGTACTGTGAGATCTGTAGCGTACTGTGAGGCCTGTAGCGTACTGTGAGGCATGTGGGATCTGTAGCGTACCGTGAGGTCTGTAGCGTACCGTGAGGTCTGTAGCGTACCGTGAGGTCTGTAGCGTACCGTGAGGTCTGTAGCGTACCGTGAGGCCTGTAGCGTACCGTGAGGCATGTGAGCTCTGTAGCGTGCTGTGAGGTCTGTGAGATCTGTTGCATACTGTGAGGCCTGTAGCGTACTGCGAGGCCTGTAGCGTACTGCGAGGCCTGTAGTCGCGTACTGCGAGGCCTGTAGTCGCGTACTGTGAGGCCTGTAGTCGCGTACTGTGAGGCCTGTCGCGTACTGTGAGGCCTGTCGCGTACTGTGGGATCTGTCGCGTACCGTGGGATCTGTAGCGTACTGTGAGGCCTGTAGCGTACCGTGAGGAATGTGGGATCTGTAGCGTACTGTGAGATCAGTAGCGTATTGTGAGGCCTGTAGCGTACTGTGAGGAATGTGGGATCTGTAGCGTACTGTGAGGCCTGTAGCTTACTGTGAGGCATGTAGCGTACTGTGAGGCCTGTCGCGTACTGTGAGATCTGTTGCGTACTGTGGGATCTGTCGCGTACTGTGGGATCTGTAGCGTACTGTGGGATCTGTAGCGTACTGTGGGATCTGTAGCGTACTGTGAGGCCTGTAGCGTACTGTGAGGCCTGTAGCGTACTGTGAGGCATGTGGGATCTGTCGCGTACCGTGAGGTCTGTAGCGTACCATGAGGCCTGTAGCGTACCGTGAGGCATGTGAGCTCTGTAGCGTACCGTGAGGTCTGTGAGATCTGTTGCGTACTGTGAGATCTGTTGCGTACTGTGAGGCCTGTAGCGTACTGTGAGGCCTGTAGCGTACTGTGAGGCCTGTAGCGTACTGTGAGGCCTGTAGCCGCGTACTGTGAGGCCTTTAGTCGCGTACTGTGAGGCCTGTAGTCGCGTACTGTGAGGCCTGTAGTCGCGTACTGTGAGGCCTGTAGTCGCGTACTGTGAGGCCTGTAGTCGCGTACTGTGAGGCCTGTAGTCGCATACTGTGAGATCTGTAGCGTACTGTGAGGCCTGTAGCGTACTGTGAGGCCTGTAGCGTACTGTGAGGCCTGTAGCGTACTGTGGGATCTGTAGCGTACTGTGGGATCTGTAGCGTACTGTGAGGCCTGTAGCGTACTGTGAGGCCTGTAGCGTACTGTGAGGAATGTGGGATCTGTAGCGTACTGTGGGATCTGTAGCGTACTGTGAGATCTGTAGCGTACTGTGAGATCTGTAGCGTACTGTGAGGCCTGTAGCGTACTGTGAGGCCTGTAGCGTACTGTGAGGAATGTGGGATCTGTAGCGTACTGTGAGATCTGTAACGTACTGTGAGGCCTGTAGCGTACTGTGAGGCCTGTAGCGTACTGTGAGGCATGTGGGATCTGTAGCGTACCGTGAGGTCTGTAGCGTACCGTGAGGTCTGTAGCGTACCGTGAGGTCTGTAGCGTACCGTGAGGCCTGTAGCGTACCGTGAGGCATGTGAGCTCTGTAGCGTGCTGTGAGGTCTGTGAGATCTGTTGCGTACTGTGAGGCCTGTAGCGTACTGCGAGGCCTGTAGTCGCGTACTGCGAGGCCTGTAGTCGCGTACTGCGAGGCCTGTAGTCGCGTACTGCGAGGCCTGTAGTCGCGTACTGCGAGGCCTGTAGTCGCGTACTGCGAGGCCTGTAGTCGCGTACTGCGAGGCCTGTAGTCGCATACTGCGAGGCCTGTAGTCGCGTACTGCGAGGCCTGTAGTCGCGTACCGTGAGGCCTGTACTGTACTGTTAGCGTACTGTTAAGGCCATGTATTGTACTTTGAAGAATTTTGTATCTATAGTGTACTGTGAGATCTGTAGCTTTCTGTGAGGCCTATACCGTACTTTGAGGCCTGTAGCATATTGTGAGGCATGTGGGATCTTTAGCGTACTGTGAGGTCTATAGCGTACTTTGAGGCCTGTAGCATACTTTGAGGTCTGTGGGGTCTGTAGCGTACTGTGGGGTCTGTAGCGTACTGTGAGGTCTGTAGCGTACTGTGAGGTCTGTAGCGTACTGTGAGGTCTGTAGCGTACTGTGAGGTCTGTAGCGTACTGTGAGGTCTGTAGCGTACTGTGGGGTCTGTAGCGTACTGTGAGGTCTGTAGCGTACTGTGAGGTCTGTAGCGTACTCTGAGGTCTGTGAGATCTGTAGCGTATTGTGAGGTCTGTAAGCATACTGTGAGGCATGTGGGATCTGTAGCGTACTGTGAGATCTGTAGTGTACTGTGAGGCATGTGGGGTCTGTAGCGTACTGTGAGGTCTTTAGCGTACTGTGAGGTCTGTAGCGTACTGTGAGGTATGTGGAGTCTGTAGCGTACCGTGAGGTCTGTAGCGTACCGTGAGGTCTGTAGCGTACCGTGAGGTCTGTAGCGTACCGTGAGGCCTGTAGCGTACCGTGAGGCATGTGAGCTCTGTAGCGTGCTGTGAGGTCTGTGAGATCTGTTGCGTACTGTGAGGCCTGTAGCGTACTGCGAGGCCTGTAGTCGCGTACTGCGAGGCCTGTAGTCGCGTACTGCGAGGCCTGTAGTCGCGTACTGCGAGGCCTGTAGTCGCGTACTGCGAGGCCTGTAGTCGCGTACTGCGAGGCCTGTAGTCGCGTACTGCGAGGCCTGTAGTCGCGTACTGCGAGGCCTGTAGTCGTACTGTGAGGTCTGTGAGATCTGTGGCGTACTGTGAGGCCTGTATCGTACTGTGAGGTCTGTGAGATCTGTAGCGTACTGTGAGGTCTGTAGCGTACTGTGAGGTCTGTGAGATCTGTAGTGTACGGTGAGGTCTGTGACGTCTGTAGCGTACTGTGAGGTCTGAAGTGTACTGTGAGGCCTGTAGCGTTCTGTGAGGCCTGTAGCGTACTGTGAGGTCTGTGAGATCTGTAGCGGACGGTGAGGCCTGTAGCGTACTGTGAGGTCTGTAGCGTACTGTGAGGTCTGTAGCGTACTGTGAGGTCTGTAGCGTACTGTGAGATCTGTAGCGAACGGTGAGGTCTGTAGCGTACTTTGAGGCCTGTAGCGTACAGTGAGGTCTATGGCATTCTGTGAGACCTGTGAGGTCTACTTTAACTTTTGTGTAGTAAGGGGATAAATATGGTTATGTGAGCAAGCAGGGTTTATGTTCTCCTCACAGCTTAACAGCACTCATGGTATTTCTGCATCACCCTCCAGTGCCTTGGAGCATAACGCAATCCTCTTACGTTACATATTAAACATCTAAATGGGTCTGAAAGTTTTCTGTTCAAACAGTGGTCTCCAAGTCTGTAACATTTCACCCTGAGAAAAAAAGAGAACTTGAATTGAATAAAATCTTCTGCAATGTATGAATATTTTATCAGTGGTAGTACCTACAGTATGTCCATAATTGTTTGTTGTTCATGTAGCTTACTAAGGTCTGTCTCCTTTTCAAGTCGTAACTTTGTTTGATGACTCGAGTCCACTGGCGTTCTGTATCAGTAGTTCATCTGGCAGTATGGTCACTGTGGATCAAAGTATGATTCTCCTTGAAGAGGAGTTTTAGACATGCAGTAGACATGCAGTAGGAACTAGGGTATAGCCTGAAAGTTTTTGACAAAGGTATAAATCACAGCAGAGCACTAGAGCCTGCAGGCAGCTCTGTCCTCCACAGCACCAGCTGTTTCACTCACACGCTCCGACTTCCTGCCATGCTGAGAGGAGAGCGAGCTACTCTTATCAGTCAGAGATGCTACCATAGCTCTATTACAGTGTATGCTTAGGCTAATAGAAAAGATGTTGACGATAATTCATGATAGCCCTGTGTGTGATACTTACAGGTAGTACGGTCAAAGTACTTCAAAGTATCTATTTTCTGAGTATTAACCATGCTTTGCACCACAGGAGTTTATTTAATTCTCTGAGAGCAGGCAGGACAATGAAATGTTCAGCTATGTATCCTCTTTGATCTCTCTCTGAATGGTTCTGTGACCCGTGTAAAAGTCTTAACTGATTGCAGTACTTAGAGCTGCTGTTCAGCTCTCACCAGAGCCTTGCATCATGTGCTTACTTTTCCATGGAAGTCTTAATGATCGTTAACATGACTCTGTAATCTGCACATGCTTTGTTACTGAGTGCTGTTGACATGGCGATGGACTAACAATAAAATGGGGAGAAGACAGAACAATACTGTGAAATGTTTGATGGTCAGAAATGAGGCATGAAAGGAGGCTAGCGGTCAAGTAGTCAGACTGTAGCGCAGAGCGGTCGTCCGCAGCGGTCCAAGTAATGGAAAATAGCCATCTCTGTCTCAGCTGTAACAGCAAAGTGACTCTGTGGTGGGTCCAGCTGTTGGTCCTAATAATGTACACCAGGCACAATAAATGATGAGGGCATTTGAGGTTCCTCCATCTGTGCCTGATGGCCTCAAGTTGCTGCACATTCCTTTTTAGGGGAGGCCAGCATCTTAGAAAGGCTCGGGGACAGTGTGGTCTTCTGTACCGCTTTGTTCCTTTTCTTTAGCATTTTTATTAATCATTTCCAGTTGCACTTTCATGTAGAAACCATATGTTATATGCAGTGGCGATTTTAGCATGTACATCTTGGTGGGGCAAAAAAATACATGTTTTTGATGCGTGCCAGGTGGTAAACAGGTGGGGCCCTGAATGATGCATCGCCACTGGTTATATGACATGACTTCACTGTTGTGCTGTTACAGTGGAATATAACACCTTATTAATGAAGTGACTGTATGGAGGTGAGACCACTCTTCTCCTCCTGTCTCTTCATTCTTAGCACCAGCCTCTCGGTTAGTGGTGGTGACATCACCTGTTCACCTGAGCATGTCCAGGGTGACTGGAACGTGTGAAGCTGTAAAGAGAATTTGTAAAGCATGTATAATGCATGCTGTTTTCCCACTGCCACGCTGAGCCTGCCAACAAGTTGGTCTGTGGAGATGGGGGGTGGGGTTTGATTTAGAGAGGTGGGGGGGGGCAGCTGTGGAGCACGCTCAGACCGGACTAGATGAAAGGTCTAAAGGCGAGTCTCCGTTTCCCCCGGTAACTTAATCTGCTGCTGAAGAGTCACAGACACAATCACCTTGGAATTTGACACCTGGATGAGAGGTGTGTGTGCGCATGTGCACGTGCATGTATGTCTTTGTATATGTGAATTGCCGCTCTCTTTTGTACTACCTTCCAACTTTAAAGGCATCGACCTGAAGAGTGATATTTTAATTTCTCCCAAATTTGCTATCGATCGTTTCACAGATTGTGGGACGTTTGTTCATTACTGTCTGTATTGTTATTACCTAGCATCAAAATAATTGGATTGCTATGACCTGAAGGTGAACTGTCTCCACATTGTCCTCCTTTTAATAGGTCATTTGACAGAATAATACATTCAGTAGAGTACAGTGGAGTGTTGTGTAGAAAACCAGCTGATAGTACATGGTACAGTATCGTACTGTAGGCAGCTATTGGAAACAAAACAGTTTTTGATGTAGTGTCTACTAGTTCATCATTGGCTGCCAGTAATATTTGTACTGATCTCCAGATAGCCCAATATTTGACCACGGCACCCAGGTGAATGTTGATATCTCTTGGGGGCAGAGGGGCCAGTGCTGGCTAGTCACTCAGTGATTTGAATCGCTAGGTTTGTTTATTATGTCTCAAATTCAGTTGCAAATGCAACACCTTGGCACATTCATCCATCAATCTTCCCAGTTGTTGTAGTAGGCTAGGTCATATTAATACAATTCATCTAACGAAGGTATTATTGATTCAGTTTTATACAGGGTACAGACTTCTTAAACTTTGAACTTTGAACGTTCAAGATTTTAAAAGTTTGTTTGGAAGCGGAAAACATCCTCTTCCACTATCAAAGACTAACTTGATTTACAAGATCAAGGCCTGAACTTTTATATAGAATAAGCAGTATGACTATAAGCAGAATAAGCTATTTCTGCATAACGTTTACAATACTGTATATTAGTCAATATGTAGAGCTTAGGTCATGGGAAACTGGCTTGTCAAACCCAGATGGTTATGATTACCATTGACTTCTCTGTGTGTCTGCTGTGCTCTGACCTACATGTAACTGCCAAAATAATGGAAACACTTGAGTGAATGTTGTTGTTTCCTTTATTTTGGTATTTACCTGTATATCATCTGTGGGTTGGTTCAACACCCAGTCTGCTTTAGTGGTTATTTCTACCCACGCTGTCTCTTCACACTGTTCATAAAGAGGCCATGGAGCAGGCTTGTTGACACATAAAACTGTTAGTGTTGTTGGCAGATACAGCCGTTTGAGTGTGTCATAGAGGACATGAAACCTGCCTGTTAGAGTGTGGGGTAGAGGACAGGAAACGTGCCTGCTCCGTACAGTAACAACGGAAGGCTAGAGCTCCATTCTGCAGTAACAGGTTATCACTTCATCCAAGTGTTTTTCTCTTTCATAATAATTGTCTTCTTCAGACCCCCATGTCTCAGATATTTACACTTTCCCCATGGCAATATCACTTACCCATCACACAGTTTAACAAATACATCTTCTACTTAAATAATGTGATCGTTAATGTGTATTTGGGCCTATGTACAGTATATTACACGGTGGGTATATCTGAACCTATAGGTCTACAATTACCTCTGCATTTGTACAGTGAAATGTAGACTTGAGTACATGGCTAGTGGTTCAAAACTTCTCTTATTGGTTAATGTTCTCTGAGTCAGTAAGGTGTATGGTGGTGGACTCAGACAGTGGAGACACAGAGTAGCACTGCCTACGAACAGCATTAAATGCATTACATGGAGATACCAGTGTAAGGACAGGTTAGTGTAAATGAGAAAGTGTGTGTGTGTGTCTCTACATATTTATTTGTGTGTGTTTTCTGTCTGAGTTCATTGTGTTTCCTGGGTGCGTGTCTTTGTGTGTGCGTGTGTGTGTCTGCTTTGCTGTGTCATTGCATCGCCCTCAGCACCCCTATCACCTCCCTCTAACCTGTAGGAAGTGTCTGTGTGGAGCCAGAGAGGACAACGGGACACTGGCGCTCTAGACGACGGACTGCAAGAGCCTACCCAACCTACAACACAGGCATGGGACAGTAACCAATAACCTGGAGCATACAGTACAGCATACAGTATAGAGCTCATATTTTCGGTCAACTTCAAGACTGGAGTGTTGCTGGTACTTGGAGTCTTCCTGTCTAGCATTGGGAGTAGCAGACAGTCATCCCTAGCAGCCAGCAGTGGACAGTAGGCAGCCAGCGAGCAGAGGGAGCGAGAGAGCTGTGAATGTGTAAGTGTGTAACTGGGCCTTCCAGTCCCGGGGGAGAGCGGAGGAGTACTGTTACACTCCCTGACAGACCTTATACATGTTTCATCTGCTCCTTGGAGAACAGACGCCCCGCCCCCTTTGTTGTCTAATCCATCCGTCTCTCCTGGCCCGAGACGCTGCTGCAAATCGCTTGTCTCGCCGTCGCCCGACGACCAGCAACAGCCACACATCTCCCCACAGCTGAGGACCAGGCCAGGCCCAGGGTATCTGAAGGGCTCACCTCCTCACCTGTAAGCTAACCTTGAAAACCAGTGGTGAGGAACCAGAAGAGTATATAAGGCTATATGAAAGATCAGTAAATGAGGACGACCCAGTATTTTTTGAGTGTCTCTGTGCTATTGGAGCATCTTGGCACCTGACTCTCAACAACCAGCTACCGCCTCAGCTTCGACCAACTACAGCTCCCAGCAAGCCTGCCAACTACTAAAACGGCGAGCCAGCCAGCACCTCTCCTCCAATATCCACTGTCCTAGTAGCAGTCTCTGAGTGTGATTGTGTGTCTGTGAGTCTGAGCTTCGACCATGAACGAGAACTTACGGCCCCCGTCGCTCCAGTTGAGCGTCCCCCGCTATGCCCCTGCCTACTCGGATGGGGGGAATGGTGGGGTCTCGGATGATCCTGTGTGGTCAAGCTCATCCACACCAACACTACGACGCAAGCGCTTCAAGATGCGGCGCATGAAGAACGTTCCCAGCGAGATAGAGAAGGAGAAAGACAGGGGCAGGCTGGTGAATGGGTGGCTAGTCTCTACCCACTCCCACTCGGGCTCTAAGGAGTACCTGCAGCTGCCCTCCATTGAGATCACCCCATCCAGTGACGAGGATGGGGCCACCTGGTCCAACTGCTCTACGCCCAGTGCCTCACCCCGACGCAAGCGCTTCCTGCTCCGCAAGTGGCTGAGGTTGAGAGAGAAGAAGGAGCACGCCGGCAGCGAGAGCAGGTTGGTATGGAGTATTACCTCCCCCAAACTTAAACTCTTCTCCTTTCTTCCCTCCTGTTTCCCCCTTAAACCCTTCATGCTGCTTTGAGCCTGCTGCCACTGTCCACTAACGTTTTGGCCAGTACTTACACTAACAGAAAGAACCTTGTCAAGGTCCTTGTCATGTTAGAATGTCTGTTTTTTTTTTTATTGAGCTGTAAGATTGAATAAGAATCACAGGTTTATGATTGTGACACAGCAGCCTGCTGCCCATTGTATTCAACATTATATATATATGTTTTACACACACCACGAGGCAGGAATAAAAGCTGTCAGTTATACAGTAGCGCCTTGATGCAGCATTCAAATGCACCATGAGCTAGAGGTGACAAAATCATTTCGAAAATCCCTGCTGAACTGCACATAGATGTATTTAGAGAACATAGAGGCCTAGGGTCAGTGGATTCATGCAGCCTAATGATTTGGTTACTGTGCATTACCATGTAAAAAGCCCCATGAGCACTAGTTTCAAGTTATATTGTTACATGCACAGGATACAGCAGGTGTAAAACAGTACAGTGGAATGCTTAACCTCTGTGCTCTTTCCTAATATTCCACAATAGAAGTAGTAATATAGATAACAAATAAAACACTTGAAATGCAAGACAACACAAAAACGAAAAGAACAAGAATGCAGTTATATACAGGTCTTACAGTATATACAGGTCTTACCGTATACACAGATCAAATCACATTTTATTGGTCACATACACATGGTTAGCAGATGTTAATGCGAGTGTAGCGAAATGCTTGTGCTTCTAGTTCCGACCATGCAGTAATATCTAACAAGTAATCTAACAATTTCACAACAACTACCTTATACACACAAGTGTAAAGGGGGACAGTATATACATATGAGAAGAGTAATGTAGGGTATGTAAACATTATATAAAGTGGCATTATTTAAAGTGACTAGTGATACATTTATTACATCCACATTTTTATTATTAAAGTGGCTAGAGATGAGTCAGTATGTTGGCAGCAGCCAGTCAATGCTAGTGATGGCTGTTTAACAGTCTGATGGCCTTGAGATAAAAGCTGTTTTTCAGTATCTCGGTCCCCGCTTTGATGCACCTGTACTGACCTCGCCTTCTGGATGATAGCGGGGTGAACAGGCAGTGGCTCGGGTGGTTGATGTCCTTGATGATCTTTTTGGCCTTCTGTGACATCGGGTGGTGTAGGTGTCCTGGAGGACAGGTAGTTTGCCCCCAGTGATGCGTTGTGCAGACCTCACTACCGTCTGGAGAGCCTTGCGGTTGTGGGCGGAGCAGTTGCCGTACCAGGCGGTGATACAGCCCGACAGGATGCTCTCGATTGTGCATCTGTAAAGGTTTGTGAGTGTTTTTGAGAAAAGAGCTAGTTGTAGTTTGTTCTAATATGTACAGTATGTTGGACATACTGCTCTTTCATTGAAATTATGTGACAACAACGTTGATTCAACCAGTGTGTGCCCAGTGGGAGGTTTGCACCGGAGTAACACACAGCACACTAACATCAAGCATTTATTTCACTGTTCACCTTTATCTGTTGTATATGAAGCATGTGACAAATAACATTTGATTTGATTTGTCAGCAAATGAAACAATAAGATGAGAACCTGCCGTGTAGACTGTATTCTTGTTATGTTAAGGGGAATGGAGAAGCTTCTAGTTCTGCTGGTATTTGTGTTCTCCCTCTCCCCTAGCAGGGAGCAGAGATGGTAGACATACAGAGGGTTATTATGCCATGTCCATGCCATTTGACTGAAAACATCCTATTTTACCTAGAGGCATGTGTGCATAACCCTATCAACTTCCTAAGTTAGAAAAACTGGACCATTACCATTTCAGACTAATCACAACTATATCCCCCTCTAGGAGTGCAGAACCAGTTTGTTCACACTGTATTATCAGTCAGTGGTTCACATACACATACAGTATTCCTTTCTGCTGCTGAATAGTCCTGTCTTGCTCTGTTTTGCTGTGAAATAAGTGATGTATGAAGACTGAAAAGACCAACAGTGGGCTTATGTTACAAAAACCACCACAACTCAATATTAATGATCCCATCATCAATTATTTATTTGGCAGTATTGCAGACCCAAGCTATTTCCATCATGTTGGGTAGAGGCGACACAGATAGTGAACATAAAGAGAGATTTACATATTTTTCTCCATCTCAACTCTTGTAGCCCTAAGGGAACCACTGTCTCTGACTGCCTATGCAGCACACAGCCATTAATTAAGCGTTCATAAAGGAAGCTGTGACCAATGACAGCACACTAATTTCAGGGCTGTGCCGTTGATCCAGACTTAACCCACAGTGGATGTCTGTTTGTCATATGCTGCTCTGGCTCCAACATTCTCCTCCCACTCTTCATATTGCTATGATTTACAATGTAGTGCAATGGGGGCTGTCAGTGCCAGCAGGGCGTGTAAGTGCATGGTCAGAGCAGCCTTGATGGGAACAAGGAACTGCTTCTTGCTCAGGTGATGTAGTGTAGTGAGGAAGTTGGGGGATGGTCTGCTGGAAGCTACTGTATAGGTCTCCTGGCTGGCTCTCAGTTCCAATACCATGGCCATATTAGAGATTCTATGTGCAGCCCCTCGCAATTGCAACACCACAATAAATGTACTTCATACATTATTCACTCCCACAGTATGGTTCTGGAAATGGATGGTCTGTCATACTAGCCTTTGCACACCAATAAAGTATGGTTTCCAGGTTTCCTATTTTGCAGTGAGGTTCTGTCTGTAGCAAGCCTCAGGTGAAGCCATTGTAGTCACATCTGGTTCAAGGCCATTGTCAGTGTACTTGAAAGCAATGCAATAAGCATTCATTGTGTTGTAATTGTCCCTGTCACCACAACAAGCAGGGCATAGCCCTTCAATTGTATTGAATACCCTGAACTCAGTCATTTCAACAATGCGAAAAGTAAATCAGTTACAGAGGAAGTATTGTTTTATTGTTACATTTTTACTCAAGGGTGATTGTGTATATAAAAATGTGGCTATGAGCTATCTGTTTCACAAGATAAATCTTGTAACCCGAAGGAATGGATGACTCTAGTTTCTACGGCTACAGGTAACTACACCTTCAGTCCAAGCTCAAGTGCGACCTAGCTGTGTATTTGGTCAGTTAATGTATAAACATGGTACGATGACATTAATAGTTAAACTGGCTTGTGTGACTTATGTACCCCTCCGGACGTTCTTAGCACATGTTAGCAGGACTTCACAGAGAACACGCGTCAAACATGCTGTGAGTACAGTACGCTAACTACTGATAATGCTATAAGTTGTACCATGGGAGAATACTGGGCCATGGTTTCGGCACTATTCCTTAGCAGTTAGCTGAATTCCTGTTCGACAATCCAAGACAGTGCACAACTATTTGTGCTTTGTCTGACTCGGAACAGTGTTTCAAATGAGCGTCTCGGCCTAATCATTGCCAAAGCCGTGTTTGATAGGGCCTGAAGTTGTCTTAGATGTACTATTATCTGTCTAGAGTTTGAATTGTTTCAATGGCAAATGTATTCCAGTTTGTATGCAAATCCCACAGTGTGGATTGTCTATCATTCTCTCATACAGCAGTAAGATTGAAAGTGAGACAGTCAGACATGGCATGACACACTTTGTTCAGTCAGAGGTCAGATCTTTCCAGTCTCTGACACAAGGGACAACTCTGTTCGGGGAATATATTGGAGTTGGGTCTTCATTTTGTGTCTTAACAGATATCACATCTGATCCATATCAAAACTGATCCATCTGCACTGTATGATATCCAATAAAGTATTTGTTACAGTTTTAGATAAGTCCTCTTGATATACAGTACCAGTCAAAAGTTTGGACACACCGACTCATTCAAGGGTTTTTCTTTATATTTACTATTTTCTACATTGTAGAATAATAGTGAAAACATCAAAACTATGAAATAGCACACATGGAATCATGTAGTAACCAAAAAAGTGTTTAAAAAAATCTACATATTTCAGATTTTAGATTATTCAAAGTAGCCACCTTTGCCTTGATGACAGCTTTGCACACTCTTGGCATTCTTTCAAACAGTTTCACCTGGAATGCTTTCCCAACAGTCTTGAAGGAGTTCCCACATATACTGAGCACTTGTTGGCTGCTTTTCCTTCACTCTACAGTCCAACTCATCAGACCAAAGGACAGATTTCTACCCGTCTAATGTCCATTGCTCGTATTTTCTGCCCCAAGCAAGTCTCTTCTTCTTATTGGTGTCCTTTAGTAGTGGTTTCTTTGCAGCAATTTGACCATGAAGGCCTGATTCACACAGTCTCCTCTGAACAGTTGATGTTGAGATGTATGTTACTTGAAGTATTTATTTGGGCTGCAATTTCTGAGGCTGGTAACTCTAATGAACTTATCCTCTGCAGCAGAGGAAACTCTGGGTCTTTCTTTCCTGTGCTTGATGGTTGAGCTGTTCTTGCCATAATATGGACTTGGTCTTTTACCAAATAGAGCTATCTTCTGTACACCACCCCTACCTTGTCACAACACAACTGATTTGTCTCAAAGGCATTAAGGAAAGAAATTCCACACATTAACTTTTAACAAGGCACACCTTTTTTATTGAAATGCATTCCAGGTTATGAACCTTATGAAGCTGGTTGAATGAATGGCAAGAGTTTGCAAAGCTGTCATCAAGGCAAAGGGTGGCTACTTTCAAGAATATATAACACTTTTTTGGTTACTACATGATTCCATATGTGTTATTTCATAGTTTTGATGTCTTCACTATTATTCTACAATGTAGAAAATAGTAAAAATAAAGATAAACCCTTGAATGACTTGGTGTGTCCAAACCTTTGACTGGTACTGTACATCAAACGTAGTCATTGGTAAGTGCAAGTAACTTACTGTAGTTACAATGTAACTTATTGTTTCAGTTTAACAAGTAAAGGTTTGTGTTTAATCTCCATACTACAGTGTGCCTGGATACAGCCTTTAGCCGTGGTATATTGGCCATATACCACAAACCCCCGAGGTGCCTTATTGCTGTTATAAACTGGTTACCAATGTAATTAGAACTGTAAAAATACATGTTTTGTCATACCCGTGGTATATGGTCTGATATACCACGGCTGTCAGCCAATCAGCATTCAGGGCTCAAACACCCAGTTTATATTATGGTGTGTATTTGGTGTAAATGTGGTTCTTACCATCCCATCTCAGCCTGTAATAACTCCTCCAGTCTGGTCTTGTCTCTGTCTCCCAGTTCAGAAACAGGGGCAGCTTTATCTTGAGAATGTGTGTGTGTGGTAGTGTCTCAAGTGTTTTGATCAGATTGTGAGAGTGGAATGTGTGTGTTAGGAGGGCCTGGAAGTGTTAGTTTAGTTTGGGGGGGGGGCATTGTATGAGTGGGGGGGGGTTGGCAGTGTGTGCGTATAGTGTGTGTGTGTGGGGGGGGGGGGGTCTGGCATTGTGTAAATATAATGTGTGGGGGGGTCTGGCAGTGTGTGAGTATAGTGTGGGGGGGGTCTGGCAGTGTGTGATTATAGTGTGGGGGGGGTCTGGCATTGTGTAAATATAATGTGTGGGGAGGTCTGGCAGTGTGTGAGTATAGTATGGGGGGGTCTGGCAGTGTGTAATTATAATGTGTGGGGGGGGTCTGGCAGTGTGTGAGTATAGTGTGTGTGTGGGAGGTCTGGCAGTGTGTGAGTATAGTGTGTGTGTGTGGGAGGTCTGGCAGTGTGTGAGTATAGTGTGTGTGTGGGAGGTCTGGCAGTGTGTGAGTATAGTGTGTGTGTGTGTGGGAGGTCTGGCAGTGTGTGAGTATAGTGTGTGTGTGGGGGAGGTCTGGCAGTGTGTGAGTATAGTGTGTGTGTGGGAGGTCTGGCAGTGGTAGTCGCTTTAGCCCCTGTGGAGTCTCTGTTGTGAGCAGATACTGTCCTGTTTCCCTAAATAATTCCAGGTCTTATCTTTCACCAGGCATTAGTGTCTCTATCTGGACCATGGATTAAAATATTTCAGAGACAAAACCTTTCGGCAAGATACTGGAGATTAAAGATAACAGTTAACAAGACTTGGAAAGTGTTGCTAATGCAATAGAAGAGATTAGAAATGCCTTCCAGATGAATTTTTAGAAGGGTTATTTCTGATATGGTTTGTTGAAGAGATTTCCAGGAGCAGATTATTATTTTCCTTTAGTGTACAGGTTTTCCTCAGCTTTCAACTAAGGAATGTGGTGAAGGAGAACTGTTAACCCTGCGCACGTTTTTTTGTAAGTGATAGTTGATAGTTGTACAGATAACATAATAGGAGATTTGGTTGTCGAGCGGATGGTTGTCTCATAGTCTATTAAAGTCATCCATTTTGTTTGGATTGCCTCTCAGAAACTCATCCTGAAAAGCAATTGCTTTGGAATGAATTCAAAGCCCGGAGAAAACACCATGACCACTACTCTGTATGCCTCTAAGTCTGATGTAATGCCAGTGCTCTTTAAACCTACAGTGTTTTGTTACATCTCCTACAGTAGCTATCGTGTTCAAAGCACATATTGAACCAATTGTGTATGAGTTATGAATGATTTAGTGAGGCTTTATGCCACGTCAACTTTCATTGCTTGTGTTTTGAAAGAGGCATGCACAATGGTGTACACTCCATACACGAGTCTGACCATCACACACATGCAAACAAACTCAGAGCAGTGAGTTTACTAATAACCTACACCTGATTTATTGTAGAGCAGGTGCAATCTCCCTCCAACCCTTAAAACAACATTAATAACTACCTGGAAAACTTAGGCAGAACTTCACTGTCTGACACGTCAGTGGAGAAACCACAGACGCTAAGTTGACAGTGGGGAATATGACCAAAGCAACAACAAAAAAAGGCCCTCTCTAAAAACCTATGGAGTCATGGACACAAGCACCATTTTACAAGGTCTCAAAACACGTAATGATTGACAGTATTTTGCTGAAGCATTATTTGGCCTAGTCTGCCTTTTTAATCTGGCTCCTCAGAGGCAACGTGATGAGCAAAAAATATTTCCTAGGTTCTGTTTTACTTTTGAATACCGTGAAGGAGACTGGAGGAAACATAGCTCTCAGTTTCTCTTTAGATAATTCTGAACATCTGTCTTATGCAAATGTATTATGTTAAAAGCTGCCCCTATGACTGTAAGATCATGTTAAAGACGATGTCAAAGTTCATCTTTGAAAAGTGCTTATCCTTAGATATCAGACCATATCTCCATGTCAGCAACCTACAGGTCATGCCAAAATAAAGGATACAGTTGAGTTAATGAGGATACAAAGTATATTGAAAATAGGTGCTTCCACACAGGTGTGGTTCCTGAGTTAATTAATCAGTAAACATCCCATCATGCTTAGGGTCATGTATAAAAAGGCCCAGTTGCCCGTTATTTCTAGCTATCATGGCTAGAAGAAGAGATCTCAGTGACTTTAAAAGAGGCGTCTCAAAGGAGCATAAGGTGTTTAAAGGGTGTGGGTGTGTGGGTTTGTGTGTGCGTCTGTCACCAGATCTCAACCCAATAAAACACTTATGGTAGATTCTGGAGCGGCGCCTGAAACAGCGTTTTCCACCACCATCAACAAAACACCAAATTATAGAATTTATCGTGCTAGAATGGTGTTGCATGCTTCCAGTAGAGTTCCAGATAAGGTGCATTGAAGTTGTTCTGGCAGCTCATGGTGGCCCAACACCCTATTAAGACACTTTATCTTGGTGTTTCTTTTATTTTGGCAGTTACCTGTATGTCTTCAACATTTCTGGATGGACTTAAAATGCCTCTAACTGGGAATCAAATCAGTATACAGAGATAAAATGGGTTTAATGGGTATCCAAGCAGCACAGCAGGACGGGTGGGATTCTCTTAAATGCCACAATATACAGTTGGTGAACATCTCCACCACAGACCTTTACCTCTGTATCTCTGTATGACTCATGATCAGTGTTTGTGTGTGTCTTGTAGTGCCATCTAGTGGGTATAACTAAGAAGTACATCTATTGTAGTGTACTGATGTACATATTCTCAGGAGAGGAGAGGTAAATACAAGAAGATTCTGAGTGAAATGTTCTATGAATGCACCTGGAGTGGGTAGGGCCACATGATATGTTTTCATAGGGTTTATTCTGTGAGTGATTGTGTATTGGTGTATGACTGACATTTGTTCCTCTCTGTTGTGTTCTGTCACACAGCAGCCAGCAGAGCAGCCAGCAGAGCAGCCATGACGATGACTCCACTCGCTTCCTGACTCCCTTCATCCGAGAGGAGAGGTAAATACAAGAAGATTCTGAATTTACTTGTATGTGTATTCTGTTGTTTGTATTCTACGTTTTGTATTTATGCAAAAGGTTTAATTGTTTGTGTGGTTTAATGAAAGCAACGGGAGAGCGCTGACTGTATGAATCAGGATGCTCAGGAAATGACTATTCTGTCTACTTATTATACTGCTGCTTTTTCACCACTAGATCGCAGTTGGTCCTCAACACTGCTCTTTTTCACCACTAGATGGTAGTTGGTCCTCAACACTGCTCTTTTTCACCACTAGATGGTAGTTGGTCCTCAGCACTGCTCTTTTTCACCACTAGATGGCAGTTGGTCCTCAGCACTGCTCTTTTTCACCACTAGATGGCAGTTGGTCCTCAGCACTGCTCTTTTTCACCACTAGATGGCAGTTGGTCCTCAGCACTGCTCTTTTTCACCACTAGATCGCAGTTGGTCCTCAACACTGCTCTTTTTCACCACTAGATGGCAGTTGGTCCTCAGCACTGTTCTTTTTCACCACTAGATGGCAGTTGGTCCTCAACACTGTTCTTTTTCACCACTAGATGGCAGTTGGTCGTCAGCCGTGCTTGGCATCTGGACTGTAACGCTCATTATTGACAATTTAGAGACACTTTCCATGGTGTTGGTAATGAGTTCAATGAATATGTTTTTCTATGGGACATGTCAGTCTTCAATTTAGCTGTTTTTAATCATTGTAATTTAGCAACAATAACAAGAAGTAATATGATAAGGTAAGGATTCAAGGCACTTGATATTATCAAGCAATCAATCAAATGCATTTATAAAGCCCTTTTTACATCAGCAGATGTCACAAAGTGCTATACAGTAACCCAGCCTTAAACCCCAAACAGCAAGCAATGCAGATGTAGAAGCACGGTGGCTAGGAAAACTCCCTAGAAAGGCAGGAACCTAGGAAGAAACCTAGAGAGGAACCAGGCTCTGAGAGGTGGCCAGTCCTCTTCTGGCTGTGCCGGGTGGAGATTATAAGAGTACATGGCCATTAAGGCCAGATTGTTCATCAAGATGTTCAAATGTTCATAGATGACCAGCAGGGTTAAATTATAATCACAGTGGTTGAGGGTGCAACAGGTCAGTACCTCAGGAGTAAATGTCAGTTGTGTCGAGACGAGACGAAAACAGCAGGTCCGGGACAAGGAAGCACATCCGGTGAACAGGTCAGGGTTCTATAGCTGCAGGCAGAACAGTTGAAACTGGAGCAGCAGCAGCACGACAGCCAGGAGTCATCAGGCCAGAAAGTTCTGAGGCATGGTCCTAAGGCTCAGGTCCTCCGGGAGGGAGTGAGAGAGGCCACATCCAACGATACCCCCGGACAGGGCCAACCAGGTAGGATATGACCCCACCCACTTGCCAAAGCACAGCCCCCACACCACTAGAGGGATGTCAACAGACCACCAACTTACTACCCTGAGACAAGGCTGAGTATAGCCCACGAAGATCTCCTCCAACGCACGAGCCCGTAGGGGAGCAAAACCTGTCAAAACCACGTCTGTGACTCAACCCTCTTAAGCGATGCACAAAGGTCAAAGGCAGAGAATCCCAGTGGAGAGAGGGGAGCTAGCCAGGCAGAGACAGCAAGGGCGGTTCGTCGCTCCTCACTAAGTGAGTAGCATTGGACTAGTAGCTAGTAACTGAAAGGTTGCAAGTTTGAATCCCCGAGCTGACAAGGTACAAATCTGTCATTCTGCCCCTGAACAAAGGCTGTCATTGAAAATAAGAATTTGTTCTTTTAACTGACTTGCCTAGTTAAATAAAGATAAAATAAAATAAATTAAGCATGCTAAATTTGCTAGCAATTGTAATTCACATGTTAGTGGCAGGGCTTTGAATGTGAGTGAGAACATACTGTTCCTCCCTCTCTGTGGTGTGAGTGGGCTGTGGTGTGAGTGGGCTGTGGTGTGAGTGGGCTGTGGTGTGAGTGGGCTGTGGTGTGAGTGGGCTGTGGTGTGAGTGGGTGGATGGCTGCGTCTCCAGCTCAGTATTACCTCTGTCAGCAGTGGGGATGTATTGCAGTGGTCTCAGGGAGCACAAATGTCAGGCATGGGGAGCAAATCAGACAGAGAACAGAGATAGGGGGAGAGCGTGGTGCCTGCCTGCTTCCCTGCCTGGAGAGAGAAGATCATACCTCAGCTATGAGATACCACATCAGGAGGAACTCAATGGCCTGAGCTCACTCTGGAGAAAGGGAAGGCTGAGGGAAGGCTGAAGCTTCTAAAGGCACCTGTCATATCTGCCTCTTTCAAATGCTGCGTCTTTGTAATGAAAATGGATTTGTCATACAGTGGTTTAGTGGTGACAGAAAAAGATTAGACATTCAAACAAATCACAGCCAAATTGACTGTGAGGAAACTTGAAGCAGTGATAATGGCTTTGAATAAATTGAAATACAGAGTATTAACCATTATTGAAGAATCAGCTGAGCTGGTGCTGTTGGAATCCCCCCTTTTTATCTCTTTTCTTTATTTCTCTCTCACTCTCTTCTATAGTATCTACAGTAGGCTACAACATTCTACTCTCCCTTTCCTCACTCCCTCTTTCTCACTCTCTCCTGCTCTCCTCTCCGTCCCGCTCTTTTTCTCTACAGTTCCTCCCCCGCTATTTCTCTGTGTACTGCTCCGAATAGGAACCTTACGTTTGACCTTATGGGATTTCTCCTGAATGCTACTCTTTTCTCTCTGCTTGTAATCCCTGGCTGCTGCTGGGGTTTGAACGGTCTTTACCCAGCTTTAGAGGGCACGGAATGTCATGTCTCCTCTGCAGGTAACAGCTACATTTAATGTCTGCTCTGGATGTTCTGTCTGATGTGTGGCTGTCTGCAGCGGTTTGTTTGCTCACAGTGAAGCTACAGCATGGCACAGGCTAGCTGGCTTACCGGTAGGCTAGCTGGGATGCTGGTGGCAGTGTGTAGATGTTCCTGTGTAATAGGAGCAGGCTAGGTTATTAGCGTTAGCATTCATTGCACCAGCTGAAGAGGTTTTGCTCTGACAAATGCATTCTGTGGATTGTTGTGTTTGCTAACTGGCTTACAAGATTATCCAGGAGGACCGCCTCTTCTCTCATTGTTTTAGGTGCCTTTTGCAGATTTCTGCGATTGGACAATAACTGTTGATTATGCCATGGTTAGTTAAGGTATTCACCTGTATGAGTGAAGTATACGAGGATGTCCCTGTGAATGACATCTCCTTTCTCATCTCTCTGCCTTCCAGGTCTGACAGTGCAGCAGACAAGATCAGGTAAGTCTATACTCTTCCCTATGCTTCCATTTCTCTGCTGGGGTGGTGGAACCTGTGCTGTGGGGTTATGGAGTGATGTATAGGTAGTGGGGTTAGATGGCGTGGTGTATAGGTTGTGGGGTTATGGAGAGATATATAGGTAGTGGGGTTAGATGGTGTGGTGTATAGGTTGTGGGGTTAGTTGGCGTGGGGTTAGATGGTGTGGTGTATAGGTTGTGGGGTTAGATGGCGTGGTGTATAGGTTGTGGTGTATAGGTTGTGGGGTTAGATGGCGTGGTGTATAGATTGTGGGGTTAGATGGCGTGGTGTGTATAGGTTGTGGGGTTAGATGGTGTGGTGTATAGGTTGTGGGGTTAGATGGCGTGGTGTATAGGTTGTGGTGTATAGGTTGTGGGGTTAGATGGCGTGGTGTATAGGTTGTGGGGTTAGATGGCGTGGTGTATAGATTGTGGGGTTAGATGGCGTGTGTGTATAGGTTGTGGGGTTAGATGGCGTGTGTGTATAGGTTGTGGGCTTAGATGGTGTGGTGTATAGATTGTGGGGTTAGATGGTGTGGTGTATAGGTTGTGGGGTTAGATGGTGTGGGTTTAGATGGTGTGGTGTATAGGTTGTGGGGTTAGATGGCGTGGTGTATAGATTGTGGGGTAAGATGGCGTGTGTATAGGTTGTGGGGTATAGATTGTGGGGTTAGATGGCGTGTGTATAGGTTGTGGGGTTAGATGGCGTGGTGTATAGGTTGTGGGGTTAGATGGTGTGGTGTATAGGTTGTGGGGTTAGATGGCACGGTGTATAGGTTGTGGGGTTAGATGGCACGGTGTATAGATTGTGGGGTAAGATGGCGTGTGTATAGGTTGTGGGGTATAGATTGTGGGGTTAGATGGCGTGTGTATAGGTTGTGGGGTTAGATGGCGTGGTGTATAGATGGTGTGGTGTATAGATGGCGTGGTGTATAGGTTGTGGGGTTAGATGGCGTGGTGTATAGGTTGTGGGGTTAGATGGCGTGGTGTATAGGTTGTGGGGTTAGATGGCGTGTGTATAGGTTGTGGGGTTAGATGGCGTGGTGTATAGGTTGTGGGGATAGGTGGTGTGTATAGGTTGTGGGGATAGATGGCGTGGTGTATAGGTTGTGGGGTTAGATGGCGTGGTGTATAGGTTGTGGGGTTAGATGGCGTAGTATATAGGTTGTGGGGTTAGATGGCGTGGTGTATAGGTTGTGGGGTTAGATGGCGTGGTGTATAGGTTGTGGGGTTAGATGGCGTGGTGTATAGGTTGTGGGGTTAGATGGCGTGGTGTATAGGTTGTGGGGTTAGATGGCGTGGTGTATAGGTTGTGGGGTTAGATGGCGTGGTGTATAGGTTGTGGGGTTAGATGGCGTGGTGTGTATAGGTTGTGGGGTTAGATGGTGTGGTGTATAGGTTGTGGGGTTAGATGGCGTGGTGTATAGGTTGTGGTGTATAGGTTGTGGGGTTAGATGGCGTGGTGTATAGGTTGTGGGGTTAGATGGCGTGGTGTATAGATTGTGGGGTTAGATGGCGTGTGTGTATAGGTTGTGGGGTTAGATGGCGTGTGTGTATAGGTTGTGGGCTTAGATGGTGTGGTGTATAGATTGTGGGGTTAGATGGTGTGGTGTATAGGTTGTGGGGTTAGATGGTGTGGGTTTAGATGGTGTGGTGTATAGGTTGTGGGGTTAGATGGCGTGGTGTATAGATTGTGGGGTAAGATGGCGTGTGTATAGGTTGTGGGGTATAGATTGTGGGGTTAGATGGCGTGTGTATAGGTTGTGGGGTCAGATGGCGTGGTGTATAGGTTGTGGGGTTAGATGGTGTGGTGTATAGGTTGTGGGGTTAGATGGCACGGTATATAGGTTGTGGGGTTAGATGGCGTGGTGTATAGATTGTGGGGTAAGATGGCGTGTGTATAGGTTGTGGGGTATAGATTGTGGGGTTAGATGGCGTGGTGTATAGGTTGTGGGGTTAGATGGCACGGTGTATAGGTTGTGGGGTTAGATGGCGTGGTGTATAGATTGTGGGGTAAGATGGCGTGTGTATAGGTTGTGGGGTATAGATTGTGGGGTTAGATGGCGTGTGTATAGGTTGTGGGGTTAGATGGCGTGGTGTATAGATGGTGTGGTGTATAGATGGCGTGGTGTATAGGTTGTGGGGTTAGATGGCGTGGTGTATAGGTTGTGGGGTTAGATGGCGTGGTGTATAGGTTGTGGGGTTAGATGGCGTGTGTATAGGTTGTGGGGTTAGATGGCGTGGTGTATAGGTTGTGGGGATAGGTGGTGTGTATAGGTTGTGGGGATAGATGGCGTGGTGTATAGGTTGTGGGGTTAGATGGCGTGGTGTATAGGTTGTGGGGTTAGATGGCGTAGTGTATAGGTTGTGGGGTTAGATGGCGTGGTGTATAGGTTGTGGGGTTAGATGGCGTGGTGTATAGGTTGTGGGGTTAGATGGCGTGGTGTATAGGTTGTGGGTTAGATGGCGTGGTGTATAGGTTGTGGGGTTAGATGGCGTGGTGTATAGGTTGTGGGGTTAGATGGCATGGTGTATAGGTTGTGGGGTTAGATGGCGTGGTGTATAGGTTGTGGGGTTAGATGGCGTGGTGTATAGATGGTGTGGTGTATAGATGGCGTGGTGTATAGGTTGTGGGGTTAGATGGCGTGGTGTATAGGTTGTGGGGTTAGATGGCGGGGTGTATAGGTTGTGGGGTTAGATGGCGTGGTGTATAGATTGTGGGGTTAGATGGCGTGGTGTATAGATTGTGGGGTTAGATGGCGTGGTGTATAGGTTGTGGGGTTAGATGGTGTGGTGTATAGGTTGTGGGGTTAGATGGCGTGGTGTATAGATGGTGGGGTTAGATGGCGTGGTGTATAGATTGTGGGGTTAGATGGCGTGGTGTATAGATGGTGTGGTGTATAGGTTGTGGTGTATAGATGGCGTGGTGTATAGGTTGTGGGGTTAGATGGCGTGGTGTATAGATTGTGGGGTAAGATGGCGTGTGTATAGGTTGTGGGGTTAGATGGCGTGGTGTATAGGTTGTGGGTTTAGATGGCGTGGTGTATAGGTTGTGGGTTTAGATGGCGTGGTGTATAGGTTGTGGGGTTAGATGGCGTGGTGTATAGGTTGTGGGGTTAGATGGCGTGGTGTGTATAGGTTGTGGGGTTAGATGGCGTGGTGTATAGGTTGTGGGGTTAGATGGCGTGGTGTATAGATTGTGGGGTAAGATGGCGTGTGTATAGGTTGTGGGGTTAGATGGTGTGGTGTATAGGTTGTGGGGTTAGACGGCGTGGTGTATAGATTGTGGGGTTAGATGGCGTGGTGTATAGATGGTGTGGTGTATAGGTTGTGGTGTATAGATGGCGTGGTGTATAGGTTGTGGGGTTAGATGGTGTGGTGTATAGGTTGTGGGGTTAGATGGCGTGGTGTATAGATTGTGGGGTAAGATGGCGTGTGTATAGGTTGTGGGGTTAGATGGTGTGGTGTATAGGTTGTGGGTTTAGATGGCGTGGTGTATAGGTTGTGGGGTTAGATGGTGTGGTGTATAGGTTGTGGGGTTAGATGGCGTGGTGTGTATAGATTGTGGGGTTAGATGGCGTGGTGTATAGATTGTGGGGTAAGATGGCGTGTGTATAGGTTGTGGGCTTAGATGGCGTGGTGTATAGGTTGTGGGGTTAGATGGCGTGGTGTATAGATTGTGGGGTAAGATGGCGTGTGTATAGGTTGTGGGGTTAGATGGTGTGGTGTATAGGTTGTGGGGTTAGATGGCGTGGTGTATAGATTGTGGGGTTAGATGGCGTGGTGTATAGATGGTGTGGTGTATAGGTTGTGGTGTATAGATGTCGTGGTGTATAGGTTGTGGGGTTAGATGGTGTGGTGTATAGGTTGTGGGGTTAGATGGCGTGTTGTATAGATTGTGGGGTAAGATGGCGTGTGTATAGGTTGTGGGGTTAGATGGTGTGGTGTATAGGTTGTGGGTTTAGATGGCGTGGTGTATAGGTTGTGGGGTTAGATGGTGTGGTGTATAGGTTGTGGGGTTAGATGGCGTGGTGTGTATAGGTTGTGGGGTTAGATGGCGTGGTGTATAGGTTGTGGGGTTAGATGGCGTGGTGTATAGATTGTGGGGTAAGATGGCGTGTGTATAAGTTGTGGGCTTAGATGGTGTGGTGTGTAGGTTGTGGGGTTACATGGCGTGGTGTGTAGGTTGTGGGGTTAGATGGCGTGGTGTATAGATTGTGGGGTTAGATGGCGTGGTGTATAGATTGTGGGGTTAGATGGCGTGGTGTATAGATGGCGTGGTGTATAGGTTGTGGTGTATAGATGGTGTGGGGTTAGATGGCGTGGTGTATAGATTGTGGGGTTAGATGGCGTGGTGTATAGATGGCGTGGTGTATAGGTTGTGGTGTATAGATGGCGTGTGTATAGGTTGTGGGGTTAGATGGCGTGGTGTATAGGTTGTGGGGTTAGATGGCGTGGTGTATAGCTTGTGGGGTTAGATGGCGTGGTGTATAGATGGTGTGGTGTGTAGGTTGTGGTGTATAGATGGCGTGGGGTTAGATGGCGTGGTGTATAGATTGTGGGGTTAGATGGCGTGGTGTATAGATGGCGTGGTGTATAGGTTGTGGTGTATAGATGGCGTGGTGTATAGGTTGTGGTGTATAGATGGCGTGGGGTTAGATGGCGTGGTGTATAGATTGTGGGGTTAGATGGTGTGGTGTATAGATGGCGTGGTGTATAGGTTGTGGTGTATAGATGGCGTGGTGTATAGGTTGTGGGGTTAGATGGCGTGGTGTATAGGTTGTGGGGTTAGATGGCGTGGTGTATAGGTTGTGGGGTTAGATGGCGTGGTGTATAGGTTGTGGGGTTAGATGGCGTGGTGTATAGATGGCGTGGTGTATAGGTTGTGGTGTATAGATGGCGTGGTGTATAGATGGCGTGTGTATAGGTTGTGGGGTTAGATGGCGTGGTGTATAGGTTGTGGGGTTAGATGGCGTGGTGTATAGGTTGTGGGGTTAGATGGCGTGGTGTATAGATTGTGGGGTTAGGTTGTGGGGTTAGATGGCGTGGTGTATAGGTTGTGGGGTATAGATTATTGGGTTAGATGGTGTGGTGTATAGGTTGTGGGGTTAGATGGCATGGTGTATAGGTTGTGGGGTTAGATGGTGTGGTGTATAGGTTGTGGGGTATAGATTATGGGGTTAGATGGTGTGGTGTATAGGTTGTGGGGTTAGATTGTGGGGTTAGATGGCGTGGTGTATAGATTATGGGGTTAGATGGCGTGGTGTATAGATGGCGTGGTGTATAGGTTGTGGGGTTAGATGGCGTGGTGTATAGGTTGTGGTGTATAGGTTGTGGGGTTAGATGGCGTGGTGTATAGGTTGT
This sequence comes from Salmo trutta, assembly GCF_901001165.1. Lineage (NCBI taxonomy): Eukaryota > Metazoa > Chordata > Actinopteri > Salmoniformes > Salmonidae > Salmo > Salmo trutta. Next base: position 69,005,574 of record NC_042969.1, on the reverse strand, counting down.
GGGGTTAGATTGCGTGGTGTATAGGTTGTGGGGTTAGATGGTGTGGTGTATAGGTTGTGGGTTTAGATGGCGTGGTGTATAGGTTGTGGGGTTAGATGGTGTGGTGTATAGGTTGTGGGGTTAGATGGCGTGGTGTGTATAGGTTGTGGGGTTAGATGGCGTGGTGTATAGGTTGTGGGGTTAGATGGCGTGGTGTATAGATTGTGGGGTAAGATGGCGTGTGTATAAGTTGTGGGCTTAGATGGTGTGGTGTGTAGGTTGTGGGGTTACATGGCGTGGTGTGTAGGTTGTGGGGTTAGATGGCGTGGTGTATAGATTGTGGGGTTAGATGGCGTGGTGTATAGATTGTGGGGTTAGATGGCGTGGTGTATAGATGGCGTGGTGTATAGGTTGTGGTGTATAGATGGTGTGGGGTTAGATGGCGTGGTGTATAGATTGTGGGGTTAGATGGCGTGGTGTATAGATGGCGTGGTGTATAGGTTGTGGTGTATAGATGGCGTGTGTATAGGTTGTGGGGTTAGATGGCGTGGTGTATAGGTTGTGGGGTTAGATGGCGTGGTGTATAGCTTGTGGGGTTAGATGGCGTGGTGTATAGATGGTGTGGTGTGTAGGTTGTGGTGTATAGATGGCGTGGGGTTAGATGGCGTGGTGTATAGATTGTGGGGTTAGATGGCGTGGTGTATAGATGGCGTGGTGTATAGGTTGTGGTGTATAGATGGCGTGGTGTATAGGTTGTGGTGTATAGATGGCGTGGGGTTAGATGGCGTGGTGTATAGATTGTGGGGTTAGATGGTGTGGTGTATAGATGGCGTGGTGTATAGGTTGTGGTGTATAGATGGCGTGGTGTATAGGTTGTGGGGTTAGATGGCGTGGTGTATAGGTTGTGGGGTTAGATGGCGTGGTGTATAGGTTGTGGGGTTAGATGGCGTGGTGTATAGGTTGTGGGGTTAGATGGCGTGGTGTATAGATGGCGTGGTGTATAGGTTGTGGTGTATAGATGGCGTGGTGTATAGATGGCGTGTGTATAGGTTGTGGGGTTAGATGGCGTGGTGTATAGGTTGTGGGGTTAGATGGCGTGGTGTATAGGTTGTGGGGTTAGATGGCGTGGTGTATAGATTGTGGGGTTAGGTTGTGGGGTTAGATGGCGTGGTGTATAGGTTGTGGGGTATAGATTATTGGGTTAGATGGTGTGGTGTATAGGTTGTGGGGTTAGATGGCATGGTGTATAGGTTGTGGGGTTAGATGGTGTGGTGTATAGGTTGTGGGGTATAGATTATGGGGTTAGATGGTGTGGTGTATAGGTTGTGGGGTTAGATTGTGGGGTTAGATGGCGTGGTGTATAGATTATGGGGTTAGATGGCGTGGTGTATAGATGGCGTGGTGTATAGGTTGTGGGGTTAGATGGCGTGGTGTATAGGTTGTGGTGTATAGGTTGTGGGGTTAGATGGCGTGGTGTATAGGTTGTGGGGTTAGATTGCGTGGTGTATAGGTTGTGGGGTTAGATGGTGTGTTGTATAGGTTGTGGTGTATAGGTTGTGGGGTTAGATGGTGTGGTGTATAGGTTGTGGTGTATAGGTTGTGGGGTTAGATGGCGTGGTGTATAGGTTGTGGTGTATAGGTTGTGGGGTTAGATGGCGTGGTGTATAGGTTGTGGTGTATAGGTTGTGGGGTTAGATGGTGTGGTGTATAGGTTGTGGGGTTAGATGGCGTGGTGTATAGGTTGTGGGGTTAGATGGCGTGGTGTATAGGAGGCTGCTGTCCTGTCACCCTATGGCCCCCAGCCCGCCCACCCTGCATGTGCTAGATCTGTGGCTTTGTCCCTGCTGACTGAGGTGTCTGAATACGCTTTTCATTTGGAAAGGCGAGTCTGGAATACAGTTGCAAGTCATGGAATGTCATTGTTTGTTTTTACTGGAGAAACAACATCAGTCACAATATGGGAAACAAACAGGGTTTTGTTAGTGGACAGCAGGCTGCTGCGATTCGTCTGTTAGCTACTCTGTTTGGTCAAGTTTGAAGATCTGTGTGCAGTCACTTCATTCTGAAGGGTCTCTTTAGACTGTTACACCTGTGGAGACAATTGCCAGGTCTGAGTAACACTGTTTATATGGCACAAGCCCAAAAGGTGAGTGATAGTATTGCAATGGGTATGTATGAGAGATGCATGAAGGTTTTGATTTGGATGTGCAGTTTGGTAGTTGTCTTTGTTCCCCTGTCATTACTCCTTGTGCATGTTTGTAGGAGGGGAAACTACTATCAACACACAGTTCACAGTTCAGTAGGTCTGTCTGCAGTGTGTTATTTTAGTGTGGATGTGTGTGTATGTGGGATGACTGGTTGTTGCTGTGTTAAGGTTGGGATTGCTGATTGAAGTGATTTTATAGGTAGGGAGAGGGGTCTAAGGACAATGTTGATGTGTTTGCAGGTGATGCTGCTTAAAACACAGCAGCTGATCCTCTGTTGTCCCTCGTCATTGTTAGGCAAGTTTGAGGTAATTTGTCTTGGGTTACCATGGTTACTTACAATTAATGTAGTTACACAGATATATCCTCTTTCATAACTATCTTGTAAAATGTTCAAAATGCATTCCCATTGGTCATTAATATGTATGACCTTATATCAAATCAAATCAAATGTATTTATATAGCCCTTCTTACATCAGCTGATATCTCAAAGTGCTGTACAGATCATGAAGGACAGGATATGATCAGGCACACTGGTGGAGTGTGGTGCAATGTGTCTGGCCTGGCCTGAGTTGAATAGCCAGTCATGCGGGTTGTGTGATGAACAGACAGAGCCAGGTTTGGACCACTATAACCCCTGACCACCATCACATCACGTGAGCTACAGATGCTCTGCTAAATTCCATCTAATTCTCTTTCTTTTGTGTCCAGCCATTATGTCCCTGCCTTTCAAAATAGCCAATACAATAAGCCATAATAAGTGTATTGTGGGAGTGTGGATGAAGCCAATTTGTTGCTTTTCTATAGCCGACTTAAGTGTACCTTCATGTCAAATATGCAACTCAGCAAAATATTACAACTTTGTTTAGAAATGTATCTCATGCTTTAAGACAACACAGGATGGAAAGCTCAGTCTTCAGAAGCTTACCAAGCTCAAACCTCCAGCTGTAATCCCAGACAGTCATGGTTAAGGCAGATCACTGAGAGCATCTTCATGCATTATTGAGAAGTGTAATTTCAGGGCACAGGAAGTGCCTTTTATCTTCCTAGGCTGTGCAATAGGGCTCTCGGTTCTGTGGTCAACAGGGCATTTACCCTGCAGTGAGACCAGAAGACGAGTGCTAATGCCTTGGTGGTCATGATTCACACAATGATGACTTGCGATCAGTATGTTTTTGGTTGTATTGGCCACTGTAAATAATACATGCAGAAATCCATTTAGTTGGCCAAAGTGTGGATGTGTTGCGTCTAAAAACTGTTTAAACCTGCACTTTTCAGGACTAAAATAAAAAGATGTTGACTTGAGTCGTGATATAGGTTTCGCTGCGTAGTAACAACAAAGTTTGTACGCTGTTGATTTTTTGGTTGAATACACCAAGCCGATGTGTTAATTGGGGTATTTCGAAGGAAAACATAAAAATACAAGGGTGTTACCAATGGTAATGACAGTAAAACTGTTTGCACATTCTCTTAAATAATACATTCTGCTTATATACCAGAGGTAGCCTATGTGAAGTTATTGGTCAATTGCCTCCTGTTACACAGCTTGTGAATATCGTATGTATTAGCACCATGCAGGTTCAGCTAAATGGACTGTAAAGTTATTCATTCAGTGCTTGTGAGGCGTCATCCATTTATTCCTCAATGGAATAGATTTCTCACATTGTTCTTCTTCCGCCTTTCAATCGGTAGATCGTTGATCCATCCCTCCGTCCGTGGGGTGAGACATTACCTATTCCCCCTTCAGTTTGGGAAATCTGATCCTCCTCTTTACTCTGTTAGGGAGCCCTGGAGGAAACAAAATGAATAAATAATTTGCAGAAAATTGACAAATTGTTGCAGAGGGGAGTTAGGTGAATCTTTTTTCAAATAATACTGCACCTTGTAAAGAGTCCGTTTATACAGTAGTTGCAGTACTCCATCTTTGATTTTATGAGGTGACATTCACTAATGTTTGTCACTGAGCTATATAATGATGATGATGATTATGATCATGGTGATGACAATTATGATGATGGCGATGATGATGCCAATTATACGGTAATGATGATGATTTGGGATTTTAAATGATGACGTGATAATGGATGACTGATAATTCTGGGTCAGGGACAGAGCAGGGCAGCTATGTCTGTAGGAGATACTGTGAGGTCATGACGCAGCTGCACTCCTCCCCCTTCCCGCTCTCCTCTCTCTCTCTCTCTCTCTCTCTCTCTCTCTCTCTCTCTCTCTCTCTCTCTCTCTCTCTCTCTCTCTCTCTCTCTCTCTCAATCTCTCCGTGCAGTGGAGAGAAGTGCTGATATGCCTATTCACATTGACGCCGCTAGGCTCCAGTCTAGAGCAACTTGAGCTGCTAACGCATGTCTCGCAGCTCCTACAGCACAGAGAGAGAGAAAGGACGGGCGAAAGAGAAAGGAGAACGAGAAAGATTGAGAGAGAGGAGAGCAGAGAAGGAAGACCACCCTCGCCAGGTAACCACATCTCTGTGAGCCTACCAAGGACCTTCAAACACACCATGCCAAGCCAACCAATCAGAGCGTTCGCATCCTTGACCCATCCTCCTCCATACAAATGCTCATCCACACACAGCTGAGAGCAGCAGCAGCAGCATCCGTGGAGGAGAGGTACTGTAGGAATGTAACGTTACCCATAGAGCACCTGACCTGAGCAGGAAACAACCTCTTTACTGGAGAATTTTACAGGAAATAGCTTAATATTTTTATTAACCATATGGAATTCAAAGCAGAAAATGAGAGTCGAATGTTGCGTGTTACATTTTTACTTTGATGTTTATAATGGAAGCATTTGAGTCACTCAACCTTAACACTTTGGACTTGTTGATGTAGGTTTTAATGCTTCTCAGTAGACCAACCTACTGAGATGTTTGCTGTCTACATTTAGATATCACATTTTATGCTGGCATGAGACTTGAGCTGTCTTTGTTAGAGCTTGGGTGTGTTGTGTGAGAGGGGACGAGGTGATTGTACTCGTGGGGGCCGGGAGGATGACATAGCAGGCCAGTAGTGTTGTGACAGACTGAGGCTGAGAGAGGGACACAGTGGGACAGAGAGCAGAGCGTGCGAGGCCATGAGAGCCAGGCGAAGGGACAGCATGGTGTCTGTTCACCATGCACAAAAACAAGGTCAGGTTCTTTTGTCTCTATTCTTATCAAGTTTCTACCTGTAGTTTATTAAGTCTTGTACCACATGTAAAATGAGTCTGTTCTGCTTCTGCTTCTACAGTATTTCCTCTGTTAATAGAATGTGGTCTCTTCATATGAGGTTGACATCTTATGTGTATAACAGTGCATTCCACTTTTCTACTTTCCATTTTTTAAGAAAGTGAGTTGTTAGTAAAACTGCTGTGTTAAAGGTCCGATGCAGCTGTTTTTAGCTCAATATCAAATCATTTATGCGTAACAGTTAAGTACCTTACTGTGATTGTTTTCAGTTAAAATGGTAAAAAAGAAACAAAAATAGCTTCTTAGTAAAGAGCAATTTCTCAATCAAGAATTTTGCTAGGACTGTTTGGGGTGGTCTGAGTGAGGAGGGGGAAATTAAAAACTGTCTGTTATTGGCAGAGAGGTTTGTAACACTCTTTCTTACTGGTGTATTAACACATTGGCCAAAATTCCATCCCACCTATACTGGCTCTAATTTCAGGCGACCTTTTCAAACAGCTGTTTTACAAAAAGGGCATTATCATCATGTTCACAATATATAAAACGTTTTTGACTGCACTGGGCCTTTAAGACATGTTTTTTCTGCTGATGGTGACATTGACTTCTCTAATCTTTGTTGTTAAATGCATTTTGTGTTTCAATATTCAATTAACCTCCTGCAACAGTTTCAACAGCCCCAGTTTCCTTCCCTACGAACTTCATAACAAACATAATACAGTATGTGGATTTTGATCCTTCATTACAACACCTATTTAATGTAACATAATCAGATCGACACTCCAGTTAGTAGACAGTAGCTTAAATCACTACAGAACATTAGACAATTATAGGTGTCTATAATTGTTTAAGACCTCCAGTGGAGTATAGGGGTCTTCCAGCCACTTGTGGGCCTCCCAAATCTGTACTGGGATCTGTGCTCCTCAGTCGGCTTCATTAGGGGTAATTTGGCTAGATTTATGTTCCCTGTAAAGCTGAGAACCCAGTGCGGCCTGCGGACACTCCCTGTAACCCCACAGTGATGAATACCCGACAGACCATTTTCTGCTATCCTTGTGTAACTCTCTTTGTCTCTTTTTAATTACTGTGAATGATTGTCACTAATGAGCACATAGAGGGCTATTAGGAGAAGACCACCTCAGTCCACCATTACTGCAACATGGAATATGATCATTCTGGAGGTAATCGATTGGTCCAAGTTAACCAGTTTACCAAGAGGGGGTTCTCTGACACACATAACACATAATACTACATGTGTTTACAAGTGTCTTGGTTTTTAGATTTTTTAAGACTATTTTAAGATTTACAGTATCCAACGGTAACAGTTTGATGTCCCACATGGAGGCTGATTTATTAAACACACAAACAAACTCAGTCAGAAAGTCTATCAGTCACAGTCTCACAGGGTTTAAACAGCTCCTGCTACATGCTGGGTGGGCATCTGTCTCACCTGAGGTCTCCCTACACAGGTGAGGCCAGTTACCCAGCTAGACACACAGTGGTCCCAACTGGTGTACTTTGTCTCTCATCTCTGTCACCAATAGGGAACTGTACATTTTTTACTAATGTTTTTCCCTCACTGATCCATCCTTACACATCCATTAGACCATGTGTCTGCAGGTAGACCTGAACTTGAGCTGCTGTGCTGTGACATGCTGACTAATCATCAGACCTCTGGTGACTGGCTGTAATTCTGTCCTGCTCCTGCTGCTTAGGCACTGTAAACACCTGCATCTCACCACATCAGCAGACAAGCTACTGAATGCTAATTTTACTGCATACAAGCACTCATGTACCCATCATTATGAGCAGAGTCCATCTGTCCAATACCCAGTTAGGTAATTAAGTTAGATCCTTAATTGTGGAGTAGCAGTGGGCTGGTGATGAAAACGCTGCTGGCCCACGTGGGTAACTTACCAGGGATACGGCAAAACAACAGAGAACTGTCGACTGGCAGATGTGTTCAAAGAGGACATGCAGAGCCTAAATGAAGTTTAAAAATATCCCTCTCTTCTTCATCCCATCCCTCTTTTTTGGGAGGTCTCTCCCAGACTTCATAAATCAAGAAGTAATCTGTGTCCTATCTGTCCAGACGTGATAGATTTCTCCCAAGCTGGCCTTAAGGTGCCATATATTAATCAATCTAGGGCAGTCCACCTCTAGCCCAGGGGTGGGGAGATAGGAAGACCCTGGTTCAATGTCACTACCTCAGAGGGGCCAGCTCTCTGAGGGAATGGGTCTCTGTCACTCTGCCTACTCGTGGGATGAAAGCCCTGGAGGTCTGGTACTTATCAGATGATGATCAGAGGGAGCTGTGAGGATATGGAGAGACAGATCAACCAAAGCAGATGGTAGAATATGTCATCTGTTTTGAAGCCACAAAATTGAACAATATCTCTCAGGAAAACTGAGCCAAATGTAATATTTTTTTCTGTAAAGAATTCAGCTGAATGAATTCAGCCTTAAATAACAAGCGTGGGTTTGAGAGAAAATCATCAGCCAGCCAATCTCAGGGAACCACTTTAATGGGTGCCGGGAAGACCACTTTCATACATAAGTGAGAGAGTGGGAAGTTATGAGTCTGCCTAGTGAGTGGAATCCAGTAATGTAAGACTCTCACCCTCTGAGGATATGAATTGATAGAATGAACTAAGGGCCGCCAAACAGAGTGGGCACAGCGCTGCATGTTGAGTCACTGGTGGAAGAGAGAGGCCTGGAGGATGAGCCACTGGCCTCCCACACACATCATCACTCCATGGCCTTGGGTGATTGTTTTGTCTGTGTTTCCTGTACTCAGTGGGCACTGGAGAGAGGCAGGGCTTTCCCCCTATATGGGTTTTATATGGGTATTTTTCACCATCCCTTGGTAAACCAGTAGCTCTAAATGAGTTAGGCTAGGATAACTCTATTATTTTGATCTAAGTAGATATCACAGAATTGGCTCTATTATTATAATCTGAATGAAGCCTGTCTTTCTCTTATGCCACTCTCCACACACACTCTTTATAATAATATGATAATAGCAGAACAGAGCACACATCATCCTCAGCATTGAAAGATCATGCTGCTCTTCATCACGTTGAGCAAAGCCAGACAGGGACAATGTTCATAGCCTCAGGCGTCTGCTAGCCTGGGCCTCCTTTAATAACGGGGGTTCTGCTGTATGTTATTCCTCAGAGGACCAGGTATACAGATACTGACTCACCGCCAGTGGGCTGTGGTGAACTGACAGAGCTCTCACAGTGCTCCCACCCCCGCCCGGTGGCATGCTTGGAGTTAGGCATCATGGTAATTCTCCTGTGTGCCACCCCATGTCTTGTTTCCTCAGCCATATTAAAGTCTCACACCTTCTTCTCCACTGATAGGCCAAGCAGAGGAAGTGGAAGAAACTGATATGGAGACCACAAAGGTAGGATATACTGTATTCAATAAACAGACACAAGTACTGTAGATTGTTTAAAAACACTCAAATCAAAGCCTTTAATATTGCACCATCATACTGTACTGCTTATAATATATATCCTATCCAGATAAAACACTTCACTCAGCTGTAACTATATTCAGGAATACCACCAGAGGGGGCACTCTCCATAGGGTGTGAATGCCCTGACAGCCCTGGCACTGTGTTGACCCAATGGCTCGTCAGTCTTCACATATCACAGTCTCATTAAATACTGTACTAGAGTTGCTGCCACTTGTCCTTTCCTGCAAGCACATGGTCTATCAGGTCTCTGTCAGCATTGTATTGTATAGGGACAGTCACCATGGCTCCAGTGTGCACTGCACTGTACTGCCTGCAGTCACCCTGGTTAGCTGATCCAGAGGTGGCCCACTACTGTACTGTATTGTATGTCCCTAAGGAACAGGATAGCTGTATCCTAAAACTAGATCCAGGCTAGATGTATTTTAACAGCTTTACCTGAGTTGCATTGGTGTATTCACCCCACTCAAATTGTCCCGGTGGATTTGTCAAACAAGGAAACGCAACCAAATATGTCAAACCATTAGGGTAATAGATCACCTCTGAGATTACGCTAGCAGAGCTATGTAATATGTGTTGTTTGTGTCAGTTTCTGATGTCCATCAGAGTACACTATAACCTCCCTCTTGGTGGTACACGACCTGATGCTGATGCAGTCTCAGCTTTCCGTCAATTCATCCCCTGAGGTGGGATTGTAGAGGATGTACTCTATCTCTTTGTAGGTTTTTGGAATGTGAAGTTTGGGCCTACAAGGATGTTTTCTGGAAGCTTTGGTAAATGATGCTGCTTTTTCACAGTGAGTGGCGTGGCTCATCTGCTCAGCTCAGAATAGCTCAAGTGCCATCCTTGAATACCTTGTGGGGTTTTGTGGCATGACAACTAACAGTAAACAGATGAAAAGGTGTGTGTGTGTGTGTGTGTGTGTGTGTGTGTGTGTGTGTGTGTGTGTGTGTGTGTGTGTGTGTGTGTGTGTGTGTGAATGAAAACAGCAGGCAAGGTCCACATATGGCCTTCAAACAGCAGGCAAACTACTCCTGACTTTGATAGTGACGCATCCCATTTATCTCTATGGCAACAGAGTATTCCTTCTGGGGTCTGGAAAAATACAGAATGTTTGTTTTGCTCTTGGAATGTTTGTTCGTATCTCCTCAAGGTTTTTAGTTCAGCTGTTCAGAAATATGAGGCAGAGATGTAAATCGTCATGTGTCACTGATAGGAAAGGTTTAGAAGAGGGTGAGTGAAGTGGGAATCGTGAAGGAATAGGGAGGGTGAAGAATGTGGTGCGTAAAGTAACACGTGAAATACTTTAAGGTTGTTTAGCTATGGGGAAGAGGTGTCCTGGGGGGAGTCAAGCAGCCTCGACCTTAATAATACCTTCCTCCACCCGAAAGTGCGGTTTGTAAGGAAACCTCCAGTGGTTTGCATCTGAACACAGAGCTATAAACGGAAAAGAGGCCTGAAGCTAAAGTTGATCTCACCATGCATGCACATGGGCATTCAGTTGTTATGAGAATAGAGGGTAAAGGTTACATCATGATGCTGTGACTACACTCAGCACAGCAAGCATCACTGTTGTGTAGAGTTTTATCCATTTGGAAAGGATTTAATACTCCAATGTGCAATTGACTTTTTTGTTTGTATTAAAGAGTAGGGGTGAGTATTAATAATGTCAGTCTGGTGCTATGTTTCTCAGCTTTATTAGAAGAAAGGCACAATCAAATCAAATTTTATTTGTCACATGATTAGTAGGTGTAGACTAACAGTGAAATGTTTACTTACGGGCCTTTCCCAACAATTCAGAGAGAGAAATGGAAAAGGAATAAATATACAATGAGTAACGATAACCTGGCTCATATGTGCAGGTAACTGCCAAAATAAAGGAAACACCAACATAAAGTGTCTTAATAGGGCGTTGGGTCACCACGAGCCACCAGATCCACCAGAACAGTGTCAATGCGCCTTGGCATAGATTCTACAATTGTCTGAAACTCTATCGGAGGGATGCGACACCATTGTTCCACGAGAAATTCCATAATTTGGTGTTTTGTTGATGGTGGTGGAAAACACTGTCTCAGGTGCCGCTCCAGAATCTACCATAAGTGTATGATTGGGTTGAGATCTGGTGACTGAGACACACACACACACACACTTTAAACCATTTATGCTAATTTGAGACCCCTCTTTCAAAGTCACTGAGATCTCCTCTTGTAGCTAAAATAATGGGCAACTGGTTATTTTTCTACATGACCCTAAGCATGATGTGATGTATTAATTGCTTAATTAACTCAAGAACCACACCTGTGTGGAAGCACCTGCTTTCAATATACTTTTGGCAGTTACCTGTATGTCCACTGCAGAGATGAAGTTAGGGACAAGTAGTGGGTACAGTACTGTAAATACAATACTGCAGTACAGACAGGCCCTGGGAGAATGTCCACACAGCCTGTGAGCATCACCAGTGAGGTCACAGCCATACAGAATAGAATAGAATGCTGACTAAACCTGATGAGAGCAGAACACAATCCTCCAGTCCTCACCACACCATATGACATCCCTTCCTGGAACAAACACAGCTGCCACTACTTTTAGCACTCAGGGTCCATCTTGGGTTGAGTCATTGATATACTGTAAGGGTACAGGAGCACATCTCTCACGGAAAAGTCTAAGTGGGATCCTTGAGATGTCCCAACTCTGGTCTGACTTTACCCCATTTTAGTAAAAATTATAAATTATTAAGGTAAGGGGTTAAGGTTAGGGTAAGGTAAGGGTTATGATTAAGGTTATGGTAGGGGTTAGGGTTTAGGGTAGGGACGTCCCAAGGTTCCCGAATAGCACAACCCATCTCGCACTGTGGCAGAACACTGCTCCTGTTCACTGCAACCTACAACTTGTTTGTCATTGTCACATCACTTACTACCCCCTCCATTTGACACCACCACGCAACAACAGAGGTGTGTTTGATACCCTGTTGCACTCGCATCAAGTCTGTTTTCTCTTTCTCTGTCCGTCATCACAGTCAACAGACAGCAAGAGTTCCTTTGTCAGTCATGGTGTCTGGAAACTTAAATGTTTTTACTCGACTGGCTATGTTGGAGTTGTCTATTTGTTTCTTTAAGCATCCAAACAGTCTGTTCCCTGGCCCACCCCTCTCCTCTCCTTTTTTTGTTCTGGTATTAATTCTGTGTGTTGGGTATTTGGTGTGAGAGCCTATCTATTTTGGTCCTGCTTGCCTTGCTGCAGCAGAAGCAGGAAGCGGCTGTGTTTTTAATGAGTGCTTTAATGTACTTTGATTTTATTTATGGTGGAGCCAGAGCATGATCAGATCTCTCTTTTAACTTTTGGGAAAACAGTGTTTCCTTGACTTGGCCATTGTTTCTGCCCTGTGGTGTTTTGGTTATGTCTGGGCTGGCTAATCCCATAGTATTTAAACTCTTGAACTGTATGTGTGTTAGATTGTCCATGTGGATTACATCAGGTGTGCGCGCATGCGTGGTTGTGACAGTAGGACCATTACAGCTCTGTGTCTCTACTCATTGGCCATGTGCGACTGTGGGGTTGGCATTAGCGAACGTGGACACATTTTCCCTGGTCGGTCTGACGGTAAACAAATGTGACAGCCACTCAGTCACCTGATCGCCCATAGTTGTCTGATTGGCTGGCAGTGGTCAACCTATACGTGTCTGAAAAAAACAGTGACCATAAATATGGTCCTAGGGAGAGACTCCCAGCAGGCAGCACAATAGGATCTCTGGCCTGCCTGACAGAAGAAAATAGACATCCCATCCCACACACCACACCACAGTGTGGGATTAATGCAGATTAGCTAGAAATACTATTCTTAGAAACAAATAAAAAGTCTGGGCTGGATTAGGACTCAGGACATTTGAAATAGTTACACAAATCATGTGAGTGTCTTGCTGCTGACTCGCATAACAGTGACATAATAAATGTACTGAGATTACATAATAAATGTAGAGATACTGAAACTACAAATGTATGTCCTGATCTACAGCCACTGCAAGCTGTAGATCACGACATTGCTGTTCTTGAAAAATATATGTATATTTAAAAAATGCATACCATTTTTCTTTCTACTGACAAATTATAATTCTAAATTCCTGTGATAGAGTTTATTATAACTGGCACAAACCTTTAATAGTCAGTGTTGCTGCTGGTATAGTGCAGTCAGCAGTGGGTGTTGATGAGAGAGGGACAAATCTGTCCCAGCTGCCTGAGGGAAAAGGCTATACGGACACTCCTGACCTGCAAACCGATATCTCATTTCAGAATGGTTTTAAATCAGGTTAAGGGTTTGGTTAAGCTAAGGGTCAGGTTAGTCGTTTGCAGGTCAGTAGTCTCCTTATAATCTCGCCCGCCTGACAGGCTTTCTCTCCTACAGGGAGCTGTCCATTCAGCACCACCCTGCTACTGCGCTGGAGCCTCAGCCTCAGCCTCACAGACAAACCTCCACAGCATCCTCCTGTTGCATTCTGTACAGTGCAGAAGATCAGCCCGGGCTGAAATCATCTCAATGTCAAAAGAACAGTCACTGGATAAAACTAACTAGTGAAAATAAATGAATAAATGTCAAACCAGTTATAGTAAGTACTGACTTAGCCACAACAACATGCAGAAACTAGACACAACATCCCTAAAAACATCAAACTGTAAAATGGCCACCTGAGCTACCTCCTCAATGCCCATAGATGGCCAGTGCAGTTGACTACATTCATTAGTCTGATGACATCGTTAGAGCAACAAGAGGTTTTGCGTCATTATTGGTTCATGGAAGCAGTCTTCACAGGCAGGAACACAATAACCATGTCAATTTGTACACAAAGACACTGGGTAAGAGAAAATGTGACGTGTCATTGCTGAAAATTCTGCTGGTTTCCAGGAAACATCATGTGGAGTGGAGGACATTGTGGTCGTTTGTGTCACTCTGTTACTGTGGAGCCCAGTGGCTCTCTGGGTATTGTTTATCTGGGAAAACATCTCAGACCTCAAGTATATGTCTCTTTGGTAGTGATTCATCTTTCTCTTTGGTATTCCATAAAGGAACTGGGTATGAGTAAAGTATTGTCCTGCTGTGTGAGTTAATCTGAGTTCTATCCTTCTGCGTCAGCTATAGCACAAAAGGAGGGTCAGGACTGGCACTGAAGCTATAAACAATGTATTTTGTCCATGCTTTGTCAAATCAAATGACATTTTATTGATTGCGTACATATTTGATGCAGATTTTATTGCAGGTATAGCGAAATTATTATGTTCCTAGCTCCAACAGTCCAGTAATAACTACAATACACTCAAATCCCCCAAATAAAAATTACGGAATTAAGAAATATAGAAATATTAGAACGAGCAGTGTCAGACTCCGGAATATAAATACAGTATATACAGTGCATTCGGGAAAGTATTCCGTCCCCTTGACTTTTTCCACATTTTGTTACCTTACAGCCTTATTCTAAAATGGATTTAAAATCATACTTTCAAAATCTTAGCTAGCAAGCTAGCAGTCATCATGAATCAAGTTGACAATCTACTGGCACATTATTTTTAATCCTTGTCATATGAAGAGAAATAATGAAGAGAAATTCAACAATGAGTGGTTTGGAAGATATTAGTGGCTAAGCAATCACTAGCATTGCAAAGCAATCGCTAGCCTGCTATTCAGTGGAGTGGCTGTGTGACCCCAAGTCTGGGTTTAAGGGTCTCTTTTCCAAGCTCAGTCAGTGAACCCTTTGGAACCCAGGCCTCTTTCTAGAGCTACGACCTGAAGATCACTGACGTCATCATGATTTGACCTTGTTTTTTTCGAGTTCCCAGTTGTCTTGAAAGCACCATAAATTCAGAAAATGCCAGACTTTGATGACGAAGTTTGATGACAAAATTTGCCCACGAAGGACCTGTTCATGTGAGCACAGCACAACAAGGTGAGTCCAAAAATGTATTGTATTCTGCTGCATAAATGATGTAATATGCCAGGGAGATACAGTAGCAAGAAAAACCCTTTGGAATTACCTGGATTTCTGCATAAATTGGTCATCAAATTTGATCTGATCTTCATCTACGTCACAACAATAGACAAACATAGTGTGCTTAAACTAATAACACACATTCTTGTATTTTTCTTGTCTATATAATTTAAACATTCACAGTGTAGGTTGAAAAAAAAGTATGTGAACCCCTAGGCTAATGACTTCTCCAAAAGCTAATTGGAGTCAGGAGTTAGCTAACCTGGAGTCCAATCAATGAGACGAGATTGGAGATGTTGGTTAGAGCTGCCTTGCCCTACAAAAAACACCCACACAATTAGAGTTTGCAATTCACAAGAAGCATTGCCTGATGTGAACCATGCCTCGAACAAAAGAGATCTCAGAAGACCTAAGATTACGAATTGTTGACTTGCATAAAGCTGGAAAGGGTTACAAAAGTATCTCTAAAAACCTTGATGTGCATCAGTCCACAGTAAGACAAATTGTCTATAAATGGAGAAAGTTCAGCACTGTTGCTACTCTCCCTAAGAGTGGCTGTCCAGCAAAGATGACTGCAAGAGCACAGCGCAGAATGCTCAATGAGGTTAAGAAGAATCCTAGAGTGTCAGCTAAAGACTTACAGAAATCTCTGGAACATGCTAACATCCCTGTTGATGAGTCTACAGTACGTAAAACACTAAACAAGAATGGTGTTCAGAGGAGGACACCACGGAAGAAGCCACTGCTGTCCAAAAAAAA
This sequence comes from Salmo trutta, assembly GCF_901001165.1. Classification (NCBI taxonomy): domain Eukaryota; kingdom Metazoa; phylum Chordata; class Actinopteri; order Salmoniformes; family Salmonidae; genus Salmo; species Salmo trutta. The sequence goes on along the minus strand of NC_042969.1, from coordinate 68,990,001 downwards.
AACATTGCTGCAGGTCTGAAGTTTGCAAAAGTGCACCTGGATGGAAATTACAGTTGAGTTGTTTGGAAGGAACACACAACATTATGTTTGGAGAAAAAAAGGCACAGCACATCAACATCAAATCCTCATCCCAACTGTAAAGTATGGTGGAGGGAGTATCATGGTTTGGTGCTGCTAAGGTCCTGGACAGCTTGCTATCATTGATGGAAAAATGAATTCCCAAGTTTATCAAGACATTTTACAGGAGAATGTTAGGCTATCTGTCTGCCAATTGAAGCTCAACAGAAGTTGGGTGATGCAACAGGACAACAACCCAAAATACAGAAGTAAATTAACAACAGAATGGCTTCAACAGAAGAAAATACACCTTCTGGAGTGGCCCAGTCAGAGTCCTGACCTCAACCTGATTGAGATGCTGTGGCATGACCACAAGAGAGCAGTTCACACCAGACATCCCAAGAAAATTGCTGAACTGAAACAGTTTTGTAAAGAGAAATGGTCCAAAATTCCTCCTGACCGTTGTGCAGGTCTGATCCTCAACTACAGAAAACGTTTGGTTGAGGTTATTGCTGCCAAAGGAGGGTCAATCAGTTATTAAAACCAAGGGTTCACATACTTTTCCCACCCTGCACTGTGAATGTTTACACAGTGTGTTCAATTAAGACAAGAAAACTTATAATTGTTTGTGTTATTAGTTTAAGCAGACTGTGTTTGTCTATTGTTGTGACCTAGATGAAGATCAGGTCAAATTTTATGACCAATTTATGCAGAAATCCAGGTATTTCCTAAGGGTTCACTTACTTTTTCTTGCCACTGTATGTATACTGTAGCTAAGAAAGGAATACTAAGTGTATGTTGTGTAGTAAGCTATTAGTAGCCCATGTGCCTCATCCTAATAATTTGGTAAATTTTTCCCTCTTAATTTTGCCTACTGTTCTGACTTGGTGGTGCACATGTAGCCTATAACCTGTTTTAGAGAAATGTAATCATTGAATATTGTAAGAGCTTTCATTGTCTGCTTATATGCCCCCTTTATTTATCCTACGGTTCTGACTTGGAGTACAGGGAGAATACTGTAAGAATGGCCCATGTTCTGAATTATGTTGCTATACATTTCAAAAGTGCTGAACAAATAGCTATATTGACTATGTCCTAGCTCGCTCACTAATGTCTATCGAAATTACGTCGTCCTCTTATACTGTAGTTTGTACATCTTAATTGTCAGTAGAAACCACATTTGTTTAAGCAAGTCAGCCACATTAGCTATGTTTTTTTTAAAGGCAGTAAATTAGGCTGAATGAACTGTTTCACAGCCAGACAAGGCTCAGCTGAAAGCCAGGTGTAGCAGTGGTAAGGTGTTGGGACTTCTGTTGGAACTCTGCTGTTGGGACAGCTTTATGTAGGCCCTAACAGTTTGGGCACCGTTTGTCACCGTTATAGTGCAATTAATGTATTGTTTAGTGTTGTGTTGTGTAGTGGCTTTGCTGGCATGCATTCCCCCCCAAGATTTACATGCTAAAATCCCCCACCAAGATTTACATGATAAAATCGCCACTGTACATAAATAATAATATTATTAATAACAATAATAACAAAATAATATGTAGACATTACTAAAGTGACCAGTGTTCAATGACTATGTATACTGAACAATAATAAAAACGCAACATGGAACAATTTCTAAGATTTTATGAGTTACAGTTCATATAAGGAAATCAGTCAATTTAAATAAATTCATTAGGCCCTAATCTATGGATTTCACATGACTGGGAATACAGATATGCATCTGTTGGTCACAGATACCTTAAAAAAAGGTAGGGGTGTGTATTAGAAAACCAGTCAATATCTGGTGTGACCACCATTTGCCTCATGCAGCACGGCACATCTCCTTCGCATACAGTTGATTAGGCTGTTGATTGTGGCTTGTGGAATGTTGTTCCACTCCTCTTCAATGGTTGCTGGATATTGGTGGGAACTGGAACGATCCAAAGCATCCCAGAGATGTGTGGCATTATGTTGTGACAAAACTTAACTTTTTAGAGTGGGCTTTTATTGTCCCCCGCACAACGTGCACTTGTGTGATGACCATGCTGTTTAATCAGTTTCTTGTTTCTTGACACCTGTCAGGTGGATGGATTATCTTGGCAAAGGAGAAATTCTAACTAACAGGGATGTAAACATAGTGATGTAACAGGAATGTAAACATTATGCATACAATTTGAGAGAAATGTGTGTATGGAAAATGTGTGTGTATGGAAAATTTATGAGATCTTTTGTTTCAGCTCATGAAACTTTACACATTGCGTTTATATTTTTGTTCAGTGTACATATGGAAGCAGTGTTTAAGGTGCAGGGTTGAGTACTGGGTGGTAGCCGGTTAGTAACAGTGACCAAAGTCATGTCTGTGATAGCGTGACTAGAGATCCCTTATCACATCTCTGGAAGATGTTTTGGCATGCTCAGCATCTTGTTGGAATCTGACCATTTGGAGTGTAATTTACATAATTCTGTGAGGTAAAGCGCTCATTCTGTGAGCCCCTCTATTCGGTCTCCCTCTCAGGCCCACCGGAATGGGAGCAGAGTGGGGGGAGGGGACAGTGAGGGAAGTGAGGGACAGTGACTCAGCAGCAGGCTCTCTCTCTCTCTCTGCTGATGTGGATGGAGCAGCAGATTTATCACGGGTCTGACTCGGAGTCGGATCTCTGCCAGGCTTGTTCTGGTCACCAGAACATTAATATGATCTCACCCTCCTTTCACACCCTGTCTCCCTCCCTCCTTCCTTCTTTTATCAAATCTCTTGCTTGCTTCTTAAGCTCACTCTCTCTCACGAGGGAGGGAGGTGCATCCACAGAGCACGACGAGTGTCAGAGACGTTAAAATGAAAAAACATGTCATTTAACTATTTTAAGTAGGCCTAGTCTGCCATGTTGACAAGTGCTTTCTTTCAACCCATAATTCCCTAATGAATCCCACTTACATATTAGTACAATTAATACACATGATTGAATTTGTGTTATATGTATTCTGCTGTAATTCTACCTACCTAGTGTAATAAACTAGAGAGTCAGTAAAGGTCAGGGTTGTGGTAACAGACATGGAGGGTGGTTAACATTAGTGATAGCTGCATTAGCTGTCTTAATGTGGTGTAATGTGTGCCCTCTTTAAGGTGATTCCAATGGGGGAATATGATGCACTCTGACCCAGTCAGTGCCTGTGGTTTAGATGCCTACTGTGTTTGGAGAGTGTTGTTGTTAAGGGGGCATGGAGAAGGGGCTTTGTGACACTAATGGCCAGTAGCTTCAGGAAGTGATATAGCTTCCTCACCTCCCCATGTATAATACCTTTAATATTCTCAATGTGTTGTGAAAAGAACATCCATGACAAAACCCATGGCAAAACATGTCAACCCTCTCACAAAATATGTTCCCATATGTAAGCACACCCACCCACACACACACACACACACAGTCTTGTACAGCTAACCTTGTGGGGACACACAATTCAGTCCCATTCAAAATCCTATTTTCCCTAACCTGTACTCTTACCTTAACCCAAAAACCTTACCCTAAAACTTACCTTAGCTCCTAAACCTAATCCTAACACTAATTCTAACCTTTAAAAAATATTTAATTAACCTTTATTTAACCAGGTAGGCTAGTTGAGAACAAGTTCTCATTTACAACACCGACCTGGCCAAGATTTAGCAAAGCAGTGCGACACAAACACATGGAATGAACAAACATACAGTCAATAATACAATAGAAAAACTCTATATACAGTGTGTGCAGATGAGGTAGGATAAGGGAGGTAAGGCAATAAATAGGCCATAGTGGCGAAATAATTACAATATGGCAATTAAAAACTGGAGTGATAGATGTGCAGAAGATGAGTGTGCAAGTAGAGATACTTAACGGTATGGGGATGAGGTAGTTGGATGGCTATTTACAGATGGGCTATGTACAGGTGCAGTGATCTGTGAGCTGCTCTGACAGCTGGTGCTTAAAGCTAGTGAGGGAGATATGAGTCTCCAGCTTCAGTGATTTTTGCAGTTCGTTCCAGTCATTGGCAGCAGAGAACTGTAAGGAAAGGCGGCCGAAGGAGGAATTGGCTTTGGGGGTGACCAGTGAAATATACCTGCTGGAGTGCGTGCTACGGGTGGGTGGTGCTATGGTGACCAGTGAGCTGAGATAAGGCAGGGCTTTACTTAGCAAAGACTTATAGATGACCTGGAGCCAGTGAGTTTGGCGACAAATATGAAGCGAGGGCCAGCCAACGAGAGCATACAGGTTGCAGTGGTGGGTAGTATATGGGGCTTTGGTGACAAAACGGATGGCACTGTGATAGACTGCATCCAGTTTCCTGAGTAGAGTGTTGGAGGCTATTTTGTAAATGACATCGCCGAAGTCAAGGATCGGTAGGATAGTCAGTTTTACGAGGGTATGTTAGGCAGCATGAGTGAAGGACGCTTTGTTACGAAAAACCCTAAACCCCCTAGAAATAGAATTTGACCTTGTGGGGACTAACAAAATGTCCCCAGTTGGACTTCTGGTGCAGGCGGGCAGGCGGGCGGGCGGACGGACGGACGGACAGACAGACTACCTCAGTGCACACTGTGCCTTGTATTAAGAGATTGAGGTCGAGCTGCTGACACTGATTACCTCTGAGTCTGACGAGGAAGCGTAAAATGACTGCAATATCTCCAGGACCATGCAGCCTTGTTCATGCAGGAGAGCGAGTGAGCCATCTAGGGAAGGAGGGAGGAGAGGGAGGGAGCAGAATGGAGCATGCTCAGTAGGAACCTGGCAGGTGTAGGGGAGACTGGCATCCTCTTGAGTGTATGTTTGTTTATGTGGTGAGTTAGCTCACATGATGTATACACAGTACGGTCTACCTCACTGGAGAACAGCTAGAGAACAACTGGCTGTTGAAAGGGCTACTGGCACTAGTGCTTACCACTGCGGATCCCTAGCCTCAGCCTGCGCTAGCGAGGGAGAGAGCCCAGCCGATAGGAGAGAACAGGAGCACACCATCACCCAGGCTTCAACCGGAGCAGATCTGTCCATCCACTCCTCCCTCTATCCCTTTCTCCTTCTCGGGGTACGGGAGGCCAGCCTCTGTCCCAGCATGCCGTGGTATAAGCGTGCAGCACAGTGGCGAGAAGACGCCATGGCCATCAGACACTCCTCTTTGCACTGATGAAAGGCTTCAAACTCGCATGGTAAGGCAAAACTGTGTCTACATCAAAGGGAATGTTCAGATGTGGCTGTTGCTATTTAAGCGTGTGTCTGTGAGCGAGGGTATGAGTGGCTGTAAACACGTGTGTGTGTGTGTGTGTGTGTGTGTATAGTATTTCTAATGTAAGAAATGATTTGTTCACATGCATGTGTGTGGGTGTACAATAATGTGTAAGAGGAAATGGCCTGAGAAGGAGATTCACAACCTTTCTCTCATTGAGCATGAGCCTGGTATGTATGTCCAATACTGGACACATGGCAGTGGAGCCTCTGTCAGTGTCTGTTACTGTGTGGACACGTGGCAGTGGAGCCTCTGCCAGTGACTGTTACTGTGTGGACACGTGGCAGGGGAGCCTCTGCCAGTGTCTGTTACTGTGTTGACACGTGGCAGTGGAGCCTCTGTCAGTGTCTGTTACTGTGTTGACACGTGGCAGTGGAGCCTCTGTCAGTGTCTGTTACTGTGTGGACACATGGCAGTGGAGCCTCTGTCAGTGTCTGTTACTGTGTGGACACGTGGCAGTGGAGCCTCTGCCAGTGACTGTTACTGTGTGGACACGTGGCAGTGGAGCCTCTGTCAGTGTCTGTTACTGTGTGGACACGTGGCAGTGGAGCCTCTGTCAGTGTCTGTTACTGTGTGGACACGTGGCAGTGGAGCCTCTGTCAGTGTCTGTTACTGTGTGGACACGTGGCAGTGGAGCCTCTGTCAGTGTCTGTTACTGTGTGGACACATGGCCAGTGGAGCCTCTGTCAGTGTCTGTTACTGTGTGGACACATGGCAGTGGAGCCTCTGTCAGTGTCTGTTACTGTGTGGACACATGGCCAGTGGAGCTTCTGCCAGTGACTGTTACTGTGTGGACATGTGGCAGTGGAGCCTCTGTCAGTGTCTGTTACTGTGTGGACACGTGGCAGTGGAGCCTCTGCCAGTGACTGTTACTGTGTGGACACATGGCCAGTGGAGCCTCTGCCAGTGTCTGTTACTGTGTGGACACATGGCCAGTGGAGCCTCTGTGGAGCAGCTGGGGAAAGGAAATGAGGAAAGGATTGGCCAGGAAAAGAGCAGCCCCACATACTGCAGTTCTCTCTCTATCTCCCTTTTTCTTTCTGTTTCTCCCTCTTTTTCTTTCTCTCTATTGTTCTCTCTCTCACTCTGTTTCCCTTTCCTTCTCCCTTCCACCCTCTCCTCCGAATGTGTTTGTTTATGCGCCGCCTTCTCTGCCGGATAGTTTTAGTGAAGAATTACAGAGAATGGCAGGAAAAAAGGGAGAGCAGCTTCAGCAATCTGCATCCTGCTTCCTCTCTCCACACTCAACCAAATACTTATTTCTCATACCATCAGAGTGTATGTGTGTGCCCGCCCGTGTGTGTCCCCAGCGAAAGGTCCATCCTACTGTGTAAGCCTGAAGTCAATTTGATTGGCAGAGGCCTCTTCCGGGAAGCCCAACACTGCAATTGTGATGCCCATAGATGTGCATCACTATAGATCAGTCTTTGCTGTCGCTCTGTTTCCCTCATAAACTTTTATGATGAAATACTGGCCTTGTCGGTTAGCGTTGTGGGTTTGTGGTGTTTTTAGGATGAATGAGAGGAGAGGTGGGTGAGTAGTTGTTAGCATAGTGTTACTTCTGAAAGGAGGATGAGGAGGAGTGGGAACCCCAGGGAGGGGGCAGTGTGATAGGTAATGATTTGGCACCGGCCCCAGTGTGGTGACGTCTGCTGTTGATATGACATTCGGAGTGGGTTTAATCTGCACAGAGGCAGCAACAGCAGGACAGGGAGTGAAGCCAATACACAGGAACCCAACCTGGTCTAATAGCATTTGGTGTTATTCTGTATGTAAATCCGAGGCACTCCATTTTAATGTACATTCGGAAAGTATTCAGACCCCTTGACTTTTTCTACTTTTTTTTACGTTACAGCCTTATTCTAAAAAAAAAAATCCCTCTATCTGCTACAATACCCCGTAATGACAAAGCAAAAACAGGTTTTTAGACTTTTTTGCAAATGTATTCAAATTAAAGGCCTTATTTACATAAGTATTCAGACCCGTTGCTCTGAGACTCAAAATTGAGCTCAGGTGCATCCGGTTTCCATTAATCATCCTTGATATGTTTCTACAACTTGATTGGAGTCCACCTGTAGTAAATGCAATAGATTGGACATGATTTGGAAAGGGACACCTGTCTATATAAGGTCCCACAGTTGACAGTGCATGTCAGAGAAAAACCAAGTCATGCGGTCAAAGGAATTGTCCATAGAGCTCCGAGACAGGATTTTGTCGAGACACAGATCTGACGAAGGGTACAAAAAAAGGTCTGCAGCATGTAAGGTCCCCAAGAACACAGTGGCCTCCATCATTCTTAAATGGAAGAAGTTTGGAACCACCACGACTCTTCCTAGAGCTGGCTGCCCGGCCGAACTGAGCAATCGGGGGAGAAGGGCCTTGGTCAGGGAGGTGACCAAGAAACCGATGGTCACTCTGACAGTGCTCCAGAGTTCATCTGTGGAGATGGGAGAACCTTCCAGAAGGACAACCATCTCTGCAGCACCCCACCAATCAGGTTTATGGTAGAGTGGCCAGACGGAAGCCACTCCTCAGTAAAAGGCACATGACCGCCAACTTGGAGTATGCTAAAAGGCACCTAAAGACTCTCAGATCATGAGAAACAAGATTCCCTAGTCTGATAAAACCATGATTGAACTCTTTGGCCTGAATGTCAAGCGTCAAGTCTAGAGGAAACCTGGCACCATCCCTACGGTGAAGCATTCTGGTGACAGCATCATGCTGTGGGGATGTTTTTCAGGGACTGAGAGACAGTCAGGATTGAGGGAAAGATGAACGGCACAAAGTACAGAGATATCCTTGATGAAAACCTGCTCCAGAGCGCTCAGGACCTCAGACTGGGGGCGAAGGTTTACCTTCCAACAGGACAACGACCCTAAGCACACAGCCAAGACAACGCAGGAGTGGCTTCGGGACAAGTCTCTGAATGTCGTCGAGTGGCCCAGCCAGAGCTCGGACTTGAACCTGATCCAACATCTCTGGAGAGACATGAGAATAGCTGTGCAGCGACGCTCCCCTCCAACCTGACAGCGCTTGAGAGGATTCGCAGAGAAGAATGGGAGAAACTCCCCAAATACCGGTGTGCCAAACTTGAAGCGTCATACCCAAAAAGACTCGAGGCTGTAATCACTGCCAAATGTGCTTCAACAAAGTACTGAGTAAAGGGTCTGAATACTTATGGAAATGTCATATTTCTGGGGGGGGGGGGGGGTTATACATTTGCAAACATTTCTTAAAACCTGTTTTTGCTTTTTCATTATGTGTAGATTTATTAGGGGGAATATAAAAAATAAAAAAATAATTGGAATAAGGCTGTAAGGTAACAGAATGTGGAAAAAGTCAAGGGGTCTGAATATTTTCCGAATGCACTGTATGTTTTGTATGGTTACATAAGACAGATGGTTACTTAACACAAAAAACTAAACAAGGGCTTAATGAGCCCCAGGTGTGGGCCAATATCAGACCAATTGGACTGAAGGGAAATTTGAACATAAAGCTCACCTCGTTGCCTCTGTTCGTCAAAGCCCAGTTGGCCAAAGGAGTAGCGACTGTGGCTTACGATATGACGATCGGTGTTCGAGCCCCGCTGGGGATCACACCATTTTTTTCCCCCCAGAGTCTGGGAACCTTAAAGACCCAAGGCCCTAATGCCCTTTGAAGGCCCAAAGCCCTAGGCCCTAATGCCAAAAACAGACAGCCATGCCCTGGTACTTTCATAGGCTTCCAGGGCTATACACACTTGTCAATATGGCTGAAAAGAGGCACTCTGATACGGATTCAGAGATTAGTGTACTGCCCTTGAAGGCCCAAAGTCCTAGGCCCTAATGCCCTTTGAAGGCCCAAAGCCCTAGGGCATAATGCCAAAAACAGAGAGCCATGCCCTGGTACTTTCATAGGCTTCCAGGGCTATGCACACTTGTCAATATGCCTGAAAAGAGGCACTCTGATACGGATTCAGAGATTAGTTTAGTGCCCTTGAAGGCCCTAATGCCCTTTGAAGGCCCAAAGCCCTAGGGCATAATGCCAAAAACAGAGAGCCATGCCCTGGTACTTTCATAGGCTTCCAGGGCTATGCACACTTGTCAGTATGCCTGAAAAGAGGCACTCTGATACGGATTCAGAGATTAGTGTACTGCCCTTGAAGGCCCAAGGCATTTGGTTAAGTAACCACCAATCGGTCGCCAAAGGGATATGGTCCAAAGTACCCACGGTTCTGAGGGGCTTGTAACCCTCAAAAGTGTCAATATAGCTCTCCCTATTCGGCCTGAGTAGTAACCACCAATTGGGCTCCGAAGGGATATGGACCAAAGTAACCATGGTTCTGAGGGGCAAGCAACCCTCACAAGTGTCAATAAAGCTCTCCCTATTTGGCCTGAGTAGTAACCACCTATCGGTCGCCGAAGGGATGTGGTTCTCCAGTTGTCAAAAAACAGGTTTCTGATTTCGAGCCGGTACCTGTCTGCCCCACACGGGCATGACTGTGTAAAGACGGGAATACGGAAATTACCGATCTTCACTGTGTTACTCACACGGTCTAATTGTTTTCCCGTTCTCCCGTATGAAAATCCGGACCACAAAAAAACACTTTGAACTTGAATAAATCGTACAACAATAAAAGTACAACTCCAATCCGGATGGGGTTTTTTTTGCACGAAAGGGCACACACAGACAAACATTTCCATCTAATTTAAACCGTTTTTCCATAACAATTTATAATAGAAAATCGAGTTTTAAGTTTGTGAAAAAAAGTTCCGGTTACCATAAAAATAGATTCCTATGCATGCAATTTTCTAAACAGGGGCTAATTGTTGCCCATCACGAGAGAGGGTATGAGCCAAAATTTGGGACCTCTAGCCCCTCGGGAAGTATTTTTAAACATTATTTGAAAATTTCAGAAATTGGTCCAACTGGTATTGTTTTGGGTTACCAGGACGAAATTTTAAAAACGGTTTTAAATACTTTTAAAGGGTATACAGACCTACATACCCACCCTGAGAGCACCCTACTACGGGCCCAAGTCAATGGGGGCCGGCCTGGCTGATTTATGGAAGTTTTTAAAAAAATCTCTGAAAAACGACTAAGTCCAAAATTCTCAGAAAATCGGCTATGTTTCACTTCTCAGAAATTGCACTATGTTTTATGTTTGGGTTACCAGGACCATTTTGTTTTACGGTTTTAAATACTTTTAAAGGCCATCCCCACCTGCTTGCCCACCGTGGGAGCACCCCACTGCGGTCCCAAGTCAGTGGGATGAAGAATGAGTGTTTTATGGATGTTTTAAGATTTGGTGGGGCTGTGTCGGTAACATATGCACCTGGTTTTATTTTGGGTTACCAGGACGAAATTTTAAAAACGGTTTTAAATACTTTTAAAGGCCATCACGACCCCCATGCCCACTCTGAGACCACCATAGGGGGGTTAGGGAGACCCCATAGGGGGGCCCCACACCCCCCACCAAGGTCACCTGGTAACCCAATATAATTCAATGACAGAGTCATACTTCTCTCTCATTGCACTAAGTCCAGCATGTGTACCTGGTGATTGAACTGGTTACCAAGGGAGCTCCATATCTCCATTCCTCTGGGCTTACTCTCTCTACCCTGCCTGCCCACCTGCCTGCCCTCTATCTCGGCCTGTCTCTTCAGCTCAGTGCACCTGGTACCCCATAACACTCTGGTATTTCAGACCCTCAGGCCTCCATACATTCTCAACCGTGACCAAATGACACACAAAGACATGGGTGAGTTTCAAATAAATGTTCTTTATTTATCAGTGAATCATGGGTTGATTTGTCCCTCAATTAGTGACCGCGCTCGGCTGGCGTTACGAGGCAAATTATGGTACCGGTAGTACCGTGCCTGTGTTTCCAGAGAATGACACATATGGTCAGCCACAGTTCCCCGGTCTGTAACCGAGCCTTGATTAAAGTTCAATGTAGCAACGCTTCGTCGAATTGTACCGAAGGTGACATTACTTCCAATGCCAAACTCTTCAAATATCTGGCCCACATACTCACAGAGATTGCCGTACGGTTGACCGCAGGACGTGAAAAAGAAGAGTTCTGTGTCTGAGGTGATTCCACTCAGATTAGGCCTGATCTGATGGAATCGTTTAAGCCAAGTGTATTCCTGCTCAGATAGAACAACTCTGCACTCACCGAAGCTATAGTTCGTTTTGTGGCTTGAAATGCACATCTGATAACCCCCACTTTCCGGGGTTACTTCAGTAAAATCCCTCTCACTGAAGATGGTGACTGGGGATCGTCGAGTGCCATTAAAGATAGCCAACCGGTTGGACATGAGAGCCGCAAACCTACGTCTATCAGCGCAGGTGGCTCGGACCTCCAGCCTACTGAGAACCGAAGGAATAGCTTGATTACTTAGCTCAACAAACCGGCTTAACTCCGCAGCGCTGAGCACCTCTTCCCTGCAGCGTTTGCGGAATTTTGCCCTGCGTGTTGCCTGGCTCTGCCGCAAATCCCTGTCCATCTTTGCCAAGCAGAGTAACACCTTTCGAATTCTACTGGCTTTAGCCTGCAGATCTTTTGGCCGGAACTGAATAAGATAATTCAAGAAACTTCGAACATCGGATTGGTACATTTTTAACGTGGATGGTGCCAAACAACGGTCTTCACATTGACCATACCACTCAGACACACGTCTGTAGTTATCCAGAGAACACAGTCCTTCATCGGCCTTGCCCTCTGACATATAGCGGAGGAATTGCCGTACTCGGGATAGACTGGTGCGACTATTGTCAATTCGTTTAACTGAAGGGTTTTTACCCATAGCAAAGTGTTCATATTCAGTCAAAATTCCATTCCTCCAACCTTCAATTCTGGACCACACACCGCCGCCTTCATCACTCTCGCTCTCCGTGGAAGTCGCCACGACGCAGCCTTGCTCCCTCGGTTCCGAGCATGGTTCACCACCGATCTGACTGGTTGACTGCACCGGCGCAGTCGCCGCCGCCTGCTCACTCTCGTCCCACAGCTGCTGATCCACCACCGCGGATCCACCACCAGCTGCTGCTCCACGGACAACTCACTTTCAACACACTGCAAATACCCAGGGTTCTAGCCGCGGTGCAACACTGTTGTTAGGCTGCATACACTGCCATGATTCGGGCTGCTGTCTCTCAGTTGAACGCCGGCTAGATTGCATAGCACGCTTCCATTCTATAGTAGCTTAAGTGCATGGACAGACTTGAAATGTCGGTCTATCCGCACGATATTCAGCTTGGAACAAAGCCCACAATCACGTCTTAGTCTGCTGCTCATAGCTTCTCTCTCCTGCCTTCCTGCGTGCGTGTCTGTCTCTTTGTTTGCTCCACCAAACAAGAACCTAACCCTAACCAGGGGAACCAGGGGATGGAACTCACACTGCACGTATCTGACTGTTAGCCTACTGGTGGCTGATACTGTAAAGGCAGTTCCTTTATCATGTGGACCAAACACTCGCACTCAGAGCGGACTGCAGTGTTTGTCTGTACACACACACACACACACACACACACACACACAACATTCATCTATTATACAGCGCTGCCTTGCCTTCCTACAGGGACATGTTCTGCAGGGTTATTTTCAGTGACATAACAATGGAGGCTCCCCAACCCGGGCTGCACCAAGATGGGGATGCATAATTAAAAGCCGTAAGGGATGAAGAAAGGCCCTTATAAATGACATGTCTCTGTATTATTCAGTAAGGCCAGTGCCATGGTAACTGTTATGTGGCAAGCTGAATTTGTATTATTCGTAAGGATTCCAATGGAAGCATCCAACACATGACAAAACGCTAGACAATTTCCCCTATCCCTTAACACATACACAGACACACACTTACACACTCTCTCTCTTTCCACTTGCCATGAAAAGAACAACTGCAAAGTGGCCTGGGTTTGCCAGATTTCAGAACAAAATTTTGTCTCTCTCTCGCTCTTTCTGTCTCTCTCTTTCTGTCTCTCTCTGAGTGAGACACACGATTGTCCTGGACTGGAGCCTAGCTGTTCCTACTGTCTCTCTCTCAATTCAATTCAGAGGCTTTATTGGCATGGGAAACATATTTTTACATTGCCAAAGCAAGTGAAATAGATAATAAACAAAAGTGAAATAAACAATCATAAATAAACAGTAAACATTACACTCACAAGAGTTCCAAAGGAATGGAGACATTTCAAATGTCTTATTATGGCTATATATGTAACGTCTGCTTCCAACTCACACTCTCAAACATGTAGATCCCCTGAACGCAGCTCACTCTCCAGATCCCAATCGCCTAAATTCTGATCACCTGTTCACACACCTGTATGTCATTATCACACACTATTTAGTTCAGTTCTTTGCACCCCATCATTGTGAGGTATTGTTTGTTTTGTGACACTTCTTTTCTGAGCTCTGTTTGTCCTGTAATTTAATCCTCCCGTGTATGATCGTTTTTGCCTGCCTCACTAATGGCGCCTTTTGCCTATTCCCTGTCTGTACTGTAGCCTATTGTATTATCAACCTATTGCCTGATCTCCCGGAAGACGTTACAAGCCTTTTCCCTGCCTTTACTGTTGCCTTTTTGGACTCCTGTGTATGACCTTCTGCCTGCCCCTGGACCCAGCTACCTGCCCCCTCCTGTGTATGACCTTCTGCCTGCCCCTGGACCCAGCTACCTGCCCCCTCCTGTGTATGACCTTCTGCCTGCCCCTGGACCCAGCTACCTGCCCCCTTCTGTGTATGACCTTCTGTCTGCCCCTGGACCCAGCTACCTGCCCCCCTCCTGTGTATGACCTTCTGCCTGCCCCTGGACCCAGCTACCTGCCTCCTCCTGTGTATGACCTTCTGCCTGCCCCTGGACCTAGCTACATGCCTCCTCCTGTGTATGACCTTCTGCCTGCCCCTGGACCCAGCTACCTGCCTCCTCCTGTGGTCCTTTACAATAAACACCTGCTGTGCCCTGCGCTTGAAACCAACTCTCTGTCTCCCATCATGTTCATTACAATATACAGTGTTGTACCGATGTGCAAATAGTTAAACTACAAAAGGGAAAATAAATCAACATAAATGTGGGTTGTATTTACAATGGTGTTTGTTCTTCACTGGTTGCCCTTTTCTTGTGGCAACAGGTCACAAATCTTGCGGCTGTGATGGCGCACTGTGGAGTTCATCAAAATTGGATTTGTTTTTTGTGGGACTGTGTAATCTGAGGTAAATATGTGTCTCTAATATGAACATACATTTGGCAGGAGGTTAGGAAGTGCAGCTCAATTTATACCTACTCTCTGTTTAGGGCCAAATAGCATTCTAGTTTTCTTGTTCATTCATTCCAATGTGTCAAGTAATTATCTTTTTGTTTTGACATGATTTGGTTGGGTCTAATTGTGGTGCTGTCCTGGGGCTCTGTGAGGTCTGTTTGTGTTTGAACAGAGCCACAGGGCCAGCTTGCTTAAGGGACTCTTCTCCAGGTTCATCTCACTGTAGGTGATGACTGTTAATATCTCTCACTCTCTCTGTCTCTCTCTCTCTCTATCTGTGTATTCACCATATTCTCTCCAAGCGGCCTGCTGTCATCTCCAATTCTTTATAAGCTTTCCTCCTGCGCGGTCAGAGCTTTCCAGGGATATTTCTGCCAAACAGTTAATTTTCGGGATGTAAAAAAGTTTTTAGTGTAAACTTTAACGACTAAAACCAGATATAAAGTATGTGGAAAAGACAATGTAGCGATATATTTTTTTATAATAAAATCTTTGAGAACTAACAATCACCAAAGTAAAAGCTAGACGGTCTGGGAGAATAGAAAATTCCTAAAATAATGCCGTATTGCCATATTAGCCGTATTGATTTTGTTATTAGGTTTGAGCAAAATAACACAGCATTAGCCATGACTGAATGCATAGAATATGTAGGAAAATAGCTTTAAAAGTGCAACATTTTCTCTCAGCTCCATGGCAAAATGTGTAGAATTGCCGAAATTGACCTTTAAAACTGCAAAAATGTCTCTATGCTCTATGAACATTTTTGTATAATTGCAGGAAATTAGCTTAAATTCACGATGGGGGCCTCTAAAATGTTCTCTAAAAGTCGGCCGCGCCAACAGCCAACCATGTCCATTGCCATGCCCCCTGCCACGCCCACCACCTAAGCCCCTTTTAGATCCAGAAAAACCCCTGCTTTCCCTGTATATCCAGCACCCTGATGTAATACATAACATTATTAGTGCACGGATAATGTAGTAACATGATGCTGTTAATGTACAGTATGTGACATAGACAAGCACCATAGACTAGCAATATAATGCAATATAATCTGACACAGGTTGATATGTTTTAGGTTCTAAGCTTCCTTTTATCTATTTATAGTCAAATGAAACGAGCTCTAAAGTGTTCAGAGATGCACCTAGCATCCTATCATAATCAATACGAACCTGCAAAACAACAGTCATATAACTAGCTGGCCATATTTTGCTTCAACATACTCTTGTGTGTTTGATTGCTGGCAAGGGGATAGTGCAGCCCATATCTGTTGATTATGTGTGAGGAGAAGGGATGGTGATGACTGTCTATCTCAGCTTTGGGTTATTATTGGATTGTTATTATTGGATTATTGGATTCTCATTCAAGTGGAGGTGGATTCTGGCTAAGACACAGCCTGTGAAAACGAAGTGCCATTTCTGCATCATATTCTCACAAGTTTCTATCCAAGCTTTTCAATACTACTGTGCGAGGAAAACAGATATATCAGAAAGCAGGGGACACTAACCCAAAGGCAGCGGCTCTTCTTTATATAGGCCGAATGGTTATTGAACAAGCCTGTTGTAATGATGAATAGTATGGAGCCAGGCCGGGGCAGTTGAGTGTTAACAGAAGCTGAGAGCATTTAGTCTACAGTGTTAACACTCCTCCTGTATTCACACAGAAGCCTGCACCTCGTCATTAATGGACCGTGAGCCGTGTTATTTAGGAGCAGCCAGGCGTACAGTCCACAGCGTCCGTCCGTGCCGTTCCTGCCTGATGGGTGGCTAGCTAATGAAAGTGCATGCTGAAGGGTTCCATCTGTACGCTTGTTTTTTCAATGAGCGTTGGTTGAACATGAACGTTTTTTTCCATTAAGCTTTTTGAAAAGCATAGTAAAGAACCCATTCCCCGAATTTCATATATTACTGCCATACATGAGAGAGAGACCTTTGAGCACCTGGTGATTACGGAGCAGTTGGAATATAATCATTCTCTCTCCCAGATAAAAATAATAGGTCAGGTTTTGATTTGTCATAGGCCTGTTGATAAAGGCAGAATGGACATTTCTCCGTTTCTAACCCCACTCTGCATGTTTTTGTAAAGCACAACATCTGAATTGAATTACCCTTGTATTAAGGCCTTGTGTTTCTCTTTTCAATGTTTTTATTATCATTTTCAAAGATTTACAGCATTTCAAATAGTTAATTGTGTTTCATCCATATCAGGTTATTTCGATGTATTAGTATGATTCTTTCTAGATAAAATCCTTAATCTCAGACTAGTCATTCTGTAATACAGTAGCTGGGTGTACAGGTGCATGAAGTATTGACTTGATCACAGTGGTTCCCTATAGTGGTCATATTTCTAGGGGTACAGCAGTAAGTTGGGGCCCAAATAATAAAGAAATACCCCTCTCTCCCAGTCAGTCAGTCAGTCCTGCATGTCAAAATCAACCCTCTCACCACTCCCATGCCCAGTGCTCCTGCCACGTCCTCCACAGATGGCCCTGTCCCTGTCCCGTTGGCGGTTGGTGCCATGCCGTGTGTCCTGTGGAGGGCTTTGTCCTGTTGGCAGCATGTTTCCTCTCCCTCTGTCACCCCTCAGTGACCCTGCCCCCACAACTCCCTGCAGTCCCAAGCACGCTGTCTTTCTGTCCCCAAGTGGCTCTCAAAGCAGGGCAGCAGGGATGGATGTACAGTGGTAGTTTCACTGTGATACATATCTAACTTATAGTCTAGTGTAAAACACTATCAGACTGTGGCTTGTATTCACACACACACACACACACACACACACACACACACACACACTACAGTTTTGCTGAATTGTCTCAGCAGGACTCACTAAATATCTTCTCTGTGTCCTGTCTGCTGAGTGTAAGGGGGAGAAGTGACACATTTCTAACGTGAGGAAAGCACATGGATCCATGCTCAGAGGATGATGCTCTCAGATTGGAGCTTGTGCAACACTGCTTTCAGCGAAGTGCACTTTAAAACGCCCTGCCAGTAGATAACCTAGTGTGTGAGTGCTATCCTAATATGTCCCAACACCCATTGACAGGATAAATATCTGATTGTGAGGCGGTCCATTCTCCCCAACCCCCCCCCCTCTCTGTTTCTCTCTCTCACTGTCTTTCTCTGGTCTCCCACTTCAAGAGTGGTGGCAACACACACAAATGGCTTGTCGCCGTGGTAACCACATGGACAAATAACGCCGGCTGAGACAGACACTTCTGATGCAGTTATGCAATGCCGCATTGGGGTTGCCATGGTGACGGTGTAAACAGTCCTTTGGCCCAGAAAGACAGAACAGAGGCTCTCAACATTGGGCGGTCATTGGAACAGTGTCTAAAAGAACGCAATACTGACCCGTGTGGCACTAGTAGTAAACAGGGCCTGGGGCAGAACAAGCCATCTAGCTACTCCTATGGACCTAATACACTACCCAGTCATGCCTTAGTGTTTCTCTCAGTGTTGGTCAGTTGGGCCATCTGGGTCTCCCCTGGGTGCACAACAATGAGAGCAAAAAAAAGTAGGTTAGTTTTGATGTGAGGCCAGGCAGGCTTATCCAGGCAGGGAGAGACTGGGCTGTGGGCTGGGTACGAGTCTTTTGTCCCACAGCACTAGCCAGAGCACCCACAGGGTCAATTATTTCCAGCACCAGACCTCAGGCTTTTGTTGGGGTGTTTTCTTTACATGAAACTGAGGCTAAATCATAAGGCACAAATATTGGGCTTATCATTGCAGTATGTCTGATGCTGTACTATGTACTACTTACTGTATGTACTATACAAAGTTGACAAATGGGTCTTTTGATATATGCAGCTTTCAAATTTAAGAGCATGAGAAGGTTAGGTGTTTAATCCATTTTACATCAGCATTTAAGCTATGTGAGTGACCCAACTCTGGACAAAGAGTTCCACCCCCTTGGATAAGGCCTTTTTGGGCGAACCTGGGTGAAGTTTTCCACTCAACCTGATGAACTTAGTGATATGGTGTATCCAGGCAGCATGCACATCCTTAATAGGCTTTGAAAAAAAAGTAGAAATCACAACTTTGCCAGTGGTATTTTTAGATGCTCTCTATCTTGATGGAACCATTCAAGTCCAGTCCTGCGGAGGCAGCAAGGAGCTAAAGCCTGATGAAGGGTAATATTCATTTGTGTAAATTAGTTATTAATTATGGCTGTGTTTACACAGGAACCCCAATCTGATGGGTTTTTTTCACTAATTAGATCATCTCTGAAAAGATCTGTGATTGGTCAAAATACCAATTAGTGGAAACTTAGCCTATGTGAAGCTAGGTAGGCCTAGGAGCCTACTAAAGTGGCATTGGCTGATAAATTACCTTGTTGCCAACTTAAAACTACAGTATCTTAGCGAGTCATGAGGATGACAATATTTAAAGTGGTAACTTCAAATGCAAAGGTGAGTGAAAATAACTCAAGCAAGCATTTTTCACTGCAGCAGAATGACTAATGACAAAAGTGTAAATGCGAACGTCTTTGAAGTGCAGATTGACATATGGCTTATGGTCTGTAGGAGTTGGACTATGAGATTTATGATCCATACGCCAGTGTAATATCTCAAGTATTTCATTGTTTCCTATTTTCATTACACCAGCTATTGGTGGTGCTTTAGGCAACTATAAATAAACTATAAATATTGAATCCACTGTATGTTGAGATTAAAGTGTTAATAGAAAAATTATACTGAACAAAATAACGTGAAAATGTGAAGTGTTGGTCCCATGTTTCATGAGCTAAAATAAAATATCCCAAACTTTTTCTATATGCACAAAAAGCTTATTTTTCTAAATTGTGCACAAATTTGTTTACATCACTGTTAGGGAGCTTTCTCCTTTGCCAAGATAATCCATCCACCTGACAGGTGTGGCATATCAAGAAGCTTGTGCTGGGGACAATAAAAGGCCACTCTAAAATGTCAGTTTTGTCACAACGCCACAGATGTCTCAAGTTTTGAGGGAGCGTGCAATTGGCATGATTACTGCAGGAATGTCCACCAGATCTGTTGAATGTTAATTTCTCTACCATAAGCCGCTCCGTCGTTTTAGAGAATTTGCCAGTATGTCCAACCGGCCTCACAACCGCAGACCACGTGTAACCACGCCAGTCCAGGACTTCCACATCTGGCTTCTTCACCTGTAGGATCGTCTGAGACCAGCCACCCAGACAGCTGATGAAACTGAGTATTTGTGTCTTGTGGGGAAAAACAAATTATTGGCTAGGCCTGGCTCCTAACTGGGTGGGCCTATGCCCCCCCCAGGGTTACGCCCCTGCCCAATCATGTGAAATTCATAGATTAGGTCCTAATGAATTTACAGGTAGACAGGACGGACAGCTGATCGTCCTCTCCAATTGACTGATTTCCTTAAGTGAACTTTAACTCAGTAAAGTCATTGAAATTGTTGCATTTGTATTTTTGTTCAGTATACGTCACACCTTGTAAATTAGACGCATACGGGAATAGAAAGAGATGCTTCTATTGCCTATTGATGTAAACACACTTCACAATTAGAAATGGCCTAGTTCTTACTTTTACCTTGGTTTGTAAACTCAGCAAAAAAAAAAGAAACATCCTCTCACTGTCAACTGCATTTATTTTCAGCAAACTTAACATGTGTAAATATTTGTATGAACATAACAAGATTCAACAGCTGAGACATCAACTGAACATTTTCCACAGACATGTGACTAAAAGAAATGGAATAATGTGTCCCTGAACAAAGGGGGGGGTCAAAATTAAAAGTAACAGTGTGGCCACCAGCTGCATTAAGTACTGCAGTGCATCTCCTCATGGACTGCACCAGATTTGCCAGTTTTTGCTGTGAGATGTTACCCCACTCTTCCACCAAGGCACCTGCAAGTCCCCGGACATTTCTGGGGGGAATGGCCCTAGCCCTCACCCTCCGATCCAATAGGTCCCAGACGTGCTCAATGGGATTGAGATCCAGGCTCGTCGCTGGCCATGGCAGAACACTGACATTCCTGTCTTGCAGGAAATCACACAGAACGAGCAGTATGGCTGGTGGCATTGTCATGCTGGACGGTCATGTCAGGATGAGCCTGCAGGAAGGGTACCACATGAGGGAGGAGGATGTCTTCCCTGTAACACACAGCGTTGAGATTGCCTGCAATGACAACAAGCTCAGTGTTACGCATCCCTTTGGCCCTGCAGTCTAGGGTGGATGGAAATGAGACCCGTAACATAACTCATGCAAAGTATAGTGAAAAGGAAGAGTGAGAACCAAAAACCACAGATATCTGAAAGTTACCATCAAACACTAAATGTTCATTTTTAAACACACGGTAAAGGGGTGTGAGAAAGGGGCTGAGCTGGACCCAAGGAAAGAAATTCAAAACACACCTAAGCTAGTCTACCTGCTTCAACAACAGCTAGCTCACTAACCAATAAAATACAGCGGGTGGTCCGCCCAGTTCTAACTAGTGTATTTAGACAAGGTTTACCTATGGGTAGTGTATGCCCATGGGCGACTTGTCTTGTTACCCCCTTTTCCCACCAAACAAACAGAAAAACACTATAACAAAACAATACTCACAGGATAACCGGACAAATGTGACATGTAGTTGTAAAACAAAAGAGAGATCAATCCAGAAAGAGAGCGCTGGGGACACAGCGAGAGAGACCGCATTACAGAGAGAGGTTGAACACAAAGAGATTGATCTGGGGAGAAAACAACTGACTGGGTTTTTAAACCAAGGGAAAGGGGCTGTGATTGGGTGAGGGAAGAGGAGCAGGTGTCTTCTGTTTTGGGACTGATTGATGACTGATTGGAGAATGATGATTGTCACCTGTGAGGGGAGAAGGAGAGAAAAGAAACACACAGGATACCTGTATCCGTAACACTTAGTCTGATGATCCTGTGACACGCCGCCCCAGACCATGACGCACCTTCCAAATCGATCCTGCTCCAGAGTACAGGCCTCGGTGTAACGCTCATTCCTTCGACGATAAACGCGAATCCGACCATCACCCCTGATGAAACAAAACCGCGACTCGTCAGTGAAGAGCACTTTTTGCCAGTCCTGTCTGGTCCAGCAACGGTGGGTTTGTGCTCATAGGCGACGTTGTTGCCGGTGATGTCTGGTGAGGACCTGCATTACAACAGGCCTACAAGCCCTCAGTCCTGCCTCTCTCAGTCTATTGCAGACAGTCTGAGCACTGATGGAGGGATTGTGCGTTCCTGGTGTAACTCAGGCAGTTGTTTATGGTTCATTGAACAAGCATGGGAAACGGTGTTTAACCCCTTTACAATGAAGATCTGTGAAGTTATTTGGATTTTTACGAATTATCTTTGAAAGACAGGGTCCTGAAAAAGGGACTTTTTTTTTTTGCTGAATTTTTAGGTGGGTTTGTAGGTAGGTAGGTAGGTGGGTGTGGGTGGACTGGACTGGACTGTACTGTATGTGTATTGTAAGTTTTATATCAGTGTGCTCTGGGGTGTAGTGGGCCTTCTAGGGATTGGTTGTATGGTTCAGAAGAGGCCATAATGTAAAGTGACCTGAATGCCGGTGATGTCAGCCCTCTATTCATGAACAGCATGAATAATTGAGTGGCCAGCAGGCTCAGAGCACCAAGCAGTGGCAGAATGCAAAGTAGAAGCCACCAATTTGTCTTTCTCTCTCTCTTCCTTCCTCACACTCTCTCTGACACTGTCACTCTCCCTCCCTCACTCTCTCTGCCACTGTCACTCTCCCGCCCTCATACCCTCTCTGCCACTGTCACTCTCCCGCAATCACACTCTCTCTGCCATTGTCACGTTCCCTCCCTCACTCTCTCTGCCATTGTCACTCTCCCTCCCTCACTCTCTGCCATTGTCACTCTCCCTCCCTCACTCTCTCTGCCACTGTCCCTCTCCCCCCTCTTCTACTCTATCAGCCTGTGTGTGCCTGTGAATATTGGATAAAACTAGTTATTGCGAGAGTTGAGAACACCCTTGCTTGGATACAGACATAGCAGGCGCACCAGTCAAGAGGAAGCGCTGACAAATGCATGGGGAACAGGAGAGAGGGGAGTCTCTGAGTGAAAAAGGGAGGGAGGGAGCAGCCTTAGATAGACACAGAGAGATAGAAATAGGCTGTGGACTAGCCTCAGTACACTCTCCAAAAGGAACGCTCTGTGCTTTCCTCTCTGCTTCCTCTCATCTGCCTGGCATGCTCCAGAACCCATCCTCCCCCCTTCCCCTCATCCTCCTGTCCCTCCTCCTTTCCCCCATCCGTGGCTCCCTCTGGTTGAATGAAGCCTTGGCTTGAAAGGGGGCTGATCGCATCGGCGCTGGGTCTACATGGCTACCAGGTTAGTGGGGAGGGAGAGAGCAGCCTGCCTGTCTGCATGCAGAAAGACAGACACACTTGTGCTGCATTCCAGTGCTGTATATGCAGATGAAGGGGGTGGAAGGGGAGTGTCAGTCAACAGCCCAGCGATCCTCTTGTCCCGTTTGGCAGGTGTTGTCACAGGGACGTAATCTAGCTTGTTATTAAGAGATCACGCTGGCAGGAGGAGATCAGACCCCTAAGCCTGCTGAAGGAAATCTCCCAGGGCTCTTCTCTTCTCTCTCTTCTGTTCTGTTCTCTCCCGGGGAGAGAGGAGGAGAAGGAGCGCTCAGATGAGCCTTGGATGAACAGCTCCTTGCTGCTCCTTTCTCTATATGAGGATATGGAGGTTTTTGAGTGCGTCACAGCAACCAACGGAAGCTGGATGTTTGTGAACAATGTAAAGGATGCTGTTGTGCCTATGATTGACTGGTGAGGAGTTGAGACCATTGATCGGCTTGGATATGGTGGCCTTGTAGTTCTGTGGCCCAAGCGGATTTAACGTGTGTTTGTGTTTGTGTTTGTGTTTGTGTGTGTGTGTGTGTGTGTGTGTGTGTGTGTGTGTGTGTGTGTGTGTTGGGAGTGGGGTGGGGTGGGGTAGTGTGTTTATTGTATTGAGTTTATTGCATGGGTGTATTTATGTGATGTTTGAGTGTGGTGTGTGAAAGTGTAGGCAAGTATTAGTTGTGTGTATGTGCTGTTTGAAGCTGTGTCATGCATGATTTGTGTACGTGCGTGTGTTGCCGTTGAGCTCGGTCCACCCCTGCACTTTTAGCATGGTGAAGCACAAGGTCCATTGCCAGATGGGTATTTTCCAGGGTCAGCAAAAGCGTCAGTGAGAACAAGGCCCCTCGGAACAGCCCGGAACTCTGTGCATTGTGAAGCGAAGCGAAGCGTTGCCCTTCTCATTTGGATAGCCTGAGCCCAGAGATTTAGAGCACATTACAAAAAGACAGCAACAAAGTGTCTCCGGATTTGCTTTTCTCACTGGGCATGTGTAGAGTACCAATCTCATTATGATGCTTTTCAACCTGCATCTTATTGCTCAGTGTTCTTTCTTTGACCATCATTTGCTTGTGTGATCTATATTTGGTCTATTTGTGTTCCATGTGCAGTCCAAGTGCATTGTTTTGTCGTTCTGCTGCAGTATGTACAGTCCGTGTTCTTATCAACCTTATCTTACATACAATACAGTCAGGACTGATTGTTTATGGTGCTGTAATGCAGATGAGCCCAGCTGCTTCCCTGCCTTAGGGACCTGCTGTAGCTACACACACAACCTGGTCTCAGGGCAATTTGTAGGATTTGGTACGTACGTTTAGTATGATATCTTACATTACTTTAGGATACATTCATAATGTAACATTATCATACAAATTAGAGGATGTACAGTAACATACGTCTTACCCGGTCGTACAGCAGCATACGAATTGCTTGAAGTAACATATTATACATCTTTGAGAATGTATAGTATTATATGTCTTTCTCTGAGGCCAGTTTGCTTGTTGCATCTAACAACAAAGGAGAATTATGGGCAGAATTTCTGTTGGTGGTTAGGTGAACTAACGACAAAGGTTATACAAATTATGCAGCAGGTTAGGTCAAATGGGTTAAGGTTAGAATTAGGTTTAGGGGAAGAGTTAAAATGCTACAGTTGTCTCTGACTCGACTCGAGCGTGCAACCTTTGGATTGCTAGACGGTCGCAGTAAAGACTCATACATCCTCCCCGACCAACCTCCCTACTTTCTGTCTAAAGTAATTAGACCATTAGTAGGTATCATACGTCTTGGAGGGGCTCAGAAATAAGTATTGTATGGCTGTGAGGCCAGGCTTCAAAACTGTATGCAAATTATGTTATTAGATGGAAGATTGAGTATTATACTAATGTAGCAGGGGAAAAGATTGAGTATTATACTAATGTAGCAGGGGAAAAGATTGAGTATTATACTAATGTAGCAGGGGAAAAGATTGAGTATTATACTAATGTAGCAGGGGAAAAGATTGAGTATTATACTAATGTAGCAGGGGAAAAGGTGCAGGTTACCCAGTTCTACTCAGTCCTCAATCAAAGTCAGCCATGACAGTATTGTCTCTCCCTCCCTCTCCAAATCCCTTACTTCCAGTTAAAAGGCCAAGCTCAACAGAAGATCTCTCTGTCCAGTAGATTATATATAGAAGCATATTATGAATATTTAAAGAAATTCTCTCTAGTCACAGTTGCTATAGCAATATTCATATAGACGGTGCTTTGTTGCGCTTTTTTGTGGGGGCTAGAAGCCAGATAGGCTTTTTAGCTGTTTACCCACAATCCACCATGCATTGTCTCTCACTAGTCATGACAACCACATCGTTTTTCTCTTACGAGTCATAATATACAAATGGTGCAGCTACTTTAATGTTTTGTGTTATTGTTCTGGGTCAGCTTCAGGTATAGGCTAACATCCAGAAACCGCTGTCTCTATTGTTCTGGGTCAGCTTCAGGTATAGGCTAACATCCAGAAACCGCTGTCTCTATTGTTCTGGGTCAGCTTCAGGTATAGGCTAACATCCAGAAACCGCTGTCTCTATTGTTCTGGGTCAGCTTCAGGTATAGGCTAACATCCAGAAACCGCTGTCTCTATTGTTCTGGGTCAGCTTCAGGTATAGGCTAACATCCAGAAACAGCTGTCCCTATTGTTCTGGGTCAGCTTCAGGTATAGGCTAACATCCAGAAACAGCTGTCCCTATTGTTCTGGGTCAGCTTCAGGTATAGGCTAACATCCAGAAACCGCTGTCTCTATTGTTCTGGGTCAGCTTCAGGTATAGGCTAACATCCAGAAACCGCTGTCTCTATTGTTCTGGGTCAGCTTCAGGTATAGGCTAACATCCAGAAACAGCTGTCACTATTGTTCTGCAGTAGGATGCCATTCTTACTGCCCATGCATCTGTCCTCTCATGCTGAACAAACGGGAGACAATTTACTTGACAGTAATGTGTAATGGCCTGTCACACATGTTACATTTGGTTCATAGAGTAACCCATTGCAGCATATGTACTTATTCCTCATGTTATTATTTTAAAAGATTCTGCATGGTTGGGAAAGTAAGCGTTTCACTGTTAGTCTACACCTGTTGTAAACGAAGCATGTGACAAATTTGGCAAATTTGGCTAAGGCTCTCTTGTCTGACTTTACATGTTAGCAGCATGTGTACCTGGTCTTGTCTAATAAGCAAAGACAAGCATTACTGGGAGTGAGCTGATCAAACCTCCATTCATATGCTGAGGATGTATCCATGTTCCCATTGTTTTGGTTTATCTCAAGAGGAGAGCACTGCCGAGAATTCCTCCCTGACGAAAAGCAGTGATGTTGGTTTCCATGGAGACGCAGCCTTTATCATGTTGAGGGGTGTGTGATCCAGCTCTGAATGCTCATGATAACTTGCAGCACTGTTCTGAACATTTTTCAGACGCACATTCAATGCATTTAGGCTCTAGGCATGCAATATTAGTCGGTTTAGGTTGATAATGAATGTTTTGAAATACAGGTGTATAGGCTTCTATCCAATCAGGAGACAGAGAACAGAGCTGACAGCAGGTGATGTTAGGGCCTGTGATCATCATGACCCTGTGGTCAGTCAGAGCCATTACACTTATGGAGTGAGACTGGCCATAATGGGGTTATAAACCCACAGTTAATGGTGATGATGACTGGCAGATATCTGACTGGGTAGTTCTAGTACGGTGTGTCCTGTGTGCTCAGCTCTGATCTTAACTCTGTCTGCTTCTGTGGATCTGATGAAAGTCAGGTGAGCGTGAGATCGTTAGTAACTGAGCCAGGATGTGACATGAAAGATGATGCAGCTCACACAGCCCACTGGCATATGAGAACTGTTCTGTGTGTGCTTGTGTGTGTCTGCGTCAATGTGCATCCAGGTGCATCTGCGTCCTGTGGGTGCGTATGTCTATACTTCTGTGTGTGTGTGTGTGTGTGTGTGTGTGTGTGTGTGTGTGTGTGTGTGTGTGTGTGTCTCAGACAGACAGTCTCTGGGTTCAGACAGTGATTCACACGCAGGAGAAATAGCAGTGTCCTCTGCTTTGTACCAGCTCATTGCATTATTCACTGATACCACAACACTACATATTATGAGGGCCGCTTGTAAGACATTTCCTGTACACTCATATATCCTGTGCACATTTACATGCATACATTGACATACAATTGAAGTCGGAAGTTTACATACACCTTAGCCAAATATATTTCAACTCAGTTTTTCACAATTCCTGACATTTAATCCTAGTAAAAATTCCCAATTAGGATCACCACTTTATTTTAAGAATGTGAAATGTCAGAATAATAGTAGAGAGAATGATTTTATTTCAGCTTTTATTTCTTTCATCACATTCCCAGTGGGTCAGAAGTTTACATACTCAATTAGTGTTTGGTAGCATTGCTTTTAAATTGTTTAACTTGGGTCAAACGTTTCGGTTAGCCTTCCACAAGCTTCCCACAATAAGTCGGGTGAATTTTGGCCCTTCCTCCTGACAGAGCTGGTGTAAATGAATCAGGTTTGTAGGCCTCCTTGCTTGCACACGCCTTTTCAGTTCTGCCCACAAATTTTCTATAGGATTGAGGTCAAGGTTTAGTGATGGCCAGTCCAATACCTTGACTTTGTTGTCCTTAAGCCATTTTGCCACAACTTTGGAAGTATGCTTGGGGTCATTATCCATTTGGAAGACCCATTTGCGACCAAGCTTTAACTTCCTGACTGATGTCTTGAGATGTTGCTTCAATATATCCCCATAATTTGTCTTCCTCATGATGCCATCTATTTTGTGAAGTGCATCAGTCCCTCCTGCAGCAATGCACCCCCACAACATGATGCTGCCACCCCCGTGCTTCACGGTTGGGATGGTGTTCTTCGGCTTCCAAGCTTCCCCCTTTTTCCTCCAAACATAACAATGGTCATTATGGCCAAACAGTTCTATTTTTGTTTCATCAGACCAAAGGACATTTCTCCAAAAAGTACGATCTTTGTCCCCATGTGCAGATGCAGTCTATTTTATGGCAGTTTTGGAGCAGTGGCTTCTTCCTTGCTGAGCGACCTTTCAGGTTATGTTGATATAGGACTCGTTTTAATGTGGATATAGATACTTTTGTACCTGTTTCCTCCAGCATCTTCACAAGGTCCTTTGCTGTTGTTCTGGAATTGATTTAAACTTTTCGCACCAAAGTAGGTTCATCTCTAGGAGAAAGAACGTGTCTCCTTCCTGAGTGGTATGACGGCTGCGTGTTTATACTTGCGTACTATTGTTCGTACAGATGAACGTGGTACCTTCAGGCGTTTGGAAATTCTCCCAAGGATGAACCAGACTTGTGGAGGTCTACACATTTTTTTCTGAGGTCTTGGCGGATTTCTTTTGATTTTCCCATGATATCGAGCAAAGAGGCACTGAGTTTGAAGGTAGGCCTTGAAATACATCCACAGGTACACCTCCAATTTACTCAAATTATATCAATTAGCCCATCAGAAGCTTCTAAAGCCATGACATCATTTTCTGGAATTTTTCAAGCTGTTTACTGGAATTGTGATACAGTGAATTATTAGTGAAATAATCTGTCTGTAAACAATTGTTGGAAATATTACTTGTGTCATGCACAAAGAAGATGTCCTATCCGACTTTCCAAAACTATAGTTTGTTAACAAGAAATTTGTGGAGTGGTTGAAAAACAAGTTTTAATGACTCGACTTCAACTGTATACCGTTAACTTCCAACTTCAACTGTATACCGTTACACACACATTTTCTTATACAGGTACATAGGCCTATACTCACAAATGCTCAAACATATTCTGAATCATCGTTGTCTTGTATGTTGAAGTATTATGCAGTAGGTACGTGTGCATACAGTCAGTTCTCCAGAAACCTGCAGTACATTTGTGCAAATACATACACAATTTTGCTTATCAAATAACAACACCACATAATTTGTTTGTAACCAAAATGTACTCTATCAGAGCTGATGATCCATCCATCTCATTAGTTAGATGAGAGATCAGCTCTTGGTACTGCAGAGCACAGCCACAGAGATCACTGACAGTTAGGATCAGCCAGTTCCCCACCCAGTTCCCCACCCAGTTCACTACCTACAGCACCACCCAGTTAACCACCCAGTTAACCACCTAGTTATCCACGCAGTTCACTACCCACAGCACCACCCAGTTCCCCACCCAGTTCCCCACCCAGTTCACTACCTACAGCACCACCCAGTTCCCCACCCAGTTCCCCACCCAGTTCACTACCTACAGCACCACCCAGTTCCCCACCCAGTTCCCCACCCAGTTCACTACCTACAGCACCACCCAGTTAACCACCCAGTTCACTACCTACAGCACCACCCTGTTCCCCACCCTGTTCCCCACCCTGTTCCCCACCCAGTTCCCCACCCAGTTCCCCACCCAGTTCCCTACCCAGTTCCCCACCTAGTTGACTACCCAGTTCCCCACCTAGTTGACTACCCAGTTCCCCACCTAGTTGACTACCCAGTTCCCCACCTAGTTGACTACCCAGTTCCCCACCTAGTTGACTACCCAGTTCCCCACCTAGTTGACTACCCAGTTCCCCACCTAGTTGACTACCCAGTTCCCCACCCAGTTCCCCACCCAGTTCACTAGCGTTGACCAAAGGCAGTGTATTATAAAGGGAATATGGTGTCATTTGGGACGTTGTCTTTGCAGGCTGGTCTCAGAGACAGGACCTAATAAACAGGTTGGCCTGTGGTTCGCGAAGGGAAGCGTCCCTCGCTCCACTCTTCCACTTCTCTCCTCCTTTCCTCTCCTCCTCACTTCCTCGCCTCTCCTTCACTCCTCTCCTATCCTCCTCTCCACTCCACTCCTCTCCTATTAGCGCTACATGTTTCTCTACCTCTATCCAATCTGTCTGTCTTGAGCATCTGTAATGTTGGCAGTATACAACGGCCAGGAGAGTTTGACTTTGGAAAGGCTGGAGATGGAGGAAGAGGGAGTAGATCAGTAGATATAGAAAGATGGATGGATGGAGGGAGGGAGGGAGGGGCTGGCACCGTTCCACCTGTCCCCTGCTACAGTGTTCTCTGGTCATATTTTCAGCTCGTGTTCAGATTGACAATTGCACCATAACTCAACTGAATATCAACAACATTATAATAACCATGGTACTTAACTGTCCCTGTTACTCTGAGGGTCTGCTCATGGACTTGTTCTCATCTGTCCAGAATCGTTAGAAAAGCCTTATTTTGTCTATAGCTCATCTTTCTATGGTGTCGATAACTTGTTCAGTCTGAAGAGATTGAAAACAGCACCTACATCATTAGGATTTTTAAGCATGAAAATGAGATTGACATTTAAACCTTTATTGGATAGCTTTTCTGCAATGTCAGGTAGATTAAGTCAAATTGTTTTCCAAGTATAATTTTTCAGTGTGTATTTACACGTGCACCCCGGGTGAGGGTTTCTCCTGGCTCTTTAAAGGTACAGCAGTGGGATATTACATCCATTATCTGACTCATGGTTTTCACTAATCCTCATGACTCATGTAGAGTATGCCATCTGTTCTTGACCATGCTATTTTTTCTGGTGCTTGCTGCTGCTGCTGTTGTTGGTCTGTGGGTTATGTACACTAGCTGCTGCTGCTGTTGTTGGTCTGTGGGTTATGTACACTAGCTGCTGCTGCTGCTGCTGTTTTTGGTCTGTGGGTTATGTACACTAGCTGCTGCTGCTGTTGTTGTTGTTGGTCTGTGGGTTATGTACACTAGCTGCTGCTGCTGTTGTTGTTGTTGGTCTGTGGGTTATGTACACTAGCTGCTGCTGCTGCTGTTGGTCTGTGGGTTATGTACACTAGCTGCTGCTGTTGTTGTTGTTGGTCTGTGGGTTATGTACACTAGCTGCTGCTGCTGCTGTTGTTGTTGGTCTGTGGGTTATGTACACTAGCTGCTGCTGCTGCTGTTTTTGGTCTGTGGGTTATGTACACTAGCTGCTGCTGTTGTTGGTCTGTGGGTTATGTACACTAGCTGCTGCTGTTGTTGTTGGTCTGTGGGTTATATACACTAGCTGCTGCTGCTGCTGTTTTTGGTCTGTGGGTTATGTACACTAGCTGCTGTTGTTGTTGTTGGTCTGTGGGTTATGTACACTAGCTGCTGCTGTTGTTGTTGTTGGTCTGTGGGTTATGTACACTAGCTGCTGCTGTTGTTGTTGGTCTGTGGGTTATGTACACTAGCTGCTGTTTTTGGTCTGTGGGTTATGTACACTAGCTGCTGTTTTTGGTCTGTGGGTTATGTACACTAGCTGCTGCTGCTGTTTTTGGTCTGTGGGTTATGTACACCAGCTGCTGCTGTTGTTGTTGTTGGTCTGTGGGTTATGTACACTAGCTGCTGCTGCTGTTGTTGGTCTGTGGGTTATGTACACTAGCTGCTGCTGCTGCTGCTATTTTTGGTCTGTGGGTTATGTACACTAGCTGCTGCTGCTGTTGTTGGTCTGTGGGTTATGTACACTAGCTGCTGCTGCTGCTGCTGTTTTTGGTCTGTGGGTTATGTACACTAGCTGCTGTTGTTGTTGGTCTGTGGGTTATGTACACTAGCTGCTGCTGCTGTTGTTGTTGGTCTGTGGGTTATGTACACTAGCTGCTGCTGCTGTTGTTGTTGGTCTGTGGGTTATGTACACTAGCTGCTGTTGTTGTTGGTCTGTGGGTTATGTACACTAGCTGCCGTTGTTGTTGGTCTGTGGGTTATGTACACTAGCTGCTGCTGCTGTTGTTGGTCTGTGGGTTATGTACACTAGCTGCTGCTGCTGTTGTTGGTCTGTGGGTTATGTACACTAGCTGCTGCTGTTGTTGTTGGTCTGGGTTATGTACACTAGCTGCTGCTGCTGCTGTTGTTGTTGGTCTGGGTTATGTACACTAGCTGCTGCTGCTGCTGTTGTTGTTGGTCTGTGGGTTATGTACACTAGCTGCTGCTGCTGCTGTTGTTGTTGGTCTGTGGGTTATGTACACTAGCTGCTGCTGCTGCTGTTGTTGTTGGTCTGTGGGTTATGTACACTAGCTGCTGCTGCTGCTGCTGTTGGTCTGTGGGTTATGTACACTAGCTGCTGCTGCTGCTGTTGTTGTTGGTCTGTGGGTTATGTACACTAGCTGCTGCTGCTGTTGTTGGTCTGTGGGTTATGTACACTAGCTGCTGCTGCTGTTGTTGTTGGTCTGTGGGTTATGTACACTAGCTGCTGTTGTTGTTGGTCTGTGGGTTATGTACACTAGCTGCTGCTGCTGCTGTTGTTGGTCTGTGGGTTATGTACACTAGCTGCTGCTGCTGTTGTTGTTGGTCTGTGGGTTATGTACACTAGCTGCTGCTGCTGTTGTTGGTCTGTGGGTTATGTACACTAGCTGCTGCTGCTGCTGTTGGTGTGTGGGTTATGTACACTAGCTGCTGCTGCTGCTGCTGTTGGTGTGTGGGTTATGTACACTAGCTGCTGCTGCTGCTGTTGTTGGTGTGTGGGTTATGTACACTAGCTGCTGCTGCTGTTGTTGTTGGTCTGTGGGTTATGTACACTAGCTGCTGCTGCTGCTGTTGGTCTGTGGGTTATGTACACTAGCTGCTGCTGCTGTTGTTGGTCTGTGGGTTATGTACACTA
The DNA here is from genome assembly GCF_901001165.1 of Salmo trutta. Classification (NCBI taxonomy): domain Eukaryota; kingdom Metazoa; phylum Chordata; class Actinopteri; order Salmoniformes; family Salmonidae; genus Salmo; species Salmo trutta. The sequence continues at coordinate 68,957,500 of NC_042969.1, read as the reverse complement.
GCTGCTGCTGCTGCTGTTGTTTGTCTGTGGGTTATGTACACTAGCTGCTGCTGTTGTTGTTGGTCTGTGGGTTATGTACACTAGCTGCTGCTGCTGTTGTTGGTCTGTGGGTTATGTACACTAGCTGCTGCTGTTGTTGTTGGTCTGTGGGTTATGTACACTAGCTGCTGCTGTTGTGGTTATTGATCTGTGGGTTTTGTAGGCTAGCTGCTGTTGTTATTAACTGTGTTATTGGGTAGCTTTCAAGCCTATTTGCTGTGATGTAACCTGAATACTCACTCCGGGGATGAATGGGAACATTACGTCTCAGTCTTTACATGGTACACTAGTAGGCCTAGCATTGCCTGTGGAACGGCAACACATTAGCATCATTAACATTTAGCCAGCAGCATACCACCCTGCATCCCATTGCTGGCTTGCCTCTGAAGCTAAGCTGGGTTCATCCTGGTTGGTCCCTTGATGGGAGACCAGATGCTGCTGGAAGTTAGAGGGCCAGTAGGAGGCACAGTGATTGGGGACAGGGCAGTCATTGAGGATATTGCCCTGTGTAGGGTGCAGTCTTTTGGATGGGACGTTAAACGGCTGACCTGACTTTCTGTGGTCAGTAAAGATCCCATGGCACTTATCATAAGAGTAGGGGTGTTAACCCTGGTGTCCAGGCTAAATTCCCAATCTGGCCCTCATACCATCACGGTCACCTAATCACCCCCAGCTTCAAATTGGCTCATTCATCCCCCTTCTTCTCCCATATAACTACTCCACAGGTTGTTGCTGTAAATGAGAATGTGTTCTCAGTCAACTTAACTTACCTGGTAAAATAAGTGTAAAAAAAATGGCGTACACTTAGATAAGGTGTTTTAAATGAACTGTAGAGTGGTACTTTTAGTTACTCCTGTGTTATTCATGTAATGTGTGACATTGTTTTTTAATGGGTTTTGCTCCGTCCCTACATTTTCAAACAGTGCAGAATGTTGTTCCATGATGTGATGAAAGAGTTTAGAGAAGTAGAATTAATACTCCCTCTCTCTCTCTCTTTCTCACCCCCAGCACTGCCAGTAACTCGAACAGGAGCACGCCTGCTTGCTCGCCCGTCCTGCGTCCTAAACGCTCGCGCTCGCCCACGCCCCAGAGCCTGGAGCCTGGTGAGAATATGGTGGAGAAGGGCCACTCGGACCACTCCTCTGATAAGTCCCCCTCCACCCCCGAGCAAGTGGTCCAGCGAACCTACTCGCTGCAGTCTGCCCGCAGCGGAGGCAAGAACTCCAAGGTGAGCTTCATTGCGCAGGTGGGCCGTCTCTGTCTCAGGGACCTCTTCTTTCCACCACCCACACTACAGTACAAGATCATTGTCCTCTTTCCACCAATCGCACTACAGCACAGTACAGGGGCATAGTCCTCTTCCACCAATCACACTACAAGACAGTACAGTACAGTACAGGTCATAGTCTCAAATAGTACTGCCAACAGTGCCGTTTTCAAAATGACTTGTTCATCATACAGTGCATTCATAACTCACAAATAAATAATGTCAGCCTGGCCTGTCACTTCAGTTCAGCAAGACATTTGTATCATCCCTGAACACCACTTCCAATACAATCTGAAATCAACATGTATTTGGTGATACAGGGGGAGTAGTTATGTTTTGTGATAAGATTCTTTTTATTTTTACTGTTTACCCCTGACATAATGTCTTGATAACCTCCAAATGTTGCCAGTAAAGTCTTATTGTCTTCCTGCATTCCATAAAACATGTTCTGTAAGAAATAGTCAACGAGAAGGAGTGAGATATAGTGATATCTTGTGAAATGGCATGGTTTTATCAGCTTTTATTTTCCATTCCATAGTGATTTTACCCCCATCATACCTCCGCATCGGCACACCAGACTGGATCAAACATGCCATCCTCATGTAGCCCCAATTGACAGTGGTACAATGTACTTCTGATAATCGCTGCTATGACTCTGATAGGGTAATGTCCAACTCCCATCCTCAAACTATAGGTCAGATCTAACTGTCACTCTCGTACAATTGTCCAATCATAGACTGAGTAACGAGACCCTCAGCACATCAATTGTGGATAAGGACCCATCATCATCATCATCATCATCATCATCAGGAAAGATGCTTATACCACAGGTTCACCGTATTCTTCCCTTATTACCCCCCTCCCTTTTCCCCTCCCTTTCTCCCACCCCCCTCCATCCCTTTCTCCCACCCCCCTCCATCCCTATCTCCCTCCATCCCTCTCTCCCTCCCTCCATCCCCTGGATCCATCTGGTCCTATCAGAGCAGCATTGTAATCACAGGCAGGGCACTCAGTCAGTCAGCCCACTCCATCGCAGCACTCAGCCAGTCATTAACTGCAGCTATCTCAACTCTGTAAGGCTCGTTCTGACAGAGGGTAGTAGGCAGGTCAAGAGGCTGTAGTCTCGCTTCTCGCTCATCAGAATCTGAATTGAAGAGTAAGGTAGTGGAGTGAAGGACAGGAGCTTTGACTGTGGGTAACTCAGTGTACATCTCAAGCAAAACATGAACATGAGAATATTGGGTGATTATATTTAGTACTTTCCTCCCCTGAAAATCTTATTGTTGTGAAGTGATAAGGAGTGTGGTAGTTGGCGGTAATGGCTCTCTCACCTCTCATCCGTTTTCCCATACACTCACTGCTCACAGTGCTCCCCAGTCCTTGTGGTGTCAGACACCTGTTGCTTTTGTTGTCATTGTGTTCTCCTTTTCTCTCATCCTTTCTTCTTGACACGGAGCGCTTGCTTTCTCATACTTTCACTGCTGCCATATGAAATGTCTGTGATCTGAAACTGACTGTTTAAAAAAAATGGGTTCTTTCAGCTGTTGTATCTTGCAGTTTTTTAGTTTCTGATTTCTTTGTTCTTCTCCTGATGCATGCTAGTCTCACAAGCGACTTTCCAAAGTAAGCATTACTCTTTTCTGTTCTTTAACCCCACCCCACCTCCATGTCTTGTGAGCTGTCCTGTGCCCCCTCCACCCACCTCTTCCATCTGAACACACTCCCTGCAGATGGTATCCATGTTGCTATAACCTTCTCCTCTACCCCCCTCTGCCACCCTGCCACCTTTCCTCTCATCTAACTCCCTGCAGGGCTGCTGGCTTTCAGACACGTCTCTCTCCCAGCTTATCTCAGTGTGCTTCAGTGTGTTCTATCTCCTCCAACCCCTGCCCCAAGTCCATTCAAACTTCAACATAGCTCATTGTTGTGTCTAAACTAAGAACACCCTAATCTCTGAGATGCTGAGTATGTGCCTGAATGCAGAGGGAAGGTGGCAGGGGGAGACTGTAAAATTCCTTCCGCATCCCTTTCCACCACTCCTGTGTGACATGAATTTTTGCTGACCCTAGAGCTTTCTACATCAGAAGCTCCTTTTCTCTGCCTCGCACCACAAGCCCAGAATACACCACTCCTCTCCTCAGACAAGACAGCAGCAGAGGCCATGTGTCACCGGTTAGTTACAGCATTCTCATGTAAGGACCCCTTGCTGCACGTCAGCACATTCGCTGCATTCGGCTACATTCAGCTTTGTCACGGACTATGAGACAGGCAGACAGGATGGTGTTAATGGCAGCCAAGCGACATTCGGTCAGTTGAGTTGGTGTTCAGGCGGCGTCAGTCCCATTTCACAGCACACCCAGTCGATGACATCACCCCTCAGGCCCGTGGTGTGGCCGAGTGCCAGCCCTCTCTGGTCCCACGTGAGCCCCCGGCCGGCGGTCAGCAGGAGTCACATGACCCTGGCACTGTGTGCAGTCGCCCAGGCAACGTGAGCTCTGTCACCCTAGTCTAATGCAATCCAGAAACACACACACAGGCAGGCAGGGAGAGGGGCTCCTCTCTGTAGAGGACCTGGGCCGGCGGTCCAACACTAACTAATTGGCTGGCCGCATCAGTGATGACGGCTCTGCTCAGTCTCCCACTGTCACCAATCAATGACGCTGTTTATGGAACTGTAAACAGTAAGCAACACTACAGAGAGAGTACATAGAGACTCAGCATAAAGACCCATCTCAGAACAAAACACTGAGACATGGACACATCATGAAAGTAGAGTTAGATAGGACAATAGTGTGTCTTGGCACTACAAGTACGCAAACCTGGATATTTTAGTGTTTTAGCTTAGTACTCTCAGTACACATGCAAATCAAAAACAAAGCCTTTTCCCCTCTCTTGTTTCTGAGCTCTTTCCTTCATGTTGGTTAACTCTTCATTTTCTTTTTAATTTCCTTTCAGTATGACAGACTTAACCTGATTAAAGTAAGCATTTCCTGTTGCTTTTATTTGCCCATTGATCCCCTAGCCCGATTTTGACCAGTGACGACCTCTTCCCGTCCTCTGTAGATGTGTGATGCACAGGTGGCCAGTGGTACCTTTATTGGGGAGGATGGGCTCATAGTACTGACTGGGAAGGAATAAATGGAGTGGTATCAAACACATGGTTTCCATGTACTCTATTCCAGCCATTATTATGAGCCGTCCTCCTCTCAGCAGACTCCTGTGGTGTGATGTCTGTCAGCGCCCCTAGCTGTCTCCACTTCCCGTCTCAGACCAGAACTTCCTCCTCTCCTCCCTCCTTAGTGTCACTCCTTTTGTACAATGTTATATATCAAAACGTTGATATAACATCTCAGTTGGTAGAGCATGGTTGGTTGTGTGTTTTAGTAGTTGTGGAATTGTGGGATTTAGCAGTTGGTTGTGGGTTCGATTCCCATGGACCAGTATGAAAATGTATGCACATAGATCTGATTATTCTTTAGGCTTGGTGCTACAGTCTTTATTTAATGTTCCACTGGGTTGATCAGGCCTTCTCAGTTCTGTTTGTCAGAACTACATTGTTGTTCTAATGTTGATTGAAGCTATGTGGGTTATACCTGATAGGTTTGTCTGGGTTACAGCTAGCGCTGGCCAGTTCTGGTTTGGAGAGGGAGAGAGGGAGAGCCCGGTTGTGTAAAGTAACTAGTCGTTCCAGGCCTTTCTGATCCTCAGGGGAATCCAGGTCAAGACACTACTACCGTACACAAGCTCTCTCTGTTACACAGTGCACTTAATCAGTGGGTGTTAACCTGATTCGTAGTGCTGCTGACACACATCCCCAGACACACATGTGCTTCGTGGGGAAGCAAACATGAGCATGCATGTCTAAATCACATCTACACACTTGTAGGCTATAAAGATGCACTTACAAACATGCAATTACATCAACTCTAAAACACATTTACAATGGCACGCATACACACACACTTTGCAGACACCTTAAGGCTTAAGTCGTCTCTCACGCCTCTGTCACCTTCAGATGAGATTAGCCCTGTCCACGTCAGAGCCCAAAGCCCAGGGACAGGACTGGGGCCTCACAACTCTCAGACAGGAAACACTACACGCTTATCTGATAGCTGAAATATTGGATTATCTACATTCACATCTCCAAAGGATTGATTGACAATAGTAGCCTCGCACCAGTATGCCTCTTGTATGTTGTCACTGAAATGACAAAACATATTATTTGTAGTTGCCTGGTTAAGTTTTTTTATGGCGTCAAGAGGAAGCCATTTTGTTCTACTCCTGCTATGTACTACTTGACACAAACTGACATTTATTTATTGCTAAAATCGTGCTTGATTATCCTGCCCTTTTTTCACCCACTGGATGCTTCCTAGCATGCCTCCCTTTCGGATCACAACGGTGATGTATTACACTCTCTTTATAGCCCCATAAAACAGAAGCAGGTGAGTTTATTGTTGGAATAAGCACTCTTGTTATGGTCCTGCCAATAACAGTGTGTACACTGCCCTCTGCTGTCAGAAAATATACAACACACAGCAGTACACAATTCATCTCTATACACAAGCATTTAGAAGCAACTCTAAATCGTTAATACATCATTTTAAACACTTAGAAACAAAGATAAATATATTGTACCACACACAACCCTAGCCCAATCTACCATCTGCTTATCAAATATCCATGCAAATGAATGTTTGTGAGGCCCAAAAACACAGAAATCGATGAAAAGTCTAACTAAAATATGTGACAAGTTCAAAGGGATACAACTCTGTTGGATAGCAGCAGATGCCTGTATTCATGGTAGGAGGTGCCCACCCAGAGGTTGACATTCACACCTTCTATAAATACCCACTTTTGGTTTTTATCGTCTCTTGACCCCTGTGTTCATGATATTGAGCCCTGTGGCCAAGTATTGGTGTGTCCTTGTCTCATTGACTTACACTTGTCTTTGTTCTCTCCTATCTGCTTTGCTCCTCACTGTCTACAGAAGAGCCAGAGCTGGTACAATGTAAGTTTCATCCTCTTCTTACTCTTTCTGTTAAGAGGTGTGTGTGTGTGTGTGTGTGTGTGTGTGTGTGTGTGTGTGTGAGAGAGAGATTATGAGGTGAAGGGTCCTAGACCCTGTTTAGAATCACACAAGGGTATATGCCAAAGGTCACTTTCATATGGAGCTCAGGCTTACCCAGGACGCTAACCAGTGGGATTTAGAGTTCTAAGAGTCTAGGGTTACAGTGTGATGGCATGCTGAATTAATCAGAAAAATGACTGATGTCCCAGATGAATAATGAATGAACCAAATGCTGTGAAGATGAAAAAGTGTCCATTTTGTTGCAAACTCCCATACCTTACTACAGATGTGATTCATAGATGCAATTACATGACACTTCCCTGGAGCTCAGTTTGTAGAGCATGGTGTTTGCAACGCCAGGGTTGTGGGTTCGATTCCCACGGGGGGCCAGCACAGAAAAATAATGTATAAAAAAATGAAATGTATGCATTCACTACTGTAAGTCGCTCTGGATAAGAGCGTCTGCTAAATGACAAAAATGTAAAATGTAAATAGATGAAATGTTTGACAGACAGAAGCATCTTGTAGCGAAAGTATGGTGACAGCCTGATCCAGTGATCTCAGTCCAACACCAAGACCATTACACCAAGAGGTCTTGACTTAACACAAGGTTGCCGGCCAGTGTACTAAGAGACAAGGTTGCTACATTCTAATGGGGCTGAAATGAATTCCTTTCGTTATGATTCTTCTAAAACAGCCAAGTAAATCTACTTGATGGCTCAGTTGGCCATCTTTATGTGAGAAAGGAATTGATACCCAGATATGGTGTTATTATGAAGCCATGGTTTCTCCTATGGTGTCTCTATGGGACTCCATTTTCTTTTCCCTTGTTCTATTGTTTTATTCTTTTCTTTTGTTGTTCTTTGTGTCTATATATTCCCCCTCTCTCCCCAGCATGAAAGACAACACATCCTGAGAGTAAGCATGACTTGTATTCTTGTGCAACTTTTCAAATATCTCTCTGCTTATTCCTTTTTCTTGGATCGCTTGGCTGGTCTCCCTTTCCACTTGTCTGCTCCTCATCCCTCATTGATTTGATTGATCAGTACGTTGTTTCCACCTGAGAGCGAAGCCACAATATGCAGCACTATGGTGGTTAGATGACCCAATGCCATGGCCACATTGTGGTTGTGTCTGGGGAAAAAAGTGTTTTCAAAATGGCTGCTGTGTGAAGGGGAACTATAGGCTTCTCAGAGCTGTGATGGTGGTGACGCAACGTGGGTGTATTCATTAGTCGGAGACCGTTGCAAAACATTTTGTCGGAAACTGTTTACTCCAAACGGAAAATGTTTTGCCATGTTTTTGTCATTTTATTTGTTTCTTTTTTGAGGTAAATGAAAACGAGAGTTTCTAATGGACGAATTCTTGTATGTCCCTCCCTGTTTCGTTCCGTTTGCTTCCATTTGGTTCCTAGAGTAAACGGTAAACAGTTTCCATTGCAAAACGTTTTGCAACAGGCCAAACGTTTTGAAACGGTCTGCGACTACTGAATACACCTGAGGTGGTAACAAGTCTGCTCAGTGTATCATACTAAACCCACGGACCATGGTCAGTGTCTGGAGCAGCCCTGAATGTCTTGAATGACAGGGGAATGGAGCATGGGACTGGTTAGCATGTTCCAGTCCTCCCACGTCTTCAAATGTGTTCGTTTTGTCTTTATGGCATCATTGGTTATAGTTTGGCATTGTTGTATAGTGAAACTTGAAATGGGGATTCTCCAGAATGTTGAGAAAAAACATGGTCCACATCTAATGCTTTCTGATACTCTCACCTTTAGCTACTCACCTTCATTTCTCAACTGTTCTACCATTACTAAAGGAAAGCATCATAATGCCAATCTAGACATGATGTTGCTCCCAGAAGCATTAACTATGTAATTATGCTTAATCTCTGTTCTGGACCATTGAAACGTATATTGGTATGTGTCTGATGCAGTGCTATACCTGAGGGTATGTGGTAGGCCATGCAGTCACTGTGTTTCTCTACAAGGCAGTAATGTTCTCCCATGGCACTGAACCTACTGGGATTACATCACAACCATCCTGATATGAGGTCTAAGCCCAGTAGAGAGACACAACAGGCCTCACCCTGCCGTATCAACTTTCCTAATGACTCTGTTGCAATGCTTTCATAGCAACTGTACAGGACCTACGCAGGCAGTTGAGGTATTAACAAGGAAATCAATGTCTGCCAGACGCCGAGTGTAGTGGCTCATAGTATCGACAGTGACTAAAGTGGCTGGTTTAAGAGACTGCTTTTCTCCTAGAGATTTGTGAGGTGAAATTTCTGCCTCCTCATACTCTCTGGTCTATGAAAACATTCTAGTTTATCTCCTTTGCATATGAGGGGGGGGCATGTTTACACTGAGATTCTCACACAAAGGACACCACTGTAGATCTCCTAACACATATTTTTTACAGCAGTGTGTCTTATGCAGGACAGGGTGAATAGTCAGAGATCCTGGCTTGGCTGTGTTTCTAAACCAGCCAGCACCTCTCTGCTGAGCTGTTCCCACATCTGGTTGTAATCAACAGAACCTTCACCCTCCCAGCATCAACAGACCATTGGCAGGGAAAGTGTCAAAGGTGTGTTTCAGATAGAGACGAAAGTCTTCACACACACATTCATGCACACTCCCTTGACAGTGCCACTTACAATAGCTATACACATGCATACACCTTCCTGGCCACTCCTCTCTAAAGCGGTTTTGTAGCAACCTACGGACAGTGGGGTGAGAGACTGGCCTCATTGTTTGTGTGGAGATAGACAGTAAACCACCCTTGAAACGAATGGGGCCCCACCCTGGTTAACTGTGCCGGTCTCCGACATCTCTCCCTGTTTACCCAGCAGGTTAATGATTAACCGCCACCTCAGGGACTGTCTATATCCCCATCACCACCTGGCAGCTACACTGTCCTAGGACTTGTCACCTGGAGAAGATGGGAGATAGTCGTATCAATAGCTTCTGCATTTGCTTTAGTCTTCTTTTTCCTTTTTAGGAAAAGCTCTTGGAAAAACTTTGTTCAGATACTACTCTATTATCTGACTGTTTTTCTTGGATGCAGTTTTCGAAGAGAGTGGGCTTGCATGGCTCGCAAACGTCTGATGAAACCTTATTCACGGGATGCAGAGGCATTTTCAACAGCACGAAAGCTGTTCACGTCTGAGATGGATCTGTGAATGATCTGCACTGTTTTCAATAGTGTGCTGAGGATTATTTTGCTTCCCTTCACATTCAGTTTCCCGGACCTTATTTCTCCTCACTGATTTGGCTAGATGTTGAGGGGGGTTGTGGAAATTGAGTAAGCAGGAAAGGTGTGGAATTTGTGGTGGAATTCCAGGGCACATTTCCAACCACAAGTGAGCCTAATGGAGTGCCAAATGTAGCCACAGTTTTTGTTTTGTTGCTGTTGTCGTTGTGTCCACCTCCCACCACTGTGCTGATAGGTTGTTTTACCCAGCTCAGAGTCAGACGAGAACCAATCGCTGTGCCTGTCTATCTAGTCTGATCGTAGTAACTGACAGGGATCTGGTTTCAGGAGTGCATTACTTGACCTTAAGGGACAGGAGAGTTGTGGGGGGTAGAGAGTAGGGAAATAGGTCACAGGGATCCAGGGGGGTTTAGTAATAGTAACACCGCTAAATGTGTTGAGCCTCTCATGCAATTGCTTTCTAATACCTGAATGGTCAACAACAGGGGAAGTGGACATACTCCCAGAGGTGCAATACTCCAACTGCATTAGACTGAGCCGTCATGAGACTCCGTGCCGCATCACTCAAGATTAATGGACTTGTTTTTCTTCACGGAGCGTAGAAGTAAATGAAGGTTGTGTGCACATCTGTCCTCTAACTCAATCACCTTGTCAGCCAGCGAGACGGGACTGCACTGCTTTCCAGTTAGGAAACACTCTCTCTTTCTCTGTTTTTCTCTTTACCAAGGATATTTTTCTTGCTTTCGCTGCTGGTGTGTCTGAGCTGTGCTCACCAAAGCACTCTGAGGCGTCTGGATCTGGACAGGGTAACACCGCATGCCTGCCAGAGCTGCCATTATAATAAAAGACTTGTGGCCAGGGTTACTAGAGGCCAACGGCCGCAGCTCCTCTCTGTGTTTGATAGAGGGAGAGGGAGAGAGGACTGGAATCATGTGGCAGCAGTCAGCTGGGTCCAGCTCTCACACTAAAAGGGAGTAGCACCCATACCGGGTCAGTCACAGCAGTCTCCAAGAAACAACCACTGGACACACAACAGCTCTGTCTGTTTGTCTGCAGCAGACCTGGACCACTGGATCACCCGCATTGAAATCCACCGCTTTGAGGACCCCACGAGGGCACCACTGGTTTAGGTGTCCGCCCGTGTGCCTGAGAGAAGTGAGTGGAATATGGAGGCTCAGGAGGCTCACAGAGGACTGGAGTCAGACTGGCAGGTGGTGCTGGAGCTGGATAAAGACCTGCCTGGGTGGCTCCCACAGGATCCGGCCCGGGGAGAGTTTGGCTGGGAGTGGGGCTGGGCCGCCTTGGACCACCAAGACCAGGACTGGGAGTCAGAGGAGGTCCCTGCAGTAAGTGACTGACCATCCCCCCCAGAGAGCTGATGCCAGGAGGGGTAGCGGCGGGGAGGGAAGGGGGTGAGGAGGTTGGGATGGGCAGTTTGTGTGTACTGTACCTGCGCCAAGAGCATAACTCTGTGGTTCCCTCCCGCAATTATATTTTGGAAAGCAAATTAAAAGAAAGGCATGAGTCAGTAGCTATTTGCATTCCCATAGTACCCATGGACCCTTTCCCTGGACAAAGTAAGAAGGCTGCAGTTTAAGGGAATAGGCAGGCTTTTGTTGTGAAATGGGGGCTCTAATACTCTTGATATGTTAGGCAGTTATAGAGAGTACTTTCTGTGAACATTTCTAGACTAAATATGTCCGACTCATAATCCATTTTCCCAGCCTTCAAAGTTCTCGAATTTACCAAGTTTTCTTGACAGGCACCAGTGGTTTTCATTCATAGCTTAACAGAAACAGATTATGTCTATCCATTCTGGGCTGATCTTGTTATGAGTATAGAACATGTACTGTAGCTAGTTGATGTTAATGTGAACAGTCTGTTTTCCTTCAGATTGAAGCAGCGAGAGGTTTTACCCATGAAGGGATGTATTTGGTTACCGTACTGGCAGGCATTGTTTCCTGAAGCTGTTCCTATTAAAAGACAGCATCTGGCTCAGACACATAGAGCACTCACCCCTGCACTCACACTGGCTGTGGGTCACAGCAATACTTCCCTCTTTAAACAAGCCTGAATCCAGGCCCAAGATAAGATGTACCTTAATGTCTGAGAATGTAACAAGAGAATGAATTCCTCTGTGTGAGAACAGAACATTTTCTTCTCATGATCTAAACCGACAATGGACGCAGACTATGTTTTATAAGATAAACCAATAGCTACATAAGGGTTTGTTAACAGAACAGATTTGATTTGTGTCTTTGTCCCTCTCTGTCCTACATATTAACTGTTGCGCCACAAAAAGCAGCATTGTGTGTGTTCGTATAATGATGTTACTACATATTGTTGTCTTGGGAATGTGACTCACATTAGGGATGCTCACGATGCTCAAAAGCATGCTTATTGAATGTCTTGCAGTGGCTAAATGTCAACGGGATTGTGCTTTTGTATAAAATGCCCTTGTGAAAATGGATGCAGTTCATTACAGTCCAGTGTGTATATGTGAGATAGAGAGCGTGTGTTCAGGAATGTGTACGTGTGAGTCGTCCCTCTCTCTAGAAGTTATCGTTGTTGCTCTCCGTCTCTCCAGGTGTTGAGCCCCACATATAAACAGCGTAATGAGGACTTCAGGAAGCTCTTCAAGCAGCTACCGGACACAGAGCGGCTCATCGTGGGTGAGTTACTAACGCAAAATACTAGACAACTATGGCCAATTCGATCAGCAATATGGTGGATATAGGAAAATCTTTTGGTTTTGGACACGTTTGCATTGGCTGGTTGGAGTCAATTCCATTTAAACTATCAATTCAGGTAATTGATCTTTTGAATTGACTATATTGAAATATAATTAACCCCGACCCTGATGGGTGGATGTATTCTTCCTGGGCTCTGATCTTTGACCTCTGACCTGTGCTGGCAGATTACTCCTGTGCCCTACAACGAGACATTCTCCTGCAGGGCCGACTCTACCTCTCAGAAAACTGGATCTGTTTTTATAGCAACATCTTCCGCTGGGAAACGCTGGTACGCACTTGGCCTCTGCCTGGGGCTTTCTGTTCTTTTGATCTTATCTATATTTCTCTGGTGTTGGTTAGTTTGCAGTATTGAAATAGAATTGATTGTATTTTGATGGTTTGCATCACAGTATATATTTCATTATTGTGGTTCAGTAACAGTTCAACAGATATATTTATCTGAATATTAAGCAATGCCGTAAAAAAAACTATTGTGCTTGCATGTGTGTGCAGCTGACAGTGAGGCTGAAGGACATCTGCACCATGACGAAGGAGAAGACAGCCCGCCTCATCCCCAATGCCATCCAGGTGTCCACAGATGGTGAGAAGGTAAGACAGGAGAGGGACTGAATTTTTGGCATTCACTGACTGAGAGGAGGCTCAAACCTTCTCCTTAGCCTTATTTCAGAGCATATTTTTGAATTATTTCCATTCTATCCGCACAGCACTTTTTCACCTCATTTGGAGCGCGGGACAGGACCTACATGATGATGTTCAGATTATGGCAGAATGCACTGCTGGACAAAGTAAGCCAGCAACCTCAATTAACCTCATCACAAATAGATCTACATGTTCAGTATATTGCTACTTTCCTTTTCCATTGAATCCAAGTCTCTGCCGTACTGAGCGTCGTCTCTAACCCTGTGCTCCAGCCCTTGTGCCCCAAAGAGCTATGGCACTTTGTCCATCAGTGCTATGGCAACGAACTTGGCCTGACCAGTGACGACGAGGACTACGTTCCCCCTGATGACGACTTCAACACCATGGGGTGGGTGTGGTTTCCATGGCTACAGATATAAACAATGCCTCCTCAATTACCATGGTTGATTAAAATGCCCTTGATCTACTGCGGGTTGTTATGAGAGGCTGGCCTCATTACTGAAGCATACACAAATACACACCACCCTCTCAGCCCTGCTTCACATCCCTCTCAGCCCTCTGTCCATTACCATGTAAAAACAACACTCCAGAACTCCTAACCCAGCTGGTCCTTGTTCCCCCACGGTGATGGTGCAGGTTCTGTGAGGAGATCCCTAACGAGGAGAATGAGATCAGTAATGACAACTTGTCTAAGAGCAGCGCGGAGGCCAAACACGAGGGCAGCCCACCATCCATACACAAGAAATGCATCATCACCAACAGCACCATCAGCTCATCCATCAGCAGCGAGCCCCTCTCTGTGAGTCTCAGCGACATAATAGAGGTCAGCGGTTAAATCAATTACTCTTATGTTATTTGTTTTGATGGAGTGGGAAATGCATTTGTTATTCTGCCTATAACTTGGATATGGGGAATGTTTCGTGATTTGATAACCAAAACATGAACACAGACCAATCCTACTCATAACTATGTACTAAAGTATCCTACAGTGTCTTTCTAGTGACTGACCCCCTCCTCCTCCCCCTCTGTGTGTCCTAGTTTGACCTCCCTCCAGAGGAGTACATCGACTGCCTCCCTGACGGGGAGCTGCTGGCCTTGCCCCTGGTGCTGGAGCAGAGGCTAGTGGAGGCCAGCGGCCTGGTGCCCTCGACCTCCCTGGACTTCAACGACAATGAAGACATCCCCACCGAACTTAGCGACTCCTCAGAGACCCACGACGAGGGTACGGCTTCGATCTTCCGTCCATTAACAGATTTGATGCATAAACTGTATATATGACATGAAACAGGCTCTTCAGTGATGCTGCTAAGTCTTGGTAATACTGTCTCCATAAGATATTATGTCCCCAAGGGCACTTCATCTAAAGTGTGTTTCCCTCTATGGCTCTCCAGCAGGGGAGGTGCAGGCCTTCCATGATGACCTTAAAGGGAGACAGTACATCGATGAGGTTTACAAGTTCAGTGTGGACAAGATGTATGACATCCTCTTCACAGAATCCCAGTTTATGACCGACTTCATGGAGCAGCGCAGGTTTTCAGGTCAGTCAGACATTCTGTCCGTTGGCATCACATTATTGTCTCTTCCATTGGTGTTGTCCTTTGACTATGAAGTGATCGAATGTGTGTCCATATAACGCCACACAGATATAGTGTTTCACCCCTGGAAGAAGGACGATGCAGCGGGGAACCAGATGAGAGAGATCATGTACACCATCTCCCTGTCCAACCCGCTGGCCCCCAAGACAGCCACGGTCACAGAGACGCAGACACTGTACAAGGCCAGCCATGAGAGTGAGTGCTACATCATCGATGCTGAGGTCATCACACACAACGTGCCCTACCACGACTACTTCTACACGCTCAACCGTTACATGCTGACACGGGTGGCCAAGAACAAGTGCCGGTTAAGGTGAGGAGGGCCTTATAGCAGCTGTTGTAATAACATGTGGCTCTTGAAACTATTACATGTTAATTTAGAAACGCTGCCTCAACTTATACCAGCGGATGCCTTGTCCCTAGGGTGTCCACTGAGCTGCGTTACAGAAAACAGCCATGGGGATTAGTAAAGGGCTTCATCGAGAAGAACTTCTGGAGCGGGCTGGATGAGAACTTCCGCCATCTTGGTAAGTTCCTCTACTAGCTGTTAAGTCTGTCACACCAAATATCCAGCAACATTTAATCTGATGACCGAAGGCCATTCTAATGTATGAACGTACAAACGGCTTCTGTGGTGCCCTGTCAGAGTTGGAGCTGTCGAAGGTGGAGGATGTGGTTTTGGGGTCGACCCGGCCTTCTCCCAAGGTCAAGGTGGTGAAGACGTCTGTGAGGCGGAGGAAGAGACCCTTGGTCCACCTACGGAGCCAGCACCTGGATGACGCCCTCCTCAGCCCCGTCACCACGCCAACCGACGATGAGGTCATTCACCGCATCAAACATGCGGGCGTGACAGGTCAGATGGCAGGGGGACACTTAAAAAAAATATATATATATTTTTTTTTTTACATTTTTTTATACTTTTATACACACTCTTATAAACTCTTAATACACTGTAGATTCTTATACACTTTCATAAGGTACATACATTACATACACTGTTATACATTTCCACACATCATATTGTGTTAAATATATCTAATTGACCTGGTCCGTGTTTGGTCTGCCCCCCTCAGGTTCCACTCAGACCAGGCACATGCCTGAGCACCTTTTTGGAGGCTTCGCCCTCTACAGCGTGTCCAAACTGCTGCTCATCATCAGCTTTGTGTGAGTACACTCTATCTCACACACACTCATATGCGCGCGCGCACACACACACACACACACACACACACATGCAGTATACACACTCACTTTCAGATCCATCTTAATAATTTGTTTCATTTATAGTCATTTCAGTTCAACTCTCTTTGAAATCTTTAGTAGTTAGCAAAAATCTGATTCTGTGTTAAACATTTGTTTGTCTTCTGAATGTGATTCCTCCTCTCCTCTCCTCTCCTTTCATTGCTTGCCATAGGATCTGTCTAAGGTACATCTGGCTAAAGATAAACCACTTAGACCTGACCAGGAAACATACTCCTCCCTCATTGTAACTGGTTCATTAAAACCTCTTAAGGATCCGCCCCTTTTTTTCAATTTTCGCCTAAAATGACATACCCAAATCTAACTGCCTGTGGCTCAGGACCTGAAGCAAGGATATGCATAATCTTGACACCATTTGAAAGGAAACACTTTGACGTTTGTGGAAATGTGAAATTAATGTAGGAGAATATAAGACATTAGATCTGGTAAAAGATAATACAAAGAAAAAAAACATGTTTTTTTTGTGTTTTTCTTTGAAATGTAAGAGAAAGCCCATAATGAATTATTCTAGCCCAAGTGCAATTTAGAATTTGGCCACTAGATGGCAGCAGTGTACGGGCAAAGTTTTAGACTGATCCAATGAACTATTGCATATTCTATTCAAAATGTTGTATCAAGACTGCCCAAATGTGCCTAATTGGTTCATTCATACATTTTCAAGTTCATAATTGTGCACTCTCCTCAAACAATAGCATGATATTATTTCACTGTAATAGCTACTGTAAATTGGACAGTGCAGTTAGATGAACAATAATTTAAGCTTTCTCCCCATATCAGATATGTCTATGTCCTGGGAATTTTTTTTGTTTCTTACAACCTCATGCTAATCGCATTAGCCTACATTAGCTCAACCGTCCTGAGGTCAGGACACCGATCCTGTAGAGGTTAATGGACTAAAGCACCTGTGTAGCTTTCATTACTCATCTTCTTTCCTTTGTCCCTTACATTCTTCTGTTTTCCTCTCCTCCTTCAGCCTGGTTTTGCTGGTGTTCCTCAACATGATGCTGTTCTATAAGCTGTGGATGCTGGAGTATTCTGCACAGCATCTTACCACCTGGCAAGGGCTGCGGATACATGAAAGGTACGCTAAGTCGCTAACCACCCATAGGTTTTTGGCATTATACCTATTGCCTACATAATACTAGAATTGATTTGACTGTGTACTTAGTCAAACCCAGACTGCATAAACCTGTTTAGTTTCATCTGAAAACCACATGGGCTTCATCCTGTTTTCCCAACCTCAAAAAACATATGCTGCAGAATTGCCCCTGAACAATGCTTAGCTTTGAGTTGCTCTTGGCCGTGGCATCTGGGTGTGTTTGACAGTATGTGTCTATTTCTGTCTAGTAAACTTCCCCAGACGCAGATGGAGTGGGCCCAGCTCCTGGAGTCCCAACAGCTTTACCATGACGCTGAGCTGCAGAAGTGGAGAGAGATCATCAAATCCTCAGTGGTACTATTAGACCAGGTAGGGAACGGTGGTACTATTAGACCAGGTAGGGAGGACAGATACAGTTACAAGCATTACCCCACTGTTCAATTCCTGTCTGTGAAAGGGGCACTTCCTGACCTGCGGGGTCATGACCTCTGTGAGCTGGTGGACAGCAGCCGGTAGGCGGTCCCTGTCACACTGGGGCCAGCTTGAGGATTTGATTCTTAGCCTTGTGTTAATACACAAGGCTAAGAATCAAATCCTCTAGGTTTTCGTGCAGGGTCTCAAAGTGTGAAAGATAATTGTCATAAGAAACTATGATTATAGTTACTTGCAGGGCTTTAATGTTTTCTGTTTTCCTCTACAGATGAAAGACTCTCTACTGAACCTTCAAAGGGGCATTGGCTTAAGGGACTACAGCTCAGAAGCTGAGGAGAAAAGAAGCTGTTACCACTGACATACGACCTTAGGCCATGAGGACATGGTGTGCAATATAGGAACTGTTTGTGTGTAAGTATGCAAACAAAACAAAGAGAGACAAGAGACCAACCGACCGCCAGGCAAGCTGGCCCCAGTGTGACAGGGACCGCCTGCTGGCTGCCGTCCCCCAGCTCACAGAGGTCATGATCCCGCAGGTCAGGAAGTGCCCCTATCACAGACAGGAATTGAACAGTGGGGTTCCCACAGCACTGAGGCATCGTGGGAAGGCAACAGCTCCGCTTACCTTGACGCCACTTCTGTCTCTTATTTTTCTTTGTCTTTTAATGTTGGAAGGACATCGTACTGTATGCCATTACCACATGGGGAATGGAGGACAACAAAAAGCTCAGCATGTGATTTTACTCCTCACCTTAACTTCTCTCAATGTCTGTGGTTCCATTCCTGCTCTGTGAGTGTCTAAAGACAAACAAAAGAGGAGAGATGGACGAGGAAAGGGGACCTACAGTCTCTAGACTTTCTACACTCCCTTGACTGTTCCAAACCGATCCTCCCCTACAGGTCCGCGCTGCAGTGTCCCTTTTATGAACTCCTCTGATCGTGGCCACAGATCATGCTCTAGAGTAGCAGGATCACCAGCAAATATATATTATAGAGTATATGTATGTGCAAGCACATTTCCACTGAAATGTCTCAACTGCCTTGTTTTTTTCCCCGGGCTCAACAGTGCATAAGGGCTGGTTTCCCTAATCACCTAGAGCTAGGCTGTTGTGTTGGAATTTGCATAATGATTGACTTAGGTGGAGGAGGTTCCTTCTCACAGGTACTCAATAAAGACAAACATTAAGAGATTGCAGGATGTTGTTGGGGATAGAGAGGATATGTAATGTGGTGTGTCAAAACATCCATGCTTGGTGGCAAATGGATCTCCTGTTAACAACAGGAATTTATGGAATTTAGAGTCTTCTTGAAGGTTTATGAATAACCTTTACGTTGTATTGCCACTATTGTACTAGTTGGGTAATGCAGTTCATTGTCTATCAGACTTATCAAACTTATCAGTTGTGGAACAGTATTTTGATCCATTTTTAAGAATGATAGCTTGCCTGTCACTTCTACTTTCAAAGTACTGCAACAATACAGAGCTTTTATTTATCAGTTACTGGTGATTTGTTTCATGCACAGTGATAATTAGTTCCATTATTTGTTGCACATTTATCAAAATGAGTTTATCGATCCGTAAGACCCGAGAATGTAGTACAACTTGACCAGTAGTCTTTTCTGTAGGAAAAGACAGCGTGCAGACTAAGAAGTCATTGATGCTTGAAAAAGGGATACTGCAGCAAGACAATGAGGGAGACCTGTGTTCTTACATAAGTGTTTTATTACTAAACTGTGACTATATCTTAAAAATGTTTGAAGATGAAAATAATGATATAAATATATTTGAAATGTATATGTATATTTCAATATTGAATATTTCAAGATATATACACATAGCATATATTAATTGTTTATTTATGTATATAGGAAAGTTATCAGACCTCTAGGTGGGTACAAGAATTTATAAAGAAAACTGTTTTCTTCAGAAAAGCATGCCAGATATGTCTGTGACATGTCTAGTATGCATGTGTGCTTGAGTGTACTGTATGTTTCTGTGTGTGTGCACATGTGTTAATTTATACAGTGTGACATTTCTATCATTCCACACATGGATGTGTCTCAACATTTCATTTCTGGCACATGTAGCCAAACTGCCTTTTATAATGCCCATGCGTTTGGATGCAGCCTTGCATTAGCCTCTCTGGCTAACAGTTTACAATCAGCCCATATGGACATCTGTGTCCATGCCAAGTGGCTTGACTCAACCACACACACCCTCTTTGCTTATCCATATCAACAACCTGCATCCCTGTTTATTCCAAATCCTATACACACCCCCACTCTCCATGTCCAGTGTTTGTGTTGGAATCTGTACACAATTCAATTGAACCATAACAGAGGGTAGTAAAAGCCTTCAGAAGATGTCATTCATTTTCAATTAGCTATTTATAATTTATTTATTGAAAGACAAGTAAATACCTGCTGGATTAACCTCAGGTAGGCAATGTCTGAAGTGTATCCCCTAGCTGTGGTATGAGCTCAGTGATAAAATCACTTCCAAAAAGAGAAACAGTACTGCACTTTAAAGACCTTCCAAATAATGAATGAAAGAAATTCAGTGGTATTGCAGCCCTTTTTACATTCTAAAAAGTATTATGTGTATCCAATATAATAGAATGCTTACTCTGTATCTTTGATTGAAATTTCATTTCAACACATTTCTGTTCACTTCATGATGTAATTCCATGATTTTGTGAGTGACTATATTTCAGGGTTAGACAGGACAGGAGCGGGTTGTGTGTGAACTGTGGAGGAGTGGATATCTATCTATTTAATGCAGGGGCGTCAAACGGATTTTGCCCCGGGGGCCGCATTCGGTCCTCAACGAACGAGGTCCGGAGTGACGTTTTGAAAATGTGTTATACAGTATTTACTCGCAATCAAATTGTGCAACAAAAAAAATCCTCTATTCTGACTGTCAAGCTTTAATTTCAGTGATTGATGATAAGCTGGACACAGTCAAGAAACTGTATGAATGTAAGTCCATTATATGATTTCTACACAGTTTCGATTTGGTTTTAGTAGTTTTAAAGTATGTTGAGTATGTTTGACTCCCCGGCTTTAATGTGTGCTGGCTTTGCATTGGTGAGTTACTGAATGAGTGATCTCTCATGAAAGACTGTAGGCTAGATTCTAGTTTTGGGTTTCAGAGGTTACTGAATGAGTGATCTCTCATGAAAGACTGTAGGCTAGATTCTAGTTTTGGGTTTCAGAGGTTACTGAATGAGCATGTTTTAGTCTTGGCTCTCCTGCAGCGTGTCATATGATGACTTTTAATATCACAAAGTGTATTATTGGTCATTTATGGAAATCTTAAGATCTGAATAACAGTGATTGGAAAATATTTCTGTTTTATAGAAATCCCTTTCACAATCAAGCTGTATTATACTGAAAGATATGCTGAGGTTATCTTTCAAATATGTGATTATATTTCATATGTGAATATGTGATTGAAATGCTTTGTTTATTTTTAAAGTGGATGGACTTTTTGAGTTATAAAATTGCTTGGATTTCTATATTTATTTCAGTAATTGAAATGGACTGTTTCAAATAATCTGAAAGAAGCCCGGTAACATACCCATGGGTTTCTCATGTTAGCAACTAGAATGTCTGCATAAGATGGGTGTATTAATTGTCATTCATTCCAAATGTTAACTTAAAGTAATCTAATTCTGAAATTCATGACAATACCACAAAACATTACAACTAGTTTATAAGTATGGAATAAGCTGTTATGCAGAATTATAGCATGTTATGTGTCATATGAGTAAACATCTTATGCTTGTGCTTATGAACTAGTTATAAGGGTATGGTTGATGTTTGTTTATGCAACAAGCTATTATACCATAGTGTAACAATATTCATAGAAAACACAGGATATTCAATCATATTATTCAGCATTACAAGCAATCACCTAAAAAATATAGCTCATGACCTCTCATAGATCAGATTTTTTTTTTTGCTCGAGTGCTCTCTCATATTTTGGCATTAGCAAGTATGATTGTATGATTGCTATTATGGCTCTAAAGCTCTGTAACCAAGGCTCCAGATGTCTTGACAGCGCCATTATGTTGTCATCAGCACTGCATACATTGTGTGCTTCACTGACTACATTAATTGAAATATGCCTTGCTGAATCTCTGGCTAACTTATAGGAGTCCCAACCTCCTTGAAAATTACTACTGAACAAATGACTACTGAACACACTTCTAACAAGTGTGTCTTGGCATTATCTTACTGGTGTAGCTCAGTTCAAAAACCTAATGTTTGTTTTTTAGACCTGTTTTTATCTGTAAAATGATTCTTAATTAGATTTATATATGGTATACTGTAAGTATACTTTGTGTATATCTGCAGTCTACACACACTGACAAGAGAATCAAACCTGCGCTGTGCGTGGATTTTGACTTGCCAATGACTTTGAGACTAAGATAAAGTGGCTTTCTGTTAGATGTGAAGTAGAGATTGGAGGTATGAATAAAGATTGAGCAAAAACATTCAAGATTTGTGACGTTTCCTCTTTTAAAATGTATGTTCTCCTTGATGATGCCTACAATAACTACATCATCAACAACTGAACATGCAAGGCAAAGAGGGGAACATTGGTGAGTGAAACACAGTTTAGGATTATGTCTTGATGAATAAACTAGCTAGATTCTGGGGTTCTTACAGTCTTGGTTAATAACAATTTTTATCAAGCACACCTGGACATACTATATTTAATCTCTGTTAACCCAGAAGTAATATTTTGCGTAATTTGGTCAACTGCGTGATTAATTTGTGTTTATACGTTTTAGAACGAAGTCTCCACCCTTGCAAAAGGAAACCAGACAGAAGGATAACCCAGACACGTCACAGGGGATATAAAACTGAATCATCCGTTTAGAACGTTTTCTCAACGCCTAATAATTTTCTCATCGATTAAACATTTGATCTCAAATTTTTATTCTCCCAAAACTAGAATATGTTACGAACACAGTGCACCTAGTTGTATAGACTTGACGCTTTGCCAAAGTTTTGAAAAATTGCGTTGTTTGCAAGCAGTGCACAGTCGAAATTGGTTTGTGCACACGCGCACTTCACAGAGGAGCCGTACATGAAATATATTTATAACAAACCATAATTAGTTAATCTGTCGTTTACAGTGGAGCAAATTAAGCATAGTGGCAAAACAAGTAAGGAGATGGGGCGAAGACAAGCATGAGCAAGAGAGATCCTATTGGCGCGTTGTCAAGAAACGCTCAGCCATGCCCTTGTGGCTTGGTAATGCAATTATTATTTAGGCCACAAGATGGGGACATGGTTCATCTACGCATACAGTAGGCTGTCAATGAGGGACGTATTTACGTGTTTTTTAGAATAATGCCACCCCACGCTTGTAGTACTGGATACATATTTACCAGACTAATATTACGCTATGTAGCCTGTAAAATAAATATACCTCTAGCACTATAGTGTGTGGTTTGTTCCTGCTTCAGCCATTATTCTACAACACCAGTAATTCATTGGTACAGAAATCCCCATGCGCACAACAAATTCATTACTCATACCTTCTCAAAATGTGTCAATATTTTGACCATCAGATTTCAGAGTTTACTGTTCTCCTTGCAAAAGCAGTTCCTTATCCTCAAAGACCTTTCTTGACATTCAGAAATGTGTATTGCAGGAACATGTTGGACCCACACCAATGTGATACTAATATATTTCTGCACTTTTTCTCATTCAAAATTGTATATGGGTATTTCTATGAAATATTGATAGAAATGAATAAATAGTGTATGTGTTGCTATTTTGGAACATATCCCAGGATAAGTAAGGTAAGACCCAGATTCAGACCGTGTCAAAGTAACAATGTTTATTACAGCAACAGAGACAAAGGTACAGGACGGCAGGCAGGCTCAGGTAGCAGTGGTCAGGCAAGCGGTTCAGGGTAAGGACAAGCGAGGGTCAAAAACCAGGAGGGCGAGAAAAAGAGAGGCTGGGGAAAAACCAGGAGCTGACAGGACAAAAGCTGGTAAGCTTGACAAACAAGACGAACTGGCAACAGGCAAACAGGGAACACAGGTATAAATACACAGGGGATAATGGGGAAGAAGGGCGACACCTGGATGGGGATGGAGACAATCACAAAGACGGGTGAAACAGATCAGGGTGTGACAGAACAAGCTAATATGTCTTACATAAAGGCCTTTTCAAGGTAATTGAGATACCCATTTTAAGAGAAACATCATGGTATTTTGAGCCTCCACATTTTAAGTATGTAATTTTTATCTCTTTGAAGTTATATTTAATTTGTATCACAGTAATGTATGAAATAAAAAATGCCTTTAATACATTTTGTTTTACAATATTTACCCAAATATATACAAAGACATACAGACATGAATAATTAAAGTTATATTAAAATATATTTATTTATTCAAATAAATATCATTTTGAAATAAACATTTTAAGCAAAGGAAATAAAAAACTAAATAGAGAAATCCTCCAGATTTTCAATGGGTGATTGCCGCCGCTCTTGTTGTCAAGGCTGGCCTGCCAGATTGCGGTCGAAGCCCCCATTGGTCACTGAAGGGACTTTTGGGGTGTAACTTCTCATTATGGCGTGGGAGTAGAACCACAGTAGAAACACATCTGTGGCTGCTTTGCCGCTACTGTTGATGCTTCTGATTTGGTATAAAACTATTGAATCCATCCATGATCGTTTCAAAATATCATCTGAATTCAGAGGGATGCCGTGCAATCCCTTTTTATAGTCCCATGGGGATGACGTCACAAGTGATTTGCTTTGTTGGTTGTTGCATCATGTGATTGTGATGACGTACGTCACTGTCGTGGAAAACTGTAAATAACGCGGGTTCACCCGCTCAATCTGTATGGTTTGAAATATCATCTATCATTATAACGCCCAGACGCAGACGCTACTCTCGTACTCGCCCAGTCCCTAGGAGGCGCAGACACAGGACTGTGAGGCATAGGAAGTGTGGGAGCAAAAGGAGGCTGTGTGGGAGCAGAAGGAGGATTTAGGCTGTGTGGGGGCAGAAGGAGGCGTTGGGCTGTGTGGGAGCAAAGGTAGGGTTAGGCTGTGTGGGAGAGGTCGGCAGCCCCCCCCCCAACAAAAACCAGATAATAATAAAATAATACTTTTAATTAATTCTAATTTTAAGAACTCAATCCGGCTTTCAACTTACTCTTGAAAGTTGTAATAGAATGCACAAGGTGCAATTTGGAAATTGGGTAGTGCATCATCAGCTTTCCTCTTGTCATGTCAGTCATTGCAGACCGTACAAAGCTATTTATAACTTGTCAGAAATGTCCAGATCAGCTAACCTTTTTTAGCTAGGGGACAGTAGAGTTTACTCTAATGTACTCTACTCTTATCCAGAGTCACTTACATACCGTGCAGAAGGGAGCAAAAATAAATATTTTGTTGCAATCATCAGTTGGCTCCACTTTTCTTATATTAATGGGCTTGAAAAAGTATTATTGTTATATCATGCTTACTTAATTGAGAATGTACAGTATGTGCTGTGGAAATTTAGTCGTAGAATCAATGACAAAAAACGGCATATTTTCAAAGTCATTTTGTACTTTCAACATCCGGAAAATCGTTTTTTTTATGTTTTACGTATTTTCATCTTTCATTCAGCACGTAAATTGCACCTGATGGCAACGTCTGGAAAAGATGTCTAAAATATATTTGTTACTTAATTTTGCTTACTGCGATATGACTAACGATACCATTGATGATAAGGGTTTAATGGCCAGTTCATATCTCCTCACCCTCTTATTTATCGCCATATTTCATTCAAAATGTCCCAGTGAAGCATTCCATCAACAGGATGACACCATCCAGCCAGCCTCAACCCACATTATTCGAGTGTGCATAGCTGGGGAAGATGTATAGTGCGTAAAAGTAATGAGAAATTACATAGGGAATGGGCTATAGCCATCCCACCAAGACACACAGCATTCTTCATCAAATGACAATTGAGGCTAGATTGCAAGGGGTGGATGAAATCCTGACTGTGATATCAGAGCCAATAGACTGTGGAGGAGGGCGGAGCACACCATTCTACGTCTGACAGCTGCGAAATAGAAAATGTATAGCGCACAGCCATGCAAATAGGCAACCAGCGTTATAGCCTAACCTAATGCAAAGAATCCAGCTTGGATATCCACATGTGCGATGAAGAACAAAAGTGGTTGCAACAAGGGGGTTAAAAAACAACAAGATAAGGGCTTGAGCAAGAATATTTTGTAAAATAAATATTGGAAGTAATTCAGGTGTTTCTATCAAACCATTGGAAAAGGTTTTGGAACCATGTACGGTGCCTTTTCTTTCCCAATGACTGCGGAGCGCAGTCGGAATAAGGAGCGTATGGAGGCCAGTCTGACCGGACTCTGTGAGCTGGAGCTCCGCAAGCAGAGGCAGGAGTGCCTGGTCCTCGGTGCTCTGGCCCTGGGGGAGCCCATGCCCGAAAATTACACAAGGAACGAGCTATCGGGTTTCAGCAGCTGGGAGCAAGAAAACTTGACATTGAGACGTCATCTGGTAAGAAGTTAAAAGAGGTGGAGGTAGTTTGGAAATTGTTGCCTTTTTATGTGACGAATAGATAGGCTAATTCACCTCGTAGGAGCATTGTTGTAGTGCACGGAATGGCTACTCGACCAGGGTGGTCGGTCGCCACCGCGATTAACCCCCAGTTTACCCCTAGGCTCTTTAGAGGGATAGGCTACGTAGCCTATATAAAATACGATTTGTTTCCCCCCGTTAGTGGACAATGCATTGGTTGTGTGCGCCTATTGTCCAGCAACGAAACTTATCTGCAAGAAAAGTTACTTAACTTGATTAATAGTATCCCCATCTGAAAGGATCTAATCGTTTCCAGCCTTCGGCTGCAAATATATGCCTTGGGGAAACGGAATGGGGGGTGGAGCACCCGTCTTTTGCAGTCCACCGTTTAATGACCCATTGTTCCCTGCATGGTTCCTGCATGGTCCTACATTTATGTTATATTTTACTTAGCAAGTGTTTATACATATTCATTCGTTGACTTTTATTTTTCAAATGAGTTCATAACGGGAGCTGATAGGACATGTGAATAGTTACATTTGTATTAAATACATTTTCATCTGATATTAATAGTATAGCATGAAATATGATATGATTTAGATATAAGTTATGAGGCACGTTTCTTTAGACTGTGGAGATTTTCGATGTCCTTGTGGGAACTAACGTTAGTTTATAGGCAAGGATGTACTGTGCTGCCAGAGGTGGGCGTGATGCGTGTCCCACCACCACGCGTACAGAGAATCCCACCATCCAACCGATGTCATCCCAAATAATAATAAAAAAGAGTGTTAGCTATCCGTGATGGCAACTATTACGCATGCTTAACATTATCCTATTATAGATAAAATGGGCTTTTGTAAAAAATAAAACATATCTTCAAACAATACATGTTTTTCTTTGGAATGAATGGGATGTCACAGTTATCTCCTTACGCCCAATGTTCAGCCCTCTATCTTTAAAAACATAAAGATATACAGGCTAGTAGCCTTTAGACTACACTTCACCATCGACTCGCACACGGCCCACTGTTCTCAATAGAAAGCTCCTATAAAAGAGGGTGAAAGAAATTAAAGCAGCCGCCTCCCTCTCCTCCCAGCTTCCCCCCGCGTTCCTCTCCTCCGCCGCGGCCCAAACAATAGGCGCATATGGAGAGGAATACTAATGCACACGAGGGCCTCGGTGAGCCGACAGGCGAATCATGCACCTCCGCCGCCGCTTTGAAGCACAACTGGAACACGTCACCCAATGAGATGTCAACGCAGAGCAAACTGGCTCCGCTTCGACGTTGATGGTAAATACTCATTTTTAGTCTGTGCGACTAGTGACTGCCCCTAAATGCCGCATATTTTCTCGCAATTTGTTGTGCACATTTCATTAAGTCATTCCGGTCGGTCCATTTGAGGGATCTGTCAAATTTGGATCGATAGATACTGACAGATATTAACTCCATTGTCTTTCCAAGCATGCAAATAATTTTGCAGAAAATTCCTTGGAGATTATTGGTTGGAGAATTATGTGACATCAATGTCTAATTGAACCCCCTCTATTGAGCCCTTCAAACATCACTTCTCCATGTGTTTCCCACTGGACCCAATCTCATATTGCATGTAGAGAGTCTGTTGTGTGGGGGATTTATTAAGGCAGGTTCACACAGAAGCAACTGACCCATGTTGCCCTCTCCTGGGAGTGGGGGGGACAGTTTCATTGGCCTTTGCTTTTGCCCCAGGGCCTCCTGTCCTGTCTATAGGCCCAGAGGCCCAGTGTGTAGTTGCTGACAGCCATGCCATGCCAGACAGCAGCCTGTAAAGCACAAGACATTGACCCCACTCTGAGCCACCATGCTGTGTGTGTTTGGAGAGTGCAAGCATTAGCAAGCCCGTGTGTGTGTCGATAGACTTGTGTGTGTGCGAGCGCATACATCTGCGTCTCTATTGATCTATGTGCTTGGCCTCAGTGTGTGGTGATTTGGGCATGTCTAAGACGTCGTGTGCCCATGTCTTCCATAGAGTGCCACATCATTAGTGTGGCACTCACCCTTCTCAGCGGTGAGTGACTGATATCTGGGTGGGTGAGAGCTGCCTGGGCCCGGGGCTTTGAGTGGCTGATGTATGGGTGGGTGAGAGCTGCCTGGGCCCGGGGCTTTGAGTGACTGATGATATGGGTGGGTGAGAGCTGCCTGGGCCCGGGACTTTGAGCGACTGATATCTGGGTGGGTGAGAGCTGCCTAGGCCCGGGGCTTTGAGTGACTGATGATATGGGTGGGTGAGAGCTTCCTGGGCTTGGGGCTTTGAGTGACTGATGATATGGGTGGGTGAGAGCTTCCTGGGCTTGGGGCTTTGAGTGACTGATGATATGGGTGGGTGAGAGCTTCCTGGGCTTGGGGCTTTGAGTGACTGATGATATGGGTGGGTGAGAGCTTCCTGGGCACGGGGCTTTGAGTGACTGATGATATGGGTGGGTGAGAGCTGCCTGGGTCCGTGGCTTTGAGTGACTGATGATATGGGTGGGTGAGAGCTGCCTGAGCTCGGAGCTTTGAGTGGCTGATGTCTGGGTGGGTGAGAGCTGCCTGGGTCCGTGGCTTTGAGTGGTTGATGTCTGGGTGGGTGAGAGCTGCCTGGGCCCGGGGCTTTGAGTGACTGATGATATGGGTGGGTGAGAGCTGCCTGGGCCTCAGACTTTGAGTGACTGATGATATGGGTGGGTGAGAGCTTCCTGGGCTCGGAGCTTTGAGTGGCTGATGTCTGGGTGGGTGAGAGCTGCCTGGGTCCGTGGCTTTGAGTGGTTGATGTCTGGGTGGGTGAGAGCTGCCTGGGCCCGGGGCTTTGAGTGACTGATGATATGGGTGGGTGAGAGCTGCCTGGGCCCGGGACTTTGAGTGACTGATGATATGGGTGGGTGAGAGCTGCCTAGGCCCGGGGCTTTGAGTGACTGATGATATGGGTGGGTGAGAGCTTCCTGGGCTTGGGGCTTTGAGTGACTGATGATATGGGTGGGTGAGAGCTTCCTGGGCTTGGGGCTTTGAGTGACTGATGATATGGGTGGGTGAGAGCTTCCTGGGCTTGGGGCTTTGAGTGACTGATGATATGGGTGGGTGAGAGCTTCCTGGGCACGGGGCTTTGAGTGACTGATGATATGGGTGGGTGAGAGCTGCCTGGGTCCGTGGCTTTGAGTGACTGATGATATGGGTGGGTGAGAGCTGCCTGGGCTCGGAGCTTTGAGTGGCTGATGTCTGGGTGGGTGAGAGCTGCCTGGGTCCGTGGCTTTGAGTGGTTGATGTCTGGGTGGGTGAGAGCTGCCTGGGCCCGGGGCTTTGAGTGACTGATGATATGGGTGGGTGAGAGCTGCCTGGGCCTCGGACTTTGAGTGACTGATGATATGGGTGGGTGAGAGCTTCCTGGGCTCGGAGCTTTGAGTGGCTGATGTCTGGGTGGGTGAGAGCTGCCTGGGTCCGTGGCTTTGAGTGGTTGATGTCTGGGTGGGTGAGAGCTGCCTGGGCCCGGGGCTTTGAGTGACTGATGATATGGGTGGGTGAGAGCTGCCTGGGCCCGGGACTTTGAGTGACTGATGATATGGGTGGGTGAGAGCTGCCTGGGCCCGGGACTTTGAGTGACTGATGATATGGGTGGGTGAGAGCTGCCTGGGCCCCGGACTTTGAGCGACTGATATATGGGGGGGTGAGAGCTGCCTGGGCCCGGGGCTTTGAGTGACTGATGATATGGGTGGGTGAGAGCTTCCTGGGCTTGGGGCTTTGAGTGACTGATGATATGGGTGGGTGAGAGCTTCCTGGGCACGGGGCTTTGAGTGACTGATGATATGGGTGGGTGAGAGCTGCCTGGGTCCGTGGCTTTGAGTGACTGATGATATGGGTGGGTGAGAGCTTCCTGGGCACGGGGCTTTGAGTGACTGATGATATGGGTGGGTGAGAGCTGCCTGGGTCCGTGGCTTTGAGTGACTGATGATATGGGTGGGTGAGAGCTGCCTGGGCTCGGAGCTTTGAGTGGCTGATGTCTGGGTGGGTGAGAGCTGCCTGGGTCCGTGGCTTTGAGTGGTTGATGTCTGGGTGGGTGAGAGCTGCCTGGGCCCGGGGCTTTGAGTGACTGATGATATGGGTGGGTGAGAGCTGCCTGGGCCTCGGACTTTGAGTGACTGATGATATGGGTGGGTGAGAGCTTCCTGGGCTCGGAGCTTTGAGTGGCTGATGTCTGGGTGGGTGAGAGCTGCCTGGGTCCGTGGCTTTGAGTGGTTGATGTCTGGGTGGGTGAGAGCTGCCTGGGCCCGGGGCTTTGAGTGACTGATGATATGGGTGGGTGAGAGCTGCCTGGGCCCGGGACTTTGAGTGACTGATGATATGGGTGGGTGAGAGCTGCCTAGGCCCGGGGCTTTGAGTGACTGATGATATGGGTGGGTGAGAGCTTCCTGGGCTTGGGGCTTTGAGTGACTGATGATATGGGTGGGTGAGAGCTTCCTGGGCTTGGGGCTTTGAGTGACTGATGATATGGGTGGGTGAGAGCTTCCTGGGCTTGGGGCTTTGAGTGACTGATGATATGGGTGGGTGAGAGCTTCCTGGGCACGGGGCTTTGAGTGACTGATGATATGGGTGGGTGAGAGCTGCCTGGGTCCGTGGCTTTGAGTGACTGATGATATGGGTGGGTGAGAGCTGCCTGGGCTCGGAGCTTTGAGTGGCTGATGTCTGGGTGGGTGAGAGCTGCCTGGGTCCGTGGCTTTGAGTGGTTGATGTCTGGGTGGGTGAGAGCTGCCTGGGCCCGGGGCTTTGAGTGACTGATGATATGGGTGGGTGAGAGCTGCCTGGGCCTCGGACTTTGAGTGACTGATGATATGGGTGGGTGAGAGCTTCCTGGGCTCGGAGCTTTGAGTGGCTGATGTCTGGGTGGGTGAGAGCTGCCTGGGTCCGTGGCTTTGAGTGGTTGATGTCTGGGTGGGTGAGAGCTGCCTGGGCCCGGGGCTTTGAGTGACTGATGATATGGGTGGGTGAGAGCTGCCTGGGCCCGGGACTTTGAGTGACTGATGATATGGGTGGGTGAGAGCTGCCCGGGACTTTGAGCGACTGATATCTGGGTGGGTGAGAGCTTCCTTCGCTCGGGCTTTGAGTGGCTGATGTATGGGTGGGTGAGAGCTGCCTGGGCCCGGGGCTTTGAGTGACTGATGATATGGGTGGGTGAGAGCTGCCTGGGCCCCGGACTTTGAGCGACTGATATATGGGGGGGTGAGAGCTGCCTGGGCCCGGGGCTTTGAGTGACTGATGATATGGGTGGGTGAGAGCTTCCTGGGCTTGGGGCTTTGAGTGACTGATGATATGGGTGGGTGAGAGCTTCCTGGGCTTGGGGCTTTGAGTGACTGATGATATGGGTGGGTGAGAGCTTCCTGGGCCCGGGGCTTTGAGTGACTGATGATATGGGTAGGTTAGAGCTGCCTGGGTCCGTGGCTTTGAGTGGTTGATGTCTGGGTGGGTGAGAGCTGCCTGGGCTCGGAGCTTTGAGTGACTGATGATATGGGTGGGTGAGAGCTGCCTGGGTCCGTGGCTTTGAGTGACTGATGATATGGGTGGGTGAGAGCTGCCTGGGTCTGTGGCTTTGAGTGACTGATGATATGGGTGGGTGAGAGCTTCCTGGGCCCGGGGCTTTGAGTGGCTGATGTATGGGTGGGTGAGAGCTGCCTGGGCCCGGGGCTTTGAGTGGCTGATGTATGGGTGGGTGAGAGCTGCCTGGGCCCGGGGCTTTGAGTGGCTGATGTATGGGTGGGTGAGAGCTGCCTGGGTCTGTGGCTTTGGGTGACTGATGATATGGGTGGGTGAGAGCTGCCTGGGCTCGGGCTTTGAGTGGCTGATGTATGGGTGGGTGAGAGCTGCCTGGGCCCGGGGCTTTGAGTGACTGATGATATGGGTGGGTGAGAGCTGCCTGGGCCCGGGGGTTTGAGTGACTGATGATATGGGTGGGTGAGAGCTGCCTGGGTCCGGGACTTTGAGCGACTGATATCTGGGTGGGTGAGAGCTTCCTGGGCTCGGGCTTTGAGTGACTGATGATATGGGTGGGTGAGAGCTGCCTGGGCCCGGGGCTTTGAGTGACTGATGATATGGGTGGGTGAGAGCTTCCTGGGCTCGGGGCTTTGAGTGACTGATGATATGGGTAGGTGAGAGCTGCCTGGGTCCGTGGCTTTGAGTGACTGATGATATGGGTGGGTGAGAGCTTCCTGGGCTTGGGGCTTTGAGTGACTGATGATATGGGTAGTTGAGAGCTGCCTGGGCCTGGGGCTTTGAGTGACTGATGATATGGGTGGGTGAGAGCTTCCTGGGCTCGGGCTTTGTCCCGTAATGTCTTCTTTAACCTAGCTTCCCCCTGAGTTGGAGGCTCTGAGCAGCTGTGTCACCTGAGCTGACTGACTGAAGTCAAGCTGGATAGAGTCCATTCAGAGCCTGTTGTCCTTGCTGGGGAGGCAGACCACAGAGGCTGGAGTGTGCAGCCTGCATGCCCCATTCACGCCTGTTATGTAAACATGGTGTGTGTGTGTATGCATGTCTGTGTGCTGCCACGAAGCTGCCTGGCTGCTCCCCTTCCGTCCCTCTCTCCACCGGAGAGAGCACAGGATGCAGTCAAATAGTAATGACACCAGGCAGTGTGTGTGAGCCAAGAGGAGTCAATTAATAATGCAGCAGAATCAAAAGTATCGTCATGAAAGGGAGCTGCCTGAGACCCCTACAGAGCTACACACTCTGGAAGTCAGTTGTGTTTGTGAATGTGTCCTGTGTGTGTGTCCTCAAAGCTTTGTTTGTGTTCTGTGTCATTATGTTTTAATTAGCCAGCCTAATTGTCACAGTGTCTGCTAGTTCTAGATCCGTGTGAGCTTGCCGGAGGACCTAGGCCTAATGATCAATTGGGTGAAAGTGTGTCATGGATATATTGATTTCCAATACACTCTCTTCCTCCTTCTTTCCTTGTATTATTTATTTTGCTCGCACTCTGGTAGCTATAAAACCTGGAGATCTCTTCCACTCACCTATTAGTAACCACCATAATACAATGGTTTCGTGTTTGATATTAGTTTAGTGACAGAAAGCATCTCTCCAATAGGTTTTATTCCATAATGATGCTTAGGTAGACACAGCCTGGCTTGGGTATTTTGTCTCTTCACAAACACAGCGCTTCTATCACACTGATCTACTCTAGTCTGCCTGAGACAAATGACCCAGAATCCCAGCAATTATTCCAGCGCTGCTGAGTGACCAAAACAGCAGCCAGCCTCATGACCAGATATGGTGCTGCTTGTTGTTTTTTTACTCAGCATCCGAATAGGAAAGTTGGGATCTACAGTATGTGGAGTGTTTTTATACTGTCTAGCTCATTATGTTAGCTTGCATTGGTATGATGCTGGTTTGGCTCAGGTGAGGGTTGGCTCCTTATGACAGACTGAATTTTTCATGCATCTGTCTTTGCACTCTCTACATACTCTCATTTAATTCAAGGAAGAATTATCCCTCCCTGCCATGCTCTGATGGAGTCAGCTTTCTGCTGAAACCTTGGTCACGTTTAATAAATCCTTTGCATTCCAGCAGTGTACAGCTACATCCTTTTTGAAATAAGCCCCTAACATTTACATTTTAGTCATTTAGCAGACACTCTTATCCAGAGCGACTTACAGTAGCGAATGCATATATTTCTTTTTTTCCCGTACTGGTCCCCCATGGGAATCGAACCGACAACCCTGGCGTTGCAAACACCACACTCTACCAACTGAGCCACGCACGCACACACACACACACACACACAGCGATTCCTGTCAGTTGTCTAACAGCCTCTCCATCCCCAAGACTGTAATGTAGAGGAGGTCACAACATTTTGCTGATATCTGTTAATTACATAATGTAGCAACAGTCATAATAGGCAAATTGAAGTGTGTGTGTGCTGGGGAGGCCATGCGTAGCTAGTGTGTGTTGGCTGTGAGTGCTCCTCAGATGACCTGAAATTGCCTGGCTGACTTGAACAAGCATGTCCAATTGCACTTTTTCTTCCTCCCTGGTGTATGATTTGTGTGTGTCCTGCTGCGTGTGCATCCACAAAAATAACATCTCAACACATTTCCCACTACAGTGAA
Organism: Salmo trutta; assembly: GCF_901001165.1. NCBI lineage: Eukaryota > Metazoa > Chordata > Actinopteri > Salmoniformes > Salmonidae > Salmo > Salmo trutta. Next base: position 68,923,449 of record NC_042969.1, on the reverse strand, counting down.
TCATTCATGTTCCAGCTAGTTGCATCCTCAGGTATCTTACTTAACTGGAATGGGGCTTTAGTAGCATGCATGCAGCCCATGCGGTCATGCACACTAATGTCTGTAGGCCTATACTACCTCCACTATCCAAAGGTGGGAATAACCTTATACAGAATGTTTTATCTGTATAAGCTAAATAGTGTGTTTTTGTCATCCAGTTAAATGGAAAATGGAAAAATTACTACACTTAGTCATAATTCACATTGACTTATAATTATGTACAGTACCAGTCTAAAGTTTGGACACACCTACTCATTCAAGGGTTTTTATTTATTTTTTACTATTTTCTACATTGTAGAATAATAGTGAAGACATCAAAACTATGAAATAACACATATGGAATCATGTAGTAACCAAAAAAGTGTTAAACAGACCCAAAAATATTTTTGATTTTAGATTCTTCAAAGTAGTCACCCTTTGCCTTGATGACAGCTTTGCACACTCTTGGCATTCTCTCAACCAGCTTTACCTGTAATGCTTTCCCAACAGTCTTGAAGTAGTTCCCACATATGCTGAGCACTTGTTGGCTGCTTTTCCTTCACTCTGCGGTCAAACTCATCCCAAACCATCTCAATTGGGTTGAGTTGGGTAATTGTGGAGGCCAGGTCATCTGATGCAGCACCATCACTCTCCTTCTTGGTCAAATAGCCCTTACACAGCCTGGAGGTGTGTTGGGTCATTGTCCTGTTGAAAAACAAATGATAGTCCCACTAATCGCAAACCAGATGGGATTGTGTGTAGCTGCAGAATGCTGTGGTAGCCATCCTGGTTAAGTGCACTTTGAATTCTAAATAAATCACTGACAGTGTCATGGCCGAAGCAACCCCACACCATCACACCTCCTCCTCCATGCTTCACGGTGGGAACCAAACATCTAGAGATCTTCCGTTCACCTACTCTGCGTCTCACAAAGACACAGTGGTTGAAACCAAAAATGTCAAATTTGGACTCATCAGACCAAAGGACAGATTTCCACCGGTCTAATGGCCATTGCTTGTGTTTCTTGGCCCAAGCAAGTCTCTTCTTATTATTGGTGTCCTTTAGTAGTGGTTTCTTTGCAGCAATTCAACCATGAAGGCCGGATGCACACAGTCTCCTCTGAACAGTTGATGTTGAGATGTGTCTGGTACTTGAACTCTGTGGAGCATTTATTTTGGCTGCAATTTCTGAGGCTGGTAACTCTAATGAACTTGTCCTCTGCAGCAGAGGTAACTCTGGTTCTTATTTTCGTGTGGCGGTCCTCATGAGAGACAGTTTCATCATAGTGATTGATGGTTTTTGCGACTGCACTTGAAGAAACTTTCAAAGTTCTTGAAATTTTCCAGATTGACTGACCATCATGTCTTCAAGTAATGATGGACTGTCATTTCTCTTAGCTTATTTGAGCTGTTCTTGCCATAATATGGACTTGGTCTTTTACCAAATAGGGCTGTCTTCTGAATACCACCCCTACCTTGTCACAACACAACTGATTGGCCAAACGCATTAAGAAATTCCACAAATTAACTTTTAACAAGGCCCAGCTGTTAATTGAAATGCATTCCAGGCGACTACCTCATGAAGCTAGTTGAGATAATGCCAAGAGTACAAAGCTGTCATAATATATTTTGATTTGTTTAACACTTTTTTGGTTAGTACATGATTCCCTATGTGTTATTTCATAGTTTGATGTCTTCACTATTATTCTACAATGTAGAAAATAGTAAAAATAAAGAAAAACCATTGAATGAGTAAGTGTGTCCAAACTTCTGACTGGTACTGTATGTCTTGGGTTTGTGTGATCATGCTTGTGTATTGGTCTGTTTCAGAGTGCGCTCCAGAGCTCCCCCTGGGGGCTGATGCTGGCACTGGAACAGCAGGTGGGCGAGCTGAGAGTGGACACAGATGATGTCACCTATGAGGGGACCCAAGGGGACATGGGGGACAGTCGACCCAGCTCAGGTACTCCTCATGCTACCACCTTTCAATTCTCTGACCTCTGAACTTTAACCCCTGAACCACATCAGAGGGGCATTGTGTAGTTATATTTTTCTTAATGTAGACACTTTAATTTAACTTATTTTTTGCATGTGTTTGACCCATGTTCTGTATATTTTCTGTGTACTTTTTTACATGAATTGTGGCCCTATATGTCATTGAAGTACATATATAATGACAATCATTTCATTAGTTTTGACAAATGTTGTTTTCATGCCCTTCTTGCTACTGTTAGTTGTTCTGTGGTTTGTGAAAGGGACAAAAAATTGGAAATGAGTTTTGTCAGCATATGGTTTGAGAAAGCCTGATAGAGGTCTAATGAGTGACATCATCTGTGTTTCCCAGGGTTCTATGAGTCGAGTGAGAGCCAGTCTCCAAAGGGGCATTCCTGTCGCTCTGACTTCCTAGAGCCCCACCCTGGCTGGGGCTTCAGCAGCACAGAGAGGCCCAAGTCTCTGGGTGAGTTCAGCTCCACTCTCCACTATCAACAGCTCTCTTTCAACCACAATAGGGTTCATGGTATCATAGCAACAATACCATGGACTATCTTTACTTTATTGCATCATTATTTTAGTTGCATTAAGTACTCGTATCAGTAGTAAAACAAACCCGTCAATTGATCAATTAACTTGTCTCTGTGCTCTCTGTCTACAGGATACGCCCTCCAGCTGACAGGTGAGAGTCTGATGGAGCCAGCCCCTCATGCCACTGTTCCCCTCTCCTTATCCGCCCCCTACCCACACCTTGAGGGAATCGCTGAGGAGGGTACGGCCGAGGAGCCCTGGCAGTGGGACCTACACTCTGCCCAGGGTTGGGAGGATGAGGACCAGGCCACTCAGGAGGATTTCCAGCAGGCCATGAGGGTTAAAGGCTACATCCTGGGTCTCATCCATCGCTACGCGCTCTCACCCCGGCCCTGCATGCCTCGTACCAGCCTGGGGCCTGACCCCTCCACCCCCTACTCCTCCAGCATCAACAGGCAGAGCAGCCTGCGAAGGAAACACACTCTTCACACCTCCGAGCTCTACATCTCTGACCCACAGGACCTCTACCCTGACCCTGAGTGCCAGGCCTGGCGGTGTGACTCGCTAGACAGGGAGGAATGGGGGGGAGAGGCCCCATCCATGGAGAAGGACTGTTATCGGTCTTTACCCTACCCCCACTTCAGACCCCACTCCCTGACCGGGGGCCATCCACCCTCCCTGGACCCCACTTGTGGAGCTCTGGACCCTTGTTTTAGTAGTGCGTCTGATTCCCCCAAGCACTACCCGCTGCCCCACTCCCCGGCTTCATATAACCACTTGGTCAGTGCCCAGTACATCCCTGGGCAGGCCTGCCACACCCCTGTACGCTCCCCCTCACACTTTCCTCCAGAACGCTCCCCCTCACACTATCTTCTAGAGCCCTCCAAGCCCAGCCGAACCTTTGTGTCCCCAGACCAGAGCAGCTCAAAGCCCAGGGCCATGGGGAAGAAAAGCCATGAGGAGAGACAGAGCTCCAAGAAGCCTGGCCACAAGACCTGCCGCTCCCAGTCTGAGAACAGTCTGATGGGGCAGAGGGCTCTCCCTAAGCGCAGGAACAGCACAGCCGAGCACCCCCAGCACCAGAGGGGCCAGCTCCCATATGCAGGCCCCCAGCACAGGAACAACGCTTGGGGGCGACGCTGGTGCTCCACCCTGGAGCTCAGCCAGGAGGAAGGGGAGACCCAGGGTGAACAGGCCCACAGACGCCCACCTCGTAGGCCCCGCCACACCCAGGCCTGCTCTCATCCCAATCCCAACCACCACTCCCAGGTCCATGCCCAGCCTTGCCTCTCAGAATACCCAGAGAGAGCACCTCTGTGTCGGGGAGAGGAGGGCTATGTGCGGGCCGCCCCTGGGGAGTCAGAGTCCAGCATGAGTGAGGTGTACTCCCCTGCCTCCAGCTCTCTCTCCAGTGATTCTGATGAGGGGGGGCTGGTGTGGCCCCAGCAGCTGCCCCCTCGCCTGGCCCCCTCCGCTTCCTCCACTTCCTCCTCCCCTAAGGCCTCCCCAGAGGCCTCCTCGCAGCCCAAGGCCTTTGTCAAAATCAAAGCCTCTCACGCCCTGAAGAAGAAGATTCTGCGATTCCGTGCCGGCTCTCTCAAAGTCATGACCACAGTCTGAAAATATGTCACTGTTTCTACTGCCCATATCCTGCACAGTCTGATGGTTCATCCTACATCACCTACAGTTTACACCCTCTGTCTACCTCCTCTACCGCTGGTTCATGCAGCACTGTCATAAAATCAGAAGCTATTTTACCTTCAGGAAAAACTAAGATGTCTGTAACTGGCCTAAGATCAGCATCATGATATCATCTAGCTAAACCACATTTCACCGTCATCAGAATGTGCATTAACCATGAACTTGTCTAATGAAGTCATCCTCTGATGGTAACACTGCCATGTCACATATGGACACCTGAAAGTGAACTGCTACCTCTCTTCTCTTAGCTGCACCACCTTGCAGCCTGGACCTGAAGCCAATGTCTGTAGCACTGGCCATGTAGGGGGCGACTGCAGTGAGGGGTCAACACACACACACACACACACACACACACACACACACACACACACACACACACACACACACACACACACACACACACACACACACACACACACACACACACACACACACACACACACACACACCTGTAAATACCTACCTGTGGCCTTGTTTGTATGAATGTAGTTTGTAAATAAAGATGTTGTGGTCTCTTAAGCCACGTGTTTCATTTTACACTTTCTAATATTCAACCTGGAATGGTGGACTCATGTATGCCTACTGGATATTTCTCATACAAAAATAGTTATTTTCAAGTCAGATATTTTTCAGAGCTGATCTGATTGGTCAAAAGATCAATTAGTGAAAAAAAGATCAGAATTGAGCTGCCTATGTAGTCATAGCCTCTCTGGCAGCTTAAACTGCTTTCAGTGTGCAACGTTGTATAACAGAAAGTGTACATCAATGTCGCCCCCCTGGGGTGTATCAGTAAAACTGCCTTAAACTTACAGCAATAATTGCTTAATCTTTCTCGAAACATCTGCTTCCGCTTATTTCCACGGACCAAGTTATGAAAAAGTTGTTCATTCTGAAATGTAATGACATTATTCCATCACTTCGTGCATGATTGAGAGTATGGTAGAAAATACTAACCCTAACCTGGGCCTTACCCTTTTAACTTAATGTCCCAAGGTTGAACCTCATCTTTAGGCAAGCACAGAGCACAGAGATTGTGAATGATAAACAATTTAGTCATACTTTATTTGGATAGATTGTGCCTGTAGATGCTCTACAGATTATCATACTATCAACAAACTATCTATTGATAAGCAAATGCCTGCTAAGCTTAGGCCAAGGGTTAACTATAAGTCAAGGATGAGGTTAGTAGATAGTTAGTCTAGAGCATCTACATATGGACTATGCAAATAAAGTGTTAGCAATAATTTCAAAGTGACACCTGTGAAATACATTTTTTAGGGAATGCAGGGGTGGTTTATTGAGAAAGGGACACTGTTGATTACCACAGATGATATGTGAAAGAGAATATCCGCTTTAGGAATAATGTCAGGAGCCGCTTGTGGATTTAACAGCTCTAACACAGTTCCACCTCCGACACCACAAAAACAACAACCTCTATGGGGATGTCAGCTAAAGCAGATCTGATTGAAAACAGCCTTTAAATACAGATAAAGCTAAATCTAATTGCTGTCATGACGTTGCCCTCTTTGGACACAGCGAGCACCATCCCCCTACCTCTGCACCATCTCTCTATGTCTCCTACACCCAGGCTGCTGTGGTCAGAGAGGTCGAAAATTCCTGGAGGAGACTATCTCCTCATGGCCACAGTATAAAGAGAGAGAGAGAGTGAGTTTTCATAGAGAGAACAAAGGGATTTCTTCCACCTCACAGAACTGGAGGTCCGAACAATATTTATGTTCTGGAGAATGTATAAAAGATCGGTGATGAATCCAGCTACGAACTGGTCCGTTTGGTACAATACCATAACGCTGTTTATACAATAGCCTCAGTTATTAGGCATACATCGAATTATTGTAGAAAATTAATGAGTAAAGATTATACTATTTGTGAAATGACGGATGCTATGTAATGATGTTAATGTGAGAGAATTGTATTTCTGTTTAAAGTTTCACTAAGTCATTGGCACGCCCCCAGGGGCACAGACAGGACCTGGCGTCATGAGACAGCCCTTTTCTATGTTCCGAATAAAACCCCCACCTGGGTTTTCTATCACCAGACCGAGCTTACCTCAAGAGGGCTAAGGGTTGAGACGAGACCAGTACCTCAATCATAGAGGGAAATAAGGTTTAAGTAGATTGCAGAATCTTTTAACCATCCCACATGGTTAAACTCTTAGACTATCGATACCGACAGAATAAGAACAAGTCTTTGATATTAATTACTAGTCTGCAGCTAGGAATTCGGTATCGGTATCACTGACAACTGCTGAAACATCTCGTCTATAATGACACGAATGAATGTTACTCTGAACTATCTATTCTAACCACGGCAGAGAGAGAAAGAGAGAGAGAGAGGGCGGACAAACTCTCCAACAGAAACAAACTTTTCAACAGAGAACCTGATGACACACTGAGTGTAGATATATATATTGATTGCAAGTGTTCATGTGCAAAGGATTAGCATTTAAATTGTTATAATTATCAACTTTGTAATGTCTCTTATCTTTCGCGCCCTTATCAGTCCCTCTGTCTAACAAGCCGCCATGCCGGTTTAGCCCACTGGGGCACATTCCCATATAATTTCTTTGTAACCATATCTACTTTGTTTGTTTGTGTTATGCATTTCTGTAAATTACTTAGTTAGTAAATAAATGATTTTAAGACAGTTGATTAATGGATGACTCATAGTGAAGACTGGGTTCGTGCAGATAACCAGCAATTTACGACGTTTGGAATGTGACTAACGTGAGGTAAAGAATAATGAATTAATCAGAAGATTAAGTGATCAAACATATTACAGAGAGGGTAGAAGTTCCTGTTCTGTTGCACAACACTGGATTCAAATCACATCTCTTTTCTTTTTATATCTATATCACATATTTATTTTCAAATTTGAGAACATGGAGACATTGACATCAATACAACATCCCCAGTCCTTTATCGCACCCACATTATACAAAAAAACTATATAATAATACAAAACATTAAATAACACAAAAGAGAAAATAAAATACAATGGGTGTCACAATAACAGTGGAATCCTATCTGCACACCGTAGCCACTGACATAACTGCCTATAATGAAAGAAATTACAGCCATTCTCCACTAGCAGCTCAAACACCATCTGGCCCATGACAGCGTCCCCCAGTCCTGGCCCCGGGGACCCGAGGGGGCACACATCCAACTCGCTCGACTCCAGTCACAAGTTTGGTAATGAGTTGGTAAATTGAATCAAGTGTTCCATCACTTGGGCAAGTACAAAGACTTGCACTGTCCGGGCCCCTAGGACCAGGAGAATCCAGTCCATACAGTGGCTGGAGACAACAACAAGGCAACAGAGAACAGAATAGTAAATATAACAAAGATAAAACAGGTATGACAGTAACAGTGGATTCCTATTAACAAATCGCAGCCACTTACACAGGACCTGACTGCCTATACTGAAATGTGAGAGCTAAACTATATGAAAAATAGGCTCTCTACATGTTTAATGAAAGGGGACCAAGTCAGGTCAAACTACTCTCAGGACCCCTGCACAAAATGTATCTAACCATTTCAAGTGGCAGAGATGACATCACATCCATAACCCACTTCGTAAGAGAAGGAAGTCTTGCCGACCTCCAATTAAAAGAGGATAAGACAGCGAGCTAGAAGTGAAGCAAATGCTACTGCATTCATCTGGTGGGTGGTAACAGTACAATCCAAAGGTGGTATACCAAAAATAGCAGTGAACGGATTGGGGTCAACAATTGTTACATAGATATGAAAATGCATCATATGGGGTCCCAATACCCCCTCAGAGATTGGCATGACCAAAACATGTGCCCCACAGCTGCTGAAATATGATAGGATCTCAAACACTTTAGGTCAGCATTTGGATATATTTGTAACAGTCTGTAATTTGAGTAATGGAGACGGTGTAAGACCTTGAACTGAATGAGGCCGTGCCTTATGCAAAATGATGAGATGTGAAATCGCGCTATACTACGTTGCCATGTCATCGATAATGTCATCGCCACTCATGTCTTGTTCCCATGCAGACTTGGTATTTGCCCAGAAAGGCAGGTTAATGTTCTGTATCATGTTGTATAACCTGGATATTGTGCTCTTCAGATAGGGGTTAAGGTCTAAGCACCTCTCAACTAGACACTTTAAAAGGCAGGAGCGGAAATGAAGGGGAATATTTTTTTAGGTAAGCCGCGATTTAGGAGATACCTAAAAAAATGGGTATTGGGAATATTATGGTCAACACTCAGAGTTTCAAATGAGACATGTGTTAACAAAGAGGTCACTGAAAAACACCAGGCCATTCCTATGCCAGAACTGGAATGCTGTGTATCTGTGACAGGGTAGTGTAGGTTACTTTCTAAATGTAATCCGTTGCAGTTACTAGTTACCTATCCAAAATTGTAATCAGTAACGTAACTTTTGGATTACCCAAACTCAGTAATGTAATCTGATTACATTCAGTTACTTTTAGATTACTTTCCCCTTAAGAGACATTAGAAGACAAAAATGTACACTACCATTCAAAAGTTAGGGGTCACTTAGAAATTCCTTGTTTTAGAAAGAAAAGCACATTTTTGTCCATTAAAATAACATCAAATTGATCAGAAATACAGTGTAGACATTGTTAATGTTGTAAATGACTATTGTAGCTGTAAACGGCTGATTGTTAATGGAATATCTACATAGGTGTTGTCGTGTCTTTGGCTATGCAGGATTAAGTGATATGACATGCTAACTTATAAAATTATTTCTCTGTAATTAATATTACCTGATTAAGCTAATCATGTAAATGTAATTAACTAGAAAGTCGGGGCACCACAGAAGAACGTTTATAGAGCCGTTATCTTCTGAATAAACTCTTAAAATACTTAGTAATATTTTACATCGATAGCAGTCAATATTAACCCTTATCTTATTTTCATTCTCATAATGAAAGTTGTAAATTCTTGGTTATCTTCACGAACCCTGGCTAACAAGTTGAATCAGCAATCCAAAATTGGGTTTAGTTATTTATTTACTAAATACCTAACTAATCACACAGAATTACAAATACACAGAATACAAATGATGTCATACAGAAAACGTCCTGGTGTACGGAGCCTGTATCATGGCTGGTTACACAAAGGAAAGGGGGGTTGGGCTTGAATGAGCGGGAAGATTTAGCAACAAAGAAACAGCAGCTATGCTATCGTAAATACATTATCTTATGCATTCTAAATTACCGCCCATTTGGAAAAGGAAAATGCAATAAATATTTACTCTGAGCTGCGCTTCGGTAGATTGGTCGTAGATGCTGGCCGGGTTGGCCAACAGATCTTCCTGTAGTGGAAGAATGTCAATGGTGGTAACTTGGATACGTGGTGGTATCTTCGTCTGGTTGTTAGACTGGATCCGTCATCCGTCCTTTCCTAGCCCACGTTAGCAGCGGCTAACTCAACGGCTAGGAAGTATCACTTCTGTAGTGAATAAGCTCAAAGTTCATACCAGTTCATACCATAGCTCACGCCGAGGTTGGCTTAGTTCTGTCCTTGATATGTGTCTGTCCTTCTAACGTAGAGGCTGCAGACCTCCCGTACTGGAACATACTGGCCATCCCCTCGTCAAAGGCTTATATAGTGGAGAGGGGGGGAAGGAGGCGCCCCATCGTTTATAACCCCATGTCTCTTCACAGGGTTGGGCCACTGATCGGGCAGGGCACCTACCTTATGAAAACCCAATTCTCTCATTTGGAAGCTAAAATTACATTTAATCTCCTAACAAACAATTTCAATATCAAACATTTCAATTGCATAACAATTCCATGTGACTCTGATAACTAGAGGGTGTATACTTTCTCAGGTACAGTTTATGTCGTCCTGTCATCAATCATAATGTCTCAGATAACAATGAACTGACATACATACTCATTACGTTATCAAGCATATTTCCAACTGGTTTTATTATCAAAATATGGTTCCTTTTCCCCATTTGTTTGATGTTCCCAGACTCTCTATATTTAACACAGGCTATTCAAGTCCTTCAGTAGGGTCAGAGAGAGAGGGGAAGGGAGAAAGGTATTTATGGGGGGGTCATAAACCTTACCCACAGGCCAACGTCATGACAGTGTACAGATGCCCATTATCAGCAACAATTACTCCTGTGTTCCAATGGCACGTTGTATTAGTCTTTTAAAATGATAAACTTTGATTAGCTAATTGATCATTAGAAAACCCTTTTGCAATTATGCTAGCACAGCTGAAAACTGTTGTCCTTATTAAAGAAGCAATACAACTGGCCTTCTTTACACTAGTTGAGTATCTGGAGCATTAGCATTTGTGGGTTCGATTACATGCTCAAAATGGCCAGAAACATAACTTTCTTCTGAAACTCGTCAGTCTATTCTTGTTCTGAGAAATGAAGGCTATTCCATGTGAGAAATTGTCAAGAAACAGAAGATCTCGTACAACGCTGTGTACTACTCCCTTCACAGAACAGCGCTACAGTAGTCATTTACAACATTAAATGTCTACACTGTATTTCTGATCAATTTGATGTCATTTTAAAAATGGACAACAAAAAAAGGTGTTTTTCTTTCAAAAACAAGGACATTTCAAAGTTACCCCAAACTTTTGAACGGTAGTGTATGTTACCAATTAAACCACATATATTGCAGGATAAATCAATGTTAAGTTATATCCGTATCACCATAGACTACACCACTGCTGTCATCCTTTACGCCAAGAGTTTATTCAAGTTAGATCATCTTTGGATGCCGACGGCAGTCGTACCATTGGAAGACATAGCTTGGACTGTAGCCTACAAAAACCTATTCCTGCTCTTTTATCATCATAGTGGTCTCTGACTTCTGGTCAGACTCGCTCAGGTGAATCAAACTTAAACTTGCGCCCTTTTTCAATGCTGATTTGAATGTCATTGAGAAAACAGAAGTGTCCAAGATTTTTTTCCGCAACTTCCTGAATTTAACAGTAATCCTCAAAGTAAACAGTAAATTTGAAAGTGTTAAATCAACACTTTAAGTGTTCAATTTAACACTGTCAGCGAGTACATATGGTCCCAGTCTACACAGAGTAAAAAGTACACTGATCAAAGTAGTACATTTCTAGTGTTGATTTAACACTGAGGAGTGCAAAAAGTTAACACGCACTACACTGGCTGGTGTTGATCAAATTTAACACTAAGAGGTAATCAACACTGAGTGATAGTGACACTCACTAGTGTTGATCTAGGGTGACTCCTGTTAGAGTAAAAATGTGTCTACTCCATTCAGTGTTAATTTATTTACTCTTCCCCCATGTAAATGGACATTTTGTAGACGCACTTGGAATTTCACAATAAACTCAAGCATAGCTGTTTCAATATTCAAATATGTTGATTATGACCAAACCATATGTCTCAGCCCTGGCTTAAACTGTTATCAAGTGACAGTAGAATGTAGTCAAAAGAATCCCTTGCTCCATATGACATGAGCAAATCAAAAGGTTTGTGGTACATGATGTCATTTATATGAAATACCTTGCATAGTGAACTTTGCTTCCAAACAACTTTAAATGCATACAAATAATCATCAAAGCATAAGATTTCAAGAGCTGACTCAACCCCGCAAAACATTTTCCTCTTTCAGAACAATAGCCTTAATTTTGTAAAAAACTGTCATTTCAATGACTACTTCACCACATACGACCAAATCAAGACGATATTCTGTACCATGGTGCTTAACCATTTAACTGACAAAACATTTGCGTGCACTGAGACATTCATTCAACATCTCATGGCCTTCTTTCAGGTCATTGAGCCTTGACATCTTTCCTGGACCTATAGCTTGTCTATCCTGGCTGAAGGATTCACAATTATATGCCATGTAATTTTGGTGTTTCTTGGCTAAGGTCATAGTGACATTCTTAAAACTCTTCAGCTGCTTTTTAAAGAAATGATGTTTTGCCTCGTAGCGCATACACCACGAGTGAAGAATGGGCCCAATATTCCTTATACAATGAGGATAATGTATCATGAAGGGATGTTTCGGTAAAAGATTTCTATCAGGAAACAAATACTTGAAAAGCCTATGATGTTCAGCAATTAAGTGCTTCAGATAGATAGTCATGCCCTCTGTTAGATAAGAGAAAACACAATATTTACAATTTGTAGTAGTAACAGAAGCAGCTGCCAGTATTTATCATCTTTCTGTGTGGGCCACCAGTACTTCCCTCTAAGACCCCGCACCGTCCGCCTCTTTAGTGTCCTAAGTTTTCAGAACTGTGACCTTAATTGCCTACCGTCTGAAAACTGTTAGTGTCTTAACGACCGTTCCACAGGTGCATGTTCATTAATTGTTTATGGTTCATTGAACAAGCATGGGAATCAGTATTTAAACCCTTTACAATGAAGATCTGTGAAGTTATTTGGATTTTTATGAATTATCTTTGAGAGACAGGGTCCTGAAAAAGAGACATTTCTTTTTTTGCTGAGTTTATATACCTCCCAACTTGTGAATAACCTTTTTTGATCCCAATGGATTAGCAGTCTCAAAGTCATAATTTTTTATTTAACTTGGCAAGTCAGTTAAAAACAAATTCTCATTTACAATGACGGCCTAGGAACAGTGGGTTAACTGCCTTATTCAGGGGCAGAACGACAGATTTTTACCTTGTAAGCTCAGGGATTCAATCTAGTAACCTTCCGGTTACTGGCCCAATGCTCTAACCACTAGGCTACTTGACACCCCATCATAATAGAGCTGAATTTGCAATGCAGTTACATTTACATTACATTTAAGTAATTTAGCAGACACTCTTATCCAGAACGACTTACAAATTGGTGCATTCACCTTATGATATGAACAACCACTTTATGAACAACCACTTTACAATAGTACATCTAAATCTTTAAGGGGGGGGGGTTAGAAGGATTACTTTGTCCTATCCCAGGTATTCCTTAAAGAGGTGGGGTTTCAGGTGTCTCCGGAAGGTGGTGATTGACTCCGCTGTCTTGGCGTCGTGAGGGAGCTTGTTCGATCATAGGGGTGCCAGAGCAGCGAACTGTTTTGACTGGGCTGAGCGGGAACTGTGCTTCCTCAGAGGTAGGGGGGCCAGCAGGCCAGAGGTGGATGAGCGCAGTGCCCTCGTTTGGGTGTAGGGACTGATCAGAGCCTGAAGATATGGAGGTGCCGTTCCCCTCACGGCTCCGTAGGCAAGCACCATGGTCTTGTAGCGGATGCGAGCTTCAACTGGAAGCCAGTGGAGAGAGCGGAGGAGCGGGGTGACGTGAGAGAACTTGGGAAGGTTGAACACCAGACAGGCTGCGGCATTCTGGATGAGTTGTAGGGGTTTAATGGCACAGGCAGGGAGCCCAGCCAACAGCGAGTTGCAGTAATCCAGACGGGAGGTGACAAGTGCCTGGATTAGGACCTGCGCCGCTTCCTGTGTGAGGCAGGGTCGTACTCTGCGAATGTTGTAGAGCATGAACCTACAGGATCGGGTCACCGCCTTGATGTTAGTGGAGAACGACAGGGTGTTGTCCAGGGTCACGCCAAGGTTCTTAGCACGCTGGGAGGAGGACACAATGGAGTTGTCAACCGTGATGGCGAGATCATGGAACGGGCAGTCCTTCCCCGGGAGGAAAAGCAGCTCCGTCTTGCCGGGGTTCAGCTTGAGGTGGTGATCCGTCATCCACACTGATATGTCTGCCAGACATGCAGAGATGCGATTCGCCACCTGGTTATCAGAAGGGGGAAAGGAGAAGATTAATTGAGTGTCGTCTGCATTGCAATGATAGGAGAGACCATGTGAGGATATGACAGAGCCAAGTGACTTGGTGTAAAGCGAGAATAGGAGAGGGCCTAGAACTGAGCCCTGGGGGACACCAGTGGTGAGAGCACGTGGTGCGGAGACAGATTCTCGCCACGCCACCTGGTAGGAGCGACCTGTCAGGTAGGACGCAATCCAAGCGTGGGCCGCACCGGAGATGCCCAGCTCGGAGAGGGTGGAGAGGAGGATCTGGTGGTTCACAGTATCAAAGGCAGCAGATAGGTCTAGAAGGATGAGAGCAGAGGAGAGAGAGTTAACTTTAGCAGTGCGGAGAGCCTCCGTGACACAGAGAAGAGCAGTCTCAGTTGAGTGACCAGTCTTAAAACCTGACTGATTTGGGTCAAGAAGGTCATTCTGAGAGAGATAGCAAGAGAGCTGGCTAAGGACGGCACGTTCAAGAGTTTTGGAGAGAAAAGAAAGAAGGGATACTGGTCTGTAGTTGTTGACATCGGAGGGATCGAGTGTAGGTTTTTTCAGAAGGGGTGCAACTCTCGCTCTCTTGAAGACGGAAGGGACGTAGCCAGCGGTCAAGGATGAGTTGATGAGCGAGGTGAGGTAAGGGAGAAGGTCTCCGGAAATGGTCTGGAGAAGAGAGGAGGGGATAGGGTCAAGCGGGCAGGTTGTTGGGCGGCCGGCCGTCACAAGACGCGAAATTTCATCTGGAGAGAGGGGGGAGAAAGAGGTCAAAGCACAGGGTAGGGCAGTGTGAGCAGGACCAGCGGTGTCGTTTGACTTGACAAACGAGGATCGGATGTCGTCGACCTTCTTTTCAAAATGGTTGATGAAGTCATCCGCAGAGAGGGAGGAGGGGGGGAGGGGGAGGAGGATTCAGGAGGGAGGAGAAGGTGGCAAAGAGCTTCCTAGGGTTAGAGGCAGATGCTTGGAATTTAGAGTGGTAGAAAGTGGCTTTAGCAGCAGAAACAGAAGAGGAAAATGTAGAGAGGAGGGAGTGAAAGGATGCCAGGTCCGCAGGGAGGCGAGTTTTCCTCCATTTCCGCTCGGCTGCCTGGAGCCCTGTTCTGTGAGCTCGCAATGAGTCGTCGAGCCACGGAGCAGGAGGGGAGGACCGAGCCGGCCTGGAGGATAGGGGACATAGAGAGTCAAAGGATGCAGAAAGGGAGGAGAGGAGGGTTGAGGAGGCAGAATCAGGAGATAGGTTGAAGAAGGTTTGAGCAGAGGGAAGAGATGATAGGATGGAAGAGGAGAGAGTAGCGGGAGAGAGAGAGCGAAGGTTGCGACGGCGCAATACCATCCGAGTAGGGGCAGAGTGAGAAGTGTCGGAGGAGAGCGAGAGGGAAAAGGATACAAGGTAGTGGTCGGAGACTTGGAGGGGAGTTGCAATGAGATTAGTGGAAGAACAGCATCTAGTAAAGATGAGGTCAAGCGTATTGCCTGCCTTGTGAGTAGGGGGGAAGGTGAGAGGGTGAGGTCAAAAGAGGAGAGGAGTGGAAAGAAGGAGGCAGAGAGGAATGAGTCAAAGTTAGATGTGGGGAGGTTAAAGTCACCCAGAACTGTGAGAGGTGAGCCATCCTCAGGAAAGGAACTTATCAAGGTATCAAGCTCATTGATGAACTCTCCAAGGGAACCTGGAGGGCGATAAATTATAAGGATGTTAAGCTTGAAAGGGCTGGTAACTGTGACAGCATGGAATTCAAAGGATGCGATAGACAGATGGGTCAGGGGAGAAAGAGAGAATGTCCACTTGGGAGAGATGAGGATTCCAGTGCCACCACCCCGCTGGCCAGATGCTCTCGGGGTGTGCGAGAACACGTGGGCAGATGAGGAGAGAGCAGTAGGAGTAGCAGTGTTATCTGTGGTAATCCATGTTTCCGTCAGCGCCAAGAAGTCGATGGACTGGAGGGTAGCATAGGTTGAGATGAACTCTGCCTTGTTGGCCGCAGATCGGCAGTTCCAGAGGCTGCCGGAGACCTGGAACTCCACATGGGTTGTGAGCGCTGGGACCACCAGGTTAGAGTGGCAGCGGCAACACGGTGTGAAGCGTTTGTATGGCCTGTGCAGAGGGGAGAGAACAGGGATAGACAAACACATAGTTGACAAGCTACAGAAGAGGCTACGCTAATGCAAAGGAGATTGGAATGACAAGTGGACTACACGTCTCGAATGTTCAGAAAGTTAAGCTTACGTTGCAAAAATCTTATTGACTAAAAAGACTAAAATGATACAGTGCTGCTGGCTGGTGAAGTAGGCTAGCTAGCAGTGGCTGCGTTGTTGACTTTGTTTGAAAGTGTAGCTGGCTAGGTAACCTCGATAGTTTCAGTACTACACCATTATCATGATACAAAGGCAACTATGTAGCTAGCTAACATAACACTAACAAGAAAGGATGTCTCTTCATATGTAGTCCATCTTACAAATCAAAGTAAACTCCATCTTTAAAATTGTGCCCTGAGTTAAACATGCCACTTGTGTTTGGGTTCTTCAAAATTGACTGCAATGTCTCGAGAATTGGAACGTATGAAAATTGATCAGTTAGCCACAGTTCCACTGGTCATGGTAACGCGGGAGGGTCATGAGGAGCGGATTAGCCTCTTCCTCATTGATTCCCCTGCGTTTCCGGTGGTGCTGGGGATTCCCTGGTTAGCTGATCACAATCCTAAGATTTCGTGGAGACAGAGGGCTCTTAAGGGGTGGTCAGAGGAGTGCTCGGGTAGATGTGTGGAAGTTTCCATCGGTGCGACTACAGTGGAGAGTCCGGATCAAGTCTCTACCGTGCGCATTCCCTCAGAATATGCCGATTTGGCTATCGCCTTCAGTAAAACGAAGGTGACTCAATTACCATCTCATCGACGAGGAGATTGTGCGATAAACCTCCAGGTTAACGCTACACTTCCCAGGAGTCACGTGTATCCCCTGTCACAGGAGGAGACGGTGGCTATGGAGACATATGTCACTGAATCTTTGAGGCAGGGATACATTCGGTCACCCATCTCCTCAAGCTTCTTTTTTGTGAAGAAGAAGGAGGGAGGTTTTCGTCCGTGCATTGACTATAGAGGTCTAAATTCCATCACAGTGGGTTTCAGTTACCCGCTACCTCTCATCGCCACGGCGGTGGTGTCATTTCACGGGGCACGCTTCTTCACAAAACTGGATCTCAGGAGCGCGTACAATTTGGTGCGTATCCGAGATGGAGACGAGTGGAAGATCGCGTTTAGTACCACATCTGGCCATTATGAGTACCTCGTCATGCCGCATGGGTTGAAGAATGCTCCAGCCGTTTTCCAATCCTTTGCAGATGAGATTCTCCGGGACCTGCATGGGCAGAGTGTGGTGGTGTACATTGATGACATTCTGATCTACTCCGCCACACGCGCGCGCATGTGTCTCTAGTGCGTAAAGTGCTTGGGCGACTGTTGGAGCATGACCTGTACGTCAAGGCCGAGAAATGTGTGTTCTCCAAACAAGCTGTCTCTTTTCTGGGGTATCGCATTTCCACATCTGGGGTGGTGATGGAATGTGACCGCATTTCGGCCATGCGTAATTGGCCGACTCCGACCACGGTTAAGGAGGTACAGCGGTTTTTAGTCTTTGCCAATTACTACCGGAGGTTTATCTGGGGCTTTGGGCAGGTGGCGGCTCCCATTACCTCACTGTTGAAGGGGGCACCGGTGCGTTTGCGGTGGTCGGCGGAGGCAGACAGAGCTTTTGGTCGGCTAAAGACTGTTTACCGATGCTCCTGTGCTGGCGCATCCGGACCCCTCTTCGCCATTCATAGTGGAGCTGGACGCGTCCGAGGCTGGTGTTGGAGCCGTGCTGTCACAGCGCTCGGGCACGCACCTGAAACTTCGCCCATGTGCTTTCTTTTCAAGGAAGCTCAGTCCGGCGGAGCGTAACTATGATGTGGGGGACAGGGAGTTGCTGGCTATGGTAAGGGCCCTGAAGGTGTGGAGACATTGGCTTGAGGGGGTGCAACACCTTTTTCTCAGGAAGACTGGGTGCAGAGCTCAAAGGAGACCTGGAGAGCCGTCCAGGAATCCCTTAAACGAGCTGGTGGACGGCAGAAGCAGAGCGCTGACCGCTGCCGCAGTGAGGCCCCCGTGTTCACGCCGGGGGACCGGGTCTGGCTCTCGACCCGGAACCTGCCCCTCCGCCGCTTGCCCTGCCGGAAGTTGGGTCTGCGGTTTGTGGGGACATTTAAAGTCCCGAGGAGAATAAACGAGGTGTGTTATAGGTTACAGCTCTCCTCTTACTACCGTATTAACCCCTTGTTTCATGTGTCTCTCCTCGGGCCGGTGGTAGCTGGTCCATTGCAGGACGTTGAGGTACGGGAGGTCCCTCCGCTCCCCCTGGACATTGGGGGGGGCCCCGGCGTACACAGTCCATTCCATCTTGGACTCTAGGCGTCGGGTAGGGGGCCTGCAGTACCTCGTGGATTGGGAGGGGTACGGTCCGGAGGAGAGGTGCTGGGTACCGGTGGAGGACATCCTGGACCCATCACTGTTGCTTGAGTTCCACAGCCTCCATCCGGATCGCCCTGCGCCTCGCTCTCGAGGCCGGCGTCGGCGTGCTGCAGAAGCCAAGCGTCGGGGGGGAGGGGTACTGTCACGATGTCTACTGAAGGTGGCTCCTCTCCCTGTTCGGCGGCACTCGGCGGTTGTCGTCGCCGGCCTACTAGCTGCCACCGATCCCCTTTTCCTTTTAATTTGGTTTTGTCTGTCTTGTGTTACACCTGTTTTGAGTTGAGTTCGTTAGTGGGGTATTTAGTCTTGCTTTCTAAGTTGAGGTTTTGTGCGGGATTGCTTGTTGTTTCCTGTCGTGGGATTTTGGGGTTGTTTTGTTTTCTTGTGTATTTTCTGGAAGGACAATATTTATCAATAAGCATCACCCACCAGTCGAAAATGCTTATAATTAGGCTAAATAAACAACTCACCTTAATCAGATTAGTCCTCAATATATAGATGAAATAAAGAGAACAAACTAGCATGAGGCTAAAAAGCTTGGTGCTGAAATGACATCTGCGCCCATGGAACCATCACATGAGCAGCTTACTGCACAGGACATCTAGCAAAGACATGCAAAAAGTGAAACACAAGTAACTAACATTAGCTGCACATACACAATCAAAACTGTTACTTTTTATGTTACACTGCAGTCTGACATACAAGTATCAAGTATTTAAATTAAAATAGCTAAATAATATCAGTGAAATAATTGTTTAAAACTCACCTTTGCGTGGAACAAATTAGGATTTTGTTGATCCAACAATGGCGTCGAGAAAAGAGGATATTTGAACGCAGAAACTGAATTTATGGGCAGGGTTGTGATGAAGTTTACACTTACTGAGTAAAAGTCTACACTAATAGAGTAAAAATGTATACCTTAGCAATTAACACCAGTTATCAGCACTGACGCTAGGGGTCATTTGGCACTGCCAGTTGCTAAAACAACTATTCGACAGAGTGAATTTAACCCTTACATGTAACGGGTTACATGTAATCCGTTACTCCCAAACCCTGGGTATGACGCTACAAGCTTGGCACACCTGTATTTAGGGAGTTCCTCCCATTCTTCTCAGCAGATCCTCTCAAGCTCTGTCAGGTTGGATGGGGAGTGTCTCTGCACAGCTATTCTCATGTCTCTTCAGAGATGTTTGATCAGGTTCAAGTCCGGGCTCTAGCTGGGCCACTCAAAAACATTCAGAGACTTGTCCCGAAGCCACTCCTGCATTGTCTTGGCTGTGTGCTTAGGGTTGTTGTCTTGTTGGAAGGTGAACCATCTCCCCAATGTGAGGTCCTGAGTGCTCTGGAGCAGGTTTTCATCAAGGATTTCTGTACTTTTCTCTGTTCACATCCCCACAGTATAATGCATCCTCACAGTATGATGCTGCCACCACCATGTTCACCGTATGGATGGTGCCTGGTTTCCTCCAGACATGACACTTGGCATTCAGGCCAAAGAATTCAATCTTGGTTTCATCAGACCAGATAATCTTATTCGTCATGGTCTGAGAGTCCTTTAGGTGCCTTTTGGCAAACTCCAAACGGACAGTCATGAGCATTTTAATGAGGATTGTCTTCCATCTGGCCACTACCATAAAGGCTTAATTGGTGGAGTGCTGCAGAGATGGTTGTTCTATTAGAAGGTTCTCCCATCTTGACAGAGGAACTTTAGAGCTGTCAGAGTGACCATCAGGTTCTTGTCACCTCCCTGACCAAGACCCTTCTCCCCCGATTGCTCTGTTTGGCCGGGCGGCCAGCTCTAGGAAGAGTCTTGGTGGTTCCAAACTTCCATTTAAGAATGATAGAGGCCACTGTGTTCTTAGGTTCTTAGGTTGTTGTCTTGGCACCACACAGCCAGGTCTCTGACCTCCTGCCTATTTGCTATCTCATTGTTGTCGGTGATCAGGCCTACCACTGTTGTGTCATTGGCAAACTTAATGATGGTGTTGGAATCGTGCCTGGCTGTGCAGTCATGCGTGAACAGGGAGTACAGGAGGGGATTGAGAATGCACCCCTGAGGGGCCCCTGTGTTGAGGATCAGCGTGGCAGATGTATTGTTACCTACCCTTACCACCTGGGTGCGGCCCGTCAGGAAGTCCAGGAACCAGTTGCAGAGGGAGGTGTTGAGTCCCAGGGTCCTGAGCTTGTTGATGAGCTTTGAGGGCACTATGTTGTTGAATGCTGAGCTGTAGTCAATGAATAGCATTCTCAAATAGGTGTTCCTTTTGTCCAGGTGGGAAAGTGCAGTGTGGAGTGCAATAGAGATCACATCATCTGTGGATCTGTTGGAGCGGTATGCAAATTGGATTGGGTCTAGGGTTTCTGGGATAATGGTGTTGATGTGAGCCATGACCAGCCTTTCAAAGAACTTCATGGCTACAGACGTGAGTGCTACTGGTCGGTAGTCATTTAGGCAGGTTACCTTAGTGTTCTTGGGCACAGGCACTATGGTGGTCTGCTTAAAATATGACGGTATTAGAGACTCAGACAGGGAGAAGTTGAAAATGTCAGTGAAGACACTTGCCAGTTGGTCAGCGCAACCTCACAGTACAAGTCCTGGTAATCCGTCTGGCCCTGCGGCCTTGTGAATGTTGACCTGTTTAAAGGTCTTACTCACATCGGCTGCGGAGAGCGTGATGAAACAGTCTTCTAGAACAGCTGGTGCTCTCATGCATGTTTCAGTGTTAATTGCCTCGAAGGGAGGATAGAAGTAGTTTATCTCATCTGGTAGGCTCGTGTCACTGGGCAGCTCAAGGCTGTGCTTCCCTTTGTAGTCTGTAATGGTTTGTAAGCCCTGCCACATCCGACAAGCATCAGAGCCGGTATAGTACGATTCGATCTTATTCCTGTATTGATGCTTTGCCTGTTTGATGGTTTGTTGGAGGACATATCGGGATTTCTTATAAGCTTCCGGGTTAGAGTACCGCTCCTTGAAAGTGGCAGCTCTAGCCTTTAGCTCAGTGCGGATGTTACCGGTAATCCATGGCTTCTGGTTGGGGTATGTATGTACAGTCACTGTGGGGACGACATCATCGATGCACTTATTGATGAAGCCAATGATTGATGCGGTGTACTCCTCAATGCCATTGGAGGAATCCCGGAACATTGGAGGAATCCCGGAACAGTCTGTGCTAGCAAAACAGTCCTGTAGCTTAGCATCTGCTTCCTCTGACCACTTTTCTATTGATCTAGTCACTGGTGCTTCCTGCTTTAATTTTTGCTTGTAAGCAGGAATCAGGAGGATAGAATTATGGTCAGATTTGCCAAATGGAGGGCGAGGGAGGGATTTGTATGCGTCTCTGTGTGTGGAGCAAAGGTGGTCCAAAGTGTTTTTCCCTCTGGTTGCACATTTAACATGCTGATAGAAATTTGTTAAAATGGATTTAAGTTTTCCTGCATAAAGTCCCTGGCTACTAGGAGCGCCACCTCTGGGTGAGCGTTTTCTTGTTTGCTTATGGAATACATGAATACATGTCATTCAATGGTATCTTAGTGCCAGCAGGTTACTGCTGTGGTGGTATGTAAACAGCTACAAAAAATACAAATGAAAACTCTGTAGGTAGGTAGTGTGGTCTACAGTTTATCATGAGATACTCTACCTCAGGCGAGCAATAGCTCAAGACTTCCTTAGATATTGTGCACCAGCTGTTATTTACAAAAATACATAGTCAGCTGCCCCTTGTCTTACCAGACACCGCTGTTCTATCCTGCCGGTGCAACGTATAAACAGCCAGCTGTATGTTGATAGTGTCGTCGTTCATCCATGTCTCCTTGAAGCATAATATATTACAGTTTTGAATGTTCCGTTGGAAGTTTAATCTTTTGCGTAGGTCGTCTATTTTATTGTCCAAAGATTGCATGTTTGCTAGCAGAATGGAAGGAAGTGCGGGTTTATTCGATCGCCTACGAATTCTCAGAATGCAGCCCGCCCTCCGGACCCTTTTTGTCCGCCTCCTCTTCACACATATCACGGGGATCTGGGGCTGTTCCCGAAAGAAAGCAGTATATCGTTCACGTCGGCCTCGTCAAATGCGCAATACCCTTGACCACTGCTACTCTAACTTCCGCGATGCATACAAAGCCCTCCTCCGCCCTCCCTTCGGCAAATCCGACCATGACGCAATCTTGCTCCTTCCATCTTATATCGTATGTGGCAGGGTCTACAGGAAATCACAGACTACAAAAAGAAATCCAGCCACGTCACAGACACCGACGTCACGCTTCCATACAAACTAAACACCTTCTTTGCCTGCTTTGAGCATAAACAGTGCCGCCATCGCGGCCCGCTGACAAGGACTGCACCCCCCCTCTCTTTCTCCGTGGCTGACGTGAGTAAAAGATTTAAATGTGTTAACTCTTTCAAGGCTGCTGGACCAGACAGCAGCCCTAGCCGCGTAATGAAAGCATGCGCATGACCAGCTGGCTGGTGTGTTTACGGACATATTCAATCGCTCCCTATCACAGTCTTTTGTCCCCACATGCTTCAAGATGGCTACCATTTTTCATGTATCCAAAAAGGCAAAGATAACTGAACTAAATGACTACCGCCCTGTAGCACTCACTTCTGTCATCATGAAGTGCTTCGAGAGATTAGTCAAGGATCATATCACCTCCACCTTACCGGCCACCCTAGACACACTTTAGTTTGCATACCGCCCCAGCAGGTCCATAGACGACGCAATCGCCATCACACTCCCATCTGGACAAAATAAATATCTATGTAAGAATGCTGTTCATTGACTACAGCTCAGGATTCAACACCATAGTACCCTCCAAGCTCATCATCAAGCTGGAGGCCCTGGGTCTTAACCCCGCCCTATGCAATTGGGTCCTGGACTTTCTGATGGGCCGCCCCCAGGTGGTGAAGGTCATCATCTCCACTTCGCTAACCCTCAACACTGGGGCCCCACAAGGGTGGGTGCTCAGCTCCCTCCTGTACTCCCTGTTCACCCACGACTGCATGGCCATGCACGCCTCCAACTCAATCAATGGCTTTGCAGATAACACAACAGTAGTGGGCTTGATTACCAACAACGACGAGACAGCCTATAGGGAGGAAGTGAGGGCACTCGAGTGCGGTGTCAGGAAAACATCCTCTCACTCAACGTCAACAAAACAAAGGAGATGATCGTGGACTTCAGGAAACAGCAGAGGGAGAACCCCCTATCCACATTGAAGGGACAGCAGTAGAGAAGGTGGAAAGTTTTAAGTTCCTTGGCATACACAACACAGACAAACTGAAATGGTCCACTCACACAGACAGTCTGGTGAAGAAGGCGCAACAGCGCCTCTTCAACATTAGGAGGATGAAGAAATTTGGTTTGTCACCCAAACAAACCCTGACAAACTTTTACAGATGCACAATCAAGAGCATTCTGTCGGGCTGTATCACAGCCTGGTACGGCAACTGCACCGCCCTCAACCACAAGGCTCTCCAGAGGGTGATGCGGTCTGCACAACGCATCACCGGGGTCAAACTACCTGCGCTCCATGACACCTAAAGCACCCGATGTAACAGGAAGTCCAAAAAGATCATCAAGGACATCAACCACCCAAGCCACTGCCTGTTCACACCGCTACCATCCAGAAGGCGAGGTCAGTACAGGTGCATCAAAGCTTGGACTGAGAGACTGAAAAACAGCTTCTATGTCAAGGCCATCAGACTGCTAAACAGCAATCCCTAACTCAGAGAGGCTGCTGCCTACGTTGAGACCCAATCACTGGCCACTTCAATAAATGGATCACTTGTCACTTTATACAATGCACTCTAAATAATACCACTTGAATAATGTCTATATCTTACATTACTCATATCACATGTATATACTATATTTTATACCATCTATTGCACCTTGCCTATGCCGCTTGGCCATCACCCATCCATATACTTACATGTACATATTCCCATTCACCCCTTTAGATTTGTGTGTCTTTTTAATTTTATTTAATTTTATTTCACCTTTATTTAACCAGGTAGGCCAGTTGAGAACATGTTCTCATTTACAACTGCGTCCTGGCCAAGATAAAGCAAAGCAGTGCGACAAAAACAACAACACAGAGTTACACATGGGATAAACAAACGTACAGTCAATAACACAATAGAAAAATCTATGTACAGTGTGTGCAAATGTGGTAAGATTAGGGAGGTAAGGCAATAAATAGGCCATAGTGGTGAAATAATTAGAATTTAGCATTAACACTGGAGTGATAGATGTGCAGATGATGATGTGCAAGTAGAGATACTGGGGAGCAAAATAGCAAAAAAATAAATAACATTAAGGGGATGAAGTAGTTGGGTGGGCTATTTACAGATGGGCTGTGTACAGGTGCAATGATCGGTAAGCAATCGTTTGAAGAGCATGCATTTAGTTTTACTAGCATTTAAGAGCAGTTGGAGGCCACGGAAGGAGTGTTGTATGGCATTGAAGCTCGTTTGGAGGTTTGTTAACACAGAGAAGGGCCAGATGTATACAGAATGGTGTCGTCTGCGTAGAGGTGGTCAGAGAATCACCAGCAGCAAGAGCGACATCATTGATATATACAGAGAATAGCGTTGGCCCAAGAATTGAACTCTGTGGCACCCCCATAGAGACTGCCAGAGGCCCTCCGATTTGACACACTAAACTCTACCTGAGAAGTAGTTGGTGAACCAGGCAAGGCAGTCATTTGAGAAACCAAAGCTATTGAGTCTGCCGATAAGAATGTGGTGAATGACAGAGTTGAAAGCCTTGGCCAGGTCAATGAAGACGGCTGCACAGTACTGTCTTTTATCGATGGCGGTTATGATATCGTTTAGGACCTTGAGCGTGGCTGAGGTGCACACATGACAAGCTCGGAAACCAGGTTGCATAGTGGAGAAGGTACAGTGGGATTTGAAATGGTCGGTGATCTGTTTGATAACTTGGCT
Source organism: Salmo trutta (assembly GCF_901001165.1). Classification (NCBI taxonomy): domain Eukaryota; kingdom Metazoa; phylum Chordata; class Actinopteri; order Salmoniformes; family Salmonidae; genus Salmo; species Salmo trutta. Next base: position 68,898,033 of record NC_042969.1, on the reverse strand, counting down.
TTCGAAGGCTTTAGAAAGGCAGGGCAGGATGGATATAGGTCTGTAACAGTTAGGGTCTAGAGTGTCTCCCAGATGATACGAAAGACGATATGAAAGATCTCAGACGATACGAAAGAGAGGTTAAACAGGCTAGTAATAGGGGTTGCAACAATTTCAGTGGATAAATTTAGAAGGAGAGGGTCCAGATTGTCTAGCCCAACTGATTTGTAGGGGTCCAGATTTTGCAGCTCTTTCAGAACATCAGCTATCTGGATTTGGGTGAAGGAGAAGCGGGGCGGCTTGGGCAAGTTGCTATGAGGGGGTGCAGTTGGCCGGGGTAGGGGTTGCCAGTTGGAAAGCATGGCCAGCCGTAGAAAAATGCGTATTGAAATTCTCGATTATCGTAGATATATCGGTGGTGACAGTGTTTCCCAGCCTCAGTGCAGTGGGCAGCTAGGAGGAGGTGCTCTTATTCTCCATGGACTATACAGTGTGCCAAAACTTTTTGGAATTTGTGCTACAGGATGCAAATTTCTGTTTGAAAAAGGGTATCAGGTAGTTGTTGGGGAATTTTTAGATTACTTCTTAGATATTACTGCACTGTCAGAACTAGAAGCACAAGCATTTCGCTACCCTTGCATTAACATCTGCTAACCATGTGTATGTGACAAATAAAACTTGATTTGCTTTGATTTAAAGGGAAAAAAGGATTATGCCAGTCCGTGGTGAGTAATCGCAGTCCTGATGTCCAGAAGTTATTTTCGGTCAAAAAAGACGTTATGTACAAAATAAGTTAAAACATAAGTTACAAACAACGCAAATAAACAAAGATAAAAACACAATCGGTTGGGGGCACGTAAAACGTCTGCCTTCTTCTCCGGTGCCATCTTTCCAGTAGACATGAGTCCACCATTCCATGTTGAATAGTAGAAAGTGTAAAATGAAACACATGGTTTAAGAGACCACAACATCTTAATTTACAAACTACATTCATGCAAGTAAGGCCACAGATAGGTATTTACAGAAGTGTGTGTGTGTGTGTGTGTGTGTGTGTGTATGTGTGTGTGTGTGTGTGTGTGTGTGTGTGTGTGTGTGTGTGTGTGTGTGTGTGTGTGTGTGTGTGTGTGTGTGTGTGTTGACCCCTCACTGCAGTTGCCCCCTACATGGCCAGTGCTACAGACATTGGCTTCAGGTCCAGGCTGCAAGGTGGTGCAGCTAAGAGAAGAGAGGTAGCAGTTCACTTTCAGGTGTCCATATGTGACATGGCAGTGTTACCATCAGAGGATGACTTTCATTAGACAAGTTCATGGTTAATGCAGAGTTAATGCACAGTCATAAAAAACCCAGGAGATGGATACTATGTGAAGTTCTGTGTGTGTTTGTCCGTGTGTGTGTGTGTGTGAGCACGATGAGAACCTGTTGAGTCAGTGTTTCGTGACATTTAAAAGTGCTCAGAGATACGGTGCTCCCCACTGCCTATGAACCTCTGCACCCATGTTTTGAATCCCATTGTCAAGAACTCCCTTAATATCTGGTTCCATTTCTGAAATCACTTCAGCTTTAACCCAGCAAGCTGCTTCTCCATTAACATCTAATCATCTTTTCCCAGCATCACAGATCAGGTTTGGGGAGTAACGGATTGTAAGGGATTACAAAAAAACTTTAACTGTAATCTGTTACGTTACCAGCAAAAATATTGTAATCAGATTACAGATACTTTAGAAAAAAGAGATGATTACTTCAAGGATTTATTTAAAATTCTGAAAAGAGGTTTGCGAGAAAAAAATCTTTGACACTTGTTTTCTCAATGACATTCAAATCAGCATTTAAAAAGGTACAAGTTTAAGTTTGTTCTACATGAGCGAGTCTGACCAAAGGTCAAAGACCTGTCACATATACTCCCTTTCCGGCCTCTAGGTCATCAGGCTGCTGATTATCCCGCACACCTGTCACCATCGTCTCGCGCACCAGCGCCTCATGACACTCACCTGGACTCCATCACCTCCTTGATTATCTTCCCTATATCTGTCCCTCCCCTTGGTTCTTTCCTCAGGTGTTATTGACTCTGTTTTGTTTGTGTTTCATGTTCATTTTATTTATTAAAACAATCACTCACTGAACTTGCTTCCCGACTCTCAGCGCACTTGTTACAAGACCACTATGATGACACACCAAATGGGCTTGATTTATCGTGGGAAAAGAGCAGGAATAGGCTTTTGTAGAATACAGTCCACGCTATGTCTTCCAATGGTACGACTGCTGTTGGCATCCAAAGATTATCCAACTTTAATAGGTGCTTGGAGGTAAGGATGACAGCAGTGGTGTCGTCTACGGCGATACAGATATCACTTATTATTGATGTCTATATAACACATTGATGTGAATCACACTGCTGCTCTCTCATTTAGCTATTTGCGCCTTACGGATTATGGTTGTTGTGGATGGTTGTCAACAAATCTAAATGTGTATTTGAACCCAATAATGGTTGAATTCAAGGAGTTTAAGCTGCCTATCAATTGTTTTTGAAACCAGTGGACAGCCAGTGAAAAATGTTATCTTGCAAGAGCTGCACAGTGCAGATCCCAGCCTATGGAATAAAAGTGGGACTTTTATTGCCCAATCTAATTCATGCTGATAAAAATGTTTAATCCATAGGCCTAATGGACACATGTTGAAACTCGCACGCTTTTGATAGACTTACAAGGGGCAATCTGTAATTGCTTAATACATTTTTGTACTTATAAATGACATATAAATATATATATATCCATTGATTCTTGAAGAATATAACTTATAAATGCCTCATGAGCTTAGTTCAACTGTCACATTCCATGATAACCCCATGATAACTTGTTTTTCTCCAATGTTTGTACACATTGTACATGTAGACAAACACTGTATAGCCTCATAACATTGTTAAAACAATCATTTTTATATCATAGATGGTCAGTCCTCTGTCTATTAATCTGAGTGGTTACATTTCTCCAGGCCCATCCCTCAGCTTTATACCAAAACAGAGGCGGGGCAACTGTTTTACTGTTTCATCTGTGGATTTGCCCTTTAAACATCTGCATATTATCAAGATATCAAAGTGTCACCAACAAAAAGGTAAACAATAGTCCTATAGCAAATGCAGCATATGGCATTCATTTTCACATGTAAATAGCACTTTTCAGTAGTACTCAAAGCATGCCATTCCATGAGCGCAGCATTTATTTTTAAACTCGAATCAATCAGCCCAATCAGTCCTCCATGACAACAAAATCATAAACAACATAGTAGGGCTGGCTAATAAGTCCTTAGTTTTGGGGTTATGCTCAGGTAAAACAAATTGGCTAATCTATACATCCATATTTCCAAGTCCTTTTCTTGAAGATCAAAGGATATAACATTTATTGGAATGACTAAAATTCTGATAGACTTTGATTTTTAATGTAAAGATATAATTTAATTGTATTATTATATGTAGTAGAAAGCGATGGGTTAGAAGAAGCCTACATAAACAACCCATAAAGTAACATTTTATATCCATATATGGCCAGCTATGTAAACGTTAACATTGATTTATCCTGCAATAGATGTGGTTCAATTGGTAACATACATTTTTGTCTATTTCTAATGCATCTTAAAAGTAACTGAATGTAATCAGATTACATTGTTATCTTTGGGTAATCCCAAAGTTACATTACAGATTACAATTTTGGACAGGTAACTAGTAACTGTAACGGATTACATTTACAAAGTGACCTACCCAACCCTAGTCATACCCAAGAAGACCCAAGTCTGTAATTGCTGCCAAAGGTGCTTCAACTAAGTACTGAGGAAAAGGTCTGAATACTTATATTGTGATTTTTTCCGGGTTTTTTTAAATGATAAATTAGCAAACATTTCTTAACCTGTTTTTGCTTTTACCTATGGGGTATTTTGTGTAGATTGATTTTGCGTAGATTGAAAAATTCTTTAATCAATTTTAGAATATGGCCATAACCTAACAGAATATGGGAAAAGTCAAGGGGTCTGAATATTTTCCAAAGGCACTGTATATCTTGAAAACTTGATTGCTGACATGCAAAACATTTTGGGACTACATCAACAATGGACGAATGAAACAAATACCAGAACGTAGTTTATGGCTGGAATTTTTCATTAACTTGGCAAAAGAAGCTGATGCCACATCTGTTTTACGGGCTCCTAACCAATTGTGCTATTTTGGGTGTTTTTTAACATTGTTTGTAACTTATTTTGTACATAATGTTGCTACTACCGTCTCTTATGACCAAAAATAGCTTCTGGATATCAAAACAGGTGTCATCATTACGTTTGCCAATGACACAGTGATAGGCCTGATCACCGACAACGACGAGACAGCCTATAGGGAGATGGTTAGAGACCTGACCGTGTGGTGCCAGGACAACAACCTCTCCCTCAACATGATCAAGTCAAAGGAGATGATCATGGACTACAGGAAAAGGAGGGCCAAGTACGCCCCCATTCTCATCAACGGGGCTGTAGTAGAGCAGGTTGAGAGCTTCCTTGTTGTCACCAACAAACTATAATGGTCCAAACACACCAAAACCGTCGTGAAGAGGGCATGACAATGCCTATTCCCCCTCAGGAGACTGAAAAGATTTGGCATGGGTCCTCTGATCCTCAAAAATATATATACAGCTACACCATCGAGAGCATCCTGACTGGTTGCATCACCGCCTGGTATGGCAACTGCTCTGCCTACAGAGGGTAGTGTGTAAAGCACAGTACATCACTGGGGCCAAGCTTCCTGCCATCCAGGACTTCAATAACAGGCGGTGTCAGATGAAGGCCGTAGAAATTGCCAAAGACTCCAGCCACCCTAGTCATTACCACAGATGATATCTGAAAGAGAGTTTAACACAGTAGTGGTGGAGAGGAAGAAGACTTGGATGTGGGATGATGGGATAATAAGACACCAAAAAAGCATTTTAAAGAGCAACTTGATTTCATACAAACTTTTATTTCAACACAAATACATGTATTTACAAGATCAGTAATATTTCTTTTATTTCTTATATTTTTGGGGGGGACACAATTCATGTTGTGGTGTGCTCATTAAGAGTTGTTATTATCTAACGGCTGAAACATGACATATTTGTCAAAATGAAATATCTATGACAATGAACTAAATCTAAACTAAGATCTTGTTGGGTGGTCCTTTGCATGGGGTGATGTAAGTTTCCTTCAACAATAAGTCTTCCAGGTAGATGACACAGACACAGGAACCTTGGTATAAAACTCTTTAGTAATACAATGCAATTGCAGACAGAGATTCACATACAGAGTACCTCAGTAGTCCATAGTAAAGATCTGTGTGGCGAAACAGGGGACAACACTCTTTATACAACCTACCCTGTAATTTGATCTATATATGCAGAACCGTCAACGAAAAGCTCCAAGTCAGCATCAGTCAGGCCAGTGTCAGAGAGGTCAGGCCCAGCCTTCATTGGTGTGGGACCCACTGTCTCTGCACTGCCTTATGTTGAATCTGTCATGGTGTCCCGTGATTTTGTTTTAATCAGGTTCAATGTAATGTGGACTGAGTGACTTATCTGTATGGTACTGTAGAAAACCCCAGTTCTATCCCCGTATACGGGTTGTAGAACCTAAAATAGGGTGATATACCCAACGCAGTTCTATTTTCTCTAACCCCTCTTCTTCTTTAGTTTCACTACATTTATTCACTAACCACGCTACTGTAAATGGTTCAACATATGTGTGGTAAATAACCACAATTGGTTTCAATTGTATTTTAACTTCAGTACGGGTGTCTCCCTGTCTCGTCTCTTGTGGATGTAATGGAAGAGGAAACTCACAACATGTCTTTCCCAATACGCAATTCACAAATGTATCCCTTCTGGTACTAGTCTTAAAGACTTGTTGTCTATACCAGTCTCGATTTATTTCAGTACATAGAAATTCTTGATAGTGACTAGCATATATCCATTCACTGTTATTGAATGCACTCAACTCATACAACAATTGTCCCACACCAAATCTATAATCCCACCAATTATACATATATCAAAACAAAACCAATGCCTTCCCTCAGGTAAGAACACCATACATAAAACCAGTGTCTTCCCTCAGGTAAGAACACCATACATAAAACCAGTGTCTTCCCTCAGGTAAGAACACCATACATAAAACCAGTGTCTTCCCTCAGGTAAGAACACCATACATAAAACCAGTGTCTTCCCTCAGGTAAGAACACCATACATAAAACCAGTGTCTTCCCTCAGGTAAGAACACCATACATAAAACCAGTGTCTTCCCTCAGGTAAGAACACCATACATAAAACCAGTGTCTTCCCTCAGGTAAGAACACCATACATAAAACCAGTGTCTTCCTTCAGGTAAGAACACCATACTGACTTGGTTCATCCTAATCTATAACCAAGTTCCTCACACAAGGTCACATTAGACCTTGAGGAATTTCGAACTATTACACCTGGGGTTCTGGGTCATTTATCAGATGCACATCCTATTACAGGCTTGTACATAAATGTAGGTATCGACTGTTCCTGTAATTATCAACCCCATGAGTGAGGTGCCACTTACATACTGGAATGAGTCATCAACCATACAGTGCTTTTTCTAATTTCAGACTTTTGGTTTAACAGGCGTCTGCTTACCTTATAATTTGATGCGCTGCACAGTGGGACAAAGATCATCTACACGCAGTGATCACTCACTCCTGGCAACCTCGCCAAATGTTGGTTGGTCCATTGCATGGGGTGATGTAAGTTTCCTTCAACAATCAGTCTTCCAGATAGATGACACAGACACAGGAACCTTGGTATAAAACTCTTTAGTAATACAATGCAATTGCAGACAGAGATTCACATACAGAGTACCTCAGTAGTCCATAGTAAAGATCTGTGTGGCGAAACAGGGGACAACACTCTTTATGCAACCTACCGTCAATCATATCTTAACATTGTTGCATTGGATTAGATACAAAGTATCTAAGATGAGAAAAACATGTCTAGACTGTGGTTTCTCACTCTACCATCTCGGCCTTGAGCCTGCGTGACTATCAGCAGGTGCAGACAATTCTCAGCCTGAGAACTAAAGCAGTACATCTCCATTTACCCAGTACTTTTCCATCATTGCGCATTGCAAGCATACAAAGGTTACCACATATGTACAGTAATCATGGCACTGGTGTGGCCCCACACCCAACCCCCAGGGTAACCCCCAACAGTCTAGATTCAATCAGATCACGCGTTAACAAAAACTCACATAGGTGATATTTTGGAGGTGTAAATACGTTGGAGCTATCCAATCGGTGAGCAGCTGCTCTTGATCATTGTCATGAAGCCACACAGTCAAGTTGAAAATCATTAAACAAAATAATGAGGATTTCTATCAGCCTAATTGAGGTATAGATTATATCTCACATTCCACTGTTCGAACTTGTAAACAAGGCTGCATGGGATTTCTGTTCGTGCGACTCTATGTAGCAAATGGCAATGTCCGCTTCAGGTATACTGTAATGCCAGGAGCCGCTTGTGGATTTGACAGCTCTAACGCAGTTCCACCTTTCACACCGCCAAAACAACCTCTTTGGGGATGTCAGCTAAAGCAGATCTGATTGAATAGAGCCCTTAAATACAGATAAAACCAAATGTAATTGCACAAGTGTGATTGCTGGCGGAAACATATTACAGAGAGGGCAGAAGTTCCTGTTCTGTTGCACAACACTGGATTCAAATCACATCTCTCAGCACTTTTAAATGTCACAAAACACTCTGACTCAGCAGGTTCTCATGGTTTACACACACACACACACAGAGAACTTCACATAATTTTCATCTCCTGGGTTCTTTCTGATGTGCTCTTGGACATGCTCTTTCTGGGAACCGGCTCCTCGGTGGCGAAGTTGAACATACTGCGCAAGGAACGATTGATACTCTGCTTAAAGCCTCGTCCCAGACACACATAGAGCAGAGGGTTGAGGCAGCTGTTACAGTAGGCAAGACAGAGGGCCAGGGTGTGGGCCAGCTGTACGTTGGCGCTGTGCGATGAGTGCCGGGGGGTCAATAGGATCAGGAAATCCAATATGTGCAGTGGAACCCAGCACAGGAAGAAGCTCAGCAACACAGCAAAAATGACCCTCAAGGTGCGTCTGGAGCGAACCTCACTCACCCTCCCAGACCCCACCCCAGACCCCCGCCCAGCCCTGCTATACACAACCCAATGACACGCCACGATGGTGATGAATGGCAGCACGAAACCCACCATGAAGCGTACTGTAGTGATAGTCCAGCCGCTAACTATAGTGTGAAATCCCAGGCACTCTGATTTACTGATGCTTAGCTGGACCTCCTTCACGTAGACAAACTGGGGGATGCTGCCCAGCAGGGCCAGGAGCCACAACCCGACACATACCCAGGTGGCATTGCGAGGCCTCCTCCAGTTCTGGCACCACACGGGCAAGCTGACCAGCAGCCAGCGGTCCAGGCTGATAAGTACTAGCAGCAGCACGCTACAATACATGACCAGGTAGATGAGTCCCTTGAGCAGCTTGCAGGCCACGGGGCCAAAGGGCCAGTGCTGGTCCATGGCCAAGGGTACCATGAGGAGGGGCAGGGACAGGCAGCACAGCAGGTCAGCCAGGGCCAGGTTGAGGAACCACAGAGAGGTGACTGAGCGCGGCATGCGGAAGCCCGTCACCCACACCACCAGAGCGTTGCCCGGGACCCCCAGCAGGAAGACCAAGCTATAGAACAGCAGGGCGAACAGGTGACGGGGCCCCAGCACAGGACCAAGGTTCTCAGGATTGACAAATTCCCATTCAGTGATGTTCAGGAGGCTCAACTCCTCATCAGTGAAAATCGAGCTCAAATCATCCATGCTTGGAGATGACTGTTGAGGGGAAGGGAAAGACAGTAGTATGATAGTTCCTATAATAGCATTGTATCAATACAATAATACAGGTATTCTTGAAAGACGGGACAATCTCTAACTTTTTTGAAATATATATTTTCACAGGATTTATGTTAACTCCGTCAGACACCTTAAAAGGAATTACATTTTTACATGTATTGTCCAACAACCTGATTTTGCTTTGTCATTATGGGGTATTGTGTGCAGATTGATGAGAAAAATATAGATTTAATCAATTTTAGAATAAGGATGTAACGTAACAAAATGTGGAAAAAGTCAAGGGGTCTGAATACTTTCCAAATGCACTGTATAATGCACAACAGTAAATAAATATTTTTTCTGAATATTGATAAGCCACTGATGGAGGTGATCCTTGAAACAGACATATTTGTACGTCTAAAAATAAAAGTTAAATACAATTATTTGTAAAGTATAGAAAATGGTTAAATTGAAAATCCCCAGTAAAAACAGGTCTTTCAGCACTCTGATGGAGATAACATTAGACGAGATTGTTTTACAGAGTTGACAAAAATGCATTATTCTTCATCATTCAAGTGATAAACAAAGTAAACATTTTGTTTTCCCTCAGTTTCTTTATGATTCCAAAACCTAATTAAATAAACATATTTGAACCAAAATTCATTCCTATCTTAATCTATACTGAACAAAAATATAAATGCAAAATGAAACCATTTCATTGATTTTACTGAGTTATAGTTCATATGAGGAATACAGTCTATTGAAATAAATTAATTATCCCCTAATCTATGGATTTCACATGACTGGGAATGCAGATATGCATCGGTTGGTCACAGATACCTTATAAAAATTGGCCTCACAATGGGCCTCAGGATCTCGTCACGGTATTTTTGTGCATTCAAATTGCCATCGTTAAAATACAATTGTGTTCATTGTCCGCAATTGTGTTCATTATTCCTGACCATACCTCTGTTCACAACGTTGACATCAGCAACCCTTTCGCCGACACAACGCCATACACATGGTCTACAGTTGTGAGGCCGGTTGGACGTACTACCAAATTCTCTAAAACAACGTTGGATGTGGCTTATGGTAGAGAAATGAACATTAAATTATATTTCAACAGTTCTCGTGGCCCTAATCTATGGATTTCACTTGACTGGGCAGGGGCGCAGCCATGGGTGGACCTGGGAGGGGATAGGCCCACCAACTTGGGAGCCAGGCCCACCCACTGGGTAGCCAGGCCCAGCAAATCAACCAATAACTACAGACAGAAGTACTCTTCAAAAAATGTTGTTCAGTGTATAAAAGAGATGGAGTTGGTAGATTATGTTGGTGACCATGTCATGGTTCCACCTGTCACCAGAGGGCAGCAGAGACCATCCTAGAGACATTAACGACACGCAGGTGTGTCCTATTTACTCGTTATGATTTCCCTGTTAAAAGAGGTGTTTTTTGTTGTCCTTTGCAGAAGTGTGTGTGTGTGTGTGTGTGTGTGTGTGTGTGTGTGTGTGTGTGTGTGTGTGTGTGTGTGTGTGTGTGTGTGTGTGTGTGTGTGTGTGTGTGTGTGTGTGTGTGTGTGTGTGTGTGTGTGTGTGTGTCTGCGCCCCCCCCCCCCAAGTGTACTGTGATCCTGTGGCTACCATTTCTCAGTAAAGTATTATATTTATCCTTAACCACTGATTCCTTGGCTCTTCTCTTCTCTGCACCTGGGTCCAACCTCACCACGTCACAGACCATCGTGATTTCAATATTGTTTGTTTAATTCTATCAAAAGTAGAGCAATTTACAGGCCACCTTGTTGCACTACATGTAATGAGGACATGAAGGGTATTATGGTGGAGCTGACCCAGCTCATTCCTGATTCATTTAGGATTTCAGACTAATCTGATGGAGATAACCAACGGCTCTGTTCAATCTGTCTCGTTGAAGCGTAACAGCTTGCACGCTAGAAATTAAGGTAATTTCTGTTTTAGCCGACATACTGTATGCAGCGTTTACCGTGAATGCAGTCTCTGCTAAAGTGGGAAAAATTGCCTTTAAATTTCAATCAAGTTGTAACACTGAACTTCTGTATTGAATAGAGCCCCAAATCTCCGGACACATTTGTTAGGAATCAGTTTTGAGAGAAATATTATCTGAAGTCAGAGGGAAAGAAATGACATAAGGTCCCTCTTCAGTTCATTTGAATTAATGCACATTTTTAGGAGAGATATGCATGTGTGTATGTACTGTATGTATATATTTGCAAAAATATATATGGGAGATTGGAAGTGATGCAGACAATTACATTGATAGAAGCTACAATCTATCTGCAATATCTACTATCTTTGCTCCGGATTATGGCATTTCTGGGCATAGAGCCCATATGGAAATGAATCATTTAGAAAATATTTTGGAATTTCCAGAAGCAAATCTTTCACCTTTAAAAATGCTGGGGTGATTCCTTTTGCCACAGACCTTTAAAAATAAGCTCAAATAATGCAACAAAATCTTTTTTTTTTCCGACTATAAAGTTTCACTGCCAGACAAGGATTGTCCTGACTTTCAAGAATCCCTGAATGGAATGGTATAATTGTTAAAGCATTGAAAGCATGATCTTGGTTGGGTTAAATGCAGAAGACACATTTCAGTTGAAGGCATTCAGTTGTACAACTGACTAGGTATCCCCCTTTTAACCATTACATACTATTATGATGACTTGCTAGTTGCTATTGTTTATTCACACAGTTTATTTTAGATTCAATCCGTAATTGTCCATATCAAGACCAAAGTAAATAACCATAGGATATTAAAATGTCATTAATGCTGGAATGGCTTAGCTGTGTTAACAGGGTTAAACAGGATTTGAAATCGAGGAATAACACAAACACACTTTATAAAGTGATACAAGACCAGTCAGCATTTTACATGACATTTAAGTCATTCAAGTGCAAAATACCTCTAGAATGAAATAATTTCAATCAGATAATCAATCACCGAACACTGTAAAATTAAGGTTAAAATTAAGGTTGTACTTTACCTTAGATTTCAAATGTATGGCTCGACGTCCTCTTGTTGATGACTCCGCACATAACCAGAAAAAATAGGAACTGTTCTTCTTTCGCACAATTTCTGTCCACAGACACGTCGCCCAATCATGACCTCACCTCCTTATGATCAGGAATTGTAAAAATGTCAACGCATTGCCAAATATACAGGGGGAGATACAAACACAAATGACATAAGTACTGGTCACGAGAACACCTGAGAACTGGACTAACACCAATATAACTATATAGACATGCCCAGTCTACCTAAATGGGCAAAGACGCAACCCCCACTGAATATTATCACACTGATTAGTAAGGCTTAAAAAAAAAAAGAAATCTGAGCATCTCTAGTTCGTATCCTGATAAGAGCTTGGCAGCCCTAAAGTGTTATAGGTTAGGATGTCAAGGTCATGGGTGACCCCAATGAATTAGTGTCCACTTTATCTCTGAGCCCTTAGCTGTTTCCATATTTATGCCTGTCTTTTCTGGGGTCTCCCTGAGGACAGGCTGGCATTCCTTCACAGTGAAGTTTGACCCTGTTCCTCACTATTATCTGATACTAATCAAATCAAATGTATTCATATAGCCCTTCTTACATCAGCTGATATCTCAAAGTGCTGTACAGAAACCCAGCCTAAAACCCCAAACAGCAAGCAATGCAGGTGTAGAAGCTCCCTAGAAAGGCCAGAACCTAGGAAGAAACCTAGAGAGGAACCAGGCTATGAGGGGTGGCCAGTCCTCTTCTGGCTGTGCCGGGTGGAGATTATAACAGAACATGGCCAAGATGTTCAAATGTTCATAAATGACCAGCATGGTCAAATAATAATAATAATAATAATAATAATAATAATAACACTAGCTGTGTGCTACTCTATCTGCTCTCTTCAACTCTACGTGGCTTGTTGATGAATACTGGATAAGAATTCTCATCTGCGCTCTGACTCAGTGCTCTCAGCATTTTGCTGCTTTTGTTGGGGTGGTTCTTTTCTCCACAGACCTCCATGCTGGGGTGGTTCTTTTCTCCACAGACCTCCATACTGGGGTGGTTCTTTTCTCCACAGACCTCCATACTGGGGTGGTTCTTTTCTCCACAAACCTCCATGTTGGGGTGGTTCTTTTCTCCACAGACCTCCATGCTGGGGTGGTTCTTTTCTCCACAGACCTCCACGCTGGGGTGGTTCCTTGCTCCACAAACCTCCATGCTGGGGTGGTTCTTTTCTCCACAAACCTCCATTCTGGGGTGGTTCTTTTCTCCACAAACCTCCATGCTGGGGTGGGACTTTTCTCCACAGACCTCCATGCTGGGGTGGGTCTTTTCTCCACAGACCTCCATGCTGGGGTGGTTCTTTTCTCCACAGACCTCTATGCTGGGGTGGTTCTTTTCTCCACAGACCTTTATGCTGGGGTGGTTCCTTTCTCCACAGACCTCTATGCTGGGGGGGTTCCTATAGTAAGGGAATTTTAGTTTGCTTTTCTGATAACTAATTGCTGTGTTCTATTCATGTGCTGTTGTATAGACAAATTCCTGTGTTCATGCAAGTGGCTGACTGTACAAATCCTCACTCTCAGTAGCTGCAATTTGGCAGTACGCCCAGACCTTGTTTTGAGAAAGAACAAAATATATCTCAGTTTCAAGATCTCAGCTTAGAGAGAAGAAGTCTCGTGAGATATTGGTCTGTCACATGAAACAGAACGGTAATGATTCATTAATTATGCTAAATCATGCAAATATAACTTGTCTGTGTACAGTCACGGACAAAAGTTTGAGAAGGACACAAATATTAATTTTCACAAAGTCTGTTGCCTCATTTTGTATGATGGATATTTGCATATACTCCAGAATGTTATGAAGAGTGATCAGATGAATTGCAATTAATTGCAAAGTCCCTCTTTGCCGTGCAAATGAAATGAATCCCCAAAAAACATTTCCACTGCATTTCAGCCTTGCCAAAAAAGGACCAGCTGACATCATGTCAGTGATTCTCTCATTAACACAGGTGTGAGTGTTGATGAGGACAAGGCTGGAGATCACTCTGTCATGCTGATTGAGTTCGAATAACAGACTGGAAGCTTCAAACGGAGGGTGGGGCTTGGAATCATTGTTCTTCCTCTGTCAACCATGCTTACCTGCAAGGAAACACGTGCTGTCATCATTGCTTTGCACAAAAAGGGCTTCACAGGCAAGGATATTGCTGCCAGTAAGATTGCACCTAAATCAACCATTTATTGGATCATCAAGAACTTCAAGGAGAGCAATTGTTGTGAAGAAGGCTTTAGGGCGCCGAAGAAAGTCCAGCAAGCGCCAGGACCGTCTCCTAAAGTTGATTCAGCTGAGGGATCGGGGCACCACCAGTACAGAGCTTGCTCAGGAATGGCAGCAAGCAGGTGTGAGTGCATCTGCATGCACAGTGAGGCGAAGACTTTTGGAGGATGGCCTGGTGTCAAGACGGGCAGCAAAGAAGCCACTTCTCTCCAGGAAAAACATCAGGGACAGACTGATATTCTGCAAAAGGTACAGGGATTGCACTGCTGAGGACTGGGTTAAAGTCATTTTCTCTGACGAATCCCCTTTCCGATTGTTTGGGGCATCCGGAAAAAAAGCTTGTCCGGAGAAGACAAGGTGAGCGCTACCATCAGTCCTGTGTCATGCCAACAGTAAAGCATCCTGAGACCATTCATGTGTGGGGTTGCTTCTCAGCCAAGGGAGTGGGCTCACTCACAATTTTGCCTAAGAACACAGCCATGAATAAAGAATGGTACCAACACATCCTCCGAGAGCAACTTCTCCCAACCATCCAGGAACAGTTTGGTGACGAACAATGCCTTTTCCAGCATGATGTAGCACCTTGCCATAAGGTGATAACTAAGTGGCTCAAAAAAAAGTGATAACTAAGTGGCTCAGGGAACAAAACATCGATATTTTGGGTCCATGGCCAGGAAACTCCCCAGACCTTAATCCCATTGAGAACTTGTGGTCAATCCTCAAGAGGCGGGTGGACAAACAAAACCCACAAATTCTGACAAACTCCAAGCATTGATTATCCAAGAATGGGCTGCCAACAGTCAGGATGTGGCCCAGAAGTTAATTGACAGCATGCCATGGCGGATTGCAGAGGGCTTGAAAAAGAAGGGTCAACGCTGCAAATATTGAGTCTTTGCATCAACTTAATGTAATTGTCAATAAAAGCCTTTGACACTTATGAAATGCTTGTAATTATATTTCAGTACTCCATAGTAACATCTAACAAAAATATCTAAAGACACTGAGGCAGCAGACTTTGTGAAAATTAATATTTGTGTCATTCTCAAAACTTTTGGCCACAACTGTATAGCCGTATATAAGACAACTGCTGGGACTGCCCAGGGAGAGCTTCTGATTGACTTGTCTACTATGGTGCATTGAGTTGGTTGGAACCTCTCCAGCGCACTGACAATAAACAATGATTAGTCTAAGATTGACTTTGAGTGTCCCTGTGTAAGAATTTCCACAACACTTTTTCCACAGACCTCTATGCTGGGGTGATTCCTTTCTCCACAGACCTCTACTCAGTGCTTGAACTGGTTCCTCAAATGGTAGGGAATTACATGACATGTGTATATTGTGATACAGAAACCGGGCCCTGCCTGTACCCCTCTCGAGTTTGACCTCATAGACAGGGCTGTCATCACCTTTCCTGGTTACCACCACGTGTATTTGGTCCTCCCAGTGTGCTTAGCTTTCCCGGTCCCACACGTTATGACATGTTCCTCACCAGAACACGACCCCCTGAGATCAGAACCAAATTAATTTTATTCCGATCGTAGTAGGCTGTTGATTACTCCATGTTTCTGATGGCGATGTCATAGGCTTCTGCCATCTGTTGCTGCCACTTCTTAGCATAATCCTAGTATGATTTTTCCTGTTCTTTTATCTGTAACCCAAAGGCAAGGTCAACAGGTAACAGTGGAGCCCTTCCAAATAGCAGGAAATACAGTGAGAACCCAGTAGCATCACTGGTGGTACAATTATATGCATGAATGACCTTGTTTAGGTAATCACCTCAGTTGGCCTTTTTCTCTTCATCTACTGTGTCCAACATTGACAATAGTGTACGGTTAAATATCTCCACCAGATTCTCCTGTGGATGATAAGGACAGGCTCTGGAATTGGCCCGTACAGTTCTGGAAGGCCACCCCTCATAGCCTGGTTCCTCTCTAGATTTCTTCCTAGGTTTTGGCCTTTCTAGGGAGTTTTTCCTAGCCACCGTGCTTCTACACCTGCATTGCTTGCTGTTTGGGGTTTTAGACTGGGTTTCTGTACAGCACTTTGAGATATCAGCTGATGTAAGAAGGGCTATATAAATAAATTTGATTTGATTTTCAAACTCTCTTCCCTGATTGTGATGGCTCAGTTGGTAGAGCATGGTGTTTGCAACGCCAGGGTTGTGGGTTTGATTCCCACGGGGGACCAGTATGGGGGGGAAAAAATAATGAAATGTATGCAATGTAAGTCGCTCTGGATAAGAGCGTCTGCTAAATGACTAAAAATGGAAAAAATGGAAATGGATTTTTTACACAGCCAAACTTTGGGAAAAAACCCTCAAAGCTTTTTTGCTGCAGTTATCCCTGACTTGTTTTTGGTGGGGTTTTGCTTGTGCAAGCTTCTGCAAATTTTGTAAAGTTATCTAAAATAACTAAAATGTACTCTTAGCCCCCTGCTTTTCTCCGAATGCACATAGTCAAATGAAATAATCTCAAAAGGAGCTGTATCCCGTACATGTTACATTGGGGCCCTAGTTATTACATTGGGTTTCTTTTGTTTGATACACTTACACACTTTAGTGATAAAGTGTTCAATGTCATGTTGCATGCATGGTCAAATACTGGGACTAGGAAGTCCCGGCTCATGTGTTGCCTTAGTCAACTTGTGATACAGTTCAGTAGCATCCTTCTCTGCATAATGTGTCCTCAAGATGTGCCTTAGTGTGTAGAGTGTCATGTCTGTTTTTCCCTCCAGATAACTCATCTTAAGCCCTGGGCTCACAGCTCTGATTACTGCTTCTATGATGTCTAATTCACTGTATACTTTTCTCAGTCCATTTTCAATCTGATATTCTAGGCTGCTGCAGCTGAGCTTATTTTTCTGATTCTGATCTCCTATCTGTCCATGGATTTTAAAGACTTTATCACTGGGCATACACCACTCTCTCTCTGTGGTGTGTGCCTTTCTTGAGCTGGGCCCACCTCTCTGCTGGGCTGAGGAGCCCCTCCCTCTTTTCGTCCTGCCGCAGCTCCTGTCTCTCCGCTGGGTTCACTGTCCACTTGCGTCGTTGGCGCCGACTGACTGGGACTTGTAGGCAGACTTTTTGCAGCATCCTCCAGGTTCGATATTCCTTTGATTTAATCTTTTAGTTGAAGCAGCCAAGACATTCCCACATCCTCTGATTCCAATAAATCCTTCTTCTCACAGTAACCTTCAATCAGCTTGTGGCGCAATACGCAATGGCTCTTTCCTTTTACTTCAAAGTCATCTACACCTCCTATTCCACAACATACAGACAGGTACCGTAAATTGTCCTCAGTTAAAGTCCATAAACTCTGTTCGATTTTATCCAATGTTTCCCTTTCTCGACTCATATTGTCCTACGCACGTGGCAACAACGACAATGCAGGCAATGGCAAGATAGCTAAAATCGTTTCGGTGGTTAGCGGCCCAGCCAGAGCCCGGACTTGAACTTGATCAAACATCTCTGGAGAGACGTGAAAATAGCTGTGCAGCGACACTCCTGTGAAGTAAAGGGAACTGAAAATTTAGCTTTGTCATTCTGGGATATTGTGTGTATTGAGGGGAATTTTTTTCATCCATTTTCAAATAAAGCTGTAACATAACAAAATATGGAAAAAGTGAAAAGGTCTAAATACTTTCCGAATGCAATGTATATTGTAGCCCAGGTCTACTTCTAATCAGGTAGAAAAGATCATACTTTCCACAAACCTTTGAAAGGTAAATTGAGTCGTGGTGTACTGTATATATACTTTTGTGCATAGCTTATCATATTTTTTTCACAGCAAGCCTTACAAAATCCTTGTCTAACTACAATACTAAATCTGAATTTCACAACTTTATTGTTAGTCGTTATGCTTATTACAGTACTGTTACATAAAAAAGTGACATTGTTCATATTTACAATTTGTTGGGAGGCCAAAGCTATACACACATGTTGAGTATGATGACAGCACCTGTACTGCACATATGTTTAATATATAGATGTATCTCCATATTAAACTGTCAACAGCAGACACAATAACTGTGTTGTTCCCTTTTGATATCAACAAGTACCTTCAGGTTTTGCATGTGTTTACTCTTGTGGGTGCCCTAGCCTAGGCAACCAACTAGCTTTAATGGCTAGCCGTCCAGATAAATATGTGTACTGTCTTAATAAAGAAAACAGTTCCATAACCATTTTTGGACAACTTAGAATGTTGTACATCGCGTTCAGTTTTTTTTCCAGCGACTCGCCGTTAAAGTTGGTTAAGTAGGAAAATGATGCCTTTACAGCCTGAATGGTGGATGCTTTATGCACAAGTCGGTCCACGGGGGGGGGGGGGGGGGGGGGGGGGGGGGGGTGTTGCAGAAGTATATTACCGGGAGTGGGTGCCCATAAAACAGTAGTCTATCCCCGGGTTTTCCTAACTCGGTCCCCCCGGGTGCACGTTTTGGTTTTTGCCCTAGCACTACACAGCTGATTCAAATAACCAACACATTATAAAGCTTTGATTATTTGAATCAGCTGTGTAGTCAGTGGTGTAAAGTACTTAGGTAAAAATACTTTAAAGTGCTACTTAAGTAGTTTGGGGGGGTATCAGTACTTTACTATTTATACTTTTGCTTCACTACATGCCTAAAGAAAATAATGTACTTTTTACTCCATACATTTTCAATGACACCCAAAAGTACTCTACATTTTGAATGGCTAGCAGGACAGGAAAATTGTCAAATTCATGCACTTATCAAGAGAACATCCCTGGTCATCCCTATTGCCTCTGATCTGTCGGACTCACTAAACACAAATGCTTTGTTTGTAAATGATGTCTGAGTGTTGAAGTGTGCCCCTAGCTATCTGTAAATGATGTCTGAGTGTTGAAGTGTGCCCCTAGCTATCTGTAAATGATGTCTGAGTGTTGAAGTGTGCCCCTAGCTATCTGTAAATGATGTCTGAGTGTTGAAGTGTGCCCCTAGCTATCTGTAAATGATGTCTGAGTGTTGAAGTGTGCCCCTAGCTATCTGTAAATGATGTCTGAGTGTTGAAGTGTGCCCCTAGCTATCTGTAAATGATGTCTGAGTGTTGAAGTGTGCCCCTAGCTATCTGTAAATGATGTCTGAGTGTTGAAGTGTGCCCCTAGCTATCTGTAAATGATGTCTGAGTGTTGAAGTGTGCCCCTAGCTATCTGTAAATGATGTCTGAGTGTTGAAGTGTGCCCCTAGCTATCTGTAAATGATGTCTGAGTGTTGAAGTGTGCCCCTAGCTATCTGTAAATGATGTCTGAGTGTTGAAGTGTGCCCCTAGCTATCTGTAAAAAATAAAAAAAAGGAAAAGAAATAAAATGGTGCATCTGGTTTGCTTAATATAAGCACTTTGAAATGATTTATACTTTTAATACTCAAGTATATTTTAGCAATTACATTTACTTTTGATACTTAAGTATATTTAAAACCAAATACTTTTAGACTTTTACTCAAGTCGAATTTTGCTGGGTGACTTTCACTTTAGTAATTTTCTATTAAGGAATCTTTACTTTTACTCAAGTATGACAATTGGGTACTTTTTCCACCACTGCGTGTAGTGCTAGGGCAAAACCCAAAACGTGCACCTGGGGGGGGGGGCAGGACTGAATTTTAGAAACCCTGGTCTATGGGTATTCAACTCTTACCCTATGACGTCCAGAGCCTGCTGGTTTTCTGTTCTACCTGATAATTAATTGAACCCACCTGGTGTCCCAGGTCTAAATCAGTCAGTGATTAGAGGGGAACAATTTCAAAAAGCAGTGGAACTGGCTTTGAGGTCCAGAGTTGAGTTTGAAAGGTTTCGGCCAGGGATGGGTAACTTTTTCCCCATCCCTCGCAAACACAGCCGATTAAACTCATTTCATTCTAAACTGAACATAATTAATTGATTAGCTGATTATTGGAGTCATGTGTGCTAGCTGGGGTTGGCCCAAAACTGTGACACCAATCAGGCCCCTGAGGACTGGAGTTGCCCATCCTTGGTTTAGGCCAACACTGAAATCTATCGCTTGTGGGAAAGCCCACAGCCAGGTGGGTATGTCTAACCCTTGTGGGTGGAGTGCCATATCCCCTAACCTGGCTGACAACTCTTTGGACCACGTGGGGTGGCGTGCCACGCTACATATCTCTTGGCAACCCCATCATTTAAACAATGCAATAAACATATGTAAACATTATACAATTACTAACTCTAGTATGGACTCTGATGTACTCCAAAACCACTGTTGGGCCCTTGGAAATAAGGGAAAATAATAAATGAAGTAATGACTTCATGAAAAAACAGCAAATGTCAGCAAAGTGTTATTTCCTTCTTTCCACAGATGTTAGTACTTTTCTTAAAATAAGCACTCTTGATAGATATTCTTCTTCACACAACTCCTTCAGATAACCCTTCTCTCTCAGAGCTGTCCTTGGTTTTATTTATGACATTTTGCATAGAACATTACACTACTGCCTAACTTAACTTATTTACATAACATTGAAGCTTATCTCCTTTCATTGTTGGACAATATTTGAGCTGTGGTACCGTTCTGTCCAGGAATCTGTTTCCTATTGACCTGTGACCCATGGTCTGTGAGTGGTTTCCTCGGGAAGATAGCAGGGGTTTAGGGGTGAGGTTGGTGACTCAGTTCAGGGCAGGTGAGCTGCTAGGTGGTAGAATAGGTGTTTCATCCCTGAACGCATCTGACTGGAGGTCTGTAAGACAGACATAATAATACATCATCAAAGAGTTAGAAAGAATGACTAATTGTCCTATTGGTCTTTTGTCTACGCAAGCAAAGAAGCATGGATTAAAGTAAGAGAGTCTGAAAATAGAAATAGAACACGCATTTATAGAGAGATACAGAGATACACACAACATACCAATGAGGGATGTGTTCTGCTGGTGGTTGATAACAGACGTCTCTTCCTCCTCCTCTCCCCAGTCTGCAATGTTGGCCGGGGGGATACACTGCTCCAGGAACAGATCATCCTCCTCAGAACAGAATTCCATGTCTTCCGGGGGCCACCGTAACTCGCCACTCTCCACTTCGCTCATGTCCGTGGGCTCCACCATGATGGAGGGAAGCCGCTCCTTCTCTGAGGGACTGAACTGCTGCAGATGATTGGGAGAGCCCTCTGGACTCAGAGACACCTCCACTGGTTCTGGGAAGATCTGGAGGCAGAGGGAGGGTCCACAGGTGGGTGATTGAATGTAGGCTGACATGGATGGTGACATTAATTCACTGGTATAGACTCCTGTATTGTAAACCTTAGTAGAAGACCCATCATAATCTATTGATCAATAGCATGCCATTTATTAAGGGTATTTGGAACGAGAAACATATGTAATATTGAACATAGATGCAGAGGTTGGGTGGATATGTACCTGGAAAGGTAACCTGTTCTCGTTATTCATCTGCGGTGACATCTCGCCCATCGATGACTCCTGGGCACCAAGCGCCTCCATCCCTCTGTGTGTAAAAGATAGTTTTGCTAACTGATATCACACACGAAGTATATACTTGTCACAATCGTCGTAATGAGCGGACCAAGGCGCACTGGGAGTATAGTTCCACATAATTTTAATCTCCGTGAAACAAACAAAACAACAACGAAACGTGACGTCGTGACGTGCACACAGGCAACTAAACACAAACAATATCCCACAAACACAGGTGGGAAAATGGCTACTTAAATATGATCCCCAATCAGAGGCAACGATAAACAGCTGCCTCTAATTGGGAACCATATTAGCACCAACATAGAAATAGACATACTAGATCACCCCCTAGTCACGCCCTGACCTACTACACCATAGAGAACCAAGGGCTCTCTATGGTCAGGGCGTGACAATACTGTACAAAGCCACTGGGATGAACTACAGGAACGCAGTACACAAAGACAGAAACACATTCACACTCAGCATTGATGCAACACTTTACATGGCTGAGTAGACAGAAACAAAAAGATACATCTTACTCATACTACACTGTACACATACACAATTCTGCATGCACAAGTGTCTCAGAAGGAATATATACTATTGAGCTACACAAAACCTTGGATCAGGTGGTACTGATGTAACCCTTGTTTGCGCTGGCAATCCTGGCACCAGAGTAGACCCTAGATTGGAAGATGTTCCGGGATTCTTCCTATGGCATTGAGGAGTATACCACATCAATCATTGGCTTCATTAATAAGTGCATCGATGACGTTGTCCCCACAGTGACCATACGTACATACCCCAACCAGAAGCCATGGATTACAGGCAACATCCGCACTGAGCTAAAGGCTAGAACTGCCGCTTTCAAAGAGCGGGACTCTAACCCGGAAGCTTATAAGAAATCCTGCTATGCCCTCCGACGAACCATCAAACAGGCAAAGTGTCAATACAGGACTAAGATCGAATTGTACTACACTGGCTCCGACGCTCATCGGATGTGGCAGGGCTTGAAAACCATTACAGACTACAAAGTGAAAAAAGCCGTGAGCTGCCCAGTGACACGAGCCTACCAGACAAGCTAAACTACTTCTATGCTAGCTTTGAAGCAAATAACATTGAAACATGCATGAGAGCACCAGCTGTTCCAAACGACTGTGTGATCACGCTCTCCACAGCCGATGTAAGACATTTAAACAGGTCAACATTCACAGGGCCAGACGGATTACCAGGACATGTACTGCGAGCATGTGCTGACCTAGACACACTCCAATTTGCCTACCATCCTAACAGATCCACAGATGATGCAATCTCTATTGCACTCCACACTGCCCTTTCCCACCTGAACAAAAGGAACACCTGTGTGAAAATACTATTCATTGACTACAGCTTAGCATTCAACACCATAATGCCCTCAAAGCTCATAAATAAGCCAAGGACCCTGGGACTAAACACATCCGCCATGCTGATCCTCAACACAGGGGCCCATCAGGGGTGCATGATCAGTTCCCTCCTGTACTCTCTGTTCACTCATGACTGCACAGCCAGGCACGACTCCAACACCATCATTAAGTTTGCCAATGACACAGTGGTAGGCCTGATCACCGACAACGACGAGACAGCCTATAGGGAGATGGTTAGAGACCTGACCGTGTGGTGCCAGGACAACAACCTCTCCCTCTAAGTGTTTAAAACAAAGGAGATGATCGTGGACTACAGGAAATGGCAGGCCGAGCTTGCCCCCATTCTCATTGACGGGGCTGTAGTGGAGCAGGTTGAGAGCGTCAAGTTCCTTGGTGTCCACATCACCAACAAACTAACATGGTCCAAGCACACCAAGACAGTCGTGAAGACAGCACGACAAATCCTATTCCCCCTGAAAAGATTTGGCATGGGTCCTCAGATCCTCAAAAGGTTCTAAAGCTGCACCATCGAGAGCATCCTGACTGGTTGCATCACTGCCTGGTATGGCAACTGCTTGGCCTCCGACCGCAAGGCACTAGAGAGGGTAGTGCGTACGACCCAGTATATCACTGGGGCCAAGCTTCCTGCCATCCAGGACCTCTATATCAGGCGGTGTCAGAGGAAGGCCCTAAAAATTGTCAAAGACTCCAGCCACCCTAGTCATAGACTGTTCTCTCTGCTACCGCACGGCAAGCAGTACCAGAGCGCCAATTCTAGGTCCAAGAGGCTTCTAAACAGCTTCTACCCCCAAGCCATTAGACTCCTGAACATCTAATCAATTGGCCACCCAGACTATTTGCATTGCCCCCCCTCATTTACGCCGCTGCTACTCTCTGTTATCTATGCATAATCACTTTAATAACTCTACCTACATGTACATATTACCTTGATTACCCCAACTTACCGGTGCCCCCGCACATTGACTCTGTACCGGTACCTCCTGTATATAGGCTCGCTATTGTTATTTTACTGCTGCTCTTTAACTACTTGTTACTTTTATTTCTTATTCTTATTTGTATTTTGTAAACTTGTAAGTAAGCATTTCACTGTAAGGTCTACACCTGTTGTATTCGGCGCATGTGACTAATAAAATTTGATTTGATTCCTCCGTTATATGGAACCCTGCCTGTGTTTATCATACACAACCTTGAAGGATCATCATGTTTTTGCCTGGATGACTAACTGACCTTCTCACGATGCTAAGAAGCCTTGCCACTTCTACCAGCAGGGTCTGGACACCAGTCAGTTACACAGTTGTTGTTGACAGATGCTTGTCCTCTATCCCTCCCTCTCTCTTCCTGTTGCTCCCCTTATCCCTCTCATCGACCAACCCCTCCCGTACAAACACCTGTCCCAGAGAGATCTGTCCTGGTGCTAGTACTATACACACACTGTCTCTCTGGTCACGCCCAACTGGCTCAAGCAACTTCCCAAATGCAAACAGATGCAAATCAGGAAACTACTCACCTCAATGACCTCTCTAAGAACATATTCACTAGTGTACCTCATGACAACCACATCCGTTTTTCTGAGCATAATTCTCTCTAGTCCCTCATGCCCATGAATGCAGGCCACATTGCATGTCCCTCATCACTTTGAAACAGGCCCTTCATTGGTCAGAGGGGTCAGTGCTATAGCTGATTGGCTGGGGCTGGTCTGTGAGGTAGCAGAGTGAATCCCAGTTGTGGTGAGCCTAATCACCATGTTCACATGGCCCCTCAACCCACCCACTCATGCATGTGTGCGCGCACACACACAAACACACACACACATTTAGCACTGAGCTTCAGATTAGATTGCTTATGGATTTTATCATATAAAAATGTAATATGTCCTTGTCCATCTTTTTGTTTTTCATTATGTGACGTATTGGCAGAATGTGGTCATCATATCGCTGTGTTCAAAGCCAAGCCTCCATGCTAAAACGGAGAAACGTAGTTTCCCATTCACTGTATGAGCCAGAATTATTTCCACTGCATAAGCCGGAATTATTTCCACTGTATGAGCCGGAATTATTTCCACTGCATGAGCCGGAATTATTTCCACTGCATGAGCCGGAATTATTTCCACTGTATGAGCCGGAATTATTTCCACTGTGTGAGCCGGAATTATTTTCACTGCGTGAGCCTGAGTTATTTCCACTGTATGAGCCGGAATTATTTCCACTGCGTGAGCCTGAGTTATTTCCACTTTAAATCTTTTTATGTTTTCCAGAAAAGCCCCCCGAGGATTAAGAGGAACGGAAGATCTGTCTCCCCATTCTCACCGCTCCTCCCAGCGAAAGTCTGGTATTATGGCCTTCTGTCACTGTGGCCATCACTCACTCCTGTTGACATGCCTTTCGTTTTAATGAGGCTGGGCTGTAAGAGTCTTTCAAAGCGGCAGAACAACTGTGTAAACCACTTTAACATTCATGTCCAGTTTTCTGTGAAATTTGTTTCAGCTTAAAAAATACCATGTTTTTGACCCAATTCATTTCATGATATGTTATTGACACAGTAACTGTGCTATGTGCATGGATAAGCTGTTTGTGTGTCATCTGTGACGGAAAATGTTCAGCTGGCTTAGCCTAGATGTAATCTCCTCCCTGCCTCCTGAACATTCCTCTGCCAGCCTGTCAGTAAGAAGCTAACACGCTCACTCACTTCATGGTAGCGCAGGAGGATTGTGGGCAGGAAACGGGGACAAATCACAATGTGCAAACTGATGACAGACCACAGATAACACAAACATGTTCAGCTCCACCACTGATTCACTCACCCATACACCAATTTGACTCTCTACTTCCCCTAACCATCAAACTCACACTTTCTATACACTTTTCCACTGGTGCTATCTTAGTATAATTTCTACACTCTACTATGAGGTCCTGACACAGGTCAACACCTCCATAACAGTCATCCTCAATTGTAACTAGAGCATCACTGCACACCTGTGTGATCCACACACACAATCAGAGAGGAGTCTTACCCTTCTGTGGTCAGGCAGAAGTCTTCCCCATCCTGGCAGACCTCCACACCTTCCAAGGTGGTCACTCCCATGGTGGGCATAGGGGGCCGAGGAGGGGGTGCAGATGGAGGGGTGCAGCTCCTACAGCACTCTCCCTCCGCTGGCCCCTCAGGGGAGCAGCTGGTCTCCAGGGTGATGCCTGGATGGGCTGTGACGGGGTCCACGTGGGAGGGGTTCTGAGGGTGGAGACTGTGATCAGTTAGGTTGCTCCTTCTGTGGGTCAACACGAGACTGACCTAAAAAAGAAACGTGGTCCACTAGTCCACAGCCTCTGGGCTTCTCTGTCTACCAGCTTCCCCCTCTTTGTCTCTCTCCCCTCTACCTCTCCTTTTCTCTCTCTCTCTCTCTCTCTCTCTCTCTCTCTCCTCCCCCCCCCCCCCCCCCCCCCCCCCCCCCCCCCCCTCCCCCCCCCCCCCCCCCCCCTCTCTCTCTCTCTACGGGTAGGGCTTTGCAGAAGTGGAATTGTGGGATTAGCGTCTCATTTGATTATGGAGGCTGGGTGGGTGACATCAGCCTGTCCCTCTGCCAAGTGGGCACAGAGTGCAGGAAATCTGTGGAACATGAAACAGGCACACCATCCAGCGGCGTGCACTGTTTCATTGGCTCTGTAAGTGTGCAGCTGCTCACACGCAGTCTGCCGAGGAGACGTTTCACTCCTTCAGTCAAGAATAAGCAGGCTGTGCCCCCACCACCTCTCTCTCTCTCTATTTCTCTGTCTCTCTCTCCCGGTGTGTGCTGTCACTCTCGTCAGAGTGGATTTGGACAATTCAAGGGAATTAGCCCTGGGATCAAAGTCTCAGGGGTGTGGTAGAGATATATATAGCAGCAGGCAGCAGGAAAGCCATGCCCACTCAAACGCAGCATCAGTCACTGTAATCCCCATAGTACACATCCTGTGGTTCAAGCAGAGAGACGACCGGCCACTGCCAGTCAACCTGTTTAATGGCCTCACTGATTGATTTTCCACTCACGCACCTGTGCCGAAGCCACTGATTGATATGTTAACGCTTGATAGTATTAACCTTGTTCCATGATTGATTATCTCTGTGATCTATAGGACCTCATCTTATTCACGTCAATGGTTCTGTTATTTTGTTATTTTATTAGGATCCCCATTAGCTGTTGCAAAAGCAGTAGCACTCTTCCTGGGGTCCACACAAAACATGAAATATGAGTAATTAGAGACAAGAACAGCTCAGCTGTGTATGTCGATGTCACAATAAGTACTGACAGTTTGGTATGACTCATATGAACTGGTTCCCCAGGGATTGCATCTATAGCAATCCCAATTTCTCTGATGTAACCCCTCCCGATGGTCACAATTAAAATGATGATGTCAATCCTCTGAAACAGATGTGTTGAGACATGACACGAGAGGTCATGAGCCATGAGGTTATGCAGTCAGAATGGTATCTACAAAGATGATTTTCTTTACCGTCCATGTGATATCTACAGTCACCATAGTGGAGAGGACCTGCCATGTCCTAATGTTGACCGGTTTATTAGGGTCAGAACACACTAGCGCCACCTGTCTGCATCAATGTGTTCCTCACCCCTTTTCACACACCTGCTATACTCATTGTACAACTAGAGGACAAAGCAAATTGTCCCATCCTCTGACATTGATGTCTAAAAACCTGTTTTGGCTTTGTCATTATGGGGTATTGTGTGTAGATTGATGAGGAAACATTTTTTTTAAATCAATTTTAGAATAAGGCTGTAACGTAACAAAATGTGGAAAAATTTAAGGGGTCTGAATACTTTCCGGATGCACTGGAAAGAATATATATACGCAGTGCATATATTTTGGGTGGCAGGGTAGCCTAGTGGTTAGAGCGTTGGACTAGTAACCGGGAGGTTGCAAGATCAAATCCCCGAGCTGAAAAAACAAAAAATCTGTTGTTCTGCCCCTTAACAAGGCAGTTAACCCACTGTTCCTAGGCCATCATTGAAAATAAGAATTTGTGATTCTAGTATATGATCACACATTTTGGTACTTGTTTTTCTATGTTAACATGCAATATTGTTTATGTTCAAACAAATAGAGAAATGAGCTTGAGCAAAGAGCAGGATAAGGCACAGGTGGAATTTGAGGAGGCATTTCAAGAAAACTGCATTACAATTTCTTCATATTTCCCCAGTGTATTTTTAGGGCAGTTGAATTGTGGGTACATACCACAATGTTGTTGTGTTGTAATTTTAATCACAGACAGATTCGCATTCTATGTTTGATTTTAATAAATACTTTAGGATCAGAAGGAGCGAGCTGCAAAGCGACAGTCACCTGCTCCTGCAACTGGCCTTGCCCCTGTCCAATGGATAGAGAGGGACAGCAGAGGAAACATAATTCACCAAAGACCTGGACATAAAAGGTCTAAGAAGGCCTCAAGACATGGTAAGTGTTATGTACCTATTTAGTTATGTGTTTGTTTACGCATGAAAAGTGTAACTATTTTTTCTAAATGGATAACAGATGCCAGTCTTGGCTGCCTCATGTTAATTGTATATTATAGTCATCAAAGTCATGGACATGGACCTTACCGAAACAGGTGACCATATTGCAGCTAATGGCGGGGATGAGTATCGCCCTAAATAGAGCTTTACCCTGGGCCATCTGACCCTAAAACAGGGTTTCTCCACCGGCCACCCCAGAAGTTTAACTTTTTTAGACCTTTTTCGTGATATCCAATTGGTAGTTACAATCTTGTCTCATCGCTGCAACTCACGTACAGACTCGGGAGAGGCAAAGGTCGAGAGCCGTGTGTCCTCCAAAACACGACCCCACCAAGCCGCATTGCTTCTTGACACAATGCTCGCTTAACCCGGAAGCCAGCCGCACCAGTGTGTCAGAGGAAATATCGTACACATGGCGACCGTGTCAGCGTGCACTGCGCCTGGCCCGCCACAGGAGTCGCTAGAGCACGATGGGACAAAGACAACCAGGCCGGCCAAACCCTCCCCTAACCCGGACGACGCTGGGCCAATTGTACACTGCCTCATGGGTCTCCCGGTCGCGGCCGACTGCGACACAGCCTGAGATCGAACCAGGATTTCTTCAACCTCAGGAGGTTGAAGAAATGTGGCTTGGCACCTAAAACCCTCACAAACTTTTACAGATGCAGAATTGAGAGCATCCTGTCGGGCTGCATCACCGCCTGGTACGGCAACTGCACCACCCGCAACTGTAACCGATGTGAAATGGCTAGTTAGTTAGCGGTGGTGCGCGCTAATAGCATTTCAATCAGTGACGTCACTCGCTCTGAGACTTGAAGAAGGGTTTCCCCTTGCGTTGCAAGGGCCGCAGCTTTTGTGGCGCGATGGGTAACGATGCTTCGTGGGTGTCAGTTGTTGATGTGTGCAAGGGTCCCAGGTTCGAGCCCAGGTTGGGGCGAAGAGAGGGACGGAACCTACACTGTTACATTGATGCTGTTGACCCGGATCATTGATTGCTGCGGAAAAGGAGGAGGTCAAAGGGGGGGTGAGTATAACCGATGTGAAATGGCTAGTTAGTTAGCGGTGGTGCGCGCTAATAGCATTTCAATCAGTGACGTCACTTGCTCTGAGACTTGAAGTAGGGTTTCCCCTTGCGTTGCAAGGGCCGTGGCTTTTGTGTCGCATGATGGGTAACGATGCTTCGGTGGGTGTCAGTTGTTGATGTGTGCAAGGGTCCCTGGTTCGAGCCCAGGTTGGGGCGAAGAGAGGGACGGAACCTACACTGTTACACAACCACAGAGCTCTCCAAAGGGTGGTGCGGTCTGACCAACGCATCACCGGGTGCAAACAACCTGCCCTCCAGGACACCTACAGCACCCGATGTCACAGGAAGGCCAAAAAGATCATCAAGGACAACAACCACCCGAGCCACTGTCTGTTCACCCCGCTATCATCCAGAAGGCGAGGTAAAACAGCTTCTATCTCAAGGCCATCAGACCGTTAAATAGCTATCACTAGCACATTAGAGGCTGCTGCGCTATATACATAGACTTGAAATCATCACTAGTCACTTTAATAATGTTTACATATTTTGCATTACTCATCTCATATGTACAGTTGAAGTCAGAAGTTTACATACACCTTAGCCAAATACATTTAAACTCAGTTTTTCACAATTCCTGACATTTAATCCTCGTAAAAATTCCCAGTTTTAGGTCAGTTAGCATCCCCACTTTACTTTAAGAATGTGAAATGTCAGAATAATAGTAGAGAGCATTATTTATTTCAGCTTTTATTTCTTTCATTACATTCACAGTGGGTCAGAAGTTTACATACACTCAATTAGTATTTGGTAGCATTGCCTTTAAATTGTTTAACTTGGGGTCAAACATTTCAGGTAGCCTTCCACAAGCTTCCCACAATAAGTTGGGTGAATTTTGGCCCATTCCTCCTGACAGAGCTGGTGTAACTGAATCAGGTTAGTAGGCCTCTTTGCTCGCACACGCTTTTTCAGTTCTGCTCACAAATGTTCTATAGGATTGAGGTCAGGGCTTTGTGATGGCCACTCCAATACCTTGACTTTGTTGTCCTTAAGCCATTTTGCCACAACTTTGGAAGTATGCTTGGGGTCATTGTCCATTTGGAAGACTCATTTGCGACCAAGCTTTAACTTCCAGACTGATGTCTTGAGATGTTGCTTCAATATATCCTCATAATTTTCCATCCTCATGATGCAATCTATTTTGTGAAGTGCACCAGTCCCTTCTGCAACAAAACACCCCCATAACATGATGCTGCCACCCCCGTGCTTCACGGTTGGGATGGTGTTCTTCGGCTTGCAAGCATCCCCCCTTTTCCTCCAAACATAATGATGGTCATTATGGCCAAACAGTTCTATTTTTGTTTCATCAGACCAGAATATATTTCTCCAAAAAGTACGATCTGAATTAGACCACCACACCACTCGGGAGACATTTTGTTTTAACCCTAAACTGCCACACCTGATTTAATTAGTCAAAGGCTTGATGATTAGTTGACTAAATGAACCATGTGTGCCAGTTAAGGGTTAAAACAAAAATGTTCAACATCTGGAGTGGCCCGAGGAGAGGTTTGGGAAACCCTGCCCTAAAGG
This sequence comes from Salmo trutta, assembly GCF_901001165.1. Lineage (NCBI taxonomy): Eukaryota > Metazoa > Chordata > Actinopteri > Salmoniformes > Salmonidae > Salmo > Salmo trutta. The sequence goes on along the minus strand of NC_042969.1, from coordinate 68,866,894 downwards.
AACCCCAAGGTAGATGCCAAGACTGAGATCTCCCTTGGGGAATTTCTCAACAGTCTTATCAAGGCTAGAGTCGTAACACTACTTCCTCGGTTCAGAAAACACAACCTGTGCTTCTCTATCTCAAATCCCTCATGCCTTAACAGGACATGCTTTTGACCCTCATACACTATCCTACTTCTGCTCATCAGAGTAGCAAATGGTAGGAGGGGGTATTAGCCAAAGGTGAACTTGAAGCCAGATCGCTTGACCCTAAGGAAATCACGCTACACACAACAACCCAAAAAAGTAAGAGCCTTATCAAGGCTAGCGTCATTCAACTTGTCAGGCAGCATGTTAGGACATTTCTAGCTAGTACCAAATGCAGTTGCAATATACTGACCAATTTTAGCTGGCTCACTGGCTTTCATTTCAATGTGGGATTAAATACAAAGTAGTGCTATAAAACTTTCAAATCCTCAGACTGATTGACTGTAACCTAAGCCTCTGTCTTGCATGCATGAACTCTTAGGTTGCATGTGTTGAAAATAAATACAACATGTTATATTAGCCCCAAAATAAGAGGAACCACAGATCATTTTTATTAAAACCACATAGTTATGCACATGTAATTTAATGACATACCGTGACTTGCGAAAGTATTCACCCCCCCTTGGCATTTTTTCTTTTTGTTGTCATACAACCTGGAATTAGAATGGATTTTTGGGGGGTTTGTGTCAATTGATTTACACAACATGTAAATCATGTAAATCAACAAGCAGGGGTTGGCACTTTGAAGATGCAAAATAACAAGAAATAAGACAAAAAAAACAGAAAACTTGAGCATGCATAACTATTCCCCCCCCCCAAAGTCAATGCTTTGTAGAACAACCTTTTGCAGAAATTACAGCTGCAAGTCTCTTGGGAATGTCTCTCTAAGCTTGGTACATCTAGCCACTGGGATTTGTGCCCATTCTTCAAGGCAAAACTGCTCCAGCTCCTTCAAGTTGGAAGGGTTCCACTGGTGTACAGCAATCTTTAAGTCATACCACAGATTCTCAATTGGATTGAGGTCTGGGCTTTGACTAGGCTATTCCTAAACGTTTAAAAATGTTTCCCCTTAAACCACTTGAGTGTTGCTTTAGCAGTATGTTCAGGGTCATTGTCCTGCTGGAAGGTGAACCTCTGTCCCAGTCTCAAATCTCTTGAAGACTGAAACAGGTTTCCCCTCAAGATATTTTCCTGTATTTAGCGCCATCCATCACTCCTTCAATTCTGACCAGTTTCCCAGTCCCTGCTGATGAAAAACATGTGTTCTCGGGGTGTGTTCTCGGGGTGATGATAAGTGTTGGGTTTGCGCCAGACATCGCGTTTTCTTTGATGGCAAAAAAGCTCAATTTTAGTCTCATCTGACCAGAGTACCTTCTTCCGTAAAAAAAAATGTTTGTGGAGTCTCCCACATGCCTTTTGGCAAACACCAAACATATTTGCTTATTTTTTTCTTTAAGCAATGGCTTTTTTCTGGCCACTATTCCATAAAGCCCAGCTCTGTGGAGTGTACGGCTTAAAGTGGTCCTATGGACAGGTACTCCAATCTCCACTGTGGAGCTTTGCAGCTCCTTCAGGGTTATCTTTGGTCTCTTTGTTTCCTTTCTGATTAATGCCCTCCTTGCCTGGTCCGTGAGTTTTGGTGGACGGTCCTCTCTTGGCAGGTTTGATGTGGTGCCATATTCTTTTCATGTTTTAATAATGGATTTAATGGTGCTCCGTGGGATGTTCAAAGTTTCTGATATTTTTTTATAACCCAACCCTGATCTGTACTTCTCCACAATATTGTCCCTGACCTGTTTGGAGAGCTCCTTGGTCTTCATGGTGTCGCTTGCTTGGTGGTGCCCCTTGCTTAGTGGTGTTGCAGACTCTGGGGCCTTTCAGAACAGGTGTAAATATACTGAGATCATGTGACAGATCATGTGACACTTAGATTGCACACAGGTGGACTTTATTTAACTAATTATGTGACCTCTGAAGGTAATTGGTTGCACCAGGTCTTATTTAGGGGCTTCATAGCAAAGGGGGTGAATACATATGCGCACCACTTTCCGTTTATATTTTTTTGAATGTTTTTAAAACAAGTTATTTTTTTCATTTCACTTCACCAATTTGGACTATTTTGTGTATGTCCATTGCATGAAATCCAAATTAAAATCCATTTAAATTACAGGTTGCAATGCAACAAAATAGGAAAAACGCCAACGGGGATGAATACTTTTGCAAGGCACTGTAAAGCAGGGGTTGGCAACCTTTTGTGCCGAGTGCCAATTTACAATTTATCCTACCATCCAGGCTGCATCACATCCGGCCGTGATTGGGAGTCCCATAGGGAGGAGCACAATTGGCCCAGCGTCGTCCAGGCTTGGGCCAATTGTGGGTAGGCCGTCATTGTAAATAAGAATTTGTTCTTAACTGACTTTTCTAGTTAAATAAAGGTTACATTTATTCAAATTAAATGTAAAATAAAAAAAATTATAACGATCTGCGCGCCAGTTATGATTTTCATATGTGCATTACAACTAATTGTGTCTATTGAATATCTAATTGCCCACAAACGGAAGAATTCAATATCTCGCTAAACAGAGGCGATTTCCATTAGCACCACCGGCTTGATCTTGTGACACAGATTCTCTTGGTGAATGACACAGTGGCATTTATCTACGCAGTGGCCAATCTTATCTTTAATCAGCTTTACGAATCCTTTATGTTTCCCCACCATAGCGGGGGCACGGTCAGTTGTGATAGCGAATATGTTTTTAATATTGACACCTCTCTCCTTAAAATGATCTGTGAAGGCTTTTGCTACATCTTCTCCTTTAGTAATACCATGCATGGGTTATAGATAAAGCAGCTCCTCACGTACCTGCTCTGAGTCACAGTATCTTCCAACAACTGCCAGACGTGGAATGTCATTCACATCCACACTCTCATCAAGAGCCACACTAAACACAGGTGCATCTTTTAACGCTAGTTTGCTGCTCCTGTACATTTTCAACCATCTTGTTAATGCGCCTTTCAACAGTTATGGCAGACACAGGCATGTATTTTATCTTTGAGATGATTGTATCTTTGTTAGGCCATCCATCAAATAAAGCCTGCAAAATACTGAGGAAAGCCTCCTTGATATATTCCCCATTAGTAAATGGTTTTCCATGTTTAACAATGCACTGCATAACTTTGTAGCTCCCCTCTGTAGCTTGATTTTTGACTGCATGTAGATTTCTAAACACACTGCTTTGCTTTTCATATCTGGACACAGCACTAGATTCCTGCAGTTTTGTCCACCTCGTCCTTTAAGTTTTTCTCATGTCTTGTTTGAAAATAATGCCGTTGTCACGTCCTGACCAGTAAAGGGGTCATTTGTAATTGTAGTATGGTCAGGGCGTGGCAGAGGGTGTTTGTTTTGTGTGTTTTGTGTGTTTTTTTGTTCTAGGGGATTTTGGTTCTAGTTTTCTATTTCTATGTTTATTTTTCTATGTATGGCCAGGTATGGCTTCCAATCAGAGGCAGGTGTCTTTCGTTGTCTTTGATTGGAAGCCATACTTAGGCAGCCTGTTTTCCTTTGGGTTTTGTGGGTGGTTGTCTTACGTTTAGTTAGTGTACCTTACGGAAATGTTTGGCTGTCGTTTTTTGTTATTTTTGTTAAAAGTATTATTCTCATAAAAAAATGAAGAAGATGAGCACTTTACCCGCTGCGTTTTGGTCCCCCTTCATCGACGCGTGTGACAGAACCACCCACCAAAGAAGGACCAAGCAGCGGAGGAAGGAGTAGCAGGAGAAGTATTTGGAGTCATGGACGTGGGAGGAGGCAAGGGTCCATGGAGCCAGGCTGGGGAGTACCAGCGCCCGAAGGCGGAGCTCGAGGAAGCAAAGAGGGAACGATGGAGGTACGAGGCGTTGTATCCTCCTATTCAGGAGGTGGAGAGGCAGCCCCCCCCAAAAAAATTGGGGGGGGGCATAAGGGGAGTGTTGCTAGGTCAGGGGGGAACTCTGACCTAACGTCCCGGGCTATTCGGAGGAAGCCGTGGAGCAAACCGGAGCCGAGAACGGAGTCGAGCGCCGAGCTTGACGCGAGATTCCGGAAGGAGGTACTGGCGGAGAGGGCACGACTGAGCAGGCGTGCAGAGGGGCGAGCGACGCATTACGGGGTGATGCGCACTATCTCACCCATCCGCACGCACAGTCCGGTGCGGTCAGTATGGGCTCCGCAGCGTTGCCGTGCTAGAGTTGGCACTCAGCCAGGAAGGAGTGTGCCTGCTCAGCGCATCTGGCCGCCAGTGCGTCTCCTCGGCCCAGTTTATCCTGCGCCTGCTCTACGCACGGCAGCCCTCATTCCTCAGCACAGCCCAGTTCACCCTGTGCCAGCGCTTCGCCTGTGCCGGGCTACAGTGACCATCCAGCCAGGACGAGTTGTGCAGGCCGTGTGCTCCAGACCTCCAGTGCGTCTCCAAGACCCAGTGTACCCTGTGCCTGCTCCGCGCACTCTTCCTCCAGTTCGCCCCCCTAGCCCAGTACGTCCTGTACCTGCTCCCCGCACTAGCCCTGAGGTGCGTGTTACTAGTCTGGCGCCTCCTATGCCAGTCCCACGCATCAGGCCCCCAGTGTGCCTGCCCAGTCCTGTTCCTGCTCCCCGCACTAGCCCTGAGGTGCATGTTACTAGTCTGGCGCCTCCTATGCCAGTCCCACGCATCAGGCCTCCAGTGCGCCTCCTCAGCCCGGAGCCTCCGGCGACGCTCCTCAGCCTGCAGCCTTCAACGACGCTCCTCAGCCCGGAGCCTCCAGCAACGCTCCTCAGCCCAGAGCCTTCAGCGACGCTCCTCAGCCAAGAGCCTTCAGCGCTGGTCTGCAGCCAAGAGCCTTCCGCGGTGGTCTGCATCCAAGAGCCTTCAGCGGTGGGCTGCAGCCCAGAGTCTTCAGAACGGGAGCTACGCCCAGAACCAGAGACACCTCCGCAGGGGGGGAGGGGGATTGGCGAAGGGGGGGTGTAGCACAGGAACCGTCGTTGACGGTGGCCACCCTCCCTTCCCTCCCTTTAGCTTTGGGGGTTGTTTTGTGGGGTTTTTGTTTGAGGTGCAGTCGGGGTCTGCACCTTTGGGGGGGTACTGTCACATCCTGATCAATAAAGGGGTCATTTGTAATTGTAGTATGGTCAGGGCGTGGCAGGGGGTGTTTGTTTTGTGTGTTTGGGGGGGTTTTTGTTCTAGGGGATTTTGGTTCTAGTTTTCTATTTCTATGTTTCTTTTTCTATGTGTGGCCAGGTATGGCTTCCAATCAGAGGCAGGTGTCTTTCGTTGTCTCTGATTGGAAGCCATACTTAGGCAGCCTGTTTTCCTTTGGGTTTTGTGGGTGGTTGTCTTCTGTTTAGTTAGTGTACCTTACGGAACTGTTTGGCTGTCGTTTTTTGTTATTTTTGTTAAAAGTGTTATTCTCATTAAAAAATTAAGAAGATGAGCACTTTACCCGCTGCGTTTTGGTCCCCCTTCATCGACGCGTGTGACAGCCGTACACTTCATGTCCGACAAACAACAGTTTTACAACAGAGAGCGCAAACAGACCGATCCTTCGGTAAAACGAATCCATATTCCTTTGTCCAAGAGGCAATAACTTAGCGGATATCTGCCTTATTTTTCTTTGCTGATGACATTTTCCACCCTGAACTTTTTTTAAATAACGAAAGAATGCTTGCTAACTGCTAGCCATGTGAAAACGACTCTCATCTTCAGTGCTGCCTTGGTTTTGAATTTGGCGGGAGAGGCGAGGCTGAACTAATAAAATGAAACTGCTGCAAAATCATGAAAGCCCATTGGCTAATCAGGATTGACATACCTTGGGAACTACAATGTTGCAGTGAATACGAATGCAATTTCGAAATCAATGCATGCAATTTCAATTATTTTCTCCAGTTTATAAAAAAGAATAAACTTAGCACGCCATGCCAAAAAATATATTTGTATATATTATTTTTTCTGGGGGGGTGATGCCAAGGCAAATACCCTCGCGTGCCATCGCTGGCACTCGTGCCTTAGGTTGCCTCCCCCTGACATGCCGTATATATCTAATATAATGACATACAGTATATCATCATTTTATGACATATCTGTCATAGTGGATATCTTTACCCAAAAAGCACAGTTATACTACTGCCTTTAAGTTGTATTGATGAAGAAATATAACACAATTTGTATTTAATAGTTTCCAGTACCAGTACCCATCCTCTTGCAGTACCCATGCTCCTGCACTTATCCCCACAAGATACAGTATGCTAGAATGCCAAAGCAAATGCCATACCATCCTTAACATTTGTTAATATAGCCAAGCTATTATTTTCATGAATTCTGTCATGTTATTATTATAGTTTTTCTTTATCTCCACAAGACTCCCTGATGCAGGACCTACAGGAGCTGATGGGGAGTTTCACGGGGCCAGATTATCATGTAACCCCAAAGATTGTGCGATGCCCAGGCATCTTCTCTGTGCTGCATGTGACATAGCCACAAATAGCACCAAGGTTTTGCACAACAAGGAGTCTCTGTTTGAAGAGTTACTTCGCCCCTTGTCCTCAATCACCGTAATTCATCAGGATGATTAGGGGTCCCTTAACTTCCAGGAGCTGAAGGTGTGTGTTTATTGTTTAGGTGTTTCAAATTAAATCTGATAGCAACTCCTGCAATGCCAACTTTTTAGTCATGCTGCACAATTTTCAATGCATCAGTATTTACAGTCCAAATATAGAGAACAATTTGGTATCACATTTTGGTTTCTAGTTTATCTTTTGCCCATGGCTGTGCAACAGCTGTATGGTTGTTTAAAGAAAGTAATGAATTACTTCCTAATAATTACTCCTGACTCAGGGCGCTACAACCTGTCCCTTCCTGCTCTGAACTGCTCCAGATATCTGAGACATTGGACAGTAGGGCTGGACGAAGTTGTAAAGAGTGGCTACTGACCAGCTACCGTGACTCACCAGACCATCTTCACAATGGACCTCTTCAAGTCTTTTGAAGACATGAAGGTGTTGGCCCCAGGATGCTCCCCCATCAAGCCTTTGTGGGAATTCTTGACAGAAGAACAAAGCCCTTTGGCAGGGTAAGTGTGTATATACTCATCAAAATATAATTTTAATGAATTAGTGGTTAATATTTCTACCTAATATAAAATGTGCCCCTTACTTATACCTCTGTATGTTTTGCATGTTATTAGAGTGGAAAGGTATGTGGCGACACATTCCAGAAGGCATTCCTCGATTGGACGCATGGGCGGTTTGAAATAGACCAGCTTTGAGGACGCAATCTCCTCCATTGTCTTGCCTGCTCACAGGAGATGCATGCTGTATCAGTGGATAGGAATTGCAAGCAATACTGCTTCCATAAAGCTTCAGGGTTTGTACTACCTTCTTATGTGTTGATGTTTTGTTCAGGTTAAAATTATACCTTCTTAAAGTTCATGCTGGTCTTCTTCTTGTTATGAAGTATATTTTGTGATGTTATATTGCAGATGGTCTTTTTTTTAGAAGAACATTCATTGTAAACTAGAATGACATTTTCCATGAAAAAAATTGTGGGACAGTGATTTGTCTTTTTGCTGTATCCAATCCCCTCCGAGACACACACACACACACACACAGAGAGGTTGGAGAAACACGGTCAGATGTCTGGGATTTGAACCAGCAACCCACCTCTCTAACCTCTAGGCTACTTGCCACACCTCAATGTTTTGGTTTGAGGTATAATTTTGTGATGTAATCTTGCAGTCTCACTCTCTATTTAGTGTTGAGAAGGGCTTATAGTATTTTTTACGTTTTTATTTAACCTTTATTTAACTAGGCAAATCTACTATGCACCAATTTGTAAGTCGCTCTGGATAAGAGCGTCTGCTAAATGACTTAAATGTAAATGTAAATGTACTATGGTGTCTTCCTGGCGAAAGACGATGATGTCATCTTTCATCAAACATGTCCATACATAGACCAATCATGTGATTATTCTCACAGTTTCTATAACATAGCTTTAATGTCACCCAGTTTAGAACTTGTTTCTTTTCAGTTAATCTCAGCACTTCACTGTGATTTTCATGTTGTAGAAGCCAGGCAAAGGAGTGTGTGTCACGTCAGACTGGACAGCGGCCAAAGAGACGTCAGGAAAATCCTCTGCCAAAGTAGATGAGAAGGGCATTGAGATAGCAGTTTGCCGACACTGCATGCTCCTCAAGGCCCTCAACATGTACAGAGGAAGATATATGCCTATGCAATGTACTTGTAGAAGGAGCTGTCTTCTCCTGGCATGGTGGGCTTTTTCTGCTGCGATGTAGCATGCAAATACTGGCCATATTTTCAGAAGGTTGTGCAAGCATGCCCAGAGTCAGAGGAGCTTCTAAAAATGCACCCTCCCCTCTCTGTTATCAATCAATCAAATGTATTTATAAAGCCCTTCTTACATCAGCTGATGTCACAAAGTGCTGTACAGAAACCCGCCTAAAACCCCAAACAGCAAGCAATGCAGGTGTAGAAGCACGGTGGCTAGGAAAAACTCCCTAGAAAGGCCAGAACCTAGGAAGAAACCTAGAGAGGAACCAGGCTATGAGGGGTGGCCAGTCCTCTTCTGGCTGTGCCGGGTGGAGATTATAACAGAACATGGCCAAGATGTTAAAATTTTCATAGCTGACCAGCAGGGTCAAATAATAACATGAATGCGAAGGTGCATGAATGGTATTGTGAGGTAATTGTTTTCCTTCATGACTGTTTTTGTGTTATGCAGAAAGGATACTGTAATGCTTTTTAAAAGAATAGAACGAATGTGTCATTAAAATATGTATATATTTGTTCATTTTGTCATTATATTATGGTCTAGCAGGTGAATAGTTTTATAATCAGAGCTGCTGTCATGACAAAGTACATGTCCAAGGCTGGTAAGTGTATTATTATAACATGACTAATGCTGAAGAAGGTTTAGGATTGCAACATAATTCCCTTAATAATGTTTAACTATTAAGTGGTCTTTATATTTTAGCTCCAGCACACTTCAATTAAGAAGATCAACCTAATTGCCCCTTTCCTTGCCACGGTGGAGAGACTTGCGTACTCCAATTACCCTGAGTGCTAAGCCAGAAGGGGGTTTATAGTCCCGGCAGGTGCAACCAAGCCGGCCAGGTCAAAGGGTAGGAGGCAGACAAAACAGTCCATAGTCCTCCATGTCGGGGGTTGGGCTTGGGGCTAACTACCCCACCCCGGAAGAACTGAAACATTGACATATGGAAACCAAATAAACTGCCCCAAAGCAGAACATTTTCTTGGACACATCTTACTGCTGAAGGGAGAAGCTGACAGTGAAGGACAATTACTTTTTGGGCTTAACTGACGATGCTAGGATGATATTATGTTATGATATGTTAATGATTTTATTGTTGTTTTTTTAAAATCTTACACATGACTGTAATTGCAGTCTTTATGTTGATTGGTTAGGCACACAGTAGTAATTTATTAGAATAACTGACTGAAGATGTTTTTCCAACAGTACGGGGGCTTTCATTAAAAAAAAATGTTTTATCTGCTTTCTCCTTATTGTTTATTTCATTTACATTTACATTTACGTCATTTAGCAGACGCTCTTATCCAGAGCGACTTACAAATTGGTGCATTCACCTTATGATATCTATTTCTATCTATTTATACATGTCTAATCTTCTGTCTGCAATCCTGGCTCAGCTTTTTAATATTTTTACAAGTCATCTTGATGTAGGAAAACATCAAGATGACCGTATACCTTAAAGTCAAATATTTCAGTGTGATTCACTTGAAATATAAGAACCTTCACCTTTGTTATTCCTCAATTGAATTGTATTTTTTTCAGAATGTCAAAAGACTAAAGGAGGAGACCAACTTCCTTGAAGATAAGTGGGCAGAGCTGGACATAAACGAAGCTGTGCTTCAGGAGTGGGTTGCTGAGGTCCAGCAGTGGCCTGAAAGTATGTTAGGTTCTGAACAAATAGAGCAAGAACTGAAATGGACAACCAGAAAAATCTCAAACCAAGTTTATTCAACCCACAAACATATATTTATACCTTCCAACTAGGCGGAGTCACCTCTCTGTTGTTAGGCAGAAACACAGTATGTTCCTCTCACTGGTATTGTCATGGCCTGCCTAAGTCTAGGACTCTCATGGGCGTGGAAGTGTGTGTGTATGGGATAGAACTGTAGTCAGATGGTTTTTGGGTGGACCCCTATGGCCCACCCCGAAAACCATCTGACTACAGTCCTATCCCATACTGTGTTCCCAACAGGTTCTAATATTTCAAGTGAATCATACTAAAATATTTGACTTTAAGCAGTGTCTTCTCTCTTCAACTGCTGACCTTATCTCGGGTTGAGTTCCACTTCCCTCATTGTCCTAGTTCCTCAGCAACTGGTGTGCCTTATCAGGAAGTGAAACTAGACTGCTCACCTTTGTCTCCTTCCTTGGAAGTATCAATATTCAGCAGAATATTAATATTTGAACAGAAAATGAAATTTCTTCACTTCCCCTTGCGTCACTCAGTAACTTTCAATGCACAAAGTTCCTATTAACTCTCAATTGTCCCCTAACATATACATTTCTTATACATGTAAAGTCATCAGTACATTCTAATATGATGACAGGAATAAGTATATTTTAAGCCAGAATCCAACAGGTAGAAAAGTGAATGTTTCTCTGTCTCTCAACTTCATAATTGCATTGATGTCAGTGGAGTCATGTTTGTAACTTGCCCTATTTTTGACAGCCAAGCTTCAGGATAGTCAGACAGGGCATCTCCAGAAGAAGATTGGTCCCGTGTGGCTCAGTTGGTAGAGCATGGTGTTTGCAACGCCAGGGTTGTGGGTTTGATTCCCACGGGGGACCAGTATGGAAAAAATAAAAATAAATGAAATGTATGCATTCACTACTGTAAGTTGCTCTGGATAAGTGTGTCTGTAAGATTGAGGGGTGTTACCTCATTGTGAAACAGAGGAAACACTACCTCTACTGTTTGACAGGTAAGCCCCAACAACAATATGACCTCAAACACATTATAAATCAAGCAGTAAAACTGATTTGTGTAAGAAAATGCATTAGTCATTCACAAATCAGTGCCTCTAAAGTAGCTCTGTAACCTATTGTCATGTAATATATCTGAATCTACAGTCAGTCTAATCAGCCCTTTTTATTCAGATGGCAACAAGAGAAGGCATCAGATTCTGAGAAAAATTGTTATGGACAAGGCAGCCTTGACAACTGCCACTGTTCAACATCCCATGCAGTGGGCAGAGTTTAGGCTCCCCACAGTGGATGAGCTGCTCAATACTGACAACTTTGTGTGGCCATGGGAGAGACCTGGTTCCAGTAAGTATATGATTACAGAAGGTACAGTATCTACTGTGACTGAAATGTTACCTTCAGTGTAGGCTGCAATCATTGCTGTTGTTCTACTATATACCTCTGTGAGTTTACATCAGAACAGGCAACAGCCATCTTGCCATCAAAAAGGCAATCTTCGACAGACTGATGTTGGTGAACAGACTGCAGGAGGAAGAGAGGATCCTGCTGCAGGAGATGAAGAGGCACTGGGGAGCCTACAAAGAGCAGTGGGAACTCTGGAGGCACTGTCCGTACAGCTCAAAGATCAGAGTAAGTTGAGGTTTATACTATTTTTGGACTTAACTTTTTGTCCTGCTTTAAAAATACCCTCCACAGTATTTTGTGTAGTGGAATTGTAAATAATGTACTGCTTTACTTATGACTTTTAGGCAATGCATTGGAGTTGTCAGAGGGAGGAATGGCCTTCTCTACCTCCTGAAGAGAAGATTGAGTGAACCGACACAAGACCAAGTCAACGCAAGGAACACCTACCACAAGCTGATTCTGGGAGAAGGGGCTATTTTTGATGACTTTTTGATGTAAATGAAAACTCAGATGAAGATAGAAGTCCTATTGCTGAGAGCTCAGATGACGACTGCTATACTTTCTGAAATCATACACAACTTCTGCCTCTTTCTCTCGGTCTCGCTCTCTCCCGCAAGAGAGGGAGAAGGCCGCCACCACTTCCCTCATGAGCAGCCTGGGTTCCGACGTTGACCCCTGACCCCTCACCTTCTGAACCCATCCAGGGAAATGTAATTTGCCTGATGATGTTCTAGTGGAGATTTGTTGCCATGTTTCCTCTCCTCACCTCCTCTCCTTCCGGTCCTAGACTATGGCGACATCATCAGCAACTCAGAATGTTGTTTGAGGATCTCTTTACTGAGGAATGTAAATGTTCTTCATGATTAAAAATATCTATATATTTTCTATGCTGCTGGGATTGTGATTTTTTTTTGTAATTTTGAGTTGCAAAAGAGTCCTAGGTCTCAATAGGACTGCTAAAATAAATAAATAAAGTAAAGGTCTTGATAAATAAATGCATTAAGCACTAACAGCTCTGTGTGTGTGTGTGTGTGTGTGTGTGTGTGTGTGTGTGTGTGTGTGTGTGTGTGTGTGTGTGTGTGTGTGTGTTTCAGTTTATGACATTGTATGAATTCATTGTTTTGACGTAATAAAAAGTGTTGGTGCCGCATGCTGTAAGCTACTGCTGCCCATTGCAGCATTGTAAGTACAACATCACCTTTCTAAAATGTCACTTGCCAAATCTAACTATAGCCTATCACTCGTTTTTGTGTTTGATATTATATCAGTTAACGGTGTATCAATGAAAATCTGATATTAAGTGGAATGTACTGTTGCCCAATCCATGTACTTCAGCAGTACATTGTACCCTACACCATCATTTCAAATGGCAGGACATGTGTCCTGTTAAAGCGTACTGCCTGATGAAGGACAATAACGTATGCCTATTTAAAGCAGCATATGATTTGATAGTTGTTTTGTCAAAATTAATTTATGTCAATTAATATATTCATGGTATAAAAAAACTGAATTTGACAGTATACAGCTCACATACTATAGCCTACTAAGATAGGCACCTGGCACAATGCTGGTTGATATAGGTTATGAGCAGTGGATTGGTCTGAACAACTTTAGTAGCCCTAGTGATTTTTTGGTGAGTAATGAGAAAACAATCATCAAAAGTGATGGGAATATTGCATTTTGAAAAGCAAATACTTAGATTGAATATGTAGGCAAGTTCCCACATCATTGGACCTGCGTGAGGGGTGTCATGAAGAATTAGAGCGTTTTGAAAGGGCTGATACAGTGTTTCACTATTTAGGCCACGCATGGCTCCTGTTACCATTTTTAACAGGGAACAACGTATTGGGTTATAGCTTATTATATTGCCAACTGACCTTCAAATAGGCTATGCAATACAGGGCTATTATAGGCCTATGCGATAATAAGGCCATCTTCAAAGAGCAGTTAATTACAGGCCTATAATAGGCTAAGTGTAGCTATAGATTAAAATACATATAGGCCTACTTGTATATCATCATAGCTTATATGCTGTATATATAGCCTACCATGCTATTATGTTTATTACCTTACGTGCATTCTTTCTGTAGGCTACCACTTCATCATACTGACATGCAGCATGATTTGCAACAGGTGCATTTATCTGCTTGGGTTAACAGAGGGATGCTACTTAACAGAGGGATGTATTTTCTGAAGGTGAAAGCCAAATCATGGCAAAGCTGCTCTATTTGGATAGGAAGTGAGAATTCAGTGCATAATTGTCTTGCTTATCAGAAATATGCTGTGCCGAAAACCATGGCAATAGAGGTGCGGTTATGGCCATTATGCGAAGAATGGGTATTTACCAACGTTTCGGCATCACTGTGCCTTCCTCAGGTCATGGAATCCAACATATCCGAACGTTATTTGACATGAAGGTTAACTAAGGGATCCTAATCATGAGGTTCCCACATTTCAAACTTAAATATTAAGGACTGAAACACACAGAAAGTGCACCAATTTAAATGTATGTATGTTTTAATGAAGGTATATCAATTTACAGGCATATTGTAATGATATTGGCGAATTTATTGATAAGAATCATTTTTGGGTTAGAAAAATGAACTACAAAATGCCGCCATATTTGTAGTTTGCAACTTATCCGGTTTAGGGAAGAAAATGTGTCATTATTTTTGCATACATGATTTCATAAAAAACGGATATTGCATAAGCAAACGTAAACGTGATTCAAATTAAAGACAGATGCAGCTAATAATTTATAAACATTATAAAAAATACAAACAAATCTGACATGATCACATAATTATTATTATTTATTTTTTAATATAACATTTAAAATTACAATACAATACATACATATTTTTTCTGAATAAACATAAAATAGCATTAAAAGTAAAAAAATACTTTCAAAAGTTAAAGTTCCTAAAAGAAAATCAATTTAAAAAAAGATAAAAAGCTAAAAAGGGTTTACAGTTGCATAAACTTATGATAGAGTTCTAAGAATTCACTGGGGGGGGGGGGGTTTATTGACTAATTCTAGAGATTTTATTAGATATTGGATTTCAAGTAAAATATATTGCATTTAGGGACAGATTTCAAATATTTGTTTTTGTGTATATACAATTTACCAGAGAGAATTAAGAAATGAACGACTAACTCAGTGATTTTGTTTTCATTTAAATTATGACATTACATATTTCATTGTAAATACATGGGTCTTATTGATTAAATAACAAATGTCAATACTTAACTCGCTCCAAACTAACTTCACAGTCACACTCATAAAAAAGGTGTATACTAGTTTCTCCTTCTTTATCACAGAAAAGGCATGTCCTCTAAAGCCATGAATTTAGACAAGTTATTGCAAGGGTATATTTTGTGCAAGATTTTAAAGTGAATTTATTTTACTTTATTTGATATACACAATTTGTGAGGGAGCAACCAAGCTTTCTTCCATTCAATTTCAGTAATATGAGCGGTCCAGAAGAATTTCCCTCAAGGAGAGATCTTGTTCTTGGAGTGAAAAAGTTATCTTATGAATGTTTCTTACATTTCTTATCCAGCAGGGGGAAACCTAGCATAAGTTGTGCATCTATCGTGACATGTTTGCCAAAACACAAATGAGATTTCATTAATTGAGTAAGTCCTGAAGGTATTGCTTATAGAATAGAATTACATTCTTTATAATGTATTGGGAAGTTATATGTTTCTAAGAACTTTCTATAAGAGAGTATATTTCCTTTGTCAAATAAATCAAGAGCAAATATAATATGTATTTCGAAACACTTAGGAAAGAACAAAGACTTGTTCAGAGGATCACATGATACCCTTCCGACAAAAGAGTATCAACGTCAGGCGACGTAACCGTACCGGAAAAACCCGGCAGTGACCCAAAATACGAAGAGAGAGAGAGATGTCTGTTCGAACTTTGAAGTGCATGTTTACCATTCTCCCTCTTTTACAATGTATTTCCTCTAATTGTAATAATACAAACAATTGCGAGCTTTACTAGCAAACGTCGCTGTTGCCATAAATACGGGACCTGTTCAGCAGGGCTCAACTTTACATAGGCAAGCGTGTTAGAGGTACAAACTATAACAACACTTCAATATTGACCAGGAACATACCGATTAAGTATGACATGTATCGCCAGCTAATGAATGTATGCCCTATACATATTTTAACAGTTTATTGACCTGAGAATTGTTGATGTTACTGAACTAAATCTTAATTTAAATCTGGAGTTTATTTTGGTCGCCACAGAATTGGGGAAATCTCTATATTTTTTTTTTTAGTCCCTTATGTGTGGAACAATGCACAGAATTCCTCGAAATTAGATATTCTGGTGCCTTAAATTATTGATTAGAGACTTTGTTACAGAATGCGATTGCTTTTCTTAAATATGTTTAATGTGTATTATGTGTTTTATTATTGTGTGTTTTATTTGCAGAGCCCCACCTATTTTGAGCCCCACATTTTTATGCAAAAAAAAGTGGGCTTGCCTGTTTTGTATGTTATTTGGGCATTAACACGTGTCACATATCAGTTTGCAAACAATGTTAAAAAAATATATACATCATTGAGTTATTAAAGCTGCATACAAACAAGGTCTCTTTTTTCTTTTCTTGAGTAAGGCAGCTCCAAAATGCAGGCGTTTCAGCCTAGCTGAGTGCTTTCTGTGGTGGTGGGGCAAGCGAGCAGAAAATACGGAGCGTTGCGCCGTGATTGGCTCAGTGTTCTGTCATTCATGGGGACACTACATCACAGCCAAGTCTAAGGGTAGAGCTAGAAAATTCTAGCCCCTTGGGTGCTGGCATAGAGTTACATTAGAAGTGCCCATCCAAGAAGGCTCAAGGTCATTGGCCACAGTAGCTTTGATTGGACTGATCATGTCAACATCATACTTTCAAAACAGGATGAAGGAAACCGCACACTGCTCTTGATAATATCACTGGTATTTAATAAGCTTACGTATCGGCTCTGACGAAGGCCGTTGGGCCGATACGTAAGCTTATTAAATACCAGTGATATTATCAAGAGCAGTGTGCGGTTTCCTTCATCCTGTTTTAATTGTTGCCATGCACCTGCAACAAGACTGCTCAGATGTGCGAGTGCCTTTTGAATCTTGCAACATCATACTTTCAAAATCTTAGCTAGCCATCATCATGAATCAAGTAGACAATCTACTGGAAAATTATTTTTAATTGTGATATGAAGAGAAATAATGAAGAGAAATGATCGATAAAATGTATCAGTGCTCATCCGCCATTGGACATAAACATTACACAACAAGTTGGAAATTGCAAATTCAACAATGAGTGGTTTGGAAGGAATCAGTGACAGTGGCTAACTCTGCAAGCATTGCAAAACAGTCACTAGCCTGCTATTCAGTGGAGTGGCTGTGTGGTCCCAAATCTGGCATTAAGGGGCTATTTTCCAATTTAAAATTATGAACATTCAACATTGGCCATGCTGTCAATGAAGCATGATTTGTGCCTCGCTCAAAACAACTGTTAACTCGGAACTGCGATAACTTGACTTCAGTGAGTTCAAGACAACTGGGAAGTCGGGAATAAACGAGCTCCAACTGGGAAAATACGTATTGAACGGTCATCCAACTCGGAATTGTAAATCCGGCATCTTTCTAGAGCTACGACCTGAAGATTAATGACATGATTCAATCCTGTTTTTTTCCTGAGTTCCCAGGTGTTTTGAAAGAACCATAAATCCAGAGAATGCCACACTTTGATGACAAAATTTGCCTACGAAGGACCGCTGCACCACCTTCTTGTTCAAGTGAGCACAGCACAAGGTGAGTCCAAAAATGTATTGTATGCTGCTACATAAATTATGTAATATGCCAGTGAGATATGTATACTGTAGCAAAGAAAGTAATACTAAGTGTATGTTGTGTAGTAAGATGTTATTACCCCTTGTGCCTCACCCTAATAATTTGGTCTATTTACCCCTCTTAATTTCACCTACTGTTCTGACTTGGTAGTGCACATGTAGCCTATAACCTGTTTTAGAGAAAGTTAATAATCAAATATTGTATGAGCTTTCATTGTCTGCTTATAGGCCCCTTTATTTATCCTACAGTTCTGACTTGGTGTACAGGGAGAACACTAAGAACAGCACAAGTTCTGAATTCTGTTGCTGTACATTTCAAAAGTGCTTAACAAATAGTTATATTGACTATGTCCGTCCTAGCTCGTTTATTAATTCCTTAATCTAAATTATGGATTGCCTCTTATCCACTTGTCGTCTCCTTGTGCCTTAGTTTATACATCTCAATGGTCATTAGAAACTATATTTGTTTAAGCAAGTCAGCCATATCAGCTATGTTTTTTTAAAAGGCAGTAAATGAGGCTGAACTGTTTCGCTGGCAGACAAGGCTCCACTGATAGCCAGGTGTGGCAGTGGTAAGATCTTGGGACTGCTTTTGGGACACCTTTATGTAGGCCCTAACAGTTTGTGGTCACCATTATAGCGCAATTAATATATTGTTTAGTGTTGTGTAGTGTAGTGGCTTTGCTGGCACGAATACCACTTTTTTTCCCCCCACCAAGATTTACATGCTAAAATCACCACTGTTTATTTGTAATGCATATGTTAGGCTGTTGTGTTTAATCTATGTACTGGGTTTTATTTGTAAATGTATACAGGGCTCTCTTGTAAAATATTTCTATCTCAATGTGACTCCCTGTTTAAATAAAGGTTAATAAAAATATGGAATTCGACTAGGCCTAACCCTGATTGCAGACTAACTTTGATATTAGGCCTACACATGTAATAATATTGATAAAACAATATTAATTGGGTAGATTATAATAATTGTAGTGTCATGGAGACACCCCTTGTTGTCCTGGTCTCATTGCATATTGACAGGCTACATGTATGCCATCTACCATTGTGTCTTCCTGGCTCTTCCAACTGCTGTATCTGCTGCTTTCCTGATTCATCGTAAAACTTGTAGATCTGTCATACTGCATGTAGATGTTTATGCCATTAAACAATACTCTAGGATTATATTGGATCCTAATAATTAAATAACTTCATAAAGCACAGACCATACATTGGAAACTGAAGAGGATTTATTATATGGAGATAAGTGGGGGAGTAGATAGAGAAAGAATGAGAGAGCTCCTTCACATGTATAAGAACAAGAGTGGGCTTCAGGAGATGGTAGGTAGGTGGACCCTGGTGCTCTGCCATTTTCTGCCACTGAAATGAAACAAACAACAAAATGAACAAACCACATCAAGATAGGTCAAATGGAAGAATTTAAAAAATACTTTTGTCGTAGAATTGTTTTCTTACTTACTTGCTTCTCTGTTTTGGGACACTTTTGCATAATGCAGAGGTGAATGCACAAATGGATGGGTGAGGGGAAGAGACTCATTTGGGATTCAGCAAGAATCGAATCGTGGACCTAGGTGCAGTGCTTGATTTGGACTAAAATAGGTGCTGATACTCATTTTGGGTGCTGGTACTGTTTACATTTAGTTGCAGGAACTCCACAGTACTTTTGAGCTAATATTGTCACGACTTCCGCCGAAGTCGGTCCCTCTCCTTGTTCGGGCGGCATTCGGCGGTCGACGTCACCGGCTTTCTAGCCGCCGCCGATCCACTTTTCATTTTCCATTTGTTCTGTCTTTGTCTTTCACACCTGGCTTCACTCAACCAATTAGTTGTTTATTATTTAACCCTCTGTTCCCCATGTTGTGTTTGTGAGTGATTGTTTATTGCAATTCGGTCCGTCTTTGTGGGCTCGTGATGTTACTTTGTAAATGTGTCTTTTTGAGTAAAGTAAGTTGATTACTCAATTCTGCTGTCCTGCGCCTGACTCTCTACACCAGCTACACACAGGACCATTACAAATATTCTATAAGAGGAACAGGAGCTCAAGCAGTAGTAAATCTGAGGTGCCTGTACTCAGCTGCGGTGAGCTCCAACCCAACTCAAGCATTGCATATGATCCAATAGATAGAAATAGGGATAGAACTCTGGCATCGCAGCCTACTTACCAGGAGCATGGCTTCCATCTGATTAACTCTGCCCCTTTATGAACAGAATAAAATAAAAAATAGTTTTTGCAATCGCATGCTTTGTGGTTGTGTAATTTACAACACCTTTTACTAAATTCAAAAATGTACTCAATTGGATGATGGAATTGACTATACTGACTACCTCCTTGAAAATAATTAGGCACAGGTCAAGTAGAGGTGACATATATTATTACTGTTTACATAAAATCGAACAATTTCACCTGTTTTACCTGTTTATTGCATAATAACATCAATGTCATAACTGTTCTTCCTTTCCCTGTTCTTCTCTTAGATTCTGTTCTAACTAACGTCCATAACTCTGGATTTCACCACTGTCCTTACAGAGTTATTATCCTTGCATTTTGAAATATGGAAGAAAGAAAAAAATACTTTATTTCAGTCATTCATTTTATTCTTACACCTGATAGAATGGTCATGTATTTTAGTCGTTGCCTAAAACATATCAATTACATGCTGTTGATAACTTAGTCGACTTTCACTGTCATTGCTGGTACACTAATAAACAACTAAGATAATGTGCTGTACTATAGAGATGACAGCCCAGACTGACCTTGTAGACAGTGGAGACAAAGAAAATAGATCTGTCTTTAATTTGTCACTGACTATGTACCTTTGCACTTATTAGGTTTCTGTCTTTTCTGGCTCTCAGCAGTGCCAGTGTCCTCCTCCATGGTCAAAATGGACCACTGCATCTCTTCCACTATGAACTTCAACCTGAATGAACACCTACAGACATGATTGGTAGTGAAACTCTTACATGGCACATACTCATTATTTGCTGGTCCAAATTCATTCCCTACCCCTCCTCCTTGGCCCTGACTTAACCCTTGTATTTTTCTTAAGGGTCTGGAAATGTATAATCAGGAAAGTGGTGGAGCTTACAACATATTGCTTACACCTTACACATATAGAAAGATTGAAGGCTTAGGGCCAAGGCAAAGAGTTAGGCAGTGTACTGGGACCGACTGATTCACTATGGGTAAAGCCCAAATCATACGGGAGCCTTTTTTATATGTGCGCTAACAAGCATGTTCACGCAGGAAAGAGAATGCATAGGAGTTAATGAGAGAAGTCATACCACAGATTCTCAATTGGATTGAGGTCTGGGCTTTTGACTAGGCCATTCCAAGACATTTAAAAATGTTTCCCCTTAATAAACCACTCGAGTGTTGCTTTAGCAGTATGCTTAGGGTCATTGTCCTGCTGGAAGGTGAACCTCCTTCCCAGTCTCAAATCTCTGGAAGACTGAAACAGGTTTCCCCTCAGGTATTTCCCTGTATTTAGCGCCATCAATCATTCCTTCAATTCTGACCAGTTGACCAGTTTCCCAGCTGCCACCACCATGCTTCACTGTGGGGATGGTGTTCTTGGGGTGATGAGGTGTTGGCTTTGCGCCAGTTCGCTCATTTTCCTTGATGGCCAAAAAGCTCAATTTTAGTCTCATCTGATCAGAGTACCTTCTTCCGTATGTTTGGGGAGTCTCCCACATGCCTTTTGGCAAACAGCAAACGTGTTTGCTTAATTTTTTATTTAAGCAATGGCTTTTTTCTGGCAATTCTTCCGTAAATCCTAGCTCTGTGGAATGTACGGCTTAAAGTGGTCCTATTGACAGATACTCCAATCTCTGCTGTGGAGCTTTGCAGCTCCTTCAGGGTTATCTTTGGTCTCTTTGTTGCCTCTCTGATTAATGCCCTCCTTGCCTGGTCCATGACTTTTGGTAGGCGGCCCTTTCTTGGCAGGTTTGATGTGGTGCCATATTCTTTCCATGTTTTAATAATGATTTAATGGTGCTCCGTGGGATGTTCAAAGTTTTGTATATTTTTGTTATAACTCAACCCTGATCTGTACTTCTCCACAATATTGTCCTTAACCTGTTTGGAGAGCTCCTTGGTCTTCGTGTGCCGCTTGCTTGGTGGTGCCCCTTGCTTAGTGGTGTTGCAGACTCTGGGCTTTCAGAACAGGTGTATATATACTGAGATCATGTGACAGATCACGTGACACAAATAAAGTCCACTTGTGTACAATCTAACTAATTATGTGACTTCTGAAGGTAATTGGTTGCACCAGATCTTATTTATGGGCTTCATAGCAAAGCGGGTGAATACATATGCACACACCACTTTTCCGTTTTCTATTATTTATTTATTTTTTAACAAGTTTTTTTTTCACTTCACCAATTTGGACTATTTTGTGTATGTCCATTACATGAAATACAAATACAAATCCATTTAAATTACTGGTTGTAATGCAACAAAATACGAAAAAATGCCAAGGGGGATGAATACTTTTGCAAGGCACTATAAATGAGAGACTGGGTTACAACCACCCCAGACCTGGCCTTAGTCGGCAGAATCACTGGACAGAGAGTAGCACTATCAGTCCAAGCAACTGATGCCAACTACTTCACGGGTTTTAGTGTCTCATTTTTTGTCCACTTACCTTTAACTTACTTGGGGCAGAGTTCTACTACTTTAGGTTGAAATTTGACAATATATTTCTGATAAAAATGTACAATTAAAAAGATTGTACATTTTTATCAGAAATATATTGTCTAATGTCAACCTAATCTCCTTTTCATCCCTGCATCAAATGACCTAACACCTTTTCTGAATGTCAACAAGACTTATCCCCTCACTAACATGCTGACCAGACCGCTCGTCCGCGTGCACATGTTGATTTTGTCCACCCAGACCAGACATGATCAGGACATGCAGGTTGAAATATCAAAACGAACTCTGAACCAACTATATTAATTTGGGGACAGGTCGAAAAATATTAAACATTTATGGCAATTTAGCTAGCTAGCTTGCTGTTGCTTGCTAATTTGTCCTGGGATATAAACATTGGGTTGTTATTTTACCTGAAATGCACGTGTTCCTCTACTACGACAATTAATCCACAGATAAAAGGGTAAAAATGTGTTTCTAGTAATCTCTCCTCCTTCACCCCCCTTCTTCTTCTTTGGACTTCATATGGAGGTTGGCAACCAAAGGTGCGTTACCACTACCGACTGAAGTGTGGGCCCTAGTTCATCTTTTCAATCAATCATGCTCCTAAAAACCAATGAGGAGATGGGAGAGGCGGGGCTTGCAGCGCATCAAGGGTCACAATTTGAACAAAGGGTTATTTTAGCACCTGGCTACGCAGATGCTTGTTGATGCGTGCAAGCAGTGTGGTTGCAATGATTGAATAACTTGTATGTGTACATTTATTTTGCAACGCTTGCGCACATGAAGCGAGCAGTGTGGTCAGCATGTTACAACAATTCTGTTATTGTTATTACAGTGCTGAAAAGAACCTCAAGAATGTTGGTGATGACGTTGTGCTCCACCTGCTTGACAATACACCATTTTTCAAAAGTTCAACTCCTGTTTATTTTACTCGTTGTGATTGTATAAAGTTGTTACAACTGTCCAGTTTTCAAACACACCACATTCTCCTCTTCTCAATATGGAATTTACGCGAATCATCTCAAAGCTTTGTAGTTTTATTCTAGCTTTCATTCTGCTTACATCTTGCACACCTTGAAAACTAGCCCCGCCTTTACATGTCTGTCTGCAAGCAACCATGTAGTCAAACCAGTCCGAATATTTAGAACATCACCTCTGCAAGACGTTCACAGGTAAAACAAACTATTGTTGTATACATTAAAAATAGATTTGATGTGATGAGATTTCTTTCCAAATTTACATTCATAATGCAGACATATATTTTTTTAACAAAAGTTTGTCATATTTAATTCACATACATGAATTAACTAACACAACAACAATGAATATGCCTATACTCCATTTCTACAGAAGTAAACTCATCAGCTGTAGTTGTACATAGTCATGGATTTTGAAACTGGCCGTGGAGACAATAATGGACACCTTAAGCCTGGTAATAACATTCACACAATAGTGACCTAAATACCTATTTCTAATGAAATACAGGTTGGTTGGGCAAGTAATCTTTGTAAATGTCATTGTATCCTGTTCACCTACATAGTTATATTTTAAGAGGCCTATGATGTGAAATGCATATACAGTGCCTTCAGAATGTATTCAGATTCCTTGACTTTTAACACATTTTGTTAGGTTACAGCCTTATTCTAAAATTATTATTTTTTTCCCCTCATCAATCTACACACAATACCCCATAATGACAAAGCAAAACAGGTTTTTAGAAATGTTTGCTAATTTATCAACAGAAATGCCACATTTACATAAGTATTCAGACCCTTTACTCAGTACTTTGTTGAAGCACCTTTGGCAGCAGTTACAGCCTCGACTCTTCTTGGGTATGATGCTACAAGCTTTGCACACCTGTATTTGGGGAGTTTCTCCCATTCTTCTCTGCAGATCCTCTCAAGCTGTCAGGCTGGATGGGGAGCGTTGCTGCACAGCTATTTTCAGGTCTCTCCAGAGATGTTCGATCAGGTTCAAGTCCGGGCTCTGGCTGGGTCACTCAAGGACATTCAGAGACTTGTCCCGAAGCCACTCTTGTGTTGTCTTGGCTGTGTGGTTAGGGTCGTTGTCTTGTTGAAAGGTGAACATTCGTCCCAGTCTGAGATCTTTAGCACTCTGGAGCAGGTTTTCATCAAGGATCTCTCTGTACTTTGCTCCGTTCATCTTTCAATCCTGACTAGTCTTCCACTCCCTGCTGCTGAAAAACATCCCTACAGCATGATGCTGCCACCACCATGCTTCCCCGTAGGGATGGTGTCAAGTTTCCACCAGACGTGACACTTGGCATTCAGGCCAAAGAGTTCAAGCCTGGTTTCATCAAACCAGAGAATCTTGTTTCTCATGGTCTGAAAGTCCTTTATGTGCCTTTTGGCAAACTCCAAGCGGGCTGTCATGTGCCTTTTACTGAGGAGTGGCTTCAGTCTGGCCACTCTACCATAAAGGCCTGATTGGTGGAGTGCTGCAGAGAGGGTTGCCCTTCTGGAAGGTTCTCCCATCTCCACAGAGTGACCATCAAGTTCTTGGTCACCTCCCTGACCAAGGCCCTTTTCCCCAGATTGCTCAGTTTGGCCAGGTGGACAGCTCTAGGAAGAGTCTTGGTGGTTCCAAACTCCATTTAAGAATGATGGAGGCCACCGTGTTCTTTAGGACCTTCAATGCTGCAGAAATCTTTTGGTACCCTTCCCCAGATCTGTGCCGCGACACACTCCTGTCTCTGAGCTCTATGGACAATTCCTTCGACCTCATGGCTTGTTCTTTGCTCTGATATGCACTGTCAACTGTGAGACCTTATATAGACAGGTGTGCGCCTTTCCAAATCATGTCCAATCTATTGAATTTACCACAGGTGGACTCCAATCAAGTTGTAGAAACATCTCAAGGGTGATCAATGGAAACCGGATGCACTTGAGCTCAATTTTGAGTCTCGTAGCAAAGTGTCTATATACTTATGTAAATAAGGTATTTATTTATTTTATTTTTATAAATTAGCAAAAATGTAAAAAATAAAATGTTTTCACTTTATCATTATGGGGTATTGTTTGTAGATTGCTGAGTTTTTTATTTTTTATTTAATCAATTTTAGAATATGGCTGTAATGTAACAAAATGTGCAAAAAGTCAAGGGGTCTGAATAGTTTCTGAAGGCACTGTGTATATTTTTTTACAATAGATTCTAGATCTCTGTATGTATGCAATAGTCCCTTGTAAATGACATATGATGAATGTCACTGACAAATCTTTACAGTGAAATAGAGCTAAACAACTCTATTGTATTCTGGAACACAGAACCCAAACCCACCAATCCTGATTCAACAGAGGGTGGCCCAGAGTGTCCCAAACCAAGTAGGCCTTTTAACTCTTTTGTATACTGTTGTAAAGTTGACACAACATGTGCATTTCACATATATCTTATGGCATCTGTATTTTCATAATTTCTGTGAAAAGGAAGAATTTGTACACATCTTATTAGCAAATATTTGAGCATGTATCAAATGCCCTTGGCCTGGACTGATCTCTCTCTCTATTTGTTCATTCTTACATTCTAGGAAAGATTGTAGCCTTCACAGCCAAACTAAACATTTGTGACAGCTACCCAACTCACAGCAGTATCCTCAAGTTTGCCAACGTCCTGGTCAATGAGGGAGACGGCTATAGTACTCATACAGGAAAATTCAACTGCCCACTGGCTGGCTTGTACCACTTCACATTGCATATGTCCACCTACGGCCGCGCCCAGTGTAGTATCTTAAAGAATGGCCAGCGGGTTGTCTCAGCATACCACACCAGCCTGCCAGACAAGTGTTGCCAGGTAGTCAGCATTGGTAGTGTGATTGAGCTCACTGAAGGAGACCAGGTTTGGGTTAATCTGTGGGGACCTACAAGACATGATATTTTTGCTACTGAAGACAATGACACTGTGTTTGTTGGGTTTCTTTTGGCATAATAACTTCATTGCATACTAAGAGGGTGTCCTGGTATGTATTTATTTAGTGCCAATTTACTTGTGTTCAACTCCTCAGTGGTGTAATTAAATTGATAATGCATTTTATCGGTTAACAACAACGCATTATTTATTTTCTGATAATAATAAACACGGAATGACACACGCATGTTGGGTGTCATTTAGTCCTCCAC
This sequence comes from Salmo trutta, assembly GCF_901001165.1. Taxonomy (NCBI): domain Eukaryota; kingdom Metazoa; phylum Chordata; class Actinopteri; order Salmoniformes; family Salmonidae; genus Salmo; species Salmo trutta. The sequence continues at coordinate 68,840,804 of NC_042969.1, read as the reverse complement.
AGCAGGTGGCGCTGCAAATTATAAACTGCCATCGAATTCTCTGACATTTTGTGCGCGTGCGTCTTGTTTTCATCGTGGAAGCGGGAGACAACAACGTAGCTAGCTAGCTAGCCAGAAATTCAGAGTTATTCATTATTTCTTTGATTTTTATTTGTAAACCATTTCAAATGGAAATAGAGGGTGGTACATATGAACCAGGATTCGTTGGGATTCGATTTTGTCAAGAATGGTAAGAGCGGATGGTTATAAAGAAGTTCACTTAGAAAGTGCATAACGTCACTGTAGCTAGCTAGCTAAAGACTAGTAGCTATGAAATTGAGTCGCAAAACTTATTCTCTCTGACGGTACCAGGATAGTCTAAACGGGTGCTCGAGGTAATTAACGTGTTATATATGAAAATAATGTGTATAATGCCAACCCAGAGATAGTGGGACACCTGTAGTATCTAGGATAGATAAACAGGTGCATAATGAGTATCTGATTAGGATGTCGTGACCTGTAATACCTGAGGAAAGAATTGTGCTTGCTGTACATAGATATGTGGCTTTAGTCAGCGTAAGTTGTGGTTCGCGCAGCATACTTGTTCTTACTATGTTATCTTTACGGTCAATCACAAGTCTGTCTGATCATTTCGTCTCTCATTGACATGAAATCACATGAATCTAGACAATTGACTCAGTCTCACAACATAGACCAGACGTCTCTCCTTGAGTTTGTTCGTGTTTAAAAAAATAAGGAATATTTCATAAATCACATTACGAGTGAGTTCAAAATGTCTTTGTAAAACGTCAAGGTTTTTCATTGAGCATTTTCTGGCCTATTCCCCCCAGATCTAGGTGACGCTGAAGCATATGGCACTCTTCCAAGTAGGCTGCAAAATAGAACGAGTCAAAATACACCCAAGGCTGAAAAATGACAGAACGTTGGCTAAACTGGAACACTAGCGCAAGCCCATAGAAAATGAATGGAATCATACATTCACATAGCCTGTTTTGACTGGAGTGACGCTTTGAATTCGTAAACCTCGATTAGTAAATTAGTAAACCTCGATAGTGACAAGTGTACTTATCTCTGCATAACGTGGAAGTAGGGGGGAAAAAATGCAACTTTTGACTATTTCTGGTTTTGCGATCGATGACAGCAGAGTACGCTGTCCAACCTTATCTAATTAGAAAGAGGAGATTATCCTGATTAAAATTGTGCCCGACTTGAAAAAAATCTAAATATACACATTGCGAGATATTTGGCGAAATAGACCAGCATGCCTCTCCATAGGAAAACAATGGGGGGAGCTCAGCGTTCCAAGGGCAAAAGGTATTTCGGGGCTAGCGTTTGATGACAACTGAGTAACCTGCCCAGCCTTACACAATTAGACAGAGGAGATTCTCATGTTTTTAAAATGGTTCCAAATTGAAAAAAATCTAAATATATACATTGTCAGATATTTGGTCAAATAGACAGATATACCTATTTCCCTATAGTAAACAATGGGAAGACCTCAGAGTTCCATGAGTAATTTGTTGTTAATTACATTTTAACTACCAGCAATGTGGGTAGGTCTCATTGCCAACAATAGCAAAGCATGCATTGTGAAGTACAACATTAAGCTGGGAATAGAACATTTGGAAGGTAAGTTGGTGCCATGGTGCGCAATAGAACTAATAGGAGCTGACAGGGTGAAAAATGCCCTAAATAAGACTTGTTTTTTTGTGATTACTTCAAAACTACAGAAAGCAGCTGGGACATATGGTAATATTATGAAACTGGGCTCCACGGCAGAGTTAATGAGCTAGTTATCAGAAAAAAAGCATTTACAACATTTCAGGTGTCCAGCCTATACTAAGCAGTGTTGCTACTCTGATGTGGGTCTTTTTATTTTTTATCTAAGCCCGTAGCGATTTCAGAATTCTCCCACTGACCACGGAAAAATAACCAGCTTTGATACAAATCGCCTTTCTTGTCCATGTCGCTAGGCACCGGAATTTGACTGAGAGACATTGCAGGCTCTCCATCCTTACTCATTTGATCCACTTGTTTGCGTTTATCTGACAGCGATTACATTGTCCTCATATCTTATCCTCTTTTCCGTAGCGCTTGGCTTTGGGGGTTCGTTTCTCTGACACCATATTAATGTGAATAACTCTCGTCGGAGAGTTAGATGCAAGCATAATCCTTTACTCAGGTGTTACCTATCACAACATCCTAATCAGACAATCATAATGCACCTGTTTAGCTATCCTAGATAGGTGCCCCCACGAGCGCCATCTCTGGGTTGTCATTATGCACATTATCTTAACACTAGCTAGAATGTTATAACAAAATTGTTTAATTCTGTTTTAGCAACAACATGTTGTATCCCAAAGAAGACAAGGAGAATCGAATCCTGCTCTATGCAGTAAGTGGGATGACATTCATATACCAATTCCAAATGGCTTACAGTAGTTAGCTAGTTTCATGCACTACCATTATTGGTTTGGAAGTGTTTGAGCATTCAATTGTTGAAACAAGTAAATGCATGAATGTAGTAGCCATTTTTGACTCCACTGTGTATCTCAACAGTGCAGGAACTGTGACTATCAACAAGAAGCAGACAACAGCTGCATCTATGTCAACAAGATCACCCACGAAGTTGAGTAAGTGATCCCTATTTTCCATCACTTATTCTCGGACACTGAAATATACATCTGTCATGGGAAATTAAGTAATTTGTCTTATCTTTCTTACCCCTTTCTCTTCTCTCTCTGTCTCTTCTCTCCTCAGTGAGCTGACGCAGATAATTGCAGATGTGTCCCAGGATCCAACGCTACCCCGGACAGAGGATCACCCCTGCCCAAAGTGAGAGTGGCCAACACTCACACACACTCAAACAAACACTCTTTCTCTATCTTCCTCCTTTAGCTCTCTGAAATCAGGCAATTTCTCCACACTATTTCAATTCACAAACATCTCTATCAATTCAAAACAACTTCCAAATAAGTCTAACATTGATCTCTTTTCTCTCTTTTCAGGTGCGGTCACAAGGAGGCAGTGTTTTTCCAGTCTCACAGTATGAAGGCTGAGGTGCATTGCTATGTTTTCATCATAGAACATTCTCTGTCCCCAAAGAGTTTGTCAAATATAGAAATACTAGAGTCCACTGAGCCATATGGATACATTAATATGTGGTGTATATGAAAGTAACTGCTTTATTTTCTATGTAGGATGCCATGAGGCTATACTATGTCTGCACGGCCCCTCACTGTGGACACCGCTGGACGGAGTGAAGAAGAGGTCAGATGTATGCATCCACAGCGTCTGCTGTCACCCAACGGGCTACTGTGTCTCACTGGTTCACTGTGGCTTAAATTAGAATGACTGATCGTTATGTGGGTCTAAAATACTCTGCCAAATCAGAAACTTTATTTACAAGAATACTAACTTTTTGTGTTAGTTCTTCATCATCTTGTTGGAGTGTACGTCGTGGAACTGCTAAGATTTGTATGGACCACTTAAATCCCATGTATTACCTTGTTGTGGAGGAACACCTAACTGTTGGGACATAGTGTTAATAATGTATTAGCTCTAGTACTTTTTTCAGGTATTTGTCTTATTCTTTTTTTGAACTGTGAGAAATTAAAAAAAGACAACTTTTGTTAAATGCTTCTGATTTCTTTCAAAAAGACTTCTCTAAACTGTGAATGCCGCTGTTATTTAAATTAAATATTTCCTGAATTACCATGGTTACACGATCCTGTGAACCAATCTCTGTTGCAATTCTTGCCATCCCAAAACAGCTGAAAAAGAGATGGTTAAAAAAAGTATTGTGTTTTATAACTGGGCATATGAAATGTTCCTCTTTAGTGGTGTAGCTTCGACTTCCCTTTTTTTCTAGGCCTACCCGTTTGGCCACTGCAGTGTATTTCCCAATGTGTGTATTTTTCTGTTGTTTTTAGATCCACTGAGAGTTGCGGTGTCAGTGAGAAACGCATGACTAATATGATTGGCATGCACGTGAAAGGAAAGTACGCAGAACATGTAATAGCCCGCTGGAGAAACAGTCCACGCCCCCTTTAACAATATGTAGTTAACAACTTATTCTAAGGAACGTCAAGGAAACTGCCTCTTTTCAACGGCCTCTAGCGACGAAATCAAAAGCAAGTCTGGATAGTACAATACATGGATTTAAGAGTCACTGGTAAGGAAGTACCTATGAGTTCTATTGAAAGGCAATGATTCAGATTTCTGATAATGTTTTGAGATCTAGGTATTGATACTTTGTTGAATGGGTAAGCGAAAGTGAATTGTTAGGTCTACAGTTTGGATATGGAACACCACAGATTTACTGTGGTTTGTTAACCATATGCATGCATTTCAGTAGAGGTGGTTACTCGGGAACAGTGGGGAGCAGTAGCCCCTCGATGCTGGGATACCCTCACGTGTCCTGCTCAAAGAGTTGTCATACACCACACTGCACTGTTGCACTGCGGGGGCATCCGAGAATGTATAGACCAGCTCATCCACATACAGACAATGCATATGCAGGATAGGAACTTTGATGACATTGGATACAAGTGAGTGACCTCTCCTTTCCTGGTGTTTTCTATCATTCATTGTGTCAGGATAATACTATATGCAAATAACAGTTTTCTTGCATTTGCAGCTTTCTTATTGGGGGAGATTGCACAGTGTATGAGGGCCGAGGCTGGGGTGTTGTGGGTGCACATACCAAGGACAATAACCATGACTCTTTGGGCATTGCCTTCATGGGCAACTTCAACAGTAAGAAACACAATATTGGACTTTCCATCTCCAAGTCATTACAGTGTGTAAGGCATTGGTGCCAATGGGTTCCGCTTCTCTGTTTCAGATCAGAGCCCCAGTCCAGCAGCCCTGTCATCTGTTAAACAGCTCCTGCAGTGTGGGGTTTCCCAGGGGCATTTGCACCCTGGATTTACCCTGCATGGACATAGAGACTTGGGGGACACCGAATGTCCTGGGGACGGACTATATGCTGCACTAAAACATCTAAAATTTCCCTGAACATAACCTCTTACACAGGCTCAATTGCTACTGGTTCGACAGAGAGTCGGGTGGTGAAAGAGATTACTCTGAACAGCACACTGAACATTTTGGGACTTCCGTGTGTGTTTTTAAACCACTAGATGGGGCAATGACGCTTTATCGTAGCCATACGCATACTCTTTTTTTCACAAGCATTTCACTACACCCGCAATAACATCTGCTAAACACTTGTATGTGACCAATAAAATTTGATAATGGGGTTTCCCAAACCTGGTCCTGGGGCCCCCCTGGGTGCACATTTTTGGTTTTGCCCTAGCACAACACAGCTGATTCAAATGACCAACTCACCATCAAGCTTTGATTATTTGAATCAGCTGTGTAGTGGACCATTAGACCACTTTATATATCTGTGTTTTGTAGAGGACATATGTGGGCAATGTACAGTTTGTCAGACTGAAGATTTGGAAATTGATGCAAGTGGCTTCAGAAATCTGTTGTAAATCGCCACCCATTCAGTGTAATTGTAGAGGCAAAATATTAAGGCTGTAAAATGTGTCTGTTCAGATTAGACTAAACGTTATTATTTATTTGGGTATTCGCATAAAATTGTCCACATACCATTATGTTCCTTTTTCTATGAGTGTGCTGCTATAAGGTGTTCTAGGAAATAAGAACTGAGAAGGGTGTAAGGGTAATTTACACTGAGTAAATAAATTAAAATGTGCTGCTGAACAAGTACAAATTATTGACATAGAACTGGATGGGATTTCAATTTTTGGTGGCCAAAATATATTGTCCTGACTTGCTGTTTTGTCCTGGATGAGTTTAAACTTTTGGGATTAATTGAAATGGCTTCTCAAATCACAAAAAAATATCTAATAAAACAAGTTGTCAACGGTAGAAAAGCGTGTAGATGTCTAAACATTGTAAGCTATGCGTAAGGGGCAACATTCCAAACAAGTGTACACTTGTATTGCATGTTGGACTATTAAAGGGGACCCCATATCAAATTGAGAAAATAGAGAAGGTGAAACATAAATGCTGCTTCATACTGTGTGCCTTGATGTTGCAACGCATCTTACCTGTTAACTGTTGTGCAGGAAGCTGCATGCTCTCCAGCCAGACGTCTAGGCTACACAATCTGCTCTCGTTTAAGTTCTCCCCTTGTTTACTTACTTTACGAGTTTACCTACTCCTGAATTACTTACACACCTTCACCTAATTCGGCTTTGATGGGCTGTTTGCCAGGTTATTGTGTAAACAGACGGAAAGGAGTGGAGAGAGGCGGTCCCAGAGGGCGAGACGCAGGTGAGAGGTTTGAGTTTCACGCTCCTCGGAAGTGTTAAAATTGAGCCTGGGAGATCATCTGTCAGTCAGTGAAATTGGCAGCGCACTAAACTAATCGCAAAGTTTGTTGTATACGGCTTGTGTGACTATGCATGTTCGCATCAGGATTGTTGAGCAGGAGTTTAAGCACGAGTGGCGCATTTTGTCTTTGTCACCCCAAGACGACGTGCGTATTATTTCGTGGATTTAGACGTTCCTTCTCTTCAGACTGCCAGACGCCGTGGGAAGTGGGTGATGTTGAACATGGAGGATTTGAAAGCCCCTGTCAGATTTTTCCACAAGTCTTCATTCAGCATCAGCAGCCTGCTGTTTCGACGAGAGGGAGTGATGAGTGATGACGGTGCCGTGCTGGATGGGCATCTTTCCAAAAAACACATTTCTTCGGGGCCATCTACTAGGCCTAAAGAAATTTGTGCTCAAGATGGAACATATGATTTACATGGAGACAAAAACTGTCATAAAGAATACGCAGTCCAAAAGGACAAACGACTCTCCAGAAAAGGAGAAAGGGAAGACGGAGAAGATAGCGATGGAGTGGGAGAGGTGAAGACATGTGGAGGAGTAGAGGGAAAAGCTAAACCGGAGAAACCTCCGTTCAGCTATAACGCATTGATAATGATGGCTATTCGCCAGAGCCCGGAGCGAAGGCTTACCCTAAACGGCATTTACGAGTTCATCATGGGCAACTTCCCTTACTATCAAGAAAATAGACAAGGATGGCAGAATTCAATCCGACATAACCTGAGTTTGAACAAGTGCTTCGTCAAAGTACCTCGCCATTATGATGACCCAGGCAAAGGCAACTACTGGATGCTTGACCCTTCAAGCGAGGACGTGTTCATAGGTGGCACAACTGGTAAACTCCGGCGCCGTTCCACGGCGGGCACCCAGACAAAGCTGGCAATAAAACGGGGTGCCCGTTTGACCTCCACCACTGCCACCGGGCTGGCGTTCACTGGGTCCTTTTATTGGCCGGTGCCATCGTTTCTAAACATTCAACCTCCTGCGAACTCACACCCGGGCATGGGGTCATATGTAGGGCCCAATCACTCCAACTATGCCACCTCGATCCTTTCTCAACGGTCACACCACATGAGTGCCATAAATGCTGAAGCAGACCGACTCTTCCAAACAAACCAGGAGTCATCTTATTTTGGCATGGGTGCAGGCGCGCAGTACCGTCGACATCACCAAATGAGCGCAGCCACAACATTCGCCTCTTCATCGTTGCCATGCACTTTGTCTCTCCCTAACCCTTGTTCCTTTAACCTGCTCAACCGACAAGCTAGTTATTTTTACTCGCATCACCAGGTACCCCACCCGGCGACATTCAATACATGGTGCCAGGAGGACTACCCCCCAACCAAGGCATCTCCAGCCGGACCCGTTTACTCCGGAAAAAATGGGCCATCGGATTGCTTGGGGAGTTTGTGTGCGGAGTTCCCTAATTATTTTCCCTCAAGCAGCCCCATGAGCTCCCTCAACACCAATCTTTCTTGGGATGCAGGGAAATGACCATATTTAAATTAAAAACGTCAGTTTCTCTTTATGGATGAAATCTTTCTAATGTCTACCAATGCTGCGAAATTGATTCAAATAATTTATGTGAGTTTACTATTTCCCAAATAGGCATATCTGTCTTTGGAAAGAAAACAATTATTTAATATTTTTTAAATAATTGCCAATCACGCTTTAATGTACAATTTCATCTAAACGTACTGAAAAAAACGCCATTCACCATTAAAATAGTTTTCAGTGCAATAACCTATAATTATGTTGTATTATTTCACTAATAATTAATGGTCAATATTTGTGGTGCTTTCAGATCATTAAAAAAATATATTCCTTTCGTTAGTATTTTATTTTGTATTTTAATAGACCACTAATTATACATCACAAGATGAAAGAGAGATGAGAAAATTATGCTGTATTTTAATTATTGCGCATGAAGTAAGAGTTTCATAATGAGGAATAATGTCGTGAAAATAACAAACTATTTGGTATCTGTGAAGGTAATTATCATGGTCGAGGTTGTTATTGCGAGATTTTACATCATCGTTTAGGCTACTTTTACACAGGCTAAACCATCACTCTCTGAGAAGTTTGTATTCGTTTTTTTTTTCGTTCTTGGTGTTATAACTTCGTTTTGCGATTCGTAGGCTTAGTTCTTAGGGATGTGGGCTATATGAAACATTAACCATTTAATAAAAAAATAAAATAAATGAAAATATCTTGTCCGACTGTGTTCCATAGGTGCTCTCCAGATATTTCCATTAATATAACATATCTTCTGACAACTGGATGTGTTTTAACAATTCACTGTTATTATCTTAAAACAAACTTGAAAGAACAATTGTCTTCATAAATGTCCTCTATCAATCTTATTGTATATAGCCTCGTTATTCTTATTGTGTTACTTTTTATTATTACTTTTTATTTGAGTCTACATGGTAAATATTTTCTTATCTCTTCTTGAACTGCACTGTTGGTTAAGGGCTTGTAAGTAAGCATTCATGGTAAAGTCTACACTTGTATTCAGCGCATGTGACAAATAAAGTTTGATTTGATATTGCTTGAGGAAGGCTGTGCGTAATTAATGGTTTGCCCTTTGGTCATCTTTGGTCATGTCTGAAAAAGTATTGGAAATATAGTGTTTACTCTGATGCTATTAAAATACTGTATACATTACAGACAAAAGTCCAGAATTATTTTGATGTTCCTGAATTAAAGGTAAAAGTTCCTCATAAAAATATATAGGCTAAGATTTCTCTGTATGCACTAGCCTATTACTTCAAAATCAAATCTGCAGTGATTGTCTCCATTTGTGTTTGTAAATGTATCTCAATTGTCTCAATGCTCAATATGACACAATGCTGTGTTATGCACTTCTTACATTTTAGAAAATAACTATACTAAATATGCTTTGAGAAATGATTCATCCCAGAGTTGGTGACTGTATGTCTTGCATGATTTGTACTGTATCTGCACTAGCTATCTTTTTCCCTTTTAAGCCTGAAAATGTTTGTTTACAGGGAACTCTGTGCATGTCAGATACTGTAGGCTATACGTGTAATTCATTTGATCCATTTTATAATGTGTGTGCAATAAAAACAAAAATAGTGATATTAAAGGGATGAGTTGTATTACATATGCATTCAAAACATAACAGCATAGCATGTGATACTTAAGGAACAGAAAGAGAGTGTCAATGAGTCCAGAAGGAATCCAGCTGCATCCAAAGAGCACTCACACATGCACGCACGACACACACACATTCCCCCAGCCCATTCAATAGCTGAGCTCAACACTCATGGTCATATTTAAACAGAAACTTCCTTAGCACCTGCTGACGAAACCCACTGTTACCACCACAAATAGCCATGCTGGTGTATCTGAAAGAGTTCCAATGCAGCCGTTTTCATCTCAATGTCTGGGTAACAATTAAGTACCTTACTATAATTGTTTTAAATTGAAATGGTCAAAAATAATTTAAAAAATAGCTTCTTAGCAAAGAGCAATTTCTCAAGCAATAATTTTGCTAGGACTGTCTGGGAGTGGGGAGGGGAGAACTGAAAACTAGCTGTTAGTGGCAGAGAGGTTTGGAACTCTCTTTCTTATTGTTCTATTAACTCATTTACCGCATGGTGATGTCACCATGTAAGGCCAAAACTCTATCCCACCGGAACAGGCTGAAATTTCAGGTGGTCTTTTCAAACAGCTCTTACAATAAAATAGTATTATCAGCATTTTCACAATTTCACAGTATTATTCCAACCTCATATTGTGGAAATAAATATAAAACACGGTGAAATCACGTTTTTGACTGCACTGGGACTTTAAGATCATCAAAAGTTCAAATCTGAAAGTACAGACGTGTCAGTGTGATAAAAGGCATGCAGAGCCAGCCTTGACTGAGATGTATAGGGAGAGAGATAGATAGACATCATAGCCTGGCTGATCTCATTGATCTACTTCTACTGTTTCGCCTGCACATGACATCACCGCCTGATGAACTTTCCCTTACCTTTCTTGGGGCTCATTCGAGATATAATTTAATAAAAATAGATGTGTGAGGACACAGATAAGGACAGATTTCTGGAAGTGTGCCTCTATCAAACAAAATAGGCTTTATGTGGACTGTAGCCACCCTTCCTAGACAGCCCAGTCTCAAACATAGTTGGCTGCGGTTAGACCAGGATACTGCTCTTAGGATGTTTCATGTAACCTTACACCAACACTGTTGGCAAACTTAGAGTCTAGTTACAAAGATTATAATAACATTTTCATTACGCACATGAGTAATTGTGGTATAACCACTTAGAGCAAGATAGAGAGTGAATCAACAAGTAAGCTAGTACAGAATGGGGCTTTGTGTGTCCTGGGGCAACTGTAATACAATCCTGTTTGCTGTGAATTCAGTAATAAATAACAGCCATCCTCTGACAGGTATTGATAATAACCCCACACCTCTAAATCACCCAGCCAGCAGACTCACAGTACCACAGGGCAGAGAGTAAATCAGCATGAGGAGAGGGACTGAGGCAGGCCTCAAGATGTGCCTGTGCACTCAAGGGCAGCTTGTGCTCACCAAGACCCTGTAGCTAGGCCACACACAAACACACACACACACACACACACACACACACACACACACACACACACACACACACACACACACACACACACACACACACACACACACACACACACACACACACACACACACACACACACACACACACACATACACACACATACACATACACATACACACACATTCACATGGGTGTATGGACACCTAACAGTCAATAATCCCAGCCTCTCTGTAAGAATTAATCTGGGATTTATGACAGGCTCCCCCATTAAGGAAGAGAGTGAGTGAAAAGGGGCTAGTGTAAGCTATTTGGCTGAGACAGGTAGAGGGTGTATGTTTCATAATGATAGTCAAGCTTTGTAAATCAATCCCAAACTTGGGCCTCCCAAATCAGCACACTGTGGGTGTGATTATCCCCTAGCATGTGCCCTCCCAAGGTAGAGTCGCCACCCTGTGAAATAAGGTTGGTGGATGTATCTCCCCCCCAGGCGCCTGCCTGTCTCTCGCCAGTAAGCCAATCTCCCAATGTCTCAGTACTGTTCAGATAATGTACATCTCTGTCTCTCACATGTGTTCACTCTCATATCTGTCACCAAAAGTTCTACAACCTGTGGGTCTGTGTCTGCCAATATTTGCAGTGGGCGATAATATGTAGCTTAAAGCTCAATGTGTCCGGGACCTAAAAACATGCCACTTTGATACAGCTACGACCGGAAGTGACTTTTCATAGCAGGTTAAAAGGAGCGATAACTGAGGTAGCGGTAAATGTGAAGTTGACCAACTGAAGGGGAAGATTCCCGGTGTTTGTGATGCTCATCGTTTGGTGCGATGCAGACAGGGTGGTGTTCCTAGGTGGGAGAAGTGTGCAGAAGGGCATGAGACAAAGGAATGTGTAGCATTGTAGGAGTCATGTACAAAAGCTGAAGAATATACGCACATCCAGATACTTTCCGCAGGTGCTGGAGTTGTATGCAAACTTATGGAAAACGCCACACACCGCTGCTCATGCTCCCAGGTGATTTAATTTATAAAAACATTTCAACCCTTAGGTCTTCATCAGGCATCCATATCCCAGGTGGGGTTGGAAGATCTCATACAGTGCCCTCAGAAAATATTCAGACCCCTTGACTTTACCACATTTTGTTAGTTTACAGCCTTATTCTAAAATGTATTAAATCATTTATTTTTCCATCAATCTACAGACAACACCCCATAATGACAAAGCAAAAATTTGTTTTTAGAAATTTTTGCTAATTTATTAAAAAGAAAACACGTAAATATCACATTTACATAAGCATTCAGACCCTTTACTCAATACTTTGTTGAAGCACCTTTGGCAGTGATTACAGCCTCGAGTCTTTTTGGGTATGACGCTACAAGCTTAGCACACCTGTATTTGAGGAGTTTTTCCCATTCTTCTCTGCAGATCCTCTCAAGCTCTGTCATGTTGGATGGGGAGCGTTGCTGCACAGCTATTTTCAGGTCTCTCCAGCGATGTTAGATCGGGTTCAAGTCCGGGCTCTGGCTGGGCCACTCAAGGACATTCAGAGACTTGTCTCGAAGCCACTCCTGCGTTGTCTTGGCTATGTACTGTGGCATACAGCAGGTTAGCCACCAGGGGGAGACTCGTCGAGGCCTGGTGACAGACAGAGTCTACACTGGCAGTGGTTTGATCCACTGCCAGTTCCTTAGCTTGCTACGTAACTGACGTGAGGTTAATCCAGTCAATCGCGCACACACACTAGCTGAATATGCAGAGCTAGCGCGCAAATATTAACTATTAAGCTAGCTAGTACCTATTCCATTTATGTGGTGTCGTCAAAGATGGAATCAGCATGCAGATGATGTAAGTTAGTGCTTCAAAGTCCCTGTGATAAGGTTAGCGATAAACTGAAATCCAAACTGAACAGAACTACACTCTCTTCTACCATTGTCTTAAATATATTTAATGGTCTCGTTGCAAAAGCTAAATTGTCGCAAGTGAACTTTTATTTATTTATTTTATTTCACCTTTATTTAACCCGGGTAGCAAAGATTATAGCAAATACCACTGAAACTGAATTGGTGCTCGCTAGCTTTGCAAATTCAGCTATTGTTGGAAGCCGGCCAATAGGAAACAAACTATTAAAATTACAAAAGGTTGCAGCATATGTTGTGTAAATGGTGAACTCATACAGCTGTCAACTCTTGTCATTTTAATCCGTTTCACATTTGCTAGCTACCTTTTAGATCGAAGCCCAAATAGAATGATTGAAGATGATAGAAGCCCATCTCCTACTGTAAATAACCTACACACTGTGTGTGTAGCCAGCCAGCCAGGTAGAAAAATGGCAGAAAAATAAAAGACGGACATCAGAGTATTTTTCAATACACCAAAACGCATAGTAAGAACCCTAGTAGCCTAATATCTCAAAGACTAGTTGATAAAATGTTCATAAGAAATAAATGAAATTCTAATGGAAATGTTTCACAATGATGTCATTAGGCAGAGCAGGCAACATATGGCACACAGACAGCAGAGTTGGGAACAGATATGCAGGGACAGACTGGCAGAGACAGGGAGTCTCAGGTAAGTTTGTTGAGTCTTTGTTTGGCAACATTATGAAAGGTTCTCAATTTTTTTGACTTGTAAAATAGGAACATAATTGGAAAATGCCATGGATACCCCCACTCTCAACTTAAACTGGTGACTGAACTAAGATTTGTTAAAGGCAATGATATTGCTGTTGTGATTAGTTGTGTAGTTTTGGGTACCGGTAGTTAGGAGTACGGCAAACACCTTATTTCTTTGGTTCCTCAATATACATTTACCATATTACAATGTAGGCTATGTGTTACAGCACTACTTTTGGTGTCCCCCTCAGGAATTGCTCTTGAGAAAATGTCATGTAATTGTCCCCTCCAAAGTTGATATCAGATTTTCTCCCCTGAGCTCAGTATTGTTCCCCGCAGGATACAGGAAGCCCAGAAGATGGTATCCCTGAGAGTGTCTCCTGGGGGAGACCTATTCTTTTCTTTTTGTTTGTTATTTAAATAAACATCCTTGAACCCGGCTAATCCAACTGTCCGCGTCTGATCTGTGTAAAAGTCTTGACCAAACCCCCCTGGTCTGCCAAAAGTGGTGGAGAATGCGGGTAGTCTGATAAGGTGGTCAGATCGGGGTTGACGTTTCCACAGAATCAGCATGGACGAGTTGATAGCTCAGTTCATCCGGGCCCAACAAGCGTGCTAATGGAAGACGACGACATACCTCTGTACATTTGAACGGACAACACTACAAGAAGGATGGCCAAGGCTGAAGTGGGACCTTACCGATGAAGAGGCGGCTAACTACGATGGACTCAAACAGGAGATACTCAGCCGCTATGGGTACAGCCTGGCCCATCGTGCCCAACTGTTCCACAACTGGAGGTTCGTGGCCGACACATCCCCCCGAGCCCAGATGAGCGACCTACTGCGCAGAGTATGGCTCCTACCAGGGCATGGCTCCTAACAAACGTATCCACCCTCTCCATCCTAGACAAAGTGGTCCTGGATCGCTTCTTACGGGCGCTACCACACTACATGAAGAGGGCAGTGAGTCTATGCGTGCCCAAGACATCGGAGGACCTCCTGGGAGCAGTGGAGATGCCTCAGAACACTGAGTCCCTGCTGAGTGAGTGCCGGGCCGAGTCAGGGACCCCCTGCTAAGTGAGTGCCGGGCCGAGTCAGGGACCCGTCCGAGGGGACAGAAGGACAGCCCCATCGCTGTGTACTCCGAACCAACAGTCAGCAGGGCCAAAGGGCCGCAGACCCATGGAGAGATGGCTGGGGTAGAGCCGACCTGCCACTGACGACCCCAGGTAGATGGAGACCAAAGGAGGTGTTTTGAGCATGGCGCCCGGGGGCACCTTGCCTGGAATTGCCTGGCTCGAGAGGAGTCGATGCAATCAGCAAGCCCCGGAGGCGAGGTGGGCCATGCAGTGAACTACATCAACTCATGTTGGGCGCACCATGAATAAACGGCACCCATGGTCCCGGTGAAGGTCGACGGACAGGACATGGAAGCTCTATTAGACTCCGGAAGTATGGTTACGCTCGTAACCATGAGCCTGCTGAACCAGGGGACCGAACGTGGTAGGGAGATGTCAATTTCCTGTGTCCATGGTGACACAAAGTGGTATCAAACCGTATGGGCCAATATTGTGACGCCACAAGAGAACTGCCAGGTGATGGTGGGTGCTGTACCGGAGTTGCCGGTACCCCTCCTCATGGAACGAGATTGTCCGCTGTTCGCGGCACTGTTTTTTTCCGCATTATTTGTAACTTATTTTGTACATAATGTTTCTGCAACCGTATCTTACGGCAAAAAAGAGCTTCTGAATATCAGGACAGCGATCACTCACCTTGGATTAGACTAAGATTTTTTCTTCAACAAACAAGACGCACAAGACATCCTCCAAACACCCGGCAGGGCCGACATCCACATTATTAGCAAGAGGAAGCGACGCAGGTACAGAGGACAAAGAGCCGGATGCCTGGTCAGGACCTGAAAAAGGCGATTGGGAAAGCTGCCGTTATCGTCAATACTACTCGCCAACGTGCAATCATTGGACAATAAACTAGACGAGGTACGATCACAAATATCCTACCAACGGGACATCAAAAACTGTAATATCCTATGTTTCACGGAATCGTGGCTGAATGACGACATGGATATTCAGCTAGCGGGATACATGCTGAACCGGCAAGATAGAACAGCACACTCTGGTAATACGAGGGGGGGCGGACTGTGCATATTTGTAAACAACTGCTGGAGCACAAAATCGAAGGAAGTCTCTAGATTTTGCTCGCCTGAAGTAGAGTATATTGTGATAAATTGCAGGCCACACTACTTGCCGAGAGAGATTTCAGCTATACTTCTCGTGGATGTTTATTTACCACCAGAGACAGATGCTGGCACTAAGACCGCACTCAGTCAGCTGTATAAGGAAATAAGCAAACAGGAAACCACTCACCCAGAGGCGGCGCTCCTAGTGGCCGGAGACTTTAATGCAGGGAAACTTAAATCAGTTCTACAGAATTTCCATCAATATGTTAAATGTGCAACCAGAGGGAAAACAATTCTAGACCACCTGTACTCCACACACAGAGACGCGTACAAAACTCTCCCTCGCCCTCCATTTGGTAAATCTGACCACAACTCTATCCTCCTGATTCCTGCTTACAAGCAAAAAAGCAGGAAGCACCAGTGACTCGGTCTATAAAAAAGTGGTCCGATGAAGCAGATGCTAAACTACAGGACTGCTTTGCTATCACAGACTGGAACATGTTCCGGGATTCTTCCGATGGCATTGAGGAGTACACCACATCAGTCACTGGCTTTATCAATAAGTGCATCGAGGACGTCGTCCCCACAGTGACTGTACGTACATACCCCAACCAGAAGCCATGGATTACAGGCAACATTCGCACTGAGCTAAAGGGTAGAGCTGCCGCATTCAAGGTGCGGGACTCTAACCCGGAAGCTTACAAGAAATCCTGCTATGCCCTGCGACGAACCATCAAACAGGAAAAGCGTCAATACAGGGCTAAGATTGAATCCTACTACACCGGCTCCAATGCTCGTCTTATGTGGCAGGGCTTGCAAACTATTTCAGACTACAAAGGGAAGCACAGCCGTGAGCTGCCCAGTGGCATGAGCCTACCAGACGAGCTAAATCACTTCTATGCTCACTTCGGGGCAAGCAACACTGAGGCATGCATGAGAGCATCAGCTGTTCCAGGCGACTGTGTGATCATGCTCTCCGTAGCCGACGTGAGTAAGACCTTTAAACAGGTCAACATACACAAGGCTGCGGGGCCAGACGGATTACCAGGACGTATGCTCCGGACATGTGCTGACCAAATGGCAGGCGTCTTCACTGACATTTTCAACATGTCCCTGATTAAGTCTGTAATACCAACATGTTTCAAGTAGACCACCATAGTCCCTGTGCCCAAGAACACAAAGGCAACCTGCCTAAATGACTACAGACCCATGCACCCAAGTCTGTAGCCAAGTGCTTTGAAAGGTTGGTAATGGCTCACATCAACACCATTATCCCAGAAACCCTAGACCCACTCCAATTTGCATACTGCCCAAACAGATCCACAGATGATGCAATCTCTATTGCACTCCACACTGCCCTTTCCCACCTGGACAAAAGGAACACTTACGTGAGAATGCTATTCATTGACTACAGCTCAGCGTTCAACACCATAGTACCTTCAAAGCTCATCACTAAGCTCAGGATCCTGGGACAAAACACTTCCCTCTGCAACTGGATCCTGGACTTCCTGACGGACCGCCCCCAGGTGGTGAGAGTAGGTAGCAACACATCTGCCACACTGATCCTCAACATGGGGGCTCCCCAGGGGTGTGTGCTCAGTCCCCTCCTGTAGTCCCTGTTCACCCACAACTACATGGCCAGGCACGACTCCAACACCATCATTAAGTTTGCAGATGACACAACAGTAGTAGGCCTGATCACCAACAACGACGAGACAGCCTATAGGGAGGAAGTCAGAGACCTGGCTGGGTGGTGCCAGAATAACAAACTATCCCTCAATGTAACCAAGACTAAGGAGATGATTGTGGACTACAGGAAAAGGAGGACCGAGCACGCCCCCATTCTCACCGACAGGGCTGTAGTGGAGCAGGTTGAGAGCTTCAAGTTCCTTGGTGTCCACATCAACAACAAACTAGAACGGTCCAAACACACCAAAACAGTCGTGAAGAGGGCACGACACAGCCTATTCCCCTCAGGAAACTGAAAAGATTTGGCATGGGTACTGAGGTCCTCAAAAGGTTCTACAGCTGCAACATCGAGAGCATCCTGACTGGTTGCATCACTGCCTGGTGACGAGCAGTACGGCAACTGCTCGGCCTCTGACCGCAAGGCACTACAGAGGGTAGTGCGTACGGCCTAGTACTAAGGCTAAGCTGTGTCAGAGGAAGGCCCTAAAAATTGTCAAAGACCCCATCCACCCCAGCCATAGACTGTTCTCTCTACTATCGCATGGCAAGCGGTACCGGAGTGCCAAGTCTAGGACAATAAGGCATCTCAACAGTTTTTACTCCCAAGCCATAAGACTCTTGAACAGGTAATCAAATGGCTACCCAGACTATTTGCATTGTGTGCCCCCCCCCAACCAAACCCCTCTTTTTACGCTGCTGCTACTTTCTTTTTATCATTTATGCATAGTCACATTAACTATACATGCATGTACATACTACCTCAATTGAGGTCAGGGCTCTATGATGACCACTCCAATACCTTGACTTTGTTTTTCTTAAACCATTTTGCCACAACTTTGGAAGTATGCTTGGGGTCATTGTCCATTTGGAAGACCCATTTGCGACCAAGCTATAAATTCCAAATTAAAGTCTTGAGAAGTGGCTTCAATATATTCACATACCTTTCCTCCCTCATGATGCCATCTATTTTGTGAAGTGCACCAGTCCCTCCTGCCGCAAAGCACTCCCACAACATGATGCTGCCACCCCCATGCTTCACGGTTGGGATGGTGTTCTTCGGCTTGCAAGCCTACCTTTTTTTTCTCCAAACATAACAATGGTCATTATGGCCAAACAGTTCTATTTTGTTTCATCAGACCAGAGGACATTTCTCCAAAAAGTACAATCTTTGTCCCCATGTGCAGTTGCAAACCGTAGTCTGGCTTTCTTATGGCAGTTTTGGAGCAGTGGCTTCTTCCTTGCTGAGCGGCCTGTCAGGTTATGTCGACATAGGACTCGTTTTACTGTCAATATAGATACTTTTGTACCTGTTTCCCCCAGCATCTTCACAAGGTCCTTTGCTGTTGTTCTGGGATTGATTTACACTTTTTGGACCAAACTACGTTCATCTCTAGGAGACAGAATGCGTCTCCTTCTTGAGCGGTATGACGGTTGCGTGGTCCCATGGTGTTTGTACTTGCGTACTATTGTTTGTACAGATGAACGTGGTACCTTCAGGCATTTGGAAATTGCTCCCAAGGATGAACCAGATTTGTGGAGGTCTACACTTTTTTTCTGAGGCTTTGACTGATTTCTTTTGATGTTCCCATGATGTCAAGCAAAGAGGCACTGAGTTTGAAGGTAGGCCTTGAAATACATCCACAGGTACACCTCCAACTGACTCAAATGCTGTCAATTAGCATATCAGAAGCTTCTAAAGCCATGACATCATTTTCTGGAATTTTCCAAGCTGTTTAAAGGCACAGTCAATTTAGTGTATGTAAAGTTCTGACCCACTGGAATTGTGATACGGTGAATTATAAGTGAAATAATCTGTCTGTAAACAATTGTTGGAAAAATTACTTGTGTCATGCACAAAGTAGATGTCCTAACCAACTTTCCAAAACTATAGTTTGTTAACAATACATTTGTGGAGTGGTTGAAAAGCAAGTTTAAATGACTCCAACCTAAGTCTATTTACACTCCCGACTTCAACTGTATATACACACAATATTCAATTTGGATAAAAACATAATAATCTGGACATTTTAAAACTATAAAAACGTTTTTAACTCAAACTCCTCCTAAAGGCCAAGAGGAGACAGTGTGTTGAACCTGTGGATCCAGAAAGATTCAACACCGCCTCCCAGCTGCCCACTGCACTGAGGATAGGAAACTCTGTCACCTCCGATAAATCCACTATAATTGAGAATTTCAATAAGCATTTTTCTACGGCTGGCAATGCTTTCCACCTGGCTACCCCTACCGTGGTCAACAGCACTGCACCCCCCACAGCTACTCGCCCAAGCCTTCCCCATTTCTCCTTCTCCCAAATCCAGTCAGCTGATGTTCTGAAAGAGCTGCAAAATTTGGACCCCTACAAATCAGCCGGGCTAGACAATCTGGACCCTCCCTTTCTAAAATTATCTGCCGAAAATGTTGCTACCCCTATTACTAGCCTCTTCAACCTCTCTTTCGTGTCGTCTAAGATTCCCAAAGATTGGAAAGCAGCTGCTGTCATCCCCCTCTTTGAAGGAAGGGATACTCTTGACCCAAACTGCTACAGACATATATCTATCCTACCCTGCCTTTCTAAGGTCTTCGAAAGCCAAGTCAACAAACAGATTACCGACCATTTCGAATCCCACCGCACCTTCTCTGCTATGCAATCTGGTTTCAGAGCTGGTCATGGGTGCACCTCAGCCACGCTCAAGGTCCTAAACAATATCTTAACCGCCATCGATAAGGAACAATACTGTGCTGCCGTATTCATTGACCTGGCTAAGGCTTTTGACTCTGTCAATCACCACATCCTCATCGGCAGACTCAATAGCCTTGGTTTCTCAAATGATTGCCTCGCCTGGTTCACCAAATACTTCTCTGATAGAGTTCAATGTGTCAAATCGGATGGCCTGTTGTCCATGCATCTTGTAGTCTCTATGGGGGTGCCACAGGGTTAAATTCTTGGGCCAACTCTTTTCTCTGTATACATCAATGATGTCGCTCTTGCTTGCTGCTCTGATCCACCTCTAAGTAGACGACACCATTCTGTATACTTCTGGCCCTTCTTTGGACACTGTGTTAACAACCCTCCAGACAAGCTTCAATGCCATACAACTCTCCTTCCGTGGCCTCCAACTGCTCTTAAATACAAGTAAAACTAAATGCATGCTCTTCAACCGATCGCTGCCCGCACCTGCCCGACCGTCCAGCATCACTACTCTGGACAGTTCTGACTTCCGGGTCGAGAGCCAGACTCTGTCCCCCGGGTTAAACACGGGGGCCTCACTGCGGTGGCGGTCAGCGCTCTCCTTGTGTCGTTCTCCAGCCCTCTTTAGACACTCCTGGACAGCATTCCAGGTCTCCTTTGAGCGCTGGACCCATTCCTCCACCGCAGGAGCCTCTGTCTGGCTCTGTTGCCATGGCACCAGGACCGGCTGATAACCTAACACAACCTGGAAGGGTGACAGGTTAGTAGAGGAGTGGCGTTGAGAGTTCTGGGCCATCTCGGCCCATGGCACGAACCGCGCCCACTCCCCTGGCCGGTCCTGGCAATACGACCGCAGAAACCTGCCTACATCCTGGTTAATGCGCTCTACCTGCCCATTACTCTCGGGGTGGAAACCCGAGGTCAGGCTGACCGAGAACCCCAGCCTCTCCATAAACGACCTCCACACCCTGGACGTGAACTGGGGACCCCGATCAGATACGATGTCCTCGGGCACCCCGTAGTGCCGGAAGACATGGGTGAATAGGGCCTCCGCGGTCTGTAGGGCCATAGGAAGACCGGGCAAAGGGAGCAGACGGCAGGACTTCGAGAACCGATCCACAACGACCAGGATCGTGGTGTTCCCCTGAGACGGCGGGAGATCCGTGAGGAAATCCACCGAGAAGTGAGACTAAGGTCGTTGTGGAACGGGGAGGGGCTGTAGTTTCCCTCGCGGCAGGTGCCTAGGAGCCTTGCACTGGGCGCACACCGAACAGGAAGAGACATAATGACGAACATCCTCAACCAAGGTGGGCCACCAGTACCTCCCCTTCAAGCCCCGCACTGTCCGTTCCACCCCAGGATGACCCGAGGAGGGTAGAGTGTGGGACCATCGGATCAGGCGATCGCGAACACCAAGCGGAACGTATTTCAGACCCACGGGACATTGAGGTGGAGTGGGTTCTGACTGGCCCGCCCTCTCGATGTCCGCATCCACCTCCCATACCACCGGTGCCACCAGACAGGAGGCGGGGAGTATGGGAGTAGGATCGATGGTCCGCTCCTCGGTGTCGTAGAGACGCGACAGTGCGTCAGCCTTCCGGTTCCGGGAACCTGGAATGTACGAGAGGGTAAATTGAAACCTCGTAAAGAACATGGCCCACCTGGGTTGACGAGGATTAAGTCTCCTCGCTGCCCGGATATACTCCAGATTACGGTGGTCGGTCCAGATGAGAAAAGGGTGACGTGCCCCCTCAAGCCAATGTCTCCACACCGTCAAAGCCTTGACCACGGCTAACAGCTCCCGGTCCCCCACATCATAGTTGCGCTCCGCGGGGTCAGCTTCTTAGAAAAGAATGCACAGGGGCGGAGCTTCTGAGGAGCGCCCGAACGCTGCGACAGCACTGCTCCTACCCCAGCCTCGGACGCGTCCACCTCCACTATGAATGGCAAAGAGGGGTCCGGATGTGCCAGCACAGGAGCGTTGGTAAACAGAACCTTCAGACGATGGAAGGCTCTGTCCGCCTCTGCCGACCACCGTAGCTGCACCGGATCCCCCTTCATCAGGGAGGTAATGGGAGCCGCCACCTGACCAAAACCCCGGATAAACCTCCGGTAATAATTGGCGAACCCCAAGAACCGCTGCACCTCCTTCACAGTGGTTGGGGTTGGCCAATTACACACTGCCGTAACGCGGTCACATTCCATCACCACCCCCGAAGTGGAAATGCGATATCCCAGAAAAGAGACGGCTCGTTTGGAGAACTCACATTTCTCAGCCTTGACGTATAGGTTATGCTCCAGCAGCTGCCCAAGCACTTTACACACCAGAGACACATGCTCGGCGCGTGTGGTGAAGTAGATCAGGATGTCATCGATGTACACCACCACACCCTGCCCGAGCATGTCCCTAAGGACCTCGTCCACAAAGGATTGGAAAACGGCGGGAGCATTTTTTAACCCATACGGCATGACGAGGTACTCATAATGGCCCGATGTGGTACTAAATGCGGTTTTCCACTCGTCTCCATCTCGGATACGCACCAGGTTATACGCGCTCCTGAGATCTAATTTTGTGAAGAAGCGCGCCCCGTGAAATGACTCCACTGCCATAGCAATGAGAGGTAGCGGGTAACTGAAACCCACTGTGATAGCATTTAGACCTCTATAGTCAATGCACCGTCGCAGACCTCCCTCCTTCTTCTTCACAAAAAAGAAGCTCGAGGAGACGGGTGACTTAGATGGCCGAATGTATCCCTGTCTCAAGGACTCAGCGACGTATGTCTCCATAGCCACTGTCTCCTCCTGAGACAGAGGATACACGTGACTCCTAGGAAGGGCCGCGACGGCCTGGAGGTTTATCGCACAATCCCCTCGTCGATGGGGGGGTAATTGAGTCGCCTTCGTCTTACTGAAGGTGATAGCCAAATCGGCATATTCTGAGGGAATGCGCACGGTGGAGACTTGGTCTGGACTTTCCACCGTGGTTGCACCGATGGAAACTCCTATGCACCTACCTGAGCACTCCCTCGACCATCCCTTAAGAGCCCTCTGCCTCCACGAAATCTGAGGGTTGTGAGTGGCTAGCCAGGGGATTCCCAGTACCACCGGAAATGCCGGGGAGTCAATGAGGAATAAGCTGATACGTTCCTCATGGCCCCCCCACGTCAGCATAACCAGTGGCACAGTGACCTCCCCCACTTGGCCGGACCCTAGCGGTCGATTATCTAGGGCGTGCACAGGGAAGGGGTGGTCCAGCTGAACCAGGGGAATCCCTAACTTCTTAGCTAACCCACGGTCCATAAAACTCCCAGCTGCACCTGAATCGACTAGTGCCTTATACTGGAAGTGAGGGGAAAAATCAGGAAAACAAACTGAGGTGTACATGTGGTCGACAGGGGGCTCTGGGTGTGGCTGGTGCTGACTCACCTGGGGGGTCGATGTAGTGCTCTGCCTGCCCTCCGACCTCCCGGGTGGACCACTCCAGCACCGGTCCACAGTGTGTCCTCTGCGCCCACAGTGGGTGCAGGAGAGCCCCCCCCCTCCGGTCCTCCTCGACGCAGCTCCCCCTATCTCCATGGGCTGTGGAGCAGGAGGGCTGGGAGGCGGAACGAACAGGCCCGACTGGAACGTCCCCGGGCTGCCAGTAGGTTGTCCAGTCTGATGGACAAATCCACCAGCTGGTCTAGGGTAGTGGTGTTGTCCCTACAAGCCAGCTCCCGGGGGACGTCCTCACGAAGACTGCACCTATAGTGATCTATCAGGGCCCGCTCATTCCACCCCGATCCAGCGGCGAGAGTCCGTAATTCCAGGGCGAAATCCTGAGCACTCCTCGTCTCCTGTCTCAAGTGGAATAGCCGCTCACCCGCCGCCCTGCCCTCCGGGGGATGATCGAATACCGCCCGGAAGCGGCAGGTAAACTCTGGGTAGTCGCCCCGAGCCGAGTCTGGGCCATCCCAGACCGCGTTGGCCCATTCCAGGGCTCGACCCGTGAGACACGAGACGAGGACGCTCACTTTCTCTTCGTCAGAGGGAGAGGGGCGGACGGTTGCCAGGTACAGTTCTAACTGGAGCAAAAAACCCTTACACCCAGCGGCCGTCCCATCGAATTCCCTGGGAGGTGTAATTCGGATACCGCCGGAGCCCGCTTCAGTGTGTGTTGGTGGGGGCGCAGGATGAGGACCCGGAGCTGGTCTGGCTGGGGAAGCACCTCTCTCCCAGCTCTCCAACCGGGCTAACACCTGATCCATGGCCGAGCCCAGGCGGTGGAGAAGGCTGGCGTGTTGCGACACCTGCTCAGCCACGGACGGCGCTTCTGCTCCTGCTGACTCCATCGGTGGTGCGGGATTCTGTCACGATTACTTGGATCAGTAGAGAGGCAGAGTGAGGTGCAGGAGACAGAGGTCCAGAATAATAGTGGGTTTTAATAGAAAATCCGGGAACAACACAAGAAGCCGAAAGGCACAGGGCGCACATAAATTCAACTCGGGAAAACACGTTCCCAAAACAAAAGACACACGGGGCGCAGCCCGGTAAATATAATTAACAACGAGCGCAGCACTCACTCACAACTGTCCAGAGTTGACATAAAACAATCCCGCACGAAATCCTGAACTGAAAAGACACACTAAATAACCTAACTAATGACAGACAAGAAACAGGTGCGGATCAGACAGACAAAACCAAAAGACACAGAAACATAGATCGGTGGCAGCTAGTAGGCCGGCGACGACGACCGCCGTGCGCCGCCCGACCGAGGAGGGGCGCCACCTTCTGTGGATACTGTGACAACCTGGTTAAATAAAGGTGAAATAAAAAAGAAATATTGCTGCGGTGCTCACTGATCTGGGTCCTAAGGCTTCTTCCCTATGTAAGACAGACCACAAGGACATTTCAACATGTAAACAACATTAGTGGACATGCAAGTAATCAGGCCATTGATCTTAAATCTTTGTTCTTTGCGGGGGTGGGTAAGTGAGTCCCATTTGTTGGTGAAACTGCACATTGGCCACATTTGTAATTACCCTTCAAAATCTTGTCCTCACGTTTGGGGGTCTTTTAGAGACCATACGTGAGGGATATTTAAAGATGGGTTTCAATTGTACTAGTGCTTCCTGATAATGTCCTTAAATGCCTTTTTTTTGTGTGAAGCATGAGGGGACATGTTCTGATTTTTCTTTAACTTTGGCATGTTTCACCCAATTGTCTTTGTACCCCCTTTTCTTAAACCTTTGTGTGAGGTCCGTGGTCTGTTTCTGGTAGGAAGCATCAGAGCTGCATATTCTTCTGATGTGGCTGAATTTACTTTTAATAAGTGTATGTGGATGAAAGCTGTCACCTCTAAGGAGGGTGTTCCTGTCTGTATGTTTCCTATAGGGATCTGTAGAGGGAGGTTTTGTCTTTAATAACCATCACATCAAGAAAACTAGTTAATGATGAAACGAAGGTGCTCATTCATAGTTTAGATAGGCATAGAATTCCAAGAGTTCTTCCTGGGTCCCTGTATAGATCACAAAAACATCATCCACATATCTCCAAATTAGGAGAATATTGGAGAGAAAGGGGTTAAGGTCTGGATTCAGCACCACATGTTTTTCAGACATTCCTAGATTTAGGTTAGCATAATTAGGAGCCATAGTACTCCCCATCTTTGTCACTTTGGTCTGGAAGAAAAAGTATCCTTTGAAGAGAAAATTGTTGGAGGTTAGCACAAGATCAGCCAAGTTAATACAGTTCAGCCAAGTCCACAGTACAATTGGTGCTGGGAAGAGCATTAGGGGGATGTTCATTGACGTAGAGCTTGAAGGCCTCTAGGCCGCACTGATGGGGGATGTTAGTATATAGACTGGTAACATAAAAAGTATATAGAATAGAATTTTCAGGTATATGATCCACAGATTCCAAATTATTCAAGGCAGGGTTATAGGGGCTCCTGAGTGGCGCAGCAGTCTAAGGCACTGCATCTCAGTGCAAGAGGTGTCACTACAGTCCCTGGTTCAAATCCAGGTTGTATCACATCCGGCTGTGATTGGGCGGCGCACAATTGTCCCAGTGTCATCTGGGTTTGGCCGGGGTAGGCCATCATTGTAAATAAGAATTTGTTCTTAACTGACTTGCCTAGTTAAAAAAAGGTTACAAAAAATACATGGGGAGATTGCCCAGGGTTTCACAAAATGGTCTTTAAAGGTAAAGATATTCTCTGTCAGAGATCTGTTACTACTCACAATGGGCCTGCCTGGTATCAGTGGTGGAAAATGTACCCAATTGTCATACTTGAGTAAAAATATACATACCTTAATAGAAAGTTACTCAAGTAAAAGTGGAAGTCACCCAGTAAAATACCACTTCAGTAAAAGTATTTGGTTCTAGATATACTTAAGTATCAAAAATATTAATAATTTCAAATTACTTATATTAAGTAAAGCAGACAGCACTATTTTTTGGTTTTTAAAATGTACGGATAGCCAGGGGCACACCCCAACACTCAGACTTAATTTATAAAAGATGCATTTGTGTTTGGTAAGTCCGCCCGATCAGAGGCAGTAGGGATGTCCAAGGATGTTCTCTTGATAAGTGTGTGAATAGGACAATTTTCCAGTCCTGTTAAGCCTTCAAAATGTAACGAGTTATTTTGGATGTCATGGAAAATGTAGGGAGTACAACGTACATTATTTTCTTTAGGAATGTAGTGAAGTAAAAGTAAAAGTTGCCCAAAATATAAATAGTAAAGTAAAGTACAGATACCCCCAAAAACGACTTAAGTATTTTTACTTAAGTACTTTACACCACTGCCTGGTATAGGGGGTGTCATGCTCTTGTGAATTTTGGGGAAAGCGTATATGACAAGTGTGGCTGGGTAGTCAATGTTCATATTCTCATATTCTATCTTTGTAATTTCCCCTTCGTTCAAAAATGTACTCAATTTATTGTGGATCAGAGACTTGATTAATTAGTAGGGTCCTTAGGAAGTCTTTTGTAAAATTCATTATCACTAAGAGAGGCAGGTTGAGGTTTCCAGGGTTAGAGTAGTGCAGAAGTTGTCGTATGCTGAGGCAGTGACGAAGGCAGAGAAAGATGGGTCAAAGAGGAGGGTTCCTGAAAGGAGTGGTGTGAGTAGAAGATCTGTACCAGTATTTGTATTTTTGTAGTTATTATGGATCCCCATTATCTGCTGCCTTGGCAACTCTTCCTGGGGTCCAGCAAAATTAAGTCAGTTTATACAAATTTAAAATCATTACAATACATTCACAGATTTCCCAACACACTGTGTGCCCTTAGGAGAGACTGACATGCATATTATTCATATTTGCTCTCTGTGTACATCCAGGGACCAGCAGTGCTGCCCTTTTCTCAGCCAATTGCAATTTTCCTAAGACCCTTTTTGGTGACACATAACCACACGACTGAACAGTAGTCAAGGTGCGACAAAACTAGGGCCCGTAGGACCCAGTACAAAGGGATAGGCCAACAAGTGATATATGTTTTAGTAAGATTGGATTTTTGCATTTATAGCAATGGCTATCAACTGTATTGCAGGGATGGAACGTAAGTCACAGAAAATGTAGGTCGTAGTGGCAGCTGCAGAGAGAAATTTGGGTGTAGGAGACTTGATGTCAGAGTTACAGGGTGTGTTGTGTGGTGGTGTCCTGTCTTTTAAGGCTTTTGGCCTGAGGTAGGACTTGATAGATTAAATAGTGGAGTAGGGTGGTGAGTTTTTGGTGATGGTAGGGTATTTGTTGATTTATTTTTCAAGCAAAGTATAAGGGAGTTATACTCCAGTCTAGTAGGTGGCGGTAATACAACATAATTGAATGCCAACTGCCCTTAAACCAAAGAAGAAGTTGTTGTACATAGAACACACAAGCGTGGCGTTGGAGAGATTAAAGAAGCCGGTAAAAAGCTAACATATTTACTAGCTAGGTTTCCTGCTAAAATCGCCATTCGCTGAAGAAAATATGTAAGTAGTTTAAATAACCAATGTGTGCATTGTTTATATACAGAGCCTCATCACTGTGGAAAGAATTCTGGGTAAACTTGGCTAGCTGGTTAACGATAGCAAGTCATGATGACCTAACGTTACTAGCGATAGTAACTACTGTAGCTAGCTAACCATAATAAACCTAGGAATTTATCAGCCAGCAAGCTAATACGTATTGCCTTTGGCCACTTCATGTAAAACAGTTTTCCACTTTGTTAGCAGCTAACTGTTGGTCTGAATTAACGTTAGTTTTGTCAAGTCTCAATCATCATCATCATCATCATCTCGATCAACAATGTTTGAATTGCCTGGAGTTTAACTCTGTTAACAATAAGTATCCTCAATAATCCTTCCAGGAGCCTGTTAAATAAACCCAAGTCGGAGATGACTCCTGAGGAGCTCCAGAAACGCGAGGAGGAGGAGTTTAATACTGGGCCCCTGTCTGTGCTCACCCAGTCTGTCAAAAACAACACACAGGTCCTCGTCAACTGCCGAAACAACAACAAGCTGCTTGGCCGTGTCAAGGCATTTGACAGGTATTTATGTAGCTAGGCCACTGTAGTTGGGAAGTCATCAATTGGAGTTATATGGTTAATCACAAATGTCCAACAAATACAGACACAAGATAATGTGTGCATTTTGTTATCACATGTTACCCATATCCCCCCCCACAAAGACTTGATTCTTAATGCTTTTTTGGTTAACTGTATACATTTGTATTCCCCTCTCAATGCAGACACTGCAACATGGTCCTGGAGAATGTGAAGGAGATGTGGACAGAAGTGCCCAAGAGTGGCAAGGGCAAGAAGAAGTCCAAACCAGTAAACAAGGACCGTTACATCTCCAAGATGTTCCTGAGAGGAGACTCTGTGATTGTAGTGCTGAGAAACCCCCTCATCACAGGGAAATAGACTGTTCATTTGCCCACTTCACCTGTCTTTGTCAAAGAGATGATGGCAGGCAGTGGATGGACTGTCATTATGTGAAAATAATGTTTTGTTTTGGAACAGAGAGGAATCTGAGCTGTGTTTATAATTTAATGTGAGAAAATGATACCAAGTTCACACTTTGGATTGCTGATTAAGATCATTCCTGCCGTTCTATTTTGTTTATGGGGCTAATTTAGTTTTTCATTTTAATAGTAAAAGATGAGAAGTATGGTATTTGGTGTTGTGAATACGTCTACACACTCTTAGAACATAGCCAGATGTATTCTCTACTGTATCTCAAATAGTTTCAGGCTCGAAAGCAAGGGATATGTTGGGATGAACAGAACTCTGACTCTTGACTTCTCTCTTTCCTCCTCCTTCTCTCCATCCTCTCACTCTCCTCTAGCCTGTTTCCCCAGGCAGAAGCTTGGGTGTCAGTGTTGATTTCAGGTGGCAGCGCTCAATATGCGACAAACTGCCGTTTAAAGAACCATGCATTATAGATGAGACCAGATGTGCTGACTGTCACTTCACACCCTGCTCTGCGTTCTCCGTATCATCTTGTCCCTTCGCTGCGACTCACCCCATCCTGACCACTTTGTTAGCTAATTGTCTCAATAGCATATTTATTTATTCTCAAACAGTTGGCACTTAAACCAGTGCGGTTGACTTGGGGCTTGAGTGCCCGTCCCAAGGTTATTGGCTGTAAGTGGCATACTGTATAGTGCATTCGGAAACTATTCAGACCCCTTGATTTTGTTACGTTAGAGCCTTATTCCCCCCCCCTCAATCGCCACACAATACCCCATAATTACAAAGCAAAAACATCACATTTACAGACCCTCAGACCCTTTACTCAGTACTTTGTTGAAGAACCTTTGGCAGCGATTACAGCCTTGAGTCTTCTTGGGTATGACGCTACAAGCTTGGTACACCTGTATTTGGGGAGTTTCTCCCAATCTTCTCTGCAGATCCTCTCAAGCTCTGTCAGGTTGGATGGGGAGCGGCGCTGCACAGCTATTTTCAGGTCTCTCCAGATATGTTTGATCGGGTTCAAGTCCGGACTCTGGCTGGGCCACTCAAGGACATTCAGAGACTTGTCCCGAAGCCACTCTGCATTGTCTTGGCTGTGTGCTAAAGGTCGTTGTGCTGTTGGGAGGTGAAACTTCGCCCCAGTCTGAGGTCCTGAGTGCTCTGGAGCAGGTTTTCATCAAGGATCTCTGTATTTTGCTCTGTTAATCTTTCCCTCGATTCTGACTAGTCTCCCAGTCCCTGCCTCTGAAAAACATCCCCACAGCATGATGCTGCCACCACCATGCTTCACCGGAGGGATGGTGCCAGGTTTCCTCCAGATGTGACGCTTGGCATTCAGGACAAAGAGTTCAACCTTGGTTTCATCAGACCAGAGAATCTTGTTTCTCATGGCCTGAGAGTCCTTTAGGTGCCTTTTGGCAAACTCCAAGTGGGTTGTCATGTGCCTTTTACTGAGGAGTGGCTTCTGTCTGGCCACTACCATAAAGGCCTGATTAGTGGAGTGCTGCAGAGATGGTTGTCCTTCTGGAAGGGGCTCTCATCTCCACAGAGGAACACTGGAGCTCTGTCAGAGTGACCATCGGGTCCTTGGTCACCTCCCTGACAAAGGCCCTTCTCCCCCGATTGCTCAGTTTGGCCCGGGCGGCCAGCTCTAGGAAGAGTCTTAGTGGTTCTAAATTTCTTCCATTTAAGAATGATGGCCACTTTATTCTTGGGGACCTTAAATGCTGCAGAAATGTTTGGTACCCTTCCACAGAGCTAGTTTTCTGTCTCGGAGCTCTATGGACAATTCCTTCGACCTCATGGCTTGGTTTTTGCTCTGTCAGCTGTGGGACCTTATAATGACCGGTGTGTGCCTTTCCAAATCATGTCTAATCAATTTAATTTTACCACAGGTGGAGTCTAATCAAGTTGTAAAAACATCTCAAGGATGATCAATGGAAACCGGATGCACCTGAGCTCAATTTGGAGTCTCATAGCAAAGGGTCTGAATACTTATGTAAATAAGGTATTTCTGTTTTATTTTTAATACATTTGCAAAAATGTCTAAACCTTTTGTCACTTTGTCATTAAGGGGTATGGTGTGTGTGTTGATGAGGATTTGTTTTTTCTTTAATCTATTTTAGAATAAGGCTGTAACGTAACAAAGTGTGGAAAAACTAATTTTGCAGGACTCTTTTAAATCATCTGTTGTCTGAATTGAGACCTGTGCATGGCTCTTTAGGTTTGTTCAAAGGTCACAAAGTATTCCCTGCTGGGCATACAGAGTAGCACAATTAGTTATGCATAAATCTCATTATGTCTTATTGATTGACATCCCCTAAACTTGAGTCCCAGAGGAGGGACATGATACATGAACATTGAGGAATTTTGCCAAATGCTTCCTTTTCCCCAAAATAACCAGGTCATTTTCTGGAAGCTATTTGTTTGCTTTTCCCATCTTGAATGTTGTGAAGTTGATGCCATTTTCATTTAAGTTTAATTGAATGTGCTTTGAAATTTAAACACGTTTGCAGAGCAGTCAGAAGCATGATGGGAATCTCACAGTTACCTATAGGCATCTTAGCCTATATCTCACTCAGTCTTATGTGTTGATTCCTATTCCATATTTTCCATTGAGGCGAGTCCTCTTATAGATGACTATAACTATTGTTGTGCTTCTTTATTCCCATAGCTACTTCTTTCTTACTCATGGTACTGCATCACACATGTTCTTTTGAGTTTGCTCTTTTTGGCCCACCCAGTCCTTCCAAGCCTGGGGCTGTCCTCCAGGTCTCCAACATATGAGGGAACATATCTTGGGCAAATACATCCTCTTCATGCCCCCCACCCCCTCTCCCTGTTAAATTGCTCGCCCTAAGGGCCACTGCACCTGTGGTATCTCTTTGTGTGGGGGGCAGTTCTCTGTCTCTGATTTACAGCCCTCAGGTGAAGCCTTCGGGGATGTGTGTGTCAGAGGGAGAAGAAACTTAAAACGAACTTGGATAAAACTCAAACTAACCTCCCTCATCCTTGTCTTTGTAATCTGTAGGCCAACTCATTATTTTCCTGATCAAGGATCAGAGATGAAAGAAACATTCCTATTTCAATTTTTTTGGTCTCTGCAGCAGTTCATGTTAGCACCAATAACACAGTATTTTCAATCTCTTGAGTGTTCTGTTTAGTGAAAAGCATGCACACCTATTCATTAATTCTTAATGAGTTATAGAAAAGGGTGCCAAGTGTCTTTACGCATGAGTGAGACTTCTTGAGTCCATTTCCCTCCAGATTTTGGGGTGTGACTCTTCAGCAGGAAGGAGGATGTTTTATTCAGTAGGCAGCTGGAGCAGAAGGCGCGATAAGAGGGGAAGTGTGATTATGATAGCGATCGGCCATGCATCGATACTCTCCCCTCCGTGCAACGCGACACCCTCACACAGCGGGCGGGTCACACTCGCCATCGATCTTGCCTGGTAACCCGAACCGCTGCAGTTTGTTTCCAAGCAGATCCATGGTCGGGGTATCAGTGCCACGAGGCATGTGGAGAAAGAGTGACAGAGAGTATCAACTCTGTAAACACAGCAGTGGAGGCTGCTGAGGGGAGGACGGCTCAACATAATGGCTGGAACGGAGCAAATTGAATATCTGATACCACATGTTCTGCTTCAGCCATTACCACGAGCCAGTCCTCCCCAATGAAGGTGCCACCAACCTACTGTGACATACACAAACACACTTTAGGTCACCTCATCCCAGTGAAAGAAAAAATGCTGCTACCCAACATATCATTATTGAATAATTTTTTGTTAATTTAATTAAGCCTACATATAGGAGTTTTAATACATGTACATCACATACTGTATGTTATTGGCAGACTAAAGGGAAATGTGGCGATACAATGTGTACTGATATATGGCCACGCCAGCTATGTTGAGCTGCTATGTGTTGTTCTTTTCCCTGATAAGTCAGATAAGGGCGCAACTATAGACTAGATGGCAACAAATGTAGTTTAGGTATACAAACTGACTGGAATATTTTTTTCTCAAACAAAATAGTAGGCCTACACTTCATTATCAATATTAACCCATAAAATCATTCTCCTCTTAATAAAAACAGGTAGTATCTTCCGCCATCTAGCGGCGGATATTAGTATTGTATTTTGTTTGGCTGCCCAGCAGAGGGCGTGCTTAAACCTTTTAACTACTTCAGGCTACATGAGTGCAAAATGCTGAGCAACACTCAATACCTGTCAAACACCACCAGTCTTCAGACCGAGCAAACAGTTGAAGAGGGACAAACCGTTAAGGTTTGATAAAGCATTGTCCTCACAAAGAAAAAATTAAGAGTTTCAGCTCTATATCCTCCTTAACATAGACCTATCTTCTTCCACTGTGCTGTGACTTACATATTTGTGCCTTAGGTCATCTTCCCCATTTCCCCTAGTAGAGGTCAGAGACCTAGTCAGCTCATTTGGGCTACATTTCTTTAGCTTCCTTCAGCAGCCCAGATCTCTCAACCCCCCCCCCCCCCCCCCCCCCCCCCCCTCCTACCTCTCTCCTGTCCAAACACACACTCCTTTTCATAAGAAAATGTTATCTATTATGCACAGTGAAATAATCCATGACCCATATTAATCCTAATTAAAATGATTAGTACTCAACCCCTTGCCTCCACCACCATTCACATTGTTTTCCAGACTGAGTTTAAATCTCTTCTCTCATTTTTGCTACAGTCCTACAATGCAGTAAACTAGATTCCTGATTTACATAATGCCCTCTCTAAAAAAGAGGGCACAAACTCTCTCTCACACACACACCTAATGTACCCGGGTCTTCCACTTATCTCTCACTGTCCAGCCACTCTAACATAACCTTGGTCTCTACCTTAATCTAACTCTCATATTATCTAATCACTTGTGTCCAAGTCCAACAGGTACCATGTGAAACTGTGCCAACTATGGAGAGAGCTGACGTCACACTGGAAAAGTGGTACAGAGGACAGGAGGGGAGAATCCTAGCATTACAGCACAGTCTACTTCTAGGTGAACCACTTTCTGGGAGTAGAGGGACTGTCTTTGACTCACACATTTTCATTTTCTCACCAGTTTCAAACACATTTACATGCTTGGATGTGGAAAATCTGATTTATATAATTAACATGAGTTTAAAAATTAATTTCAAATGTGTACTCTATTTGTGGGTGCAGTTTCAGTAGTGGCCAGCAGACAGCAGATTGAATGGAGGGAGCTCAAATTGTGTGACAGGCTGACAGTTGCTCTGTAGACAGCTGTCGTGTGTGTTCAGGCCTACCAGTGGCTTCAGATGTTTACACATGCCATTGAGACATAATGCATTCCTTCCTCTTCTGCTCCAGTTCCCTCTTCCCCCATAAGGAGAAAAATGCTACAGTATCGCTCAAGACGTTTTAGGAATGCAGTGCAAGATATCATGGTGGTGACAGCACTGTATCATTTGCTATATTCTTTCCCATTATCTTCCTCCTTCATTATGTATGAAGTTAGAAGGCCTATGGTGGTGGCAGGTAGCCTAGCGGTTAGAGCGTTTGGCCAGTAAACGAAAGGTTGCCAGTTTGAATACCTGAGCTGGCAGGGTGAAAAATCTGTCAATGTGCCCTTGCGCAAGCCACATAACCATCATTTGCTCCAGGGGGGCAGTACTACTATGCCTTACCTACACAGTTCACGGCACCTATGTGGCTATATATATATATATATATATATATATATATTTGTTTTGCCTACATACAGTCTACAACTAGTTTCTTAAACTATTTGTTTTCTCACCACTATTCACCTTATGTGCACAACGTTGATTATAGGGCAGTCTTGTTTAGTCCAACAGGCCTATGTTGCTTAAATAATTATAAATACAGTTTGTTCCCAACTTTCTATCAACCTTGAATACCCGAATTGGAGTTATGCCTTTCAACCACTAGGGAAAGGCAGAGCGAGGTGGATTTTTTTCA
Organism: Salmo trutta; assembly: GCF_901001165.1. Lineage (NCBI taxonomy): Eukaryota > Metazoa > Chordata > Actinopteri > Salmoniformes > Salmonidae > Salmo > Salmo trutta. Next base: position 68,805,773 of record NC_042969.1, on the reverse strand, counting down.
AAGGTTAGTGCAATCCGGCATCCTTGGGCCATGGACATCACTCCCCAAAACCAAACCGTTTTAAAATGTCCACTTCAATGGGGGTAGGGACGTCCCAATGATCCCAGATAGCAAGGACCTATTTTCTAACTACAGAGAGGAGGGGCCGGTGAACATGGAATGAAAACCTACTTCGAGTTAAAAGCTGGTTTAAACACCAACGAAATTACGCAGACCGGGACGAAGGTCTAGAGAAGGTTCACAGCATATTACCGATCAAGAGGAGTTCCCACTTTGACAAAAATAAGAAAGCGACTTTAGTTTGTCCTGGCACGGTTTATGGTAGCCTGTTTAGAAAGGAGAGATGAGTCTCGGATCCTGATTGGAGTTGACAAGCGCGCTCCTCTACTGTATCCAGCCTTTCAACCCCTCTCTCCGAAACCAGGAAATCGTCGAGGTGTGCTTATCTTTATCCTGCTTGTGGATCGTAGGCTACCCCTTTGCGGGTAGATACATGTGTATCTCGCCGATATCGTCGTCTTTTATTTAATTGTTTTGCTTTTGAACCCGGGCTCAGATCTGAAGCCGAAAAAACTGCATCGGAGAGGATCTCTATTCTCGTCCAACAATGAGGTAAAGCGGGTCAAATCTGATCGGTCTGTTCATTGTGTTTATTTTGTTTTGGAACTACAATACAACAGTTTTGTGCGCTTGTAGTGCACGAGCATGGACGGTGCAAGTTTTTGTTTAGAGTCTGTCACATGATTTATCATGTAACACCGATAGATCTCGAACTGTTTCGGTAGTCTAGTTTGGACTCAAGATAGACTAAACATGTCATTAAAGTGACCGCCAGACTAGACCAACTTGTTTCAATGTAGAATACCTAATACAATGTTTCACTTTGTAGCCCAGTTGAATTTTGGAACGGGGCTGAGTGAGAGGAGAATCGGAGAAGTGCAAGCTGGAGCTGTGTCTGTCTGGTGTCAGTCAAAAATGTATATGACTCTGTCCCCTTGTCATACAGTAGTAGCCTGTTGCTCTGTCATAGTTGAACATTGTTTAGTGGCCTAATTCCAGTACATTAGGCCCAGTGGGCATTAGAGCGGGTAATTTGTACTTTACTTGAATAACAATTTGTGTCCCATAGTGATTTAGGTTTATCATGGAATCAAGATTTATTTGGGAAATGGGACTGCTGCTATCTGCAATGGTGCCCTGTGGTTGAGCACTCTTGTGTAAGCTGGGCATGGAGCAGTCTGGTCAGCTGGCTTGCCGTATAACACCACGTATCCATGCAACGTCTCTATTTTTTTCACTCTGGTAGTTGGCCAACCAGGGCTGTACACGGAACCAAATTGCGCCGAGCATGGAACACTCCAGTCTACAAATTCCACATCCTGTTGAAGCCTGTGCAGTTGGCAATTACACACTTTGAAGCAGACACTGGTTAGGCTTTTCTGGAATGTTATTTTTTTTCTTCTTCTGATTCAAACACAATGGCCCCTCGCATATGACCTGGGTATATGTACATTTGTATACTCTGACTCTATCCACAAGGTATATTTGTAGTATTTCCATAACCTGTGCAACGAGTTCTGTATCTTTAACCAATCTTGAATCTCTCACTGCTTTTGTAAAACCTAGTTGGGCAAGTAAGGCCTTGTATTGTTTTTAACCTGTTGCTGATCACTTTGGTTTACTTTGCTAAAACCAACACTGACCTCTAGGCCTACTAAATTGTCTCCGGCCCCACCTAAAGAGGTCATGTCATTTACCTTGCTTACATAATGGGTGAGGAATGTAATGTTGTCGGTCACATCATCAAGTTCATTGTCCTCCAGCATAGTCTACCGTATTTGAATGTTGACACAGAAGTGCAGCCAACTGGTTAAATGTTCCATGGTTTCTCCCAATATAGGTAGGCCTAGCCCTAGATCCTGAGCTGACCCAAATCTAATAAATAGAAACCTCAGTCAAAACATCCAAGGCAGTTTGTTACATGTTCTCTGTCCACCCTGGCTTTGCATACATTCTCCCTATAAACATAATCAGCTGAGCCTTTCTGGCCAGTTTCCTCCATGTTTCTCTCTGACTGTATGCACACTGACACACAGGAAATAAATCAGTCTTCATTAATAGCAGCTGGAGGATTCATTGTTAACAATGTGACACCTGCTGTGATTCGCTCCAGGTGTCTGACACTAAGTGACTCCCCCCTGGGCTGGGCTAGCATACAGTAGGCCTACGCAGGACACCCTTCAAGTGTAAGGTGGTTGTGAAACATGCCACATTTGATCTAACAAGTCATTCCATGCGCTGTGTTGAAACCAAATCAAATTTTATACAACAGGTGTAGGTAGACCTTACAGTAAAATGCTTACTTACCATGGTTGGAGTCAATTTGAATTGAAGACAGTCAATTTTGGAAGTAAACCAAAATTACAATTCAACAATCAAAAAAACTGAATTAGTTTTCACTACTCAATAAACTGAAAAGTACAAACTTTTTTATTTCAAAAGTTTAAAAACGTCAATTTTAAATTCAAATCACTTCCTGAATAGACTGCCTTCCATTTGAGTTAAGCCCAACATGGTTACTTACACCATATATACAAAAGTATGTGGACACCTCTTCAAATTAGTGGATTCGGCTATTTCAGCCACAACCGTTGCTGACAGGTGTATAAGATTGACCACACAGCCATGCAATCTCCAGAGACAAACATTGGCAGTCGAATGGCCTTACTGGAGAGCTCAGTGATGTTCAACGTGGCACTGTCATAGGATGCTACCTTTCCAACAAGTCAGTTCGTCAATTTCTGCCCTGCTAGAGATGCCCTGGTCAACTGTAAGTGCTGTTATTGTGAAATGGAAACGTCTAGGAGCAACAACGGCTCAACCGAGAAGTGGTAGTCCACACAAACTCAGAAAGGGATCGCAGAGTGCTGAAGCGTATAACGTGTAAAAAATTGTCTGTCCTCGGTTGCAACACTCACTACTGAGTTCCAAACTGCCTCTGGAAGAACTGTTCGTCAGGTTTCCATGGCTGAGCAGCCGCTCACAAGCCTCAGATCACCATGCACAATACCAAATGTCGGCTGGAGTGGTGTAAAGCTCGCCACCATTGGAAACACGTTCTCTGGAGTGATGAATCACACTTCATCATCTGGCAGTCCGATGGACAAATATGGGTTTTGCGAATCAAATTACATTTTATGACACATGCACCAAATACAGCAGGGGTAGATCTTACAGTGAAATGCTTACTTACAAGCCCTTAACCAACAATGCGTTAAGTAAAAAATAGATAAATAGAAAATAAAAGTAACAAATAATTAAACAGCAGCAGTAAAATGAACAAGTGAGGCTATTTACAGGGGGTACCGGTACAGAGTCAATGTGCATGGGTTAGTTGAGGCAATTGAGGTAATATGTACATGTAGGTAGCGTTAGTGACTATACAAAAATTATAAACAGAGAGTAGCAGCAGTGTAAAAGAGGGGTCTGGGTAGCCCTTTGATTAGCTGTTCAGGAGTCTTATGGCTTGGGGGTAGAAGCTGTTAAGAAGCCTTTTGGACCTCGAATTGGTTCACCTTTACCGCTTGCCGTGCGGTAGCAGAGAACAGTCTGACTAGGGTGGCTGGAGTCTTTGAATTTTTTGGGGACTTCTTCTGACACCGCTGAGTATAGATGTCCTGGATGGCAGGAAGCTTGTGATGTACTGGGCCGTTCGCACTACCCTCTGAAGTGCCTTGCGGTCGGAGGCCAAGCAGTTGCCATACCAGGCAGTGATGCAACCAGTCAGGATGCTCTCAATGGTGCAGCTGTAGAACCTTTTGACGATCTGAGGACCTATGCCAAATATTTTCAGTCTGCTGAGGGGGAAAAGGCTTTGTCGTGCCCTCTTCACGACTGTCTTGGTGTGCTTGGACCATGTTAGTTTTGTTGGTGATGTGGACACCAAGGAATTTGACGCTCTCAACCTGTTCCACTACAGCCCATTCGATGAGGATGGGGGTGTGCTCGGTCCTCCTTCTCCTGTAGTTCACAATCATCTCCTTTGTCTTGATCACGTTGAGGGAGAGGTTGTTGTCCTGGCACCACATGACCAGGTCTCTGACCTCCTCCCTATAGGCTGTCTCATTGTTGTCGGTGATCAGGCCTACCACTCTTGTCATTGGCAAACTTGATGGTGTTGGAGTTGTGCCTGGCCTTGCAGTCATGAGTGAACAGGGAGTACAGGAGGGGACTGAGCACGCACCCCTGAGGGGCCCCTGTGTTGAGGATCAGCGTGGCGGATGTGTTGTTCCCTACCCTTACCACCTGGGAGCGGCCCGTCAGGAAGTCCAGGATCCAGTTGCAGAGGGAGGTGTTTAGTCCCAGGGTCTTTAGCTTAGTGATGAGCTTCGAGGGCATTATGGTGTTGACCGCTGAGCTGATGCCAGGAGAACGCTACCTGCCCAAATGCATAGTGGCAACTGTAAAGTTTGATGGAGGAGGAATAATGGGGTTGTTTTTCATGGTTCGGGCTAAGCCCCTTAGTTCCAGTGAAGGGAAATCTTAATGCTCAGCATACACTGACATTCTAGATGATTCTGTGCTCCCAACTTTCAGCATGACAATGTCCCTGTGCACAAAGCGAAGTCCATACAGAAATGGTTTGTCGAGATCCGTGTGGAAGAACTTGACTGGCCTGCACAGAGCCCTGACCTCAACCCCATCGAACTCCTTTGGGATGAATTGGAACGCAGACTGCAAGACACCCACTAATGCTCATGTGGCTGAATGGAAGCAAGTCCCCGCAGCAATGTTCCAACATCTAGTGGAAAGCCTCCCCAGTAGAGTGCATGCAACAAGAGCTTCCAAAGGGGTGACCAACTCCATATCAATGCCCATGATTTTGGAATGAGATGTTCAATGAGCAGGTGTCCACATACCTTTGGGAAAGAGCTTGTACCCTACATGACCAATGACACAGAGTTAAAGAAGAATCGAAAACACAATAATGAGGCTATATACAAGGAGTACCATTACAATATCAATAGGCAGGGGTTTATTTTTTTCACCTTTATTAAACCATGTAGGCCAGTTGAGAACAAGCTCTCATGTACAACTGCGACCTGGCCAAGATAAAGCAAAGCAGTGCGACAAAAACAACAGTTACACATAAACAAACGCACAGTCAATAACACAATAGAAACATCCATGCACGGTGTGTGAAAATGTAGAAGAGTAGGGAGGTAAGGCAATAAAGAGGCGAAATGATTACAATTTAGCATTAACACCGGAGTGCTAGATGTGCAGATGATGATGTGCAAGTAGAGATACTGGGGTGCAAAAGAGCAAGAGGATAAGTAACAATATGGGGATGAGGTAGTTGGGTGAGCTGTTTACAGATTTGCTGTGTACAGGTACAGTGATCGGTAAGCTGCTCTGACAGCTGATGCTTAAAATTAGAGCGGGAGATATGACTCCAGCGATTATTTTTTTATTTTTGCAATTCGTTCCAGTCATTGGCAGCAGAGAACTGGAAGGAAAGGCGGCCAAAGTAGGTGTTGACTTTAAGTGACTAGGCATCAGGATATACTATACTGGGCTGGCAGGTAGCCTAGTGGTTAGTGTTGTACTAGTAAGCGAAAGGTTGCAAGATCAAATCCCCAAGGTAAAAATCTGTCGTTCTGCTCCTGAACAAGGCAGTTAACCAACTAGGCTGTCATTGAAAGTAAGAATTTGTTCTTAACTGACTTGCCTAGTTAAATAAAGGTCAAATATATACTGTATGTCTACAAGCAACAGCTCTCGCCAGTTTGACATTTTCCCCTTTCACTCTCTCCACGCTGAGCACATACTTATTCATTTTTTTGTTCAACATTGTAGTCATTTAGCAGACACTCTTATCCAGAGCGACTTACAGGAGCAATTAGGGTTAAATGTCTTGCTCGATTACTGGCCCAATCCCTTAACCGCTAGGCTACCTGGCGCCTTGTGTGTTTAGAGTAATAAAAGGCTGCTCTCATCAGTTTTTAAAATGTTCTCCTTTCACTCTCCATGCTGAGCACATGTAGTATTGATCTACTTAAAAGCAAGAACACCGATTCTGACTCACCTTCAGTCTCCTTTTATTTCTCTCACATCATTCTTTGTCTGCCTGACTGTATTGAAATGAGCTATGGAGCCCAGACTGGAAGGGCTATGGAGACCAGACTGGAAGGGCTATGGAGGCCAGACTGGAAGGGCTATGGAGCCCAGACTGGAAGGGCTATGGAGCCCAGACTGGAAGGGCTATGGAGGCCAGACTGGAAGGGCTATGGAGGCCAGACTGGAAGGGCTATGGAGGCCAGACTGGAAGGGCTATGGAGGCCAGACTGGAAGGGCTATGGAGCCCAGACTGGAAGGGCTATGGAGGCCAGACTGGAAGGGCTATGGAGGCCAGACTGGAAGGGCTATGGAGGCCAGACTGGAAGGGCTATGGAGGCCAGACTGGAAGGGCTATGGAGGCCAGACTGGATGGGCTATGGAGGCCAGACTGGATGGGCTATGGAGGCCAGACTGGAAGGGCTATGGAGGCCAGACTGGAAGGGCTATGGAGGCCAGACTGGAAGGGCTATGGAGGCCAGACTGGATGGGCTATGGAGGCCAGACTGGATGGGCTATGGAGGCCAGACTGGATGGGCTATGGAGGCCAGACTGGAAGGGCTATGGAGGCCAGACTGGAAGGGCTATGGAGGCCAGACTGGAAGGGCTATGGAGGCCAGACTGGATGGGCTATGGAGGCCAGACTGGAAGCCGGTGGCTAGTGTAGACTCACAGGGAGGGTATTCCACTTGCTACCCTCCCCTCCCCCTCTACCATCATCAGTGATCTTTTGACCCTGTGACCCCTGGTTGAGGAGTCAGGAGCTATTATGTCTGATGTTTAGGTGTTTGTCTAACTTTGTCTCTGTTTGACACAGTCATTAGTAACATTCATTGCTGTAATCATGTAGTTAAGAATTTTATGGCACAACGTCATTGTGTATTTGCCATCACTAATCATTTGGTGTATGTTGGTATGGTGATTTCTATGTCTCCATAAGTAAACTATTTCCTTAATTCCTTTGTTTATGAAAGTACATTCAGGTGGGTTCCCTGTACAAAAATCAATGGGATTCTCCCTCACCACAATGAGAGACCGTGTGGTAGTATCACCAAAGAATACTTTGCACATCATTTATACATTAACACTAAATGTCGCTGTGGCTGAGCAATCTGTGCCATGCATTATCACAAGCTCTCCCATTTAACGCTACTGGCCTTTTATGTCAACACCTGATCAACACTCCCCCATAACAATTTACCCCCATCGGTCCTCCTTGTTCTAGGGCAAATAAATAGGCCTTTATGTGGGGGCCTGCCTTGGGATTAGAAGCAGTGCACAATGTACAAAACCTTCTATTGTCTCAATAGTGCCAAATCCAGTTTCCTTGGTGGTTGTTGTGGGTTTTCTTCTATTACTAAGCATCTAGATTACAATATCCCCCTCCTTGTTCAGAGGTGTTACTCAGACGTATACAGTCTAGGCGTCTGTAGAATGGTGGGTAGGGCATGGTAAACCGGAAGCAACAATAGGGCTTTGTTCTTTGCCTCTGACAAAAGAATCCTCTTTACCCTCCTTTAGCATGGTACACTGACGGTGAATCAAACGCACGTGTCATATAATTAGGTACAACTCTCAATTCTATGAAATTGCGCAAACGCCAAACATATCGCAGTGTGTTGGGATAGCACTTAGCTCTGGAGCCTGCAGCCTTGCTGGCTCGGTCCTAGTGGCTATCAGAGGGTCTAATTAGCCGCTACTCTCTCAGGTTTGGGACACTCGTGCATATAGTGGAGGCACGTGTGAATAAGCAAATGGAGGGTCGAGGGTAAGGGGTGATTTGGGATTCAGCCTGACACTCCCATATTTACCATTTAGGTTCCTTCCCTCCACCCTAGCTAGTATCCTTCCACACACCCATATCCCTCATTCCCAATGCTCCCAGTTTCTCCTTTTATATCCCATCAGTGAGAAATGTAGTGCTGCAGCTGATCCATATAGATGCTGTAGGTCAGGAGGAAACTGTGTTCACAGAGCCACTGTTGCCTCTGGAACAACTGTCATCATATCCTCCTCCTGGTTCCCTGGGCAGCTCCAGGCCTTGGTTGGCTTTGTCCCAACGAGCCCAGGGCATCAGCATAGCTACACAGGGTACAAGTTGCACCGTCACTGTGGAGCTGTAGGTGAGCGACTAACCACTAGGCATTGGATACCATAGAATTAGGACCTAGAATAGTCATTTAATAGGATCTCTATGTTGGATACTCTAATAGTGGTTGCTGGCCATGGCTGAGACAGGCTGGGTCTTGTTGCAGTAGCCATGCTGTAATGATTTAATGCATGGTCAGCAAAGGCTGCCATTTCTCCTTCCTCCTCTTCTCTTTGTTTCATAACTCTCTCTTCCTCCCTAGGCAAATATTAATGTCTAGTGATTCACTGTTGTTCTGAATCAGATTGCTAATGGGCGCACACACACACACAGAGAGTAGGTTCAGGAGAGTGCCACTCCATAATGTGGCATAATGGGTGTCTGTGGAGAACGGTTTTATAGTGACAGCCATCGCACTCTCTCTGTCATGTCTACTGACTTTCCCCTACAGACATACATGAGGATGCTGAGAGTGCATTGACTGGATAAAAGCTATATTTTGGTTGAAAGATTTATATCGAGGCTCAAGCGATGCCACTGTGGGTTAAATAGATTGGGCATCGAAAACTATTTCCTGCATGGGCGACATTTTTGTGAATGAATAGCGAAGCGAATAATCGTGTTTACCGAAACTATCAGCTTTTGTGCTATCGCTGGGACTGGTTGCCTCTTCAGATCTCCCAGTTGGGTCTCTCCGTCTGATAATATCTATGTTGAATAATTCTAGGTTTTAGTCATTTGGATACCTTTTCAATGGGTAGTGAATTCTTGTATCGTCTCTATTGAATGTCCACAATGGGCTGTAACTGTAAAAATGACCACCTCATTCAAAAGGTAGACTTACTGATCCTCGTTCCATTGCTTCATTTTCAAGTAATAAGCATGTTCATGCATGAACTTTAGTGGCCACGAGGCAAGTTGAACCGTTTTGAAGACACCGTGCATACCATCAAAGAGTAGGGCAGCAACATTTGATAGATACATGATTTGATTGTGTACTTAAGATGAAAATGAGACTTCCTGTGTCTTGACCAGCGTTGACCCGTTTTGAGGATGGTGATAAAGGAATTTCCACTACTTCTACTCAGCATCTATACTGAACAAAAATATGAACGCAACAATTTCAACGATTTTACTGAGTTACAGTTAATAAAAGGAAATCAGTTAATTGAAAAACATTTATTAGGCCCTAATCTATTTATTTCACATGAATGGGCAGGGGCGCAGCCATGGGTGTGCCTGGGAGGGCATAGTCCTACCCACTTTTTTAATTTAAATGTTATCTTTATTTAACTAGGCGAGTCAGTTAAGAACAAATTCTTATTTTCAAGGATGGCCTATAACAGTGTGTTAACTGCCTTGTTCAGGGGCAGAACGACACATTTTTACCTTGTCAGCTCGGGGAGTCGATCTTGCAACCTTTCGGTTACTAGTCCAACGCGCTAACCACTAGGCTACCTGCCGCCCCACTTGCGGGCAAGGCCCACCCACTGGGAAACCAAGTCCAGCCAATCTGAATAACTTTTTTTTTTACCCACAAAAGGGCTTTATTACAGACAGAAATACTTCTCCGATTCTTCAGCTGTCCAGGTGGCTGGTCTCAGACGATCCATCAGGTGACGAAGCCGTATGTGGAGGTCTTGGGCTGGAGTGGTTACATGTGGTCTGCGATTGTGAGGCCGGTTGAACGTACTTCCAAATTCTTTAAAATGGCACATTTTAAAGTGGCCTTTTATTGTCCCCAGCACAAGGTGCACCTGTGTAATTTTCATGCGCTTTAATCAGCTTCTTGATATGCCACACCTGTCAGGTGGATGGATTATTTTGGCAAAGGAGAAATTCTCACTGACAGGGACTTCCACAATATTTGAGAAGCTTTTTGTGCCTATGGAACATTTCAGGGATCTTTTATTTCAGGTCATGAAACCAACACTTTAAATGTTATTTTTGTTCAGTGAAATATATAGCTAATGCTAAGTGTCAAGCCAGAGGCAGGCAGCACTCACAGACCTCCATAAAAGTGAGTTATCAACTCAATTTAGATTCTATCCTTCCTCGCTCCCTCTTTTGTGCACGGTGAGTTTCATACCCATAGCATATTCTCTGGAGATGTGGACATAGTTACATGTCTGGACAACAGATAGGGAGATGGTGGGGAGTTTCTCTTCATCTCTCACCCCCTAATGAGGGGGATCTTCTCCAAGGGGGTTTGCCGCCTCCTCTGCCTCCTTAGCTTCTCAGGGAGGATACGCTTCGACATGTAAAAGGAATTAAGCAAACGCAGAGAGGAGAGCGATGATTCGATGGTCCAAATAAGGGCATAGTGAGTGCCAGTCACAGCCCCCCCAGAGCGCTTCAGGAGCTGGAATGCTGCTTTTGCTCCTCGGCCTCTTTCAAGTGGTCAGAGGCCTGGCCCAGACAGCCAGGGAACGTTTCCACAACGTTGGAGAGACCTATTCCAGAGAAACTCAGGCACCGATGAGTCAGCACACAAAGAATGCTGACGCAAAGAATGCTGAGTGGTTTGAACTTGACTGAGGAAGAGAAAGTGAGAGAGTTGGTGCATAAGAGTTTGAGGCCGAACATAAGAGACAGAGAATGAGAGTCCGACACTTTGAGAGAGAGAGAGACAGGGAAAAAAGATAGCCAGCTAAGTCTGTGTCGCAGCATGCTAGGACCTGTGTGAGGGAGCAGGCACGCGGAAGGGAGGGAGACGGAGAGAAGGATAGAGTTAGGAAAGTTACCAGCAGTAGGCCAAGGATTACCACAGGGGCCCTGGTCCTCCTCAATCTTTAGTCTGGGGCTTCAGTAGTCAGCCAGTCACTCCATATGGTTAGCCTCTTACAAATACCTGTACTTCAAGGGTCTGAGGTATGCGGTCCATCTTCACAACTGTTTATTTGGACAGCATTAAATAACTTAGGCTGTACGCTTAAGAGGATGCTCTGTGTTTTTGTATTTGAGAGATTAACACTACTTGTTATTCAGTGAAGTTACCGTCTGTGTCCCACTGTGTGTCAGTGTCACTTGGGCCAGAGGTATCACTGAGTCTGTGATGTCACTGACAGCCCTGTACTTGACTGGAGGGTAAATTCATTGAGGACAATACAGTCAGATGACACTGGTAACTTCAACTGTCAGTGTAATTTTTGAGCCAAAACGAATGCAATTGTTTATGTTTTTGTACATAAACTGGATAAGAGGTCACACGGTTGGTCACCTATGCCCCTGTCGTTTGTGTGTGTACTCACCTGGTGATGCTAGAGAGAGTCCCAGGTTGTGAGCTGTATCCTAGAGAGACAGGACCAGGTTATTTCTACTCTGCTTTTAAGAATGTGTGATATCGGTATCTGCATCATCATCATCCACCACATGGAACTGTGGTCTATATTTCTATCAAGGCTGAGAGGGGGAGTTAACGTTGCTTTACTTTTCATTGTTTTAGCTCTCACTTCAAATGAGATGTTTTTCAAAGCGTTTTAAAGCGGGCTGAGAGGGAAGAGGACCTATGAGTGAAATAACATTTGCTCACATTTCCAATAGGCGTGAAGTCCTCCTGAGATCTGAATAAACTGAACTGTGATACCTGTTATTCATTCCCTTTAGTCATGTTCAATATGACTCATGATTTACGACTCAAACTCTTATCTTTGGAAAAATAAAAAGCTTTTAGAGTAGAGCACCGTTATTGATTTGTATATGACTGTATCTGTGACCAAATTAGAGCGCAATACCGATTTTTGTATTGATCTGTTGATGTGATGTGCTAAACTGGACAATTTGTCTGGCATGAATGACCACAAGGCACAATGGCAGGACATGGCAAGCACTTAACATACTTTTGTATAGATAGTGTATGTGGACACCCCTTCAAATTAGTGGATTCAGCTATTTCAGCCACACCCGTTGCTGACTGGTGTATAAAATCAGGTACACAGCCATGCAATCTCCATAGCAAACATTGGCAGTAGAATGGCCTTACTGAAGAGCTCAGTGACTTTCAACATGGTACTGTCATAGGATGCCACTTTTCCAACAAGTCAGTTTGTCATTTTTTACCCTGCTAGAGCTGCCCCGGTCAACTGTATGTGCTGTTATTGTGAAATGGAAATGTCTAGGAGCAACGACGGCTCAGCCGAGAAGTGGTAGTCCACACAAGCTCACAGAACAGGACCGCAGAGTGCTAAAACGCTTAGCGTGTAAAAACCATCTGTCCTCGGTTGCAACTAGAGGTCGACCGATTAATCGGAATGGACGATTAATTATGGCCGATTTCAAGTTTTCATAACAATTGGTAATCGGCATTTTTGGACATGATTGTGGCCGACTACATTGCACTCCATGAGGAGCCTGCATGGCAGGCTGACTACCTGTTACGCGAGTGCAGCAAGAAGCCAAGGTAAGTTGCTAACTAGCATTGATTGTTTTTTATAAGATAAGTTCAATCTTAACATAATCACTAGTTAACTACACATGGTTGATGATATTACTAGTTTATCTAGCTTGTCCTGCGTTGCATATAATGGATGTGGTGCCTGTTAATTTCTCATCGAATCACAGCCTACTTCGACAAACGGGTGATGATTTAACAAGAGCATTCACGAAAAAAGAACTGTCGTTGCACCAATGTACCTAACCATAAACATCAATGCCTTTCTTTAAAATCAATACACAAGCATATATTTTTACACCTGCATATTTAGTTAATATTGCCTGCTAACATGAATTTCTTTTAACTAGGGAAATTGTGTCACTTCTCTTGCGTTCCGTGCAAGCAGTCAGGTTATATGCCGCAGTTTGGGCCGCCTGGCTCGTTGCGAACTGTGTGAAGACCATTTATTCCTAACAAAGACCGTAATTAATTTGCCAGATTTGTACATAATTATGACATAACATTGAAGGTTGTACAATGTAACAGCAATATTTAGACTTGGGATGCCACCCGTTAGCTAAAATACGGAACGGTTTCGTATTTCACTGAAAGAATAAACGTTTTGTTTTCGAAATGATCGTTTCCGGATTTGACCATATTAATGACCTAAGGCTCGTATTTCTGTGTGTTATAATTAAGTCTATGGTTTGATATTTGATAGAGCAGTCTGACTGAGCGGTGGTAGGCAGCAGCAGGCTCGTTAGCATTCATTCAAACAGCACTTTCGTGTGTTTGCCAGCAGCTCTTTGCTGTGCTTCAAGCATTGAGCTGTTTATGACTTCAAGCTCCTGAGATTAGGCTGGTGTAACCGATGTGAAATGGCTAGCGGGTTGCGCGCTAATAGCGTTTCAATCGGTGACGTCACTTGCTCTGCAAGGACCGCGGCTTTTGTGGAGTGATGGGTAACGATACTTCGAGGGTGGCTGTTGTCGATGTGTTCCTGGTTCGAGCCCAGGTAGGAGCGAGGAGCGGGACGGAAGCTATACTGTGACACTGGCAATACTAAAGTGCCTATAAGAACATCCAATTTTCAAAGGTTTATGAAATACAAATGGTATAGAGAGAAATAGTCCGATAAGTCCTATAATAACTACAACCTAAAACTTGTTACCTGGGAATATTGAAGACTCATGTTAAAAGGAACCACCAGCTTTCATATTTCTCATGTTCTGAGCAAGGAACTTAAACATTTGCTTTTTTACATGGCACATATTGCACTTTTACTTTCTTCTCCATTCTTTGTTTTTGCATTATTTAAACCAAATTGAACATGTTTCATTATTTATTTGAGGCTAAATTGATTTAATTGATGTATTATATTAAGTTAAAATAAGTGTTCATTCAGTATTGTTGTAATTGTCACTATTACAAATAAAATAAAAACAAATCGGCCGATTTAATTGATATTTGCTTTTTTTGGTCCTCCAATAATCGCTATTGGCGTTGAAAAATCATAATCGGTCGATCTCTAGTTGCAACAGTCAGTACTGAGTTCTGCCTCTGTAAGCAATGTCAGCACAATAACTGTTTCTTCGGGAGCTTCATAAAATGGGTTTCCATGGCTGAGCAGCCGCACACAAGCCTAAGATCACCATGCGCAATGAATAACTATGTATAGTCACTTTACCCCTTTATGTACAAATTACCTCGACTAACCTGTACCCCCGCACATTGACTCAGTACTGGTACCCCCTATATATATAGCCTCATTATTGTGTTTTTGTTTATTTAGTAAATATTTTCTTGACTCCATTGTTGGTAAGGGCTTGTAAGTAAGCATTTCACGGTAAGGTCTACACCTGTTTTTATTTGGCGCATTTGACAAATAAAAGTGTCGGCTGGAGTGGTGTAAAGCTCGCTGTCAATGAACTGTGGCGCAGTGGACGCACTTTCTCTGGAGTGATGAATCACGCTTCACCATCTGGCAGACCAATGGATGAATCTGGATCTGGCGGATGCCAGGAGAACGCTACCTGCCTGAATGCAGAGTGCCAACTGTAAAGTTTGGTGGAGGAGGAATAATGGTCTAGGGCTGTGTTTCATTGTTTGGGCTAGGCCCCTTAGTTCAAGTGAAGGGAAATCTTAGTGCTACAGCATATTTCCTGTTTCAGCATGACAATGCCCCCGTGCACAAAGCGAGGTCCATACAGAAATGGTTTGTTGAGATCAGTGTGGAAGAACTTGACTGGCCTGCACAGAGCCCTGACCTAAACTCCATCAAGCACCCTTGGGATGAATTGGACCGCCGATTGCGAGCCAGGCCTAATCGCCCAACATCAGTGCCCGACCTTACTAGTGCTCTTGTGGCTGAATGGAAGCAAGTCCCTGCAGCAATGTTCCAATGTCTAGTGGAAAGCCTTCTCAGAAGAGTGGAGGCTGTTATAGCAGCAAAGGGAGGACCAACTCCATATTAATGCCCATGATTTTAGAATGAGATGTTCGAGTGTCCACATACTTTTGGTCATGTAGTGTATGAGTGTCCAACATGTTCTGCCAGATTAACAGAGAGATAGAAAGCCAAAGTTGAACAAGTGGAGGGAAATTGTTTAGCGGAGGGCTTGAGCCCAAAAAACGGTAGACTGATTTTAACTGGTAGCCTAAGTATGAACGCAGAGATGAAGAAGAGGATTGAGGGATTAAGAGGGACGATGGGGGCCAGATGTGGAGACTAAGAGAGGGGGAGGAAGAAAATGAGTGTGGAGAAGCATGGTGGGATGGCCTGGTAAACAGAGAGGGAGAGCCACTGGACCTGACTGTACTTGTCAGTACAAGCTCTGAGCAAAGCCTTATACAGACATTTCTTAGAGCGTGTGCCCCAGTCGTGCACTGCAGTTTCCTGTTAACCCCTCACTGACTGAGAAACTATAGGCTCCCATTCCGGCTCCAAATGTCAGTGTTGGCTAACTTGGAGTTTCTGTCTTTTTTATTTTAATTCTCAGCTAAACATGGTCTTTGAGTTTGGTTTATTGGTTCTCCTGAAGGCGTTGTCTGTCTATTCAGGCCGTAAACTTATCTTAATGTTATTATCATAATGTTATCAGTTAGGTTGCTAGGAGCCTATAATTTGTCATCTTGACAGACAGGATATTTTCATAACCTTTGCATGCAATAGCACTTGGTTATGATCTTAACATGTGCAGTAGCCACAGCTAATGTTTCAAGGGTATGTGAAAATTCCTCAGATTAAGACTGAAAATGACCATTGCCTGGTTGAGTTATTTTAATGTTCAGCCAGTGGCTCTCACAGTACACTCTCACAGGTTAAATGAACTAGTCAGCTAGTTAACACTTAGCTTAACTACTAGTCTAGACTCTTAGCTAACCTTCAAGGACTGCATTATGTGTTGTTTGGACACTGTCACAGGAATAAGTTGTTTTTGGTATTTATTTTTCATGGTTCATTCAGAAGCTACCGTGTGAAAAACGTGTAGCATCCTGCCAACCTCTCGGACTCTGTCGACGTATGCACACACATGTAGTCTCAATATCTGTAGATGTATCAATAATTCACTGCTCACTCTATCCTCCTGAGCCTATGCTTTCTCTCATATTAAAAATGCATCCGTTTCCCAGTCCTTTTCTCTGTACCTTCCCAGTTAGCAGCAGCCCTCACCGCTCTATACCTGGGTGGGTCACGTTCACTGAAAACAAATGTGAGAAAACCTTTTGAAATAGAATATTGGCATACTCGCTAGATAAGTTCAGCTGGCACCTCTGTTTCTGTGCTTAGTGACCACAATCCACGTCTCTTTCCTCACACCGTTATGTCCCCAGCCAGGGACATCTTTATTTTTCCATCTATTAACTTCTTTCTTCACCTACCTTACCTAACAAACATTTGGGTCAGCAGTGAGCACATGAGTGTGTAAACTTGAAAGGGTGTGCGTTTGTGTGTGTGCGTGTTCACTAGTCAGGCTGAGTCAACCCTTATTAGGCATTGCTGGGAGCAAGAGGTGGGCTGTGGCTACAGAGCTATGTCACAGGAAGTGGGAGATTGTATCACGGGATGGAGGGAGAGGAGAGGAGGAGTGGGAAAAGAGATTGATAAAGAAAATGAGTCTGCTCTTCCTGGTTCTCTCTCGACTAGACTAGCCTTTGGCAAAAAGAACCTTGGCTACACATGTACTGCAATGTGAACTTCGGAGGTAGTGCAGGGCAGTGTGAACACAATTGTCTCCTTGAGCCAACACTCATACAGGACAAATTGTTATAGCATAATAATGTTTTTGAAACAGCTGAAATGTCTAGACGTTTCAATTATTTGTCTTGAGTTATTACCTGAAATTGTAGTAACAGACAGTTACACCTGAAATTGTCGCAATTGCTTTTACCTCAGTGACTTCCATGATATTGATAAAAGGAAGCCTGGTTTGTTCTAAGGTAACTTTTTTAATACGGTAGCTAGTGTCAGCCTAAGAGCTCCAGATAGCTGTTGTTCAGCTAAACGTCAGCATTCAGCTACTGCCAGCACGTTTTACGTAAGCATTCAGAAATTATACTGAACAAAAATATAAATGAATCCATTTCAAAGATTTTACTGAGTTACACTTCATATAAGGAAATTGGTCAATTGAAATAAGTTCATTAGGCCCTAATCTATTGATGTTGTTAGCTTTAGACTGTTCTCTCTGCTTCCGCATGGCAAGCGGTACCGGAGCATCAAGTCTGACACCAACAGGCTCCTGAACAGCTTCTATCCCCAAGCCATAAGACTGCTAAATAGCTAATAAAATGACTACATAGACTATCTGCATTGACTCCTATTTTATTTTTGTACTGTCTCTATGCACATTCTACACACTCACACACCATGACCAACACACACCGCTCCTCAGACTCATCTCTCGTAGTTGGAATAGGGACTCTGTCACTCTGTCACTCACTCAGCCTTGTCTGAAGGTCAGGGACTTCTCCTTTATGTGTGACTAGGGGAGTGTGTGAGCCTTGATATGAGCCAGAGTATCGGGGTGGCCCTCACTATCTGTCTGTCATTGTCACCATGTCTGGCTCTAGTCAGTAACACTTGTCTGTCAGTGCCACTGCACATAAGCCTACTTGCATAACACTGTAGTTCTCTCCTATAGATTGGTTTGTATTTCTAGTATTCTCTAAAATTTGTTTACTTTCTATTATAGACCAGGGGCTGCGAAATGCCAAGGTTTCTATTAGCTGGTACATTTCCCTAAGAACAGGTTGCATTTCCAGTGTTATGTTGCTGTCTGAATAGTTTTTCTGTTGGCGTTGATGCAAAGCTGTCCCGGGAGCCCACATGGCAGTCGGCTATGGGGGTGGTGTAGTGCAGCTGGAAGGTTTCAGAGCTGGAACACGACAGAGTTTTCTGTCTTTGTCCACCTCTGTTGTTCCCAAACTATCTTATTTTGGATCAAACCTACACTACCGTTCTAATTATATATATTTTTAATTCTACTTGCACGCACACAGAAATGAGTAACATGGACGGCCACATATTAGCTTATGTTGATTGGACTAAATCGTTTTTAGTATATTTTGTTGTCACTGTATTAGACTAAGCAGAGGTGATTTGATGATGTTGAAATGGTGCTGGAATAGTGGAGGCAGCTCCTGTTTTCTTTGCTACTTGCGGTAACTCTCTGTCGTTCTAAATCAGTAGTTGTTTAGTAGTCGGAAACATTAAGTTGATTGACCATGCGGTATGTCATGTAACTATTTGTTACATGCAATATGTTTTGTGGACTTCACCGGACAGATGTTGCCCTCCGGTTTTGTGATGAAACAAAGGTGTGTTTGAATTTATTACGCCACTGCCTTCCTATTGTCTGGGCCTTTAGGCCTATATATATATATATATATATATATATATTACGCTGTCATTATATATATATATATATATATATATATATATATATATATATATATATATATATATATATATATTACGCTGTCAAGGTTATAAAGCAAACAACACAAATATCACAACACATACACTACCGTTCAAACGTTTGTGGTCACTTAGAAATGTCCTTGTTTTTTAAAGAAAAGCACTTTTTTTGTCCATTTAAAATAACATCAAATTGATCAGAAATACAGCATAGACTGTTAATGTTGTAAATGACTATTGTAGCTGGTAACGGCTGATTTTTAAGGGAATATCGACATAGGCGTACAGAGGCCCATTATCAGAAACCATCACTCCTGTGTTCCAATGGCACGTTGTGTAAGCTAATCCAAGTTTATCTAGTCTAAAGAAGGCCAGTTTGATTGCTTCTTTAATCAGCACAACAGTTTTCAGCTGTGCTAACAGAATTGCAAAAGGGTTTTCTAATGACCAATTAGCCTTTTAAAATGATAAACTTGGATTAGCTAACACAACGTGCCATTGGAACACAGGAGTGATGGTTGCTGATAATGGGCCTCTGTACGCCTATGTAGATATTGTATTAAACATCAGCCGTTTCCAGCTACAATAGTCATTTACAACATTAACATTGTCTACACTGTATTTCTGATCAATGTTAGGTTATTTTAATGGACAAAAAATGTGCTTTTCATTCAAAAACAAGGACATTTCTAAGTGACCCCAAACTTTTGAACGGTAGTGTACCTCCTTAAATTAGCCATTTAATGTGTCGTTACATGAAAAGAGTGCCTTTTGCATCCCTTTTGATATTTTAAGTAGAAATTGTGGACCAATATTGAATTTTATAAGCCTGTTATATAAAAAAAAAGTGCATTTTTAATATAGACCACATGGAGAATGCAAAAAATATTTAAATATGAATAAAGACTTGCTAAAGTGCCAAAATTCTTCATTTTGACATGTCCCTCTGTGCATCCTCTGTGATTTTAACCCACTTAACCCCAACGTTTTCAGCAGTGTAAAGCCCTAGTTATTTTGTTGTTTTGACGAAGATTATTATTTATTTCAGCTTGTTCTACTCTTTTTGGCCATTTTTCTGGTGTTTTGTGGTGGCGAAATAAGCGGGTCGAGTACAACACGTCAACCCTATTACCCATAAATAGACGTGTTTTAGCCCTATTACCCATAGATAGACGTGTTTTAGCCCTATTACCCATAGGGTTGACGTGTTTTAGCCCTATTACCCATAGGGTTGACGTGTTTTAGCCCTATTACCCATAGATAGACGTGTTTTAGCCCTATTACCCATAGATAGACGTGCTTTAGCCCTATTACCCATAGGGTTGACGTGCTTTAGCCCTATTACCCATAGATAGACGTGTTTTAGCCCTATTACCCATAGATAGACGTGTTTTAGCCCTATTACCCATAGATAGACGTGTTTTAGCCCTATTACCCATAGATAGACGTGTTTTAGCCCTATTACCCATAGGGTTGACGTGTTTTAGCCCTATTACCCATAGATAGACGTGTTTTAGCCCTATTACCCATAGGGTTGACGTGTTTTAGCCCTATTACCCATAGGGTTGACGTGTTTTAGCCCTATTACCCATAGATAGACGTGTTTTAGCCCTATTACCCATAGATAGACGTGTTTTAGCCCTATTACCCATAGGGTTGACGTGTTTTAGCCCTATTACCCATAGATAGACGTGTTTTAGCCCTATTACCCATAGATAGACGTGTTTTAGCCCTATTACCCATAGGGTTGACGTGTTTTAGCCCTATTACCCATAGGGTTGACGTGTTTTAGCCCTATTACCCATAGATAGACGTGTTTTAGCCCTATTACCCATAGGGTTGACGTGTTTTAGCCCTATTACCCATAGATAGACGTGTTTTAGCCCTATTACCCATAGATAGACGTGTTTTAGCCCTATTACCCATAGATAGATGTGTTTTAGCCCTATTACCCATAAGGTTGACGTGTTTTAGCCCTATTACCCATAGGGTTGACGTGATTTAGCCCTATTACCCATAGATAGACGGGCTAAAAATGTTTTAGCAATTTATACATTTTTGTGAAGCTTGCATTCAATTGCCACTCCCTGTTACACACAAGTTTCCATTCCCCCTGTCACAAGAAGATCCATGGCTGATTTGTCAACCCTGTACTTTATTTAGCACTTAATTGATCATCACCGTGGCCCGAGCCTACCTTTTTTTTTTTATCATGTTAAAAGTAGGTGAAATCTAAAGTAATTTTTTTTGACCAAGTTACACTTCTGAAAAGGCGCTGACTTGGTGGAATGATGACCCTTCTGCATTCCTGCTTTCTCTTTTTCTCCCTCTCTGTGTCTCTATTTTATTCATTTTACTAGGCAAGTCAGTTGAGAACAAATTCTTATTTTCAATGACGGCCTAGGAACAGTGGGTTAACTGCCTTGTTCAGGGGCAGAATGACAGTGTTTTATCTTGTCAGCTCGGGGATTCGATCTTGCAACCTTTCGGTTACTAGTATAGCGCTCTAACCACTAGGCTACCTGCCGCCCCGTATCTATCTGGTCTGTCTTTCCTACTCCATCTCTTCCCTCACGATGTCTCTCTCTTTCATACATGCACTAACATCTGGTAAATGCATTGGTGCATATTCTCACAATATACATGTCAAGGGAGGACCTAAACTTAGACTATACACTCACAGGCGTATAAATGGCCTGTTGATTGTGCTGAAGAGACACCATTCAATATGGTGTATTACCTGTTGTTTCCTCCCTTCATTAAGAGTGTATTGAGTTGGCTTGCATCAGTGCTCGGGGGTCCATTGACAGCCATAGTGTGACAGTGGCTGGGTGAGTTTGAACAGAGCAACTGGACGCTGGCCTGTATGGACTGGCTCAACTCTCAAGCATGTCTTGTTTATGGCAGCATGTGACCTAGCTCATTTTTCTGATTCTTTCTTTCTCTCCCTCTCTTCTCCCCTCCCTCTCTTCCTACCCTGCTGTCCTCCACCATATTTTCCCTGGTTCCCTCCTTCTCCATTATTAGCCCCCCTTTCTCTCTCTAGCTCTCTATCTATTCAACTCGAAGCTTTTTTTGCATAATAAATCATTACACTGTCTCTCCCTTAGTGAGTCCAGTATCTGCCAGGCTCGGGCCACGGTGATGATCTATGATGATGGGAATAAGATGTGGCTCCCGGCAGGAACAGGGCCTCAGACTTTCAGCAGGGTCCAGATCTACCACAACCCCTCCACTAACGCCTTCAGAGTGGTGGGACGCAAGATGCAGACAGATCAACAGGTAGAGTGCGTGTGTGTCTATATTTACAGTATCTATGACAATGGGTTTTAGTCTGTGTGAATGCTTGTTTCACAGATTGTGTGTGTTTGGTCTTGTGTGAGGTTGTACATCATCAACAGCTTCACACCTCTAGTACCAACAAGCCTAGCCAGCTGGAGAGCTGTGAATCAGCCCTTTATCCACCTATGGCCATGCGCAGGCAGGCTAACACCCACTAACCACCTTTGTGACGCAAGCACAAACACCCTACCCCAGGTTCTATGTGCTGGTTCAAAGAGCTGTGTTCTGCCTCCTGTAGTTCCTCCGTCAGGGCCAACAGGCTAGTACAGGCCTGGGTGAGACCTATCAATACTTACAACTCCTGTACTGTCACTGCTTTAACAATAGAACAAGGCAAACAGCACTATATATACTGAACAAATGTATAAACACAACATATAAAGGTGGTCCCATGTTTCATGAGCTGAAATAAAAGATCCCAGACATTTTCCACATGCACAAAAAGCTTTTTTCTCTCCAATTTTGGGCACAAATATTTTTATATCCCTGCTAGTGAGCATGTCTCCTTTGCACAGATAATCCATCCACCTGACAGGAGTGGTAAATCAAGAAGCTGATTAAACAGCATGATCATTACACAGGTGCACCTTGTGCTCGGGGCAATAAAAGGTCATTCTAAAATGTGCAGTTTTGTCACACAACACAATGCCACAGATGTCTCGAGTTTTGAGGGAGTGTGCAATTGGCATGCTGACTGCAGGAATGTCCACCAGAGCTGTTGCAAGATCATTTTGTTCATTTCTCTACCATAAGCCGCCCCGTTGTTTTAGAGAATTTGGCAGTACATCCAACCGGCCTCATAACCGCAGACCACGTGTAACCACAACAGCCTATGACCTCCACGTCCGACTTCTTCACTTGTGGGATCGTCTGAGACCAGTCACCCGGACAGCTGATGAAACTGAGTATTTCTGTCTGTAATAAAGCCCTTTTGTGGGGGGAAAACGAATTCCAATTGGCAGCATGCCCTCCAAGACCCACCCATGACTGCACCCCTGCCCTGTCATGTGAAATACATAGATCAGGGTCTAATGAATTTATTTAAATTGACTGATTTCCTTATGAACTGTAACTCAGTGAAATTGTTGCATGCTGCATTTATATTTTTGTTCAGTAGAGATACAGTATCTCACCATCCCATCCCTCTCTCTCTTCCCCCTCTCCTGCTCTCTCTCCGTACCATTCTTTCTTTAAACATCCAGTCGCCTGAGTGTTTCCCATAGACGTATCTTAAAGTGGATTATGTTTCCTGAGAGGTATTTGGCCAGCTCAACCATTTCCTGTGACAATTAAGGAAGCCTTCTCCCTCTCTATGAGTATCTCTGTCCCCCTCCCTCTGTGTCTGCTTCTATCTCTCCCTGACTCTTTTGGTGCAGGGAGTTTAGGCGCTCGCTCGCTCCTCCGCTCTGTGGAATTCAGGGGTTTTAAAACAAATAGAGAAACGATGCATCAGCACATTCAAACTGAGTCACTCAAACCCAGAGCACCATGGCCTGTATTGAATCACCAGGCTGGTGCCACCTGCTGGACTGATATAGACCTAGAGTGCATTTCTCTTGTCCAAACTGGCTTCCTCTCCTTGATCTGAAAGCACAGGCTAAGTGCAATGTGGAAAAAGCTTTCAATTAGGAAGATGGAAGAGAGGATACCATGCCACATAAGACTGAGATGCACCCTAAACACTAACACTTAGGGTTGGGCGATATATCATGATTACTGGTATGGATCCACATACCGGTATGGATTTTTTATCACTGAGTGTTTGTATTAAGGTCTAATATTGCCATTACACATGTAGTTCCTTCCATACAACCTGAGTAAGGACCGTTCACTTCTCTAAAATCTGCAGCTTGTCCATTTCAACTATACAGAGCATCACCTTGTTTCTTGATAAAGAAGTGGGATATGACGTGGATGTCGATTTAAGGCAGCCCCCCGCACCTCTGTGATTCAGAGGGGTTGGGTTAAATGCAGAAGACACATTTCAGTTGAATGCATTCAGTTGTACAACTGACTAGGTGTCCCCCTTTCCCTTATCCATGATATGCCAATGTTGGGAGTGTCATGACTCGTGTCTTGACTCCGACCCTCTTCTCTCTAAGGTGGTGATTAACTGTCCGATTGTGAAGGGCCTGAAGTACAATGAGGCCACGCCCAACTTCCACCAGTGGCGGGACGCGCGGCAGGTGTGGGGGCTCAACTTCGGTAGTAAGGAGGATGCTGCCCTCTTCGCCAGTGGAATGGCCCATGCACTGGAGGTGCTCAACTCCCTGGCAGACGCAGGTACTATTAGAATGGATTTTACATGTAGCCTCAACATACATGACAACATGCTTTACAATACCTAAAGGCACAGCACAGTCTGAGAAAGAATTGAGAGAGATGCATGTGTGGAAACATGAGCATGACTTGCATCTCACAGCTTTTTTAAGTCATACTAAGAAAATCTCTTTATCTGCAGGTTACGCTACCCTCCCCCGCCCAGTGTCAAATGGACCCTCCCCAGAGGAGCTGGAACAGCAGCGGAGGTACCAAGTGTGGGATATCCGGGGGGGGAAGTACAGTACACTCACCTTTACTTCCACATTGAGTTGTAATTAAGGGTCAGTACCGGTATCAAGACAAGACAGTTTCATATGACCAGTCCCACTGACACGGTTTTACATAACCACACTGACTCAGAGGATTTGTCAGCATTAGCCTTACGCCGCTTAGCCTTCAGCCAGCCTCTTGAGATCGGAGGTTGAAAAGCTAAAGAAGGTCAACTCCTCTTTGACATCGAAATCCATCCTTTCCTACCTCTTCCTGTGGACCCCACAATCACCAAGGATACGTCCAGCTTTACCCCTAACCTCATTTAGTCTAATGGGCAATATGACACAGTTTGGAGACTCTGGGATAGGCTGGCAAGGTTGTCCATCAAATGGTGGTAGTAATGGTCACAAATATGATTGTCACGATGGCGCCGACAGAGAAGGGCGACATCTTACGAGTTCCAAGTCGTTTGCTATATAGTGACTTTTATTGTGTTTCTTTACTTTTCTTGTACAGAAAGTTCATAGTATTATCACATATGACCGCCAAGCACTTCTGGAAACCAGATTGATAGTTACTAACCTCGATTTTGACTTCAACTCCAACTCAGCTGTTCCACTGTTCATACCGGACCCTATTACCGTTGTTCCATGGGCTACCAAAAATCTGCCGGCCTAGACGCGAGACGAAGTGGAGACGAGGTGGAGTTGATTCTATTAGCGAATGTTCAGTCACTTGAGAATAAGAAAAAGACTTGAAAAGCTGCAATATTATGTCTTACTGAAACGCTATGCACGTAGTACTCGGTGGATTCTCCATGCAGCGGCAGGATCGGCCGGTGGCTTTGGGGAAGTCGAAAGGAAATAGAGTTTTTTCATAAATAACAACTGGTGTGCTGCTTCAAGTGTGAAGGAAATCTCTAGCAATTTTTTTTTACTTGTAATTATTATTTATTTGTTTATTTTACCCCTTTTTCTCCCCAATTGGGAGTTACATATCCAATTGGTAGTTACAGTCTTATCCCAACGCTGCAACTCCCGTATGGGCGAGACGAAGGACGAGAGCCGTGCGTCCTCCGAAACACGACCCCGCCAAGCCGCACTGCTTCTAGACACAATGCTCGCTTAACCCGGAGACCAGCCGCACTAATGTGTCGGGGGAAACACCGTACACCTGGCGACCATGTCAGCGTGCATTGCGCCCAGCCTGCCACGAGTCGCTAGAGATTTTGTTCACCTGATAGAGATAGACACATTTATTTAAATATATATAAATAAATGTGTCTGAGGCCACTCTTCAAAATGTGCAGTTTTGCCACACAACACAATGCCACAGATGTTTCAAGTTTTGAGTGACTGTGCAATTGGCATGCTAACTGTAGGAATGTCCACCAGAGCTGTTGCCAGATAACTTAATATTAATTTCTCTACCATAAGCTGCCTCCCAACATTGTTTTAGAGAATTTGGCAGTACGTCCAATATATGAACAGTTACTCAGTAAAATCTTTTAAATTGATGCATGCTGTGTTCAGTATGCATGCTGTGTTCAGTATTGTTCAGTATAGAATACCTCATGGTAAATTGCAGGCCCTTTTATCTAAGAGTTTTCATCTGTAATTATCATGGCAGTCTACATCCCTCCACAAGCCAACACCCCTCTGGCACTCAATGAACTGTATGGGGCTTTAACACGGGGGACATAAAACCGTCCTACCTGACTTCTACCAACACGTCTGCTGCTCCAGTAGGAGTGCTAATACTCTAGACTACTTTTATTCTACCCACATAAGTGCTTACAAGGCCCTCCCCCGTCCTCCCTTCGGCAAATCTTAGCATGACTCCATTCTCCTGCTTCCTGTTTACAAACAAACTCAAACAGGAAGTACCAGTGATGCACTCAATACGGAAGTAGTCGGATGAAGCAGACGCGAGGATACAAGACTGTTTTGCTAGTACAGACTAGGATGTGTTCCGGGATTCATTCGATAGCATTGACGAGTTTATCACAACAGTCACGGGCTTCATCAATAAGTGCATTGGTGATGTCATCCCCACGGTGACTATAAGAACATATCCATACCGTAAACGATGGATTACAGGCAATATCCGCGCTGGGCTAGAGCTGCTGCTTACAAGGAACGGGACACGGACATAGACGCATACAAAAAAGGACAATATAGGAGGAAGGTGGAATACTATTACACCGGATCCAACGCTCGTCGTATGTGGCAGGGCTTGCAGACAGTAACAGATTACAAAAGAAAACCCAGCCATGAGATGCCCAGCGATGCAGAACTCTCAAACGAGCTAAATGCCTTTTATGCTCACTTCGACGAATATAACACTGTGCTTTGCATGAAAGCCCTTGTTTTCCGGATGACTGTGTGATTTCGCTCTCTGTGGCCGATGTGAGCAAAACGTTTAAACAGGTTAACAAAGATGAGGCCGCCGGGCCAGTTGTAGGACCAGGGCACATGCACAGACCAACTGGAAGGTGACTAGAGACATTTTCAGTCTCTCCTTGTCCCTGTCTGTAATCTCTACATGTTTCAAGTTGATCACCATTGACTCTGTTCCCAAGAGCTCAGAGGTAACCTGCCTAAATGACTATCGCCCTGTAGCACTCACATCTGTAATTATGAAGTGCTTTGAAGGGCTGGTTATGACACACATCAACATCATCATTCCAGACACCCTAGACCCACTCTCATTCACATACTGCCACAACGGCTCCACAGAAGACGCAATCTCAATTGCACTTCACACTGCCCTCTCCCATCTGGACAAGAGGGGAAATAACTATGTGAATGCTGTTCATAGGGGCGGCAGGTAGCCTAGTGGTTAGAGCGTTGGACCAGTAACCGAAAGGTTGCTAGATCGAATCCCTGAGCTGACAAGGTCAAAATCTGTCGTTCTGCCTCTGAGCAAGGCAGTTAACCCACTGTTCCTAGGCCGTCATTGTAAATAAGAATTTGTTCTTAATTAACTGACTTGCCTAGTTAAATAAAGGTTAAATACATTTGTAATAAAAAAAAAAATTGACTACAGCGCAGTGTTCAACATGATAGTCCCCTCCAAGCTCATCAACAAGTTAGGGACCCTGAGACTGAACCCCTCCCTTTGCAACTGGATCCTGGACTTCCTTACTGGCCAGCCCCAGGTGGTGAGGGTAGCCAACAACCCCTCCGCCACACTGACCCTCAACACAGGGGCCGCTCAGGGGTGTGTGCTTAGTCCCCTCCTGTACTCCCTTTCCACCCACGACTGTGTCCTCCACCATCAAGTTTGCTGACTATACGACAGCGGTAACCCTGATCACCAACGGCGATGAGTCTGCCTACAGAGAGGTGGCCAGAGACAGAGCAGTGTGGTGCCAGGACAACCTATTCCCTCAACGTCAGCAAGACAAAGGAGCTGATTATGGACTGCAGGGAGAACATGCCCCCCATCCACATCGACGGGGCTGTTGTGGAGCGGGTCGAGAGCTTCAAGTTCCTTAGCGCCAACATCCACTAAGGACTTAACATAGTCCACCCGCACAGTCGTGAAGCAGGCATGGCAGCGCCTCTTCCCCCTCAGGAAGCTGAGCAGATTTGGCATGGGCCCTTGGATCCTCAAAAAGTTGTACAGCTGCACCATCGAGTGCATCTTGACTGGCTGCATCTCCGCTTGGTATGGCAAATGCACCGTCCTTGACCGCAAAGCACTACAAAGGGGGGTGCGGACAGCCCAGTATGTCACTGGGGTCGAGCTCCCTGCCATCCAGAACCTCTATATTAGGAGGTGTCAGAGGAAGGCCCGAAAAAACACTCCAGCCACCCTAGCCATAGACTGTTCACTCTGCTACCGTCCAGCAAACGGTACCGGAGCATCGGTCTCGGACCAACAGGCTTCGAGGCAGTTTCTACACCCAAGCCATGAGACCACTAAATAGTCAATTTATGGTACCCAAACTATCTGCACTGACTCTATTTTGCACTGACTACACACTCACTAGACTATACAGTACATTCGGAAAGTATTCAGACCCCTTGGCTTTTTCAACATTTTGTTACGTTACCCCATAATGACAAAGCAAAAAAACGTTTTTTAGAAATATTTGCATAAGTATTCAGACCCTTTACTCAGCACTTTGTGGGGGGGGGGGGGGGGGGCGGTTCTCTGGGGGTGAAGAATGACAACAGACTAATCTGGGTTTGGCGGATGCCAGGAGAATGTTACCTGCCCCAATGCATATAGTGCCAACTGTAAAGTTTGGTGGAGGATGAATAATGGTCTGGGGCTGTTTTTCATGGTTCAGGCTAGGTCCCTTAGTTCCAGTGAAGGGAAATCTTAATGCTACGGCATACAATGGCATTCTAGACAATTCCATGTTTCCAACAGTTTGGGGAAGGTCCTTTCCTGTTTCAGCATAATTCCCCATGCACAAAGCGAGGCCCATACAGAAATGGTTTGTCAAGATCGGTGTGGAAGAACTTGACTGGCCTGCACAGACAACCCCATCGAACACATTTGGCTTGAATTGGAATGGCGACTGCGAGACAGGCCTAATCGCCCAACCTCACTAATGCTCTTGTGGCTGAATGGAAGCAAGTCCCCGCAGCAATGTTCGAACATCTAGTGGAAAGCCTTTCCAGAAGAGTGGAGGCTGTTTTATATATACTTGTGGTCATGTAGTGTATCTACCTCAAATACCTTGTACCTCTGCACATTGATCTGGTACTGTTACTCCCTGTATACATCTCCATTCTTGTGTGTTTTATTTTAAACTCTGTATCATTGGGATGCGCTTGTAAGTAATTATCACGGTAAAGTCTACACCAGCCCTCAGTCAACCAACAGTGTTTTAAAGTGTGTGTGTGTGTGGCGACAGCAGCTCCTGTGGGTGACAGATGTGTTGGGGTAGGGGACCTGGAGCGACCCGGATTAGGGCTTCTTGGCCAGATGTGGACTTTAATTTCAGTGCTGGGCTAATCAGAAGCTGTGAAATGCCCCTTCACAGACCCAGCATGGCCGCATAGTCGGCACAATTTATTCACGAATTTGCTCTTAAGTCTTACACTGCTCCAGAGCCATCTGTCACAATTAGACAGTGCCCACTGTGATTGTTCGAAAATGGTTGTTGCTTTAATGAAAGGATTGCTGGTACAGTTCACTTGGTTCAGTTCACTTGCCATGTTATTATTGTCGAAAGATGAAAAACAAAATGTAATTTCTCTGCTATGCCACCTCTGGCTAGATACCTTATTTCCATGGAGGATGTGGTGCCATCCCATTCATCCCTTCACTTATACAACATTGCTATATTATTTGTGCCTTTCTAAATCTGTTTGGGTGTATGTTTGTTTGTCTCTGTGTTAATCCCCATGAGTTTTGTCCCTGTAGACTGGAGCAGCAAGAGCGAGAGCGGCAGGAGTGGGAGAGACTGGAGAGAGAGAGACAACAAGCTGCAGCAGGTCAGAGGC
This sequence comes from Salmo trutta, assembly GCF_901001165.1. NCBI lineage: Eukaryota > Metazoa > Chordata > Actinopteri > Salmoniformes > Salmonidae > Salmo > Salmo trutta. The sequence continues at coordinate 68,775,933 of NC_042969.1, read as the reverse complement.
ACCATCTTGTGTCAAACAGCCACACTGACACCAATACATTCGCCTTTTTCAACACTGTGACAGTCACTTACTTTTTTTTATTTTTTAGTGCCCACTCCTCCAGTCCCACCGTTGGCCCCCCCAGCACCTCCGGGCCCTCCTCCACCCCCAGGACCTCCTCCGTCTGGGCCCCCTCCTCCCCCTGGACCTCCTCCCCCAGGACCCCCGGCCGCAGGATCAGGACCCCCGCCCGCCCCACCGCTGCCCTCCCCAGGAGGAGATGGGGGCCTAGGGGGAGGTGCAGGGGGCCTGGCGACAGCCTTAGCCGCGGCCAAGCTCCGCAGAGTGGCCAAGGTGAGAGACAGAAAGGAGAAATAGTGGCCTCAGGATAAGAATTAGCGTAACAGTTGTTTTGTATCTGTTGTATCGATCGCCACATTTTCTGCAATCACCAATTATTTCTGATTTGGACTTCAATGCAAATTATTTTGAATGCCGAGCCTCTGTTTTTCAGTGCTAGCTAGAGCTAAAGGTGGTGTTGTATCGATACACTAACCGCTCCTGTGTCTTCTACTGCTCTCTGTAGGATGATAGTGGTAGTGTTACTGCTGCTGCAGCACCGGCTGCCAAGCCTGATCAAAGCCGCACCAGTGGCTCCATCGGTGGTGGTGGTGGTGGTGGTGGTGGAGGAGGAGGGCTGATGGGTGAGATGGCATCCATCCTGGCACGGAGGTAGGTGGTACTGAAGAGAGCACTGCTATAAATGAACAGATTCATACGCCCCAGTCAAGGGCGCTGTGTATGCCCCTCTATGGCTCTGATCTGGCTTAGTGAATCTTTAAGTGTTGTACCACACTCTTACTCTCCTTTTGTCTGTCTTGTTCAGGAAAAAAATGGCAGATGGTGGGGCTAAGCCACCTGCTAAGACAGCAGATAATGTAAGTATATGTTAATTTATTGGCCAACTATGTCGTGAGTACATAATTGAGCAATTTCCATCTAGTCAAAAAACAAACACTCAAGTTTGTCTGGTCTCTGTTTTCTTTCTCCCTACAGGATGACTCAGAGTCTCAAGGCCAAAGTGGTGAGAACTGTGCGTGTGTCAGTCTGTTTTGTTTGTACCTAGGAAGATAAATATGCTTTATATTAGACTTTTATACAATTTTGATGTAAAATATCCCTCTCTCCTTTTTAGACACTCTTGGAAGAAGACCATGGGAGAAATCAGCCACTATGCCCAGGTAAGTTTTCAGCTTCCTATGCTCTCTCTCTCTGTCTCTCTCTCTGTCTCTCTGTCTCTGTCTGTGTGTCTGTGTGTCTGTAGTAAGAGCAGCCTGTGTGGACATATGTCAGTCTCAGAATTCAAAGAGGGGTGTGTGTGTTGATGAATTGGTTGCTTCCCATTGTAAGAGCAGAGTGTGTGTCTCACGAACAGGAATAACTCCATCTCCAAGAGCATGGACTCCACCTCTCCCTTGCCCCAGGGTCCCAGGTACAAAGTCCCTCTCCTGACAAGACAACAGGACTGATGCTTTCCTGTTCTCCCTAGCATACTGTCCCATCTCCCTTCTCTCTGCCAGGTCAACAGGGGCACAGCTTCAGATCGTGGCGCTGGGCTATTGTACTGTTGACAGCACCACCTAGTGGACTTCAAAAAGCTATGACTACTGTGACAGCCTTTCTCATCTGCATCATTCCATTCTGATATGTGAATTGATATCTCTTGATGTAGTATAGAATGGAATTTTGTGTGTTTTGCCTGGCATTTCTGGACATTTGGTTGTGTGGTCAACAGTCAAATGTCATTGAAACTTTGAAAGCTAGCCTTGGGTTGTCTGTGGTGTATGTGTGTTGTTTCCGGAGCCCTCTTTGGTGGTGCTATGGTGATGGGTTGGATTGGCAGCATGTGTTGTCAGTGATGGGGCTAGGTTCAATCTTAATCAGTCTCTCCCTTTCTCTCTGCCTCCCCTACCCACTCGCTTTCTTTCCACCCCATCTCCACACCTTATCCAGGGTGAAGCATGCAGGTGGTAGTAATGATGCTGGAGGTGGTGAAGAAACAGATATGGAGAGGATTAAACAGGTAAATATTATTTTCTGAAGCACCTCTAATGCCAAGATTAGTATAGATATATCATCATATGCAATACTAAGACTGCAAATTATAGAATGTTTTTGTTGCTTCCTGTAGGAGATTCTTGACGAGATGCGGAAGGAGTTGCAAAAAGTCAAGGAGGAGATAATCGGAGGTGAGACTATGCAGATATTTGTTTTGGGCCACAACTATTTTTCACACAGAAACCGATCCAATGACATTTGTATAAAAGTCCAAATTAAGTGGGGGGGAAAAGAACAAAGGCAGTACTTTTCTTTGTCAGGTGTTGTATTGATTGTTTCTTGTCTCTCTCCTGTTCCACAGCCTTTATTGAGGAGCTACAGAAGAGGGGTTCCACATAGTTCTGCTAGAGGAACAGGGGGATGGGATGGATGGAGGTTATGGCCCTGTGTGGACCTCTCCCCTATCACCCCCTCCAGTGTAGCCCAGGGATTTTTTTCTCTCCTTCACACATTCACACACACCTACATACTTGCACACGACATGTACACGTTAACCCAGGGAACCGATTCACAAATACAGGACTAGATCACCTGCTACCACCCCATCTGTGATGACACAACCTCTCCTCACTCATCCCTTCTTGTATCCAACTCCTCCTTCATTTCATGAGAACCACTGTAGAGCACATAATCACGGCTGCTGTTGCTCTTACTCCTTGTCATGTACAGTTGTATCTCTGCCCCCATGTATCTGCCCCATAGAAATCCTGCTCCTATTCACTCTCTTTGTCAGACAGACCAGTGTTTTTACTGGAGTCTTCAGTATTCAGGGAAGATCATATCATTCATTCTTGTTACTGTAATGGCAGAGTGGTTGGTTAGCTTTTGTAAGAATCCTCTTTAACCTGGCACAGCTTCGACCTCAAACATGGCCTTCAAATAATAACATTTTAAATGGGCCAAGACGACATAGGCCTATCTTGAGAATGTGTGGTGACGGGAGGAACCTACCAGATTGTACAGGGACCCCATGGTGGAGGGCTTTCATCCACAGCACACACTGCTCCCTTCAGGCCTGGTGCACAAGAGCTTATAATGTACCACTGCCATGAAGCAAGGGCTACTGCTCCCAAGTGTACTGCTCTGTCAATGGCCAAAAAAGAGACCCTACACAAACTTCAGTTCTACAGACTTTGAGGAGAAGTCAGAGGAGACATGCAAAGGGAATGTGACGGATGACCTCCAGGAGTGCCGTGAGAGAGAAGAGTACTGTGGTTCTGTGCTATGGAGGGAATCCTAGTTCTTTCTGCATTGCACTTGGCCTGGAGAAAGTGTGTATTTTGTGTGCCACTCAGAATTGACGAAACACTCATCTTTACCTTCTGCTCAAAATGAGACACTAATAATTTGCCAGTGCAGTGATCCTAAACTGTACTGTTTATTTTGTTTGAAATTTTAAGTATGTTTTCTAACTACATTGAAATATAAAAATTCAGCCATGACAAGTCAATTAATTGTCCATGACCAACTGCCTTGGAGAATATATATATATATATATATATATATAGAATTTTTTTGGGGGGGGGTGCTAGCAAAATTGAAATGCTGTTTCTATTTTAATTGAGGTGAATGGGACATTTTTGGATTGTTTTCTTTTTAAGAGGTGTAATTGGGTTACTGTTTTTGTTTTTCTAATAGAGTATAGGCTTTTTACACTGAAATATAAATAAAACAGCGTAGAGACACTGGATTAGAGATGCCTTTTTATAGTCAAATACAGCCGCTTCTTGTAATGCATCAGCTTCTTGAGTCTCCTTTTTTTGGTCTTTCCATTGCTCTTTTTAAGCCTTTAATATTTTTCAGGATATTCTGGCTGTCAAGGCATTGAATGGGATTATTTAGTACAAAAAATAGCTCAAATGCATTTATGAACATTTTGAATAGTTAAGAATGTAGGTATTAATTTTGATACTGTATTTCAATATGACTCAACAGGATAGTGGTTGGGGGTTTAGGAACGTTTTTCTGGTTGATGTTCCTTCTCGAGTGCGGGATAACGTTTTTTGCTGTTAAAGTGGGATGCTTGGGACAACCCAACTAAAACGTTGGGGTCAGGGTTAGATCTATGGTTAGGGTAGGATCCCACTTTGCATTTACTGGGATCAAATGGTAGGCTATCCACAAAATTATACAATAATTCAGAAAGGACCTGCATGGGACAGTACTACAGGACATTATGGACAGTAGCATGCATGACAGGTGCTGTTCTATGTTTCAAATTTATTTAATGACAAATCAGTCATTCTAGAGCTGAGACCCTGTGACACACGATATTGAAACATATGAACATATTCATGCAGAGGGGGCATTCAAAATGATTAATCCGCGATCAATCCGGAACTGATGTAAAAGGGCGAATGGCGTGACAAAAATTGTAACTCATTGTAAAATAAGAGTCAATCAGTGTTTGGCCAATTATACACATTAAAGTGTGTTTTAGACCGTTCCATGTCGAAAGCAAAGATGGAACGATCATGTTGGGATGTCCTTCCCGAGATATCCCCAGCTGCTTCCGGATTGAGAACATTCTGACTAAGATGGTGGCAAATTAAGATGTTTTACTCAGGCCGTTTAACTCTGAAAATGTTTCACAATTCCGGTTTACTTAAGGGGTGGTTCTCAATGCGACAGCAGCTTGGTCTTGTCGGCTTAGTTCATTGACCGTATAAACAAAACGCTTGGAGTGGGCTATCTTGCTTCCTCTTCCATCTCTGATTCTGAGTCGTTTCCGCCGCCATTGCAGGTTTGGACTGAGATCAGTGTTTAAGCCACTGCCATCCATTCAGGCAGTGGAGAAAACGCACAAACATCCGGCGGCTACACTTGACATACGATTTTGGAATCACGACTAAGAAAATATACAAAACAACACATTGATTGGACGTAAATATTCACTGTCTGACTACGATTTACGAATCAGTGAGTGAGGAGGTCGTAGCTAGTACAGTGCTAACCTAGCCAGCTATTGTAGCTGCTTAGCTAGAATTTCAGGACACGGTAGAAGCAAAGGAAAACCCGCAATGGCACAAATACTACCTATCCGCTTCCAGGAGCACCTGCAGGTATGAAAACAATAGTTAAATACTAGTCGTGACCAGGTAGCGTAGCTATCGCGCTACACACCTCCAGATTTTTCTCGGCTGCTTGATGATTTTCGCTAACTAGCTAGCTAAGATAACTGTAACTAGCAGTCCAACACCCGCAGCGAAATGAATGACCTCTCCTCCCCCGTTGCCATGTTAACTAGCTAGCGAAAAGACTACCACAGTGTGTCAGCTAGCTAGTTAACTTTCTAGGGTTGCCATCAAACGTAACGTTAACAAACTGCTTTCGTATGACCGCTACTATTTCTATTGGCCTGCTAACTCAAACATATTTCATGTTAGGTAATGGCTAGTTACTTAACTAGAACGATATTTCTGCGTGACAGTCCATTCAATAACAGCCAGATGCATTTAGCTATGTCTGCTAGTCTGACACTGATCTTAGATTACCTTGGACCTTCATTCAAGTAAGGCAGGTGTTGAGTAAAATAAATTGGCTCAATCAACAGGCAGTAGTTCTAAGCTGGTCAAAACAGCATAGCTAGCTAGCTAGTTAGTACTAGATTATTTATTTGGATGTAGTTAGCTATATGGCTATAGGATGATAAAAGGGTAATGCGTTTGAGTCTTTACAAATGGCTAACTACATCACGAATCATCATCAACATAACATCTTAATCAATGAGCCTGTGCATGGGCCTTGAGGCCAGTTAGCCCACTGAACTAAAGCTAAGGCATTAGTTCCAGGACAGGAGCCAACACGTTCAGGTCTGACAAGATTACTCGCTCATCATGCAAGCGTTGTTCACAGAACCACCTCTGCAACACAGTCACGCTAGCAATTGTTTTTTCAATAAATCATTCAACAAATGTAATTCGATTTCCTTTAGCTCCAGAACCTAGGGATCAACCCAGCTAATATTGGATTCAGCACCCTGACTATGGAGTCTGATAAGTTCATCTGTATAAGAGAGAAGGTGGGCGAGCAGGCACAGGTGGTCATCATTGATATGGCCGACCCCAACACTCCCATCCGTAGACCCATCTCTGCAGATAGCGCCATCATGAACCCTGCTAGCAAAGTTATTGCCCTCAAAGGTAAGTACTTCCACTTACCCCAACCCCCTGAACTGTTTCCTTTGACTCAACTAATATGTACAGAGGCTGTGTTTTTAACAATTGAATTCAACCAAACTAAGTGGTTAACTACAACTTTGACTGCTGTAGACCATCATTTCCCTGTGTGTTGCTGTCCTAATGTTTGTCAGCAAGTTATTGATCTAGACCTGTCACATTCTGCTTTGCGTGTTAATGACCATATACAGGCCTGTAGTAAAACTGCTTGTAATTTGCAATTTATAGTAATTTGAAATAATTTAACTCCTTTGTACACTGATAAAATTGTCATACAATCATGAATGCTTGTCTATTTTTGCTTGTTTTTGCTCTTTTCGTTTCTTAATGCTTTCTTATATGTTTGCAGACGGTGAGTTGGATTTTCTATATCATGAGTTGTGGAAGTTGTAATCATGTTTGCACTGTGTTGGAATGTCTGTCCAGTACTGTGTATGTTCTGTTTACATAGGAAGGAGTGTTAGAAAGTAGAATGGAAGCACAAGGGGGATGATTTAAAGAGCGGGAGGATATAGGATAAATGACAAACAGAATATGGAAATACAAGGAAGTTCATCAAGACCTCTAGGGTAGAGGAAAAAATCCCTGAAGTAAAAACGTCTGTGAGTATGCCATGTGCCAATGTGCACCTTTTATATCGACAAGTCCCCGTTATGGCACATTGCACACTACTGTCTCAGTGGCCTAGAGATCAAGGCTTGCACAGGCTGAGACAGTGAAATATTCCTCTGAAGCAAGATCCTTGGGATAACTTTTGATAATGTGTTATTCATGCACCTATTATGACTATATCCAGTTTGAGAGCTGGTCTTGGCCTATAGGCTGAAGTAGTCATGGTTTGCATGATATTGTCAGTGCGTCCTTGACTGCAGTGTAAGAGAGAGACTTGCGTTCAGAGACCAAATGTATTGCAGATCCTGCATATTATTAGACTACAGGAAAATCAGATATGCAATATTTATTTCAATGCTAGACTATGGCAACCAAATTCATTTGTATTTTTGTGTTGATTGATTAATGTTGATTTGACACCCCACCCCTGTATATTGGTCTTTATGTTGCCTATGATGTATTATATTTTAATTGTTTACTTGTCAGGCAAGATAAGTGATCAAATGTGTCATATCTCTGCGTTAGATGGGCTAGCCTGTTTTTATATATATTTTTTAAGCTCTGTGATTTGTAGTCCAGGTGTTTAAGATTACACAACAGGAAATGTAGGCCTATAGACACACAGTGCCAGTCAAAAGTTTGGACACAGCTACTCATTCAAGGGTTTTCTTAATTTTTACTATTTTCTACATGGTAGAATTATAGTGAAGACATCAAAACTATGAATTGACACATGGAATCATGTAGTAACCAAAAAAGTGTTATACAAATCAAAATATATTTGAGATTCTTCAAAGTACCCACCGTTTGCCTTGATGACAGCTTTGCACACACTTTTGACTGGTACTGTAGGCTGTGCTTTTCCATGGTAAAACTATAGCAGGTTCATCATAGGCTACAGCCACAAGAATTGAATGAATAGGAAACTCTTTCCTTGCTCCAATAATAAGCCAGTGATTGGAAAGCCTGAATTTAAATTGGTGTCAGTCGGTGCATCCCAAGACACTTCTCGTACCTCATCACATCTGTTTGTGCTTTGTGGTCTTGCGTTAATCTGCATTCAGACCCAACCCAAACTCCTTCATTCATCTCAGGATTAATAGTGGGTTAGGGATCCTGTAGAGCTGCTTGAACTCCAGATTTACACCCCTGAAGTTGACTTATGACTAAGCAGACACGTTAGGACTTGAGTAGAATCGCCTTATACTGCCTTTGGCTTTTGTTGTTAAAGCCTGAATTCAAAATGTATTTAAAAAAAAAATGTGTTAATGGGTGAGAAAAAAACAATACCCCATAATGACAAAGTGAAAACATGTTTTTAGAAATGCTTGCAAATTAATTGAAAATAAAATACTGAAATCCAATTTACATAAGTATTCACACCCCTTTGCTATGACACTCCAAATTGAGCTCGGGTGCATCCAACTTATTTTGATCATCCTTGATGTCACTACAACTTGATTGGAGTCCACTTTTGGCAAATTCAATTGTTTTGTCATGATTTACAAAGAAACACACCTGTCTATGTAAGGTCCCACAGTTGACAGTGCATGTCAGAGCAGAAACTATATCATGAAGTCTGAGAGAATTGTGATGAGGAATATATCTGGGGAAAGGTATAAAACAATTTCTAGAATGTTTAAAGTTTCCAAGAGCACAGTGGTCTCCATCATTGGGAAATGGAAAAAAATATGGAACTATCCAGATTCTGCCTAGAGCTGGCTGTCTGACCAAACTTAGCAACCGAGCAAGAAGCACCTTGGTCAGGGAGGTGACCAAGAACCCAATGAACACTCTGACAGAACTACAGAGTTCCTTGGCTGAGATGGGAGAAGCTGCCAGAAGGACAACAGTCTCTACAGCACTTCACCAATCTGGGCTTTAAGGGAGTGTGGCCGGACGGAAGCCACTTCTGAGAAAAACGCACATGACCTCACGCCTGGAGTTTGCAAAAAGGCAGTGAAAGACTGAGAGCATAAGGCAAAAGATTCTGTGGTCTAATGAGATACTCTGGCTTGAATGCAGAGCGCTATGTCTGGAGAAAGACAGGTGATGAGCTGTGCCTGGTTAACACCATCCCTACCTGAAGCATGGTGGTGGCAGCAACATGCTATGTGGATGCTTTTCAGCGGACTGGGAGACTGGTAAAGAGGGAACAATGAATGCCGCAAAATACAGGCAAGTCCTTGATGAGAACCTGCTTCAGAGTACAAACTAATTTAGACTGGTGACAGGATTTATGTTCCAACAGGACAATGACCCCAAGCATAAAACCAAAGCAACGCTGGAATGGCTTCAGAACGAGAATGTAAAAGGCCTTGAGTTGCCCAGCCAGAGCCCAGACTTGAATCCCATTGAAACTCTGTGGAAAGACTTGACTTCACTGCTGCTCCCCATCTAACTTAACAGCTTGAGAAAATCTGCAAGGAAGAATGGGAGAAAATCCCCAAATCCAGATGTCCAAAGCTGATAGACATACCCAAGACTATACAAAGCTTTAATTGCTGCCAAAGGTACTTCTACAAAGTATTGACTCAGGAGTGTGAATGTTTATGTAAAAGAGACATTTCTGTATTTCATTTTCAGTAAATTTGCAACATTTCAAAAACCCATGTTTTCACTTCGTTATTATCTGGTGTTGTGCGTAGATGGTTGATAAATCTATTTAACCCATTTTGAATTATTCAGGTTGTAACACAACAAAATGTTGGAATAAGTCATGGGGTATGAACTTTCTGAAGGCACTTGTTTGTAAGTTGTCAATTCACCCAATCCCTAGAGGTTGCTGCTTATTAGCCTCATCTGGATTGGTCAATGTCTTCTGCCTTTTTGTATTGAATCTCTTTTCATAACTGAATGCAGATCTGACCATGTTATTGGTTGTCCGCTGTGGTTTTGCTTTCTACATTGCAAGTGCTGTTTTGTATGGTCATTTAGTGGTAATCGCACCGAACCATGACTACCAATATTTCTAAATCAAGTAGAATTTGCTATTACATTATTTTAATTTCCCCTATAGTCTGTTTGTGTGTGGTGATTAGTAGTTGACATTAGTTAGTGGTGATAGTGTTTTTATTTATTTTATTTAACCTTTATTTAACTAGGCAAGTGCTATATCATCATTCCTTTTTCTGTATGAATTTACAGCTGCGAAAACCCTCCAGATTTTCAACATTGAGATGAAGAGCAAGATGAAGGCTCACACCATGACTGATGACGTCACTTTCTGGAAGTGGATCTCCCTCAACACTGTAGCATTGGTCACAGACAACGCCGTCTACCATTGGAGCATGGAGGGAGACTCCCAGCCAGTCAAAGTCTTTGACCGTCACTCCAGCCTTGCCGGCTGTCAAATCATCAACTACCGCACCGACGCCAAACAGAAATGGCTGCTTCTCATTGGGATTTCAGCACAGGTACTGAAATAGAAGGAATTAGATTGTATTTCTGGTGGACACTAGCTGTAATCTACTGAAAAGTGACTTGCATCTTTTTTTTTTTTTATAGAAGTTAATCCATGTGAGTGTCCACACTACTGTACAGCAATACACTGACCTGATAGAGGCTAATCTCTTGCTTTTTAGCTGTATTGAAGCTTGAACAGCATCATGAAATGTTCTGCCCTGAAGGCTTATTTACCACTGGAAAAGACTGCTGTAACACAAGCTCTTATACAGTATGTGTTTTCCCTCATTTTAGCAAAACCGTGTGGTGGGAGCCATGCAGCTGTACTCTGTGGACAGGAAGGTGTCCCAGCCCATTGAGGGCCACGCCGCAGGCTTTGCCCAGTTCAAAATGGAGGGCAACACAGAGGAATCCACACTGTTCTGCTTCGCTGTCCGAGGGCAAGCTGGAGGAAAGGTAGGACTCTCCGCTCAGCATGGACATGGAGTAGTCAGGAAGGGCTGTAATTGAATGTGGGGGAAGAAGAACAGGAGATGTTGTTTTTCTTCTGAATATGTTTTTGCTTTTCTAGTTACACATAATTGAAGTGGGGACCCCACCAACAGGCAATCAGCCGTTTCCAAAGAAGGCAGTGGACGTGTTCTTCCCTCCTGAGGCCCAGAATGACTTCCCTGTAGCCATGCAGGTACTGGAACCACTTCACAGTAGACGGACAAGCACTCAAACCTGTTCCACACAGACATGCAGGGCCTCAGCATTAATACCCGCTATGATACAGCTACTGAAGCCTTGTGTCCCTGCTCTCTGTCCTCTAGATCAGCTCTAAGCAGGATGTTGTCTTTCTCATCACCAAATATGGCTACATCCACCTGTATGACCTGGAGACTGGCACCTGTATTTACATGAACAGGATCAGCGGGGAGACCATCTTTGTTACAGCCCCACATGAACCAACTGCTGGCATCATTGGAGTCAACAGGAAAGGACAGGTAAGTCTCCACTGGGTAGCCGGGAGTGAAGGGGAGTGTGTTAGTCCTTTTATCAGGAGTAACCAAATACCAGTGAGCTGATCAATGGGTTTCCTGTCCAAAACACACAGAGCCATTAAACATTCAGGAGGATGGAAAGCTGATCCATGTCTGGAGAGCCCACTGCTCCAGCTCTCCTCCTCAGAAATCACAAATACTGTACCTGTGTGATGGCTTGAGAGTCCCATTTATTAAACAGTGTGTTAGAAATTGTGTGGCAGTGTGCTTTTGTCTCTGAAGAGTATGATTGACGTGTGTGTCACTTGGTGACCTTGGCTGAGGGAAGCCTTGTATATAGCTGCTGAAACGGCGCCTCCAGCTCCAGCAGTGAGCACCATGTGAAACACAGTTGGAGGTCCCGTCAGGCGTCCTAATCTCCTTAAAGCTCCTGGCTTGCTAACCCTCCAAGTCTGCTGCTCCTTTACATCTTAATGTATCAAATGCATACACACACACACTGCTCCATGGGGATGGCCATCTGTGTACTTCATGAATCTGCCAAGCTTAATTCACAAATACCATTCTCTATTCCAGCAGCAAATATTTTTTTACACAGTCAATTAAATTTGGAATAAATGAGTTTAACAAAGGAATGATATACCAATTTTGTTACAATTGTCTCCACATATAAACTAATGTAATAGTACACATATTTTCATGTCTGTATAGGTGTGGACTCTAACCCTGTCTGTGTGTTAATGTGTTTGTCCAGGTGTTGTCAGTGTGTGTGGAGGAGGAGAACATCATCCCCTACATCACCAACGTTCTCCAGAACCCAGACCTGGCCCTGCGTATGGCTGTGCGCAACAACCTGGCCGGGGCCGAGGAGCTGTTCGCCCGCAAGTTCAACACCCTGTTCGCTGCAGGGAACTACTCTGAGGCTGCCAAGGTGGCCGCCAATGCTCCCAAGGTACTGCCAATGCACCAAAACGCCAATGACATAATCGCTATCTGTGGGATGATATTTTGTCTGCAAAACACATTTCTGTCTTGTGGATGTTTTTTTTCTTCTACTCGTTCTGTCTTTTATCATAATCACACTCTTTTTTTAAATGTCATCTTGCATTTTTCGCACTTTCTTCCTCCCCAGGGTATCCTGCGTACCCCAGACACCATCCGTAAATTCCAGAGTGTGCCAGCCCAGCCGGGCCAGACCTCTCCCCTGCTGCAGTACTTTGGCATCCTGCTGGACCAGGGCCAGCTCAACAAGTTTGAGTCCCTGGAGCTGTGCAGGCCCGTCTTACAGCAGGGACGCAAGCAGCTGCTGGAGAAATGGCTGAAAGAGGACAAGGCAAGGAAACCATAGTTATCATAATAAACTGATACTATAGCTATGTTCACTGTTACGTTTGGATGTTCAACATGGAGCTTTACAGTTTTATGTTCCAATTATGTGTTGCTCAACATATTGCACTGGTCTGTTCAAATATCCCTATAACTATTGGGCTGGCTAGGACTCGGTTAGGAATTCACAGCTTGTTGTGAGTTGTCTCAATGAATGAACATTGCATGTATACTTCTACAGCTGGAGTGTTCAGAGGAGCTGGGGGACCTGGTGAAGTCAGTGGACCCCACTCTGGCCCTCAGCGTCTACCTCAGGGCCAACGTGCCCAACAAAGTCATCCAGTGCTTCGCTGAGACCGGACAGTTCCAGAAAATTGTCCTCTACGCCAAAAAGGTTAGTGGTGTTTCTATTTTTATCTACTAGACCTGTCCAATATAACATTTGACTTGACACAAAATGGAGTTCTGTAATATGGTCAAATTAGATTGTGTTACATTTTGAACTATACAATATGTTTTCCGTATTTCCACTCTAGGTGGGCTACACCCCAGACTGGATGTTCCTGCTGAGGAACGTGATGAGAATCAGTCCAGAACAAGGCCTTCAGTTCTCCCAGATGCTGGTGCAGGACGAGGAGCCGCTGGCTGACATCACACAGGTCAGAGGGCAAAGGGCCAAATGTCTTCACCACCTCAAGAATTCATTTATCGTCCTATTTCCCTTTATATTTAAATTTGCTGAATGGGAAAAAACCTGGTTCATTGCTTTTCTGTGAGGTGGCTGTATGAAATGATGGCTGTATACAGTAACATGAATGTTGTGTGGTAGCTGATGTGTCGGTCTGTCTCCCTGTTCAGATCGTTGACGTGTTTATGGAGTATAACCTGATCCAGCAGTGTACCTCCTTCCTCCTGGACGCCCTGAAGAACAACAGGCCTGCTGAGGGGCCTCTGCAGACACGCCTGCTGGAGATGAACCTGGTCCACGCCCCACAGGTACACATGCATATCACACCCACAGCAATTTTATGTTTTTTGTTCCACTGACTCGTGGACTCTATTTTAAATGAATGCTGTTTTTTTCCCCCACTTCAGGTGGCTGATGCCATCCTGGGCAACCAGATGTTCACCCACTACGACCGTGCCCACGTTGCCCAGCTGTGTGAGAAGGCTGGCCTGCTGCAGAGGGCTCTGGAGCATTACACCGACCTGTACGACATCAAACGGGCTGTGGTGCACACACACCTGCTCAACCCTGAGGTATAGGACACTATCTAACACACAATCACACACTGCATGGAATAGAATGTCCTTGACCAGAATGCTCATAGTCTTGGAGAGCGGTGTGTGTGCGCTTGTTGTGTTTTGCTCTTAAGAAACGTGACCTTGACTAATGTGTGCATCTTCTGTCTGTGCACTGACTCTGTATGTGTATTGACTCTGTCCTACAGTGGCTGGTGAACTTTTTTGGCTCCCTATCAGTGGAGGACTCTCTGGAGTGTCTTCGGGCCATGCTGTCGGCCAACATCCGTCAGAACCTGCAAATCTGTGTCCAGGTGGCCTCTAAGTACCATGAGCAGCTCTCCACCAACTCCCTCACCGAGCTCTTTGAGTCCTTCAAGAGCTTCGAAGGTAAGCAGACCATACACCTGACGCAAACCACCTAGTCTTGTCCTCATGAGTGTCTCAACAACCACAGTTGTTCTTCCTATTGCTCTATGTGTATAGGGACTAAGTTCTGTGTTCATTCCAGGTCTGTTCTACTTCCTGGGTTCCATCGTTAACTTCAGCCAGGACCCAGAGGTCCACTTCAAGTACATCCAGGCCGCCTGTAAGACAGGACAGATCAAAGAGGTGGAGAGGATCTGCAGAGAGAGCAACTGCTACGACCCCGAACGAGTCAAGAACTTCCTCAAGGTATTGGAGTAAAGGAGGCATACTGTAACATGACATCACAGTTCAGCATACTTCAGTCTTTCTTTGGTTAATTACCCTGAAAGCCAGGTCTGGGTGTTAGTTTGATTCTGTGAGCTGATATGAATCTTGCCTCTCTTCACAGGAAGCTAAGCTGACTGATCAGCTACCCCTGATCATCGTGTGTGACCGCTTCGACTTTGTCCACGACCTGGTCCTCTACTTGTACCGCAACACCCTGCAGAAATACATTGAGATCTATGTGCAGAAGGTATACAGCCTCCTATTAACCTGTGTAGGACTTTACAGCATCTTTATTCACACTGAATTAAAGGGTCACTACCATTGTTTGATTTGTAAGTGTTCTGTAACTAAAATATATATTTGTGTGTGTCAGGTGAACCCCAGCCGTCTGCCGGTGGTGATTGGAGGGCTGCTGGATGTGGACTGTGCTGAGGATGTGATTAAGAACCTGATCCTGGTGGTGAAAGGACAGTTCTCCACTGATGAACTGGTGGCTGAGGTGGAGAAGAGGAACAGGTAAGGAGCATGGGGACAGGGAGAAAGATTTGTCTCAGCCCAGACTGGCTTTATATTAAAGGGGCCTTTCTTGCGAGGGCTTGTTTTTGTCACCAACTGCAGCTGTAGTGCATTTGATTGTGTCATTACTTCTGAAAGAGAAAGTAGGATGAAGTGGTGCTGTTTGACCCAGTTAAAAGTGGAAATATGTCTAGTTTATGAGCGCCTGAAACTTGAAAATGTATCTATGTGTTGTCTCCAGACTGAAGCTGCTCCTACCCTGGCTGGAGGCCCGTATCCACGATGGCTGTGAGGAGCCAGCTACCCACAATGCCCTGGCCAAGATCTACATCGACAGCAACAACAACCCAGAGCGCTTCCTGCGTGAGAATACCTTCTACGACAGCCGCGTGGTGGGCAAGTACTGTGAGAAGAGGGACCCCCACCTGGCCTGCGTGGCCTACGAGAGAGGACAGTGTGACCAGGAACTCATTAATGTGAGTGGGGAAATAAGAAATACATTTTAACTTGACTAGTACATTGAAATGGTAATTTAGCAGTGTTTGCATATGTTTGTCCTCCTACTGATCATCTTACATTTCCTGTAAAGGTGTGCAATGAGAACTCTCTGTTCAAGAGTTTGTCTCGCTACCTGGTTCGCCGTAAAGACCCTGAGCTGTGGGCCAGCGTGCTGCTGGAGAGTAACCCGTTCAGAAGACCTCTCATCGACCAGGTATGGACCTGTTCCTGCATGTTAGAAATGCAAACATCGGGGCTCCCGAGTGGCGCAGTGGTCTATTGCATTGCAGTGCCACTAGAGATTCTGGGTTCGAGTCCAGGCACTGTCGCAGCCGGCTGCGACTGGGAGATCCATGGGGCGGCGCACAATTTGGCCCAGCGTCGTCCGGGTTAGGGGAGGGTTTGGCCTGGGATGGTGCTGGGATGTCCTTGTCCCATTGCTCACTAGCGACTCCCGTGGCGGGCCGTGTGCAGTGCACGCTGACACAGTCGCCAGGTGTACAGTGTTTCCTCTGACACATGGGTGCGGCTGGCTTCCTGTTTAAGCGGGCATTGTGTCAAGAAGCAGTGCGGCTTGGTTGGGTTGTGTTTCGGAGGAAGCACGACTCTCGACCTTCGCCTCTCCCGAGTCCATACGGGAGTTGCAGAGAGGGGACAAAACTGTAACTACCAATTGGATATCATTAAATTGGGGCGAGAAAGGGGTAAAAGAAAAAAGAAACGCAAACATTATCCTCACTAAAACCATTGTCCCAACCTCTACTGCGATGCCCCACCCACACTTTCCTCATATTTCTCATGATGGTTAAATTGTTATTTGTGACCCATTTTGGCTCCAAGTGGCTATATTTCCTCCATTCTGGAGTAATGAATGATGTTGATTATGTCTCTATCTTTTATCAGGTTGTTCAGACTGCCCTGTCTGAGACCCAGGACCCAGAGGAGGTGTCAGTCACAGTCAAGGCCTTCATGACTGCAGACCTCCCCAACGAACTCATTGAGCTGCTGGAGAAGATCGTTCTGGATAACTCAGTCTTCAGTGAACACAGGTACTAGGGCTACTGAAGCTCTACTATCTGTGCTCACTGGCAGACTGAGCTGTCCATTGTGTGTCTGCTCTTTCAATACCGGGTAGCTTTGGAATGTTAAACTTTTGTTGTTTTACTTTGTCAATGCTGAGCAGAATTCATCTGTGTTTTAATTCAGAAACCTTCAGAACCTGCTGATTCTAACAGCCATCAAGGCAGACCGTACCCGTGTGATGGAGTACATCAACCGCCTGGACAACTACGACGCCCCTGACATCGCTAACATCGCCATCAGCAACGAACTCTTTGAGGAGGCATTCGCCATCTTCAGGAAGTTTGACGTCAACACCTCTGCCGTGCAGGTCAGCGGTTGAGTCTTTTGCTCTGGGAAATGGACCATTGACCAAAAGGTTGCTGGTTCAATTCACATTGTGGACAATGCTACTGTTCTGCATGAATTCTACAGATCAAGAGGTGAACTTGACAAAAGTTATTTATGTATGTTTTTAGGTTCTGATTGAGCACATTGGGAACCTGGACCGGGCCTATGAGTTTGCTGAGCGCTGCAATGAGCCTCCAGTGTGGAGCCAGCTGGCCAAGGCTCAGCTCCAGAAGGGTCTGGTGAAGGAGGCCATCGACTCCTACATCAAGGCTGACGACCCCTCTGCCTACATGGAGGTGGGCCAGGCTGCAGCCCAGAGCGGTAAGAGACAACATTGTTCCATGTAATGTCCAGCATACGACCAACGACATTTTTCAATGTAGGCTTACCATTTGAGGTGAAGGTATTCACATGCTGTATCTAAATGGGGGTAACGTAGTCTGGGTACCAGTCTCTGGTTCCGCACTTTGTGTCATATGCCAAAGAGACTGGCCTTTCTCCAATCTCAACGTTCAATATGCAGCTGGATTTACGGCTATGCTGCTCATTGGTTGTAGGAAATCATTCATATTTCCCATGACGACATGTGGAGCCTCGAAACAAACATTTAGCTGTTAGCTAGGCAAGTTTTATTTTGAGGCATAAAATCAAAGCTAAGATGTTTTGTGGCTGGAATTGCAGTATGTATTTAGTTTGAGAATTTTGGTGTGAGCTAAACTTTTGACCAACTGGTTTAGTCTGGAGAAACAAAATGGTTGCCGAGCAACCAGACACCACCACAATCTGAGAGAAAAAAAAAGTGATAGTTTCACTATTTGCTTAAGGATAGCTGTGAGGGTTATCGAATCACGATCAAATCATGATTCAAATTATAGAATGTTCAGAATTGAAGAAAGACCAGTATCTGGCAAATGACAGAGTACAAGGAGTGGAATGTAATAGCTGAACAGAGACGGCAACCAGGCGAGGGAAAAGGCTTAGTGTTCCCCTACTATCCTCAGGTAACTGGGAGGACCTGGTGAAGTTCCTTCAGATGGCCCGTAAGAAGTCCCGTGAGTCCTACGTGGAGACAGAGCTCATCTTCGCCCTGGCCAAGACCAACCGCCTGGCTGAGCTGGAGGAGTTCATCAATGGACCCAACAACGCCCACATCCAACAGGTACTCTCCAAACACGATATACACACACTGCCACACACACAGGTTTACCTGCCACATCCCTCTCCATCACTGCTGACCAGTAACATACGTTTTCTTATTGTCTTTCTCTATACCAGGTGGGTGACAGGTGTTATGATGAGAGGATGTATGATGCGGCCAAGCTGCTCTACAACAATGTGTCCAACTTCGGGCGGCTAGCGTCCACCCTGGTCCACCTGGGAGAGTACCAGGCCGCTGTGGATGGAGCCCGCAAGGCCAACAGCACCCGCACCTGGAAAGAGGTGTGCTTTGCCTGTGTGGATGGAAACGAGTTCCGCCTGGCCCAGATGTGTGGCCTGCACATCGTTGTCCATGCTGATGAACTGGAGGAACTCATCAACTACTACCAGGTAAGGTACTACCATTTGGTTCAATTACTACCAGGTAAGGTACTACCATTTGGTTCAATTACTACCAATAGTCACTCTCATAGCAATTGCCTTATCCAGGCAAGAGTTTTAACCCAATCGTACCATAGCATGTGATACATTTGTTTTTAATGGTCCTGTGTTGATTGAAGATGCCATGGTTGTGTTTGTCTCTAGGACCGTGCTTACTTTGAGGAGCTGATCACCATGCTGGAGGCAGCCCTGGGCCTGGAGCGGGCTCACATGGGCATGTTCACCGAGCTGGCCATCCTCTACTCCAAGTTCAAACCCCAGAAGATGAGGGAGCACCTGGAGCTCTTCTGGTCCAGAGTCAACATTCCAAAGGTAAGAGAGGGAGAGGGAGAACACTGCCACATAA
The DNA here is from genome assembly GCF_901001165.1 of Salmo trutta. Lineage (NCBI taxonomy): Eukaryota > Metazoa > Chordata > Actinopteri > Salmoniformes > Salmonidae > Salmo > Salmo trutta. The sequence goes on along the minus strand of NC_042969.1, from coordinate 68,757,022 downwards.
ATGTCTATTTGCAAGGGGATTCAAATGATCTGCATCGTCTTCCTATTTTATTTGTTCATATATTATTTGTGTGTGTGAGAGATTCAGTGAGTATCTCAGTGTGCTGTTTTGGGGTGGGTGAAGATAATGTTAATGTGTATCTGCAGGTCCTGAGGGCTGCAGAGCAGGCCCACCTGTGGGCGGAGCTGGTCTTCCTCTATGACAAGTATGAGGAGTTTGACAACGCCATCATCACCATGATGAGCCACCCCTCCGATGCCTGGAAGGAAGGACAGTTCAAAGACATCGTCACCAAGGTAACTGACTGACTGCAACAACACCCGAGCTCAACATTGACTGGATCTCATGTTTTAGATTTGCAAACATTTTATGTTCGTCACTCAAGGTTAAGATGTATTCCATGGTCATTGTATTAGACCAAGTATTTGTCACTGAATAGAAATCCACGTCCTGCAGCTGAATGTATGATGCTTTGTGATTCCAGGTGGCCAATGTGGAGTTATACTACAAGGCTATCCAGTTCTACCTGGAGTTCAAACCATTGTTACTGAACGACCTGCTCATAGTGTTATCACCACGACTCGACCACACCCGCGCTGTCAACTTCTTCATGAAGGTACTGGGACGCTACTCTGTCCATACTTGATAGATTGAAAGCTATCTTGTATGTCAATATTTGGCATTCAGAATGACCTGCTTGACTGTCCACTGACTGAACTTTTCTCTGTCCACCTCCAGACCAAGCAGCTGTCACTGGTCAAGCCGTACCTGCGGTCAGTGCAGAACCACAACAACAAAGGTGTCAACGAAGCACTTAACAACCTCTTCATCACAGAGGAAGACTATGCGGTACTAAGATCTTTTAACATAGTGTCAAGAAAAAGTACAGTTGAAGTCAGAAGTTTACACACTTAGGTTGGAGTCATTTAAAACTCGTTTTTCAACCACTCCACAAATTTCTTGTAAACAAACTATAGTTCTGGCAAGTCGGTTAGGACATCTACTTTGTGCATGACACAAGTAATTTTTCCAACAATTGTTTACAGACAGATTATTTCACTTATAATTCACTGTATCACAATTCCGGTGGGTCAGAAGTTTACATACACTAAGTTGACTGTGCCTTTAAACAGCTTGGAGAATTCCAGAAACTTATGTAATGGATTTAGAAGCTTCTGATAAGCTAATTGACATCATTTGAGTCAATTAGAGGTGTACCTGTGGACTTATTTCAAGGCCTAACTTGAAACTCAGTGCCTCTGCTTGACATCATGGGAACATCAGACCTCATAAAAAAATAGACCACCACAAGTCTGGTTCATTCTTGGGAGCCATTTCCAGACGCCTAAAGGTACCACGTTCATCTGTACAAACAATAGTACGCAAGTATAAACACCATGGGACCACGCAGCAGCCATACCGCTCAGGAAGGAGACGCATTCTGTCTCCTAGAGATGAACGTACTTTGGTGCGAAAAGTGCAAATCAATCCCAGAACAACAGCAAAGGACCCTGTGAATACTGGAGGAAACGGGTACAAAAGTATCTATATTCACAGTAAAACGAGTCCTATATCGACATAACCTGACAGGCCGCTCAGCAAGGAAGAAGCCACTGCCATAAAAAAGCCAGACTATGGTTTGAAACTGCACATGGGGACGAAGTTTGTGCTTTTTGGAGAAATGTCCTCTGGTCTGATGAAACAAAAATAGAACTGTTTGTCCATAATGACCATCGTTATGTTTGGAGGAAAAAGGGGGATGCTTGCAAGCCGAAAGAACACCATCCCAACCGTGAAGCATGGGGGTGGCAGCATTATGTTGTGGGGGTGCTTTGCTGCAGGAGAGACTGGTGCACTTCACAAAATAGATGGAGGCATGAGGTAGGAAAATGATGTGGATATATTGAAGCAACATCTCAAGACATCAGTCAGGAAGTTAAAGCTTGGTCGCAAATGGGTCTTTCAAATGGACAATGACCCCAAGCATACTTCCAAAGTTGTGGCAAAATGGCTTAAGGACAGCAAAGGCAAGGTATTCGAGTGGCCATCACAAAGCCCTGACCTCAATCCTATAGAAAATGTGTGGTCAGAACTGAAAAAGCGTGTGCGAGCAAGGAGGCCTACAAACCTGACTCAGTTACACCAGCTCTGTCAGGAGGAATGGGCCAGAATTCACCCAACTTATCGTGGGAAGCTTGTGAAAGGCTACCCGAAACATTTGACCCCAAGTTAAACAATTTAAAGGCAATGCTACCAAATACTAATTGTGTATGTAAACTTCTGACCCACTGGGAATGTGATGAAAGAAATAAAAGCTGAAATAAATAATTCTCTACTATTATTCTGATATTTCACATTCTTAAAATAAAGTGGTGATCTAACTGACCAAAGACAGGGAATTTTTACTAGGATTAATGTCAGGAATTGTGAAAAACTGAGTTTAAATGTCTTTGGCTAAGGTGTATGTAAACTTCCGAGTTTATCAAGACATTCTGCAGGAGAACGTTAGGCTATCTGTCCGCCAAATGAAGCTCAACAGAAGTTGGGTGACGCAATAGGACAACAACCCATTAAATCAACAACCAGAATGGCTTGAACAGAAAAAAATACGCCTTCTGGAGTGGCCGAGTCAGTCCTGACCTCACCCCGATTGAGATGCTGTGGCATGACCTCGAGAGCCGTTCACACGAGACATTCCAAGAATATTGTGGAACTGAAACAGTTTTGTAAAGAGGAATGGTCAAATTCCTCCTGACCGTTGTGCAGGTCTGATCCGCAACTACAGAAAACATTTGGTTGAGGTTATTGCTGCCAAAGGAGGGTCAACCAGTTATTAAATCCAAGGGTTCACATACTTTTTCCAACCTGCACTGTGAATGTTTACACGGTGTGTTCGATAAAGACATGAAAAATTATATTTTTGTGTGTTATTAGTATAAGCAGACTGTGTCAGATACAATTGTATGACCAATTTATGCAGAAATCCAGGTAACTCTAAAGGGTTCACATACTTTTTCTTCCCACCGTACGCTTTGTTTTGCATACTGTGGAGAAAAGAAACTGAAAACACTGAAATTACCATTGTGAAAAGATGATTATTTTGTTGAAAAAGAATGTGCATCCATTTTCTGTCATGCAAATAACTTTCTCTCTTGTTACTATTCTGTCCTGTCCAGGCCCTGCGTGCCTCCATCGATGCCTACGACAATTTTGACAACATCACCCTGGCCCAGGGCCTGGAGAAGCACGAGCTGATTGAGTTCAGGAGGATCGCTGCCTACCTCTTCAAAGGCAACAACCGCTGGAAGCAGAGCGTGGAACTCTGCAAGAAGGACAAACTCTACAAGGTCCAGCTTCTCCTCAACTTTATATCAACTTATATTTTGTCTACAGACCAGTGACCATCAGCTCACACAGATACCCATGCTGCTGTTGTTTTTGTAAAATGTGTGGGTCATATCATTGCCTTTAGATATGTCACTCAGTCTGAATTCTCTCCCCTTGTGTCTCCCCTGTTCTGATGTGTATGTCTGTGGTGTTTTGATGTGTAGGACGCAATGCAGTATGCGTCTGAGTCAAAAGACGTGGAGCTGGCTGAGGAGTTGTTGGCCTGGTTCCTGGAGGAGGATAAGAAAGAGTGCTTTGCCGCCTGCCTCTTCACCTGCTACGACCTGCTGAGGCCTGACGTAGTGCTGGAGACGGCCTGGAGGCACAACATCATGGACTTCTCCATGCCCTACTTCATCCAGGTCATGAGGGAGTACCTCTCCAAGGTGGGTTAGGTTGGCCACTCCTCGGATGGCAGTTCACCCCGTAGGGTATTTTATACATGACCTAAACCCTTACCAGACTACCAGTGTCTCCAGTGAAAAGTAGGTACTGTTAACATGGTGATGCACTTACTGAGTTCACCTTCTTTTAGGATATTTTAAACAACCACAACTTCAGCCGATCTCATCCTGTTCTGTTTATCTCGATCATGATACCGGTAATCATGTTTCTTTTTGATTTTCATCTCGGCTACTTTTCCGTACAAAAGTTATCGTCAGGAGATTCATACTGCTTAGTATTCTCCTGCCACATATATTTGTCATATGTCAAGAAATACCAGAACTAACAAAATGGTAGTATAGTCTACTGGGGGGGGCTCTTGTACAAAATTATGCATGTTGTGTTATGCTTAATATAATGATGTTTTCAAAACAAGTCTGCTGATATAAAATATATCTGTTTGATGAATATTGTAATTCTAACTTAAAAGTACCACATGAACAATTGTACTAGAGCTTGCATTTGTATGAAACGTGGCTTATTTCCATCTCACTGTGATGTTTCTTCTGTTTTCTTTGTTGATCTGATGATTCCACATTTGTTCTCTCTGTTGGGGGAGAGTTTCAGTGTGTTTTTCTCCTTAAGTTGCCTCTCTGAATTCCCTTTCAGGTTGATGCGATTAAGGAAAAGGTGAAAGTCCAGTCCATTTCTAGTCATTCTTTTTGACCCCATGTAGTCTGTAGTTTGGAGGAGTGAAACTAGAGGAAACTGCATGAGTCTGTCCCCTCCCCATGTCACTGCTGCTTCTGACTCCACACCTTGACTAGACAACCCACCCAGAGTCGTCTGGAGTGGGGCTCTCCCACCCTGCCTTTGGTGAGCTGCTGGGCATGCTGGGGTTTGGAATGGCTCTGTTAGCTATTGCTCTTTGTTCCAGGGTTGAATCAGTGACTGACCAATTAGGATTCAGGAACTCATTCACCCCAGCAACACCCAAACAGGGATGTTTAGTTCCATTCCCTTGAGGCTGTCCACATAAACCAGCAAACTCAGTGACTGTCCAGGAGCAGGAAAGGATAACCTACCGTAGTCAGACAATCCTCTCCCTTAGACCTGTAGATACTAATGAAAAACTACCACTGTCTGTAATATCACTGAGATGCTGTTGGCTTGAGTCTGTGAGAATCTGTACCACTTGCCATTTGGGGGTCAACCTTGGTAGGGTAGTGAGGTTTGATTTGTACTGAAATCTATGTTAAAAAGCCCTGAGACCACATTTGAATTGTTCAATGTTGTCCTTATAGTGAAGTTATGTAGCCTCACATTTGGCTATGCACAGCTGTAAAGTGGGAGTGTAGAACATACTCTGTATGGAAATGGATGAAGTGACCATTCTTTCAGAGTTCCTTCTTATCTAACTGTTTACGGAATTAACTCGCAAAGTAAAAAATGAGTGGCGCAGTGGTCTAAGGTACTGCATCTCGGTGCAAGAGTCGTCACTACAGTCCCTGGTTCGGATCCAGGCTGAATCACATCCGTCTGTGATTGGGAGCCCCATAGGGGCGTCCGGGTTTGCTTGGGGTAGGCCGTCATTGTAAATAAGAATTTGTTCTTAACTGACTTGCCTAGTTAAATAAATGTTAAATAAAAATGGTAACATGTATGTAGATGTTTTTTTGTAATTATAATTTTGTTCCTTTGATTTGTTGGTAGTTGCATTGTAGTTTTTTTGCTATTCCAGAACATAAGTGTGTCTCCAATGACAAGTGGGGTACTGCGTGTGCATAGGGTGCGGAAAGCGTGTTACAAACTTGTAGTGTGTTCAGGGCAAGCATGCGTTTCCCCCTCCATAGCATTTGCAGCACTTTGGACAGGCTAGGAGACCTCGTTGTTGGCTGTGCCTGCTTCGCGACGCCTTGACAGGCCGTACAAACCATCCCTTCATCCTCTCACTCCCTCCACTGTGGCTCTCTGCCTCTCATGCACTCTTCTAAACAGAGAAATTAACCGAACTGCCGCTTCAGCATGTCTCTTTCCCCTTCAATGAACCCACAGCCTGTTTACCTGTATCTTAAAACAACGTACTGACTATGTTTTGCCAGATAGCAAGTATGTAGAGAACTGAACCCTACGTTGTGATCTGACAGGAGAGAAGTATACTCATAGTTGACTTATCAAGGTTTTCTAGAAGTGATATTGTGTATTTTCAGGATGCATAGGTTGTTTCACTTACATTCAAGACGCTGCTCGCTTTTTCTTGTGAATTGTCAGTCTTTTACAATTCCTGCTTTGAGCTGCTTAACTAATCAAGAGGACCGACAGGATAAAGATTTGCCATATTTGCTGGTCGACCATTTAATATAAATATAATTTTACCATTTAGAGCTTTTTTATTATTGTGGTTTCCAGTTGATTCGTTGGATCTGTTTGTTCTACTTCATGGTAGGGAAAGTTTTCTTGTTAGCATTTGTGGTAGTGCTTGTAATCCCTGGTAGTTCAGTTTCTGTGACGTTGGCCCATATTAGAGCTGTTGAAATGGGTTTGGTTCTCTACATACAGTCCAAACACATGGAAATAGATTCATCTGGTAGCTGGATGGTGGGACCATTGTGTTTTGTTTAGGCCTAGCTGTGTGTCTAATCTGAAGTTAGACTCGTTTACAACCCTAATGCTGGTCAACATTGGTAGCTAGTAACACCAGTAGCCACTAGTGACAATGCCTGACAACAACAACAAAAAACTCCCACACCCGTAACATGGCCTGCCTCTTGCAGCCTGTTTTTAATCTTGACTTTATTCGTCTCTGCCTGTCAGGAATGGTCCCATCGGTCAGCCAGTGAAATAACCCAGAGGTCAGTTATAAAGGCGTCTCATTAGAGCTCCCCTTGCTGGTTGTGTCTGGTTAACATGCTCACTTCTCTGCTTGCTTCTCAGGTTGACAAGCTTGATGCTTCCGAGTCCCTAAGGAAACAGGAGGAGCAGAACACCGAGTCCCAGCCCATTGTTTATGGTACGACGACCTCTACATAACCCTGCCCCTCTATTGGTTGAATATGTTAAACGTGGACCTATTATGCTATGCTTTGTAGTTTTAGCACCTAGGCAATGTTAACCCTTTAGAGTGTGTTTGTGTTAGCAGTTTTGGCATGATCTCATGCTAGTGTCCTCTGTGTTGCAGGCACGCCCCAGCTCATGCTCACGTCAGGCCCTGGTCAGGCTGTGCCCCCCCAGTCTGGCTACGGAGGTTACGGCTACCCAGCAGCACCCGCCGGTTATGGCCAGCCACCCCAGCCTGGCTTTGGCTACGGCATGTGAATGCCCACCACCCCAACCCCCAAGTCATCTGTTTGTCTCTCCTTATGTTCCTCACCAGCCTACCATGCTCTTCTACTCACAGAATAGACAAACATCAAGCAAACCTGTGCTCATTCAATTATTTTTATTCTGTTCTCCCTTAACTGCAATGAATGACATTTATTTGTATTGTTTTGAACAGAAATTGGACCTTTTTTTTCTTGGTTTTCCACATTCCATATTTATGACTACTGAACACTTACTATAATGATTCTTTTTAACAGGTTTATGTTATGTATTTAAGTGGACCTTAGAAAGAAGCAATTAGCCTTTTTGAAGTAGTTGGAACATCTGATTTGCACTGTCGTGAGAAGAAACTAATAGAAACTCTTAATTTTGATGTACTGAACGTGTAAACAGTTTACATTGTCTATTGTCTTGTCTGTATAATGCATTTCATTATTGTATATTCTGAAAAAAGGTTACATAATATTTGAACATATATTGCCACTTCAATGACTATAGCTAGCAACACTAAGTAACAATAGTATATTCTGCACAGGCGTGTAGCTTTATGGAGTTTTAAATGCATAGACGTATGTATCTGAGTGTGTGTGTGTGTGTGTGATCTAATGATCTAAATAAGAATTTGAATCCCCCTCGGCCTATACTGGCTCTCCAGTCAACCCCAGTAGATGTTAATCCTCCTTTGTTGACTCTGTGTGTTTTAATCTAGGTGACCTGTTTTGCTGTGTACAGTGCTTGTGTGTGAGACTGTCTGTGTATATGCAGGGGCGATCGAAGGCTGACTGCAGACCCGTACATGTGTATTTACTCACCACCCTCCTTGTGCTGAGGTCTGTATGCCAGGTGTTGTGGTGTTCTAGGTCACCATATTTTTGTGTGTACATAAGAAGGATCATTAAAAAAAAGTGGAGATCCTACTCGTCGTCCTCCACGGCGTTGTCCCGTTTGGTTCGGTCAGTGCGATTGGCTCTGAGAACAAATAGAGGAATTGGAGGACAGCCGCCTCCTGGTGTCCTAATGTCAACTTGTTTAGATCAGTAACACTCCTGTAGGTTATGTATTTCAGTGGTTATTATGAAGAATTAGATCTCAGTACTACAGCATACAGTGATTTGTTGAGAATGGTCTGAAATAAAAGCCTGTATTTATCTTGATGTATTCCCGAAGTGCTTTTGAGCTGTGTGTGTAAAGTGTCATCCTAATCTCTGAACATACCTTTCTATTATCATGCATATTAACAATAAAACATTGCCATAAAAGCCATGCTGAAAGGGACATTTAAAAGACAAAATAAAAATGATATCCTGTAGATAAAATAATCTTGGATCCTGTATGACTGGAATCTGTTAGGCACAGTCTAATTGATCTAACAAAAAAATAATATACATTTTAAAATAATCACATGTAAGTCAATATATAAACAATACATTTTTCTTTTTGCTTCAATCAGTCGTTGAATAGTTAATGCGCACTACTTAAGGTCATGCCTACAGTACAATTATAAATATGCATAGTTTGTAATAGTCATCTTTATTCAGAAATGATCTAATGATCACTAACATAAAGGTGCTGCACTAGATTTATACCCTGTACTAATTATTTTCTCTCTACCCTGTCAAAAAGTGTGATGGCAGTGCCAATTTATCTCTTGTGAAATCTTTGATAAAGATCAGGGTTTGTGTTGCAGTCTGTCAGTCATGCTAGTGAGCCAGAGCACGGAGGGCATGCACCCTTCTCTCCACTTCATTGCAATACTTCTCTGGAAGTCCAGCAGCTCTACAAGTAAAATGAACAAACATGAATTACAAAACTAAACCTGACCATTCCCCAAAAAACACCTGGTTTACACACAGTGCTGTTGCTTTCACGTAATATCCTCTCAGTTCCCCTCAATTCTACGTACCACTTTGTCCCTTTACATAGTGAGTCCCCACCCACTCCCTGTACATAGAGTTAGTCCCTACCCAGTCCCTGTACTTACTTGAGCTCCCTGAGCTTCTTCTCCTTGATCTCATCAAGGCGGATGCGGCGATGGCGGGCCTCCTCGTCCAGCCGGTCTCCCTCTTTGTAGACCTCCCTGCGCAGGGCGATGGCCTGCATCTCCCGCTCCCTCACCTGCTGGCGCACCCCGTCAGCGTGACGCAACACCTTGATCCTGTGTTTCTCCTCCTTGTCCTTCTCCTTACAGATGGATACCTGCTGGGCCCTGGGGTGAGAGAAAAAAAACTGGCTGTAAAACGCAACTGCTAATACAGATACCTTTACTAACATTTTAAAGCCTGGTTGTCTAAGGCATAGCATAGTGTTATGCTTTGATTTATGAAACCGCCTGTAATACAAGTACAGTTATCGGGTTATTACAGTAGTAACTACCCACTGGGCACAGATCAATTCAACATCTATTCCACGTTGGTTCAACGTATTTGCATTGATATGATGTGGAAACAAAGCTGATTCAACCAGTGTATGCTCAGTGGGTACATTTACATTGTGTCATGGTGTACCTCAAAACCCTGTCAAACTCAGCCCTCTCTCGCCCAGCCTCGATGGATAGGAGGTGCTCCTTATGTGTGACCTGCTCCAAGCGAGCTGCCTTCAACCTCTCCTCAACATCCACCTTCTTTTTGAGCTGCTCCTTCTCTTTTCTCCTCCAATCCCTCTCTGCTCCCTCCTGGTTCCTCCTGGCTCGAAGCTCATCCTTACCGTCATACACAAAACCACTGTAACCATTCCTCCATACCTTTTATAATCAATCAGTGTGAGCCACTGTAAAACAAATGAAACTTTGGTGCTGCTCACCTGCTCTGCCTTGTGGTCTTTTTCTCTCTCCTGTAGGGCTCGCAGTCTGGCCACTTCCTTCTCCTTCTCTCTCTTGATGCGTCTCTGTTCAGCCTCGTACTCAGCCTCCCGCTCCTGTAGGGGCCACACAAAAGTATATTTGGCTGCGTTAACACAGGCATTCTAATTCAGATTTCTTTCCCCAATTATTGGTAAAAGAACTGATCTGATTGCTCAAAACACCAATTTGTGGAAATATATCAGACTTAGGCTGCCAGTGTAAACGCAGCCTTAGACACCTTTTTTGCCCTTTTGCTTTCTGACCCAAAACAAGAAGGCCAAAAACCTATAATAAAGTCCATCATGGAGTAACTCTTACCATTTTCTTGTGGGTGTACTCCATAGCCCGGAGGTCGGCCAGTCTCTCCTCCTCTTTGTTGCGCTCCTTGGCCAGCAGGCTGTCCTCGTTGATACGGAGGATCTCCTGCTGCAGACGCTGCTGCTCCTCCTTCTTCCTCTCCAGAGCCTGGGAGACACACCACACCATTCTGTTGTTTATTATTCCTTATGCCTAACTGCATTACGATTCATTCATTAATGATATTCATTAGTTGCAAGAGTACAAACAGATCTGGGATCAGGCTAATTCATGAGGAATTTCTAACTGAAATTCAAAGTGATAATACATTACCCTGGTGATAAGACTGTTGTACTACACAAGGAGACTTGTCTCTAACTAATAATACCTCCAGCTCCTCCATCTGCATCTTCTCCAGGTTCTCCAGCATTTGCTGGCCCTCCTGCTCCTTCATCTCATTCTCCATCATCCTGTCCTCCAGACGCTCCTCAATCTGGTTTATAATCAGCTGCTTTCCCCTATAGACACACACAGAGAGGACAGCTGAGGAATTACAGTTTGGAAGAGATGTAGTGTATTTGCTTTTAAATGGGCCATTGTGTGGGTGGGTGTGTGTGTGTTTGTGTGTGTCCTCACTGGATCCTCTGGTGTTTGCGCAGCTCGTCGATCTGCTCCTGGGCCTCCAGGGCTCTCCTGCGGTCCACCTCCATCATGGCATCCAGACGCCTCTCCTCCTCCTGTAGCTCAGCCAGGATCTGCTGCCTCTCTAGGATCTGGGCATCCCTCACTGCGTGGCACCGGGCACCCAGGATCAACTGGCCACAACAAAAGGGTACCATGCACGACACACACAAGGACACGGAGATGGAAGGGTCTGGACAGGGCATGGGTAGAATAACTGGGGAAAAGTGTGATATTGCAGTGATGTTGGGACTGAAGTTGAGATAAAACAAATAACAAAGAGTAGCGAAGTAAAGAGAAAGAGTGAGCAAAGAGAGAGTGAATGGTTGATTCTCTTGCTGTACCTCATTGAGTTTCTTGACCTCGTCCTCCTGCTCCATCCTCATGGCGTTGGCCCTCTCCAGTAGGTACTGAGCTCTTTCCTTGGCCTCGGCCTCCAGTTCACTTAGGCCCTGGTTCTTTTGACGAGACAGGTCAGCCTGGCGGATATGGGCCTTTCTATCCTCAGCAGCATCCTGGTCAGGAAAAACAGCAACATTGGAACAGTGCAAAGGTTAGTTTGGGTGTAATGCTGTAGCTGGGACCCTGTACTGCCAGTTAGTCACCCAGCTTTTATGTGGTAAAGGTTGCTTACAAATTCATCAGGTACATTTGTCCTTTCTCACCATAGCTGCTTCTCTCTCCCTCCTCTGGGATTCCAACTTCAACTCTCGCTCCTCCTTGGTTGAAACCAGAGAAGCTGTTGCAATCCGCTCGATATCAGTTGGACGGAGGATGACAGACAACCCAGACGGATCCTTACTTGGGATCCTGGCAAAATTACAGCATGATTTGGTTTTATTTTGTAATTCACCACCACTTGTAAAATGTGATTGTGGGATATGTTTATTGGTGCAATGTAGGTTTATGGAACTGGATGGCATTCTCTTTTATAATGAGTAAACAGTAATAAACACTGCCAAGCGTAGTACTGTTATGTTCACAAAGCATTAGACTTGATGATCACATCAAGTAACCGAATGAGAAGTTGAGGTATTGACTGATACTTGCTTCAGGTCTCGGATGAGGTCCTTTGTGATGATGCGAACTGTCTCTAGTTTCTGAGTCTTCTGACTTGGAGCAGACCTGGACTGGCCCCTGGGTCCGAACCGGCCACCCCTCTCAGTGTCCTTGACATTGCAGGCTGACAGAGCCTTGAGTGAGAAAATCCAACATACATTTACACCAATTCTCTATCACACACACACACACACACATATATACATACATAGACACACAGACCTTGCACAGTTCAACTGTCACATCTTATTGCTATGTGTTTATCCAATGCAGATGAAAGAAATGGCTGACATATGGCCCACCTGTTTTGGGGTTCCAAAGAGGCTCTCATCCACATGTGAGGTGAGTGCACGAGTGCGATAGCGACGTGAACGGGAGCTACCAGAGAGCCTAGTTGAAGACCCTATACTCTGTGGCTGCGACAAAGTCAACAGTGTTGGTACTGGTAGAGTTATACAGTAATTGAAAGTGTGTACAGACCAGCAGATAATTATGACTTTCATGAATGTAATTTTTATGTCAAGCAAGATTGTGGGCCTGTCTCTGATTCTACTTACCATGATGATCGTCAAAAAAAGTCCACTCTCATCAACCAAAATAAATAACAGCTAAAATATTGACAGGAAAGTCACCATTATAATAACACAACGAATATCCAAGGTTAGGAAGCACCTAGTTAGCTATTTTTCGTTCTTAATTATGGGAGAAGTGCTTGGCATATCCTTGAAAATTAGATGTTTTGTTGTTGTGTATCCATGGAAACCCTGATCTTAAAATAGAAGAGTCCACGTGGCCTCTGTGCCCGCCCTCTTGACACAGCCCGATGAATCATCTATTGTCTTGTATACTTTCTATTAAGGTGAATCAAAGGTGCGTTGATACAATGTTTGATTTCAGTGCATGCATGCAGCATGTTCGATATAATATACAAAATGTGCTATGCATGTTGCTGTATGGTGGAGGTGGTACATCACACTTTGTGCTCACTAAGTGGCGCCAAAGTACCTAATCTCTGCAAACGAGACAACCCAGCAACTATGTAACACTTCGTCATGATGACACATCATAGTTAATGGCATTTTCGATAGAAAGTTCATGTTTGTGGTAGCGTGGTCATTGACTTGAATATCGGGCTTGGTGTACAGAGATTGAAAGAAATGGCCCACTGGGCACAGACGTCAGTCAATTCAACGTATATTCCTATGTTTGTTCAAGTAATGTCATTGCAATGACGTGCAAACAACGTTGATTCAACCAGTGTGCGCCCAGGGGAAGGAAGTTTATGTTAACAAGAAACGTGGACTAACGAGAGAGGTAAAGAGCAGAAAGGTATTCACACCCTTTCACTTTTTCCACATTTTGTTGTGTTACAGCCTGAATTTAAAATCGATTACATTTAGATTTTGTGTCACTGGCATACACACAATACCCCACGATGTCAAAGTGGGATACATTTTTTAGAATTGTTTTACAAACTATTTATAAATGAAAAGCTGAAATGTATTTTTATTTCACCTTTATTTAACCTGGTAGGCCAGTTGAGAACAGGTTCTCATTTACAACTGAGACCTGGCCAAGATAAAGCAAAGCAGTGCGACACAAACAACAACAAAGAGTTACACATGGAATAAATAAATGTACAGTCAATAACACAATATAAAAAAATCTATATACAGTGTGTGCAAATGAGGTAAGATTAGGGAGGTAAGGCAATAAATTGGCAGTAGTGGTGAAGTAATTACAATTTAGCAATTAAACACTGGAGTGATAGATGTGCAGAAGATGAATGTGCAAGTAGAGATACTGGGGTGCAAAGGAGCAAAATAAATTACAATATGGGGACGAGGTAGTTGGGTGGGCTATTTACAGATGGGCTATGTACAGGTGCAGGACATTGAGAGACTTGTCCCGAAGCCACTTCTGTATTCTCTTGGCTGTATGCTTAGGGTCGTTGTCCTGCTGGAAGGTGAACCTTCTCCCCAGTCAGGTCCTGAGCACTCTGGAGCAGGTTTTCATCAAGGATCCCTCTGTACTTTGCTCTGTTCATCTTTCCCTCGATCCTGACTAGTCTCCCAATCCCTGCTGCTGAAAAACATCCCCACCGCATGATGCTGCCACCACCATGCTTCACCGTAGAGATGGTGCCAGATTTCCTCCAGACTTGACGCTTTGCATTCAGGCCAAAGAGTTCAATCTTGGTTTCATCAGACTAGAGAATCTTGAGTCCTTTAGGTGCCTTTTTGCAAACTCCAAGTGTCACTTAATCTGAGGAGTGGCTTCCATCTGGCCACTCTACCATAAAGGCCTGATTGGTGGAGTGTTGCAGAGATGGTTGGCCTTCTGGAAGGTTTTCCCATCTCCACAGAGGAACTCTGGAGGTCAGTCAGAGTGACCATTGGGTTCTTGGTCACCTCCCTCACCAAGGCCCTTCTTTGGCCAGCTCTAGGAAGAGTCTTGGTGGTTCCAAACTTCTTACATTTAAGAATGATGGAGGCCACTGTATTTTTTGGGACCTTCAATGCTGCCGAATTTTTCTGGTACCCTTCCCCAGATCTGTGCCTCGACACAATCCTGTCTCAGAGCTCTACAAACAATTTCTTTGACCTCGTGGCTTGGTTTTTGCTCTGACATGCACTGTCTACAATGGGACCTTATATAGACAGGTGTGGGCCTTTCCAAATCATGTCCAATCAATTGAATTTACCACAAGTGGACTCCAATTAAGTTGTAGAAACATCTCAAGGATGATCAATGGAAACAGGATGCACCTGAGCTCAATTTTGAGTCTCATCGCAAAGGGTCTGAATACTTATGTAAATAAGGCATTTCTGTTTTTGTTCAAAATTTGCAAACATTTCTAAAAACCTGATTTCAGTTTGTCATTATGTGGTATTTTGTGTAGATTAATGAGCGGAAAAAGTATTAAATACATTTTAGAATAAGGCTGTAACGTAACCAAATGTGGAAAAAGTCAAGGGGTCTGAATACTTTCCAAATGCACTGTAACTAAGTACAGGATCCCTAATGTAAACTGGATCTCATTCCTCCATTGGAAAAGCATATACGACTGTCTCACTTTAGCTACTCCATGCTGGCCTACTTCAGCCACAGTTGAAGTCGGAATCTTACATACACCTTAGCCAAATACATTTAAACTCAGTTTTTCACAATTCCTGACATTTAATCCTAGTAAAAATTCCCTGTCTTAGGTCAGTTAGGATCACCACTTTATTTTAAGAATGTGAAATGTCAGAATAATGGTATGAATAATAGAGAGAATTATTTATTTCAGCTTTTATTTCTTTCATCACATTCCCAGTGGGTCAGAAATGTACATACACTCAATTAGTATTTGGTAGCATTGCCTTTAAATTGTTTAACTTGGGTCAAATGTTCCAGGTAGCCTTCCACAAGCTTCCCACAATAAGTTGGGTGAATTTTGGCCCATTCCTCCTGACAGAGCAAAGTGTAACTGAATCAGTTTGTAGGCCTCCTTGCTCGCACACGCTTTTTCAGTTCTGCCCACAAATGTTCTATAGGATTGAGGTCAGGGCTTTGTGATGGCCACTCCAATACCTTGACTTTGTTGTCCTTAAGCCATTTTGTCACAACTTTGGAAGTATTCTTGGGTCATTGTCCATTTGGAAGACTCATTTGCGACCAAGCTTTAACTTCCTGACTGATGATGCTTCAATATATCCACATCATTTTCCAACCTCATGATGCCATCTATTTTGTGAAGTGCACCAGTCCCTCCTGCAGCAAAGCACCCCCACAACATGTTGCTGCCACCCCCATGCGTCACAGTTGGGATGGTGTTCTTCAGCTTGCAAGCATCCCCCTTTTTCCTCCAAACATAACGATGGTCATTATGCCCAAACAGTTGTATTTTGTTTCATCAGACCAGAGGACATTTCTCCAAAAAGTACGATCTTTGTCCCCATGTGCAGTTGCAACCATAGTTTGGCTTTTTTATGGCGGTTTTGGAGCAGTGGCTTCTTCCTTGCTGAGCGGCCTTTCAGGTTATGTCGATATAGGACTCGTTTTACTGTGGATATAGATACTTTTGTACCTGTTTCCTCCAGCATCTTCACAGGGTCCTTTGCTGTTGTTCTGGGATTGATTTGCACTTTTCGCACCAAAGTACGTTCATCTCTAGGAGACAGAACACGTCTCCTTCCTGAGCGGTATGATGGCTGCATGGTCCCATGGTGTTTATACTTGTGTACTATTGTTTGTACAGATGAACATGGTACCTTAAGGCATTTGTTAATTGCTCCCAAGGATGAACCAGACTTGTGGAGGTCTACAATTTTTTTTCTGAGGTCTTGGCTGATTTCTTTTGATTTTCCCATGATGTCAAGCAAAGATGCACTGAGTTTGAAGGTAGGCCTTGAAATACATCCACAGGTATACCTCCAATTGACTCAAATGATGTCAATTAGCCTATCGGAAGCTTCTAAAGCAATGACATCATTTTCTGGGATTTTCCAAGCTGTTTAAAGGCACGGTCAATTTAGTGTATGTAAACTTCTGACCCACTGGAATTGTGATACAGTGAAATAATCTGTCTGTAAACAATTGTTGGGAAAATTACTTGTGTCATGCACAAAGTAGATGTTCTAACCGACTTGCCAAAACTTTAGTTTGTTAACAAGAATTTTGGGGAGTGGTTGAAAAATGAGTTTTAATGACTCCAACCTAAGTGTATGTAAACTTCCGTCTTCAACTGTAACTATGGTTGGTAAAGCAGGACAACCCCAAAAAAATACTGAACTACAAAATTGAAACATAATATTGGCAACTTTATTAAAACATTTTAATGAATAGGCTACTTGATGGTCAACAGATGCAAATGTATCATTCTCCACATTTAATGTCAGTTTCATTGAGGACTTTTCCCCATAACAGAAGCATGCGAGGGAGTTCCATAACTTCCATTGTAGTCTACCATTTGATAAATATGTTGAAATAACTATATCGCTGGAGTCATTACAAATCAATTTGTTCCACTTGTTTAGCCTACCTGGAGCTGGCAGACCAATTTAATAAATAGCCTATAACTTTGGTGTATTGTTGTGGCAATTATTAATGCCCATGTTAAATTAAATCAATTAGAAGTTATCAAAGCTCTATCGCAACTGACGATCAATTGCTATAAATCATTAGATTGACGGTAACAGTCAGTCAGATTAGGCTACAGGTTAAAAAAACAAATGATCACTGGCTGTTGACAAGTATATTCAGTTCATATACATATTATTAATATTTAATTCAGTGATTCGAATTACCGCCACATTCTCAGTAGCCTATTCCCACAGATGATCGATGCTTGACTACCGTTCGACAAATACAAATATTCTCGCTATAATAATCTCATAATGTAGACTAGTTTACTCGCACTGCCTACCCGCACTGTATCTGCGAGCTGTTGGCTAGAGCGCACGTGCCAAGACCAGAGTAGGCACATTTTTCTATCGAAAATGTGATGGAAACACATTGAACTTTAGATTTTTATTAGGTACATAACAAATGTTGCGAAAAAGTGTATGTTGTGTGCACAACATCAACACGAACAGATTTGTATCTGCAACAAGTCAGTTTGGAAACACCACTGTTGGGAAAATGCGCATATTTCCTTTGTGTTATTCACATGAAAATATGTTGCCAATTGTATGGAAACCTAGCTAATGATGCATTTTCACACCAACCAACCCACCGTGATAATGGGGTTGTGTTTTGTGCTGACGGTCATCTCTGTTCACACACCCCCTGGGCTGAGGAGGATCCACCCTCTGGGCTTGCAGTCACCATTGGACTCTCCAATGAATCATTAACTAAGAACACTCAATAACATCCAGGCACACTGGCAGGGAGGAACAGTCAGGATCAGCAAGAGGGGGGTGAAAGGTATATAAGAAGAATCAGGAGTGTCTTTCATTTTCTTTGCAGACTGTTGGACAATACAAGCAGCATTACAGAAGATAACAGCATCGGAGTAGGTCAATTCCATTATTGCCTCTTCCCTTTGACCCTTGTAGAACTCGGATAAGGCAGGGGAAATCAGTCTTAGAGTAGAGAAGTTGTCCATTAACCCCAAATATTGATTACAGCTCTCTCCCTCTTCTAACCAGCTCTGCACTGCACCGTGGATCCTGACACCAAAGTTCAGTCACTGGTGGCAGAAGTACTTCACACTCGAACAAGAGGTGCCTCTCCCTTCCTCTGTAGTTTTGTTTTATAATCCTCTTTTATTTAGCACTTTTTTTCTGCACTGCAAAAACGATGGCAACCGCAGGGTATGGATATTACCGCACCACCATTTTCCTGGCCATGTTTGTGGGCTATACGCTGTACTACTTCAACAGGAAGACCTTTTCCTTTGTGATGCCCTCTCTCATGCAAGAGATCAAGCTGGATAAAGATGACCTGGGTAAGAGAAGCCTCTCTATTGTCTTTTCCTCTATTTCTGTCTCGCATGTCCCTAACAACAATTAACAACTAAAGTTTCGATACTGGGCTGACTGATTGGTTTAATTGAATGATCATATGGGGATACATCAGTTAATGCTTTGTGTATGTTTATATTAGTACCAAAATCAATTAAACATTGTGTTCTGCCTCTGTATTGTGTGCACTACCCCTCAGGCATGATCACTAGTAGCCAGTCTCTGGCGTATGCTTTAAGCAAGTTCATCAGCGGTGTGTTGTCGGATCAGATCAGTGCCCGCTGGCTCTTCTCCATTGGCCTGTTCATGGTGGGTGCCATCAATGTGGTCTTCTCCTGGTCCTCCACTGTGGCCATTTTCTCTGGCCTCTGGTTCCTCAACGGCCTGGGTCAGGGCCTGGGGTGGCCCCCATGTGGCAGGGTGCTGCGCAAGGTAGGACCAGGAAGTAACACTGTAGTCCACGGGATATGAAGCTGTCAGACACGTATCAATCAATTGCCTGCTCTGTTAAAATACTGGTCAGTCAGTCTGTACCATTTTGTATATCCCTGTCCATTCAACACTAGTCGTGTCAAGCCATGAAGCACATCACTAGTCTGATATTATGAAATGTCATTCCCTTCTGCTCCTCAGTGGTTCGAGCCCTCTCAGTTCGGGACGTGGTGGGCGATTCTGTCCTGCAGTATGAACCTGGCTGGGAGTTTAGGCCCCATTATTGCAACGTTGATGGCCCAGAGCTACAGCTGGAGGACGACCCTGTCCATCTCAGGCCTCTCCTGTTGTGTGGTCTCCTTCGTCTGCCTGCTGTTGATCAGGAACGAGCCCAAAGACGTGGGCTTGCCCAACATAGACACTGGGGGGGCCAAGAAGGGAAAAGCAGGTCAGAGCTGGGAGCTAACCTCATCTTGTCCTGTGGTTGAAACATTGCAAAATATGTGCGACTGTGACGTGCACAGGTTTTATTTTGAACGCATGCCTTTTTGTGTATTGTCTGCATGTGCAATTGTGTGTAAGGTCAGTAAAACTCTGTGTCAATGGACACTGTACCCAGTGTGCCCCTCACACGCTAGCGTGAACAAGTTCAAGATCATGCACACTCTAAGTGATGTGCTAGTGTGACTGAAACCTCTCTCCCTTACCAGGCTCATCCAGTGATGAGACCACCTTCAAAGAGTTCATCCTGTCCCCCTACCTGTGGCTGCTGTCTGTGGGCTACCTGGTGGTGTTTGGGGTGAAGACAGCCTGCACTGACTGGGGCCAGCTCTTCCTCATCCAGGACAAGGGCCAGTCAACACTCATGGGTATGTAAGTCGGATACATTAAGACCTGTGTTTTCCCTCTGTTTTACGCAGTTTGATATGTATTGTCATGAATCTTATCCTGGAAGCAGAACAGTGATTTGCTCTTAGATAGGCCAGCTGCAAAGTAAAAATAGTCTATATTGTAAAAATGTATTAAAACAAAAATGAGCTTTTTGGTATTCATTCAAGGTTAGGGTTAGGCATTAGGGTTAGCAGTGTGGTTAAGGTTGACAGTGCCAGCTAGTGACCACTGCAGATTCATGACTAAAAACGCTAACCTGCCTGTTTTACCAGTATGCAATAGACTGCAGTTGATAACTCAGTAATAACTGCCTCTTGTTAAGTTTGACTGAATGCAGCTCTTTTTCACAGGCAGTTCCTACATGAGTGCCCTGGAGGTGGGAGGCCTGTTGGGCAGTTTAGCTGCAGGATACTTCTCTGACAAGGCTGTGGCACAAGTGGGTTTACAGTGACATCATACACTAATTCAGAGCTCTATATAAATCATTGCAGTGTTTGTAAGGTACTGTATTTCTTTTTGTACAGCAAGGCATGAAAAGTCATGGAAACCCCCGTCATTTTCTCTTGATCTCAATGATGGCTGGGATGTTTGGTTCCATGTATCTATTCCGGGTCACTGTCACGCCAGACAGCCCAAAGGTATAGTAAACACATCATGTTCCATCAAAACTTCTTTCAGAGCCAATACACTATTAGTCTGTTTGTTAGTTCATGTTTTTTTTTTTGTATGTTATAAATTCAGATGTGGATCCTCTTCTTGGGGGCTACATTTGGCTTCTCATCTTACGGACCAATAGCCTTGTTTGGCGTGATAGCCAATGAGAGTGCTCCTTCAAACTATTGTGGAACGTCACATGCTATTGTTGCCCTAATGGCCAACAGTAAGTTTATCTCAACCAAAATGTCTCAAATTGTAATGAATGCTTTTCTCACATTTGTTTGTATTGTATTCCGGTGTTTTGGCTTTACTAGCAGTACCAGACAGGTACACTACCGGTCAAAAGTTTTAGAACACCTACTCATTCAAGGGTTTTTCTTTATTTTTACTATTTTCTACATTGTACAATAATAGTGAAGACATCAAAACTATGAAATAACATATGGAATCATATAGTAACCAAAAAAGTTAAACAAATCAAAATATATTATATATTTGAGAATCTTCAAATAGCCAACCTTTGCCTTGATGACAGCTTTGCACACACTTGGCATTCTCTCAACCAGCTTCATGAGGTAGTCACCTGGAATGCATTTCAATTAACAGGTGTGCCTTGTTAATTTGTGGAATGTCTTTCCTTCTTAATGCGTTTGAGCCAATCAGTTGTGTTGTGACAAGGTAGGGGGTAAACAGAAGATAGCCCTATTTGATAAAATACCAAGTTCATATTTTGGCAACAGCTCAAGTAAGCAAAGAGAAACGACAGTCCATAATTACTTTAAGACATGAACCTCAGTCAATCCGGAAAATTTCAAGAACTTTGAAAGTTTCTTCAAGTGCAGTCGCAAAAACCATCAAGTGCTATGATGAAACTGGCTCTTATGAGGACCGCCACAGGAATGAATGGAAGACCCAGTTACCTCTGCTGCAGAAGATAAGTTTGAGTTACAAGCCTCAGAAATTTCAGCCCAAATAAATGCTTCACAGAGTTAAAGTAACAGACACATCTCAACATCAACTGTTCAGAGGAGACTGTGTGAATCAGGCCTTCATGGTCAAATTGCTGCAAAGAAACCACTAAAGGACACCAATAAGAAGAAGAGACTTGCTTGGGTCAAGAAACACGAGTAATGGACATTAGAGCAGTGGAAATGTGTCCTTTGGTCAGGAGTCCAAATTGGAGAGTTTTGGTTCCAACCACCGTGTCTTTGTGAGACACAGAGTAGGTGAACGGAGGTGTGGTTCCCACCGTGAAGCATGGAGGAGGAGGTGTGATGGTGTGGGGGTGCTTTGCTGGTGACATGGTCAGTGATTTATTTAGAATTCAAGGTACACTTAACCAGCATGGCTACGACAGCATTATGCAGCGAAACGCCATCCCATCTGGTTTGCACTTAGTGGGACTATCATTTGTTTTTCAACATTACAATGACCCAACACACCTCCAGGCTGTGTAAGGGCTATTTTACCAAGAAGGCTAGTGATGGAGTGCTGCATCAGATGACCTGGCCTCCACAATCCCCCGACCTCAACCAAATTGAGATGGTTTGTGATGAGACGGACCGCATACTGAAGGAAAAGCAGCCAACAAGTGCTCAGCATATGTGGGAACTCCTGTTGGAAAAGTATTCCAGGTGAAGCTGGTTGAGAGAATGCCAAGAGTGTGCAAAGCTGTTATCAAGGCAAAGGGTGGCTATTTGAAGAATCTCAAATATAAAATACACTGCTCCAAAAAATAAAGGGAACACTAAAATAACACATCCTAGATCTGAATGAATAAAATAATCTTATTAAATACTTTTTTCTTTACATAGTTGAATGTGCTGACAACAAAATCACACAAAAATAATCAATGGAAATCCAATTTATCAACCCATGGAGGTCTGGATTTGGAGTCACACTCAAAATTAAAGTGGAAAACCACACGACAGGCTGATCCAACTTTGATGTAATGTCCTTAAAACAAGTCAAAATGAGGCTCAGTAGTGTGTGTGGCCTCCACGTGCCTGTATGACCTCCCTACAACGCCTGGGCATGCTCCTGATGAGGTGGCGGATGGTCTCCTGAGGGATCTCCTCCCAGACCTGGACTAAAGCATCCGCCAACTCCTGGACAGTCTGTGGTGCAACGTGGCGTTGGTGGATGGAGCGAGACATGATGTCCCAGATGTGCTCAATTGGATTCAGGTCTGGGGAACGGGCGGGCCAGTCCATAGCATCAATGCCTTCCTCTTGCAGGAACTGCTGACACACTCCAGCCACATGAGGTCTAGCATTGTCTTGCATTAGGAGGAACCCAGGGCCAACCTCACCAGCATATGGTCTCACAAGGGTTCTGAGGATCTCATCTCGGTACCTAATGGCAGTCAGGCTACCTCTGGCAAGCACATGGAGGGCTGTGCGGCCCCCCAAAGAAATGCCACCCCACACCATGACTGACCCACCGCCAAACCGGTCATGCTGGAGGATGTTGCAGGCAGCAGAACGTTCTCCACGGCGTCTCCAGACTGTCACATGTGCTCAGTGTCAACCTGCTTTCATCTGTGAAGAGCACAGGGCGCCAGTGGCGAATTTGCCAATCTTGGTGTTCTCTGGCAAATGCCAAACGTCCTGCACGGTGTTGGGCTGTAAGCACAACCCCCACCTGTGGACGTCGGGCCCTCATACCACCCTCATGGAGTCTGTTTCTGACCGTTTGAGCAGACACATGCATATTTGTGGCCTGCTGGAGGTCATTTTGCAGGGCTCTGGCAGTGCTTCTCCTGCTCCTCCTTGCACAAAGGCGGAGGTAGCCGTCCTGCTGCTGGGTTGTTGCCCTCCTACGGCCTCCTCCACATCTCCTGATGTACTGGCCTGTCTCCTGGTAGCGCCTCCATGCTCTGGACACTACGCTGACAGACATAGCAAATCTTCTTGCCACAGCTCGCATTGATGTGCCATCCTGGATGAGATGCACTACCTGAGCCACTTGTGTGGGTTGTAGACTCCGTCTCATGCTACCACTAGAGTGAAAGCACCGCCAGCATTCAAAAGTGACCAAAACATCAGCCAGGAAGCATAGGAACTGAGAAGTGGTCTGTGGTCACCACCTGCAGAATCACTCCTTTATTGGGGGTGTCTTGCTAATTGCCTATAATTTCTACCTGTTGTCTATTCCATTTGCACAACAGCATGTGAAATTTATTGTCAATCAGTGTTGCTTCCTAAGTGGACAGTTTGATTTCACAGAAGTGTGATTGACTTGGAGTTACATTGTGTTGTTTAAGTGTTCCCTTTGTTTTTTGAGCAGTGTATATTTTGATTTGTTTAACACTTATTTCGTTACTGTTATTTCAGTTTTAATGTCTTCACTATTATTCTACAATGTAGAAAATTATAAAAATAAAGTAAAACCCTTGAATTAGGTGTTCTAAAACTTTTGACCGGTAGTGTAGTTCAACTAAGTCTGTATATCCTATTTATGAGAACCAGCCTAATTGACATTCCTGTATCGTTCAGTTGGTGGCTTCTGCTCTGGACTGCCGTTCAGCACCATCGCCAAGCACCACAGCTGGGAAATGGCCTTCTGGGTAGCAGAGATCACTTGTCTCATCACTACCATCTGCTTTTTCCTGCTGCGGAACATCAGAACCAAGATGGGTCACATCCCCAAGAAGACTGACTGATCACTACACCAACTCTTTGCTGTCAATGTGGGAAATGTACATTCTTATCCTAAATTCTTATTTATTAAGTGTTTTTGATTTGAAAAAGGCTCAATTGAATTGACGGGAGACATGGTCCTGTATATTCTTCTTTTAAGAGATGGTGAGACATGGAGTTGAGCGAGGGAATATTTATTTTCACTGAAGATGTATTCAGATACAAATACATCAACCATGTTGTGTTACTTAAAACTCTTTTCAATGCTCATGGCATAAAACAGATCCTAGATTCAAGTATTGAAAATGTGTCAATATGATTATTTGAAACCAAGACACTTTTTATGGTCAAATGTACTGCTCACTTTTTAAATTAGCACTGTACACATCTCCTTATATGGGTGAAATGTGTTTGAATAGATAAGACTTGAATAAAATACCTTATGTTGTGGTTTTAGTTAATTCTAAAAAGAATTACATTGGAAAGACTAGAGATGATAAATGTTACATAGGTGTTTATTCTTAAAGTATATACAAAAACAAAACATTCAGTATTTACATTGTATCCCAGTATAGCATATCCTTCTCATTTACAAGTTATTCAAGATTAGTTCTGAAATATCAGCACTGTTTGGAGACATGTTGACCCATATGCAGTGTACTGTAGCTTCCCAGTCACAACAAACACAATTCAATGAATTGGCAAAAAAAAGAAAAGAAACTGGAGCAATGGATACTCTGGATTTGCCTTCGTACACATTTTTCAGGTTTGTTTCTGCTCAAGATCCAGGTCCAAAGTTACCAGCTTTCTCTGCTATCTCCAATGCACCCTTCAAATTCTGATCAAAGAGTTCACACCTGTAACAAGAGAGGGCAAAATATATCTCACCATGGTTGCTCATCAATGACTTGGTTAACTGATAGAGACTCATGTGAGAGACAGAGGGCAGATATTTGACATGTGACAGTTACCTGATAGGCATCTCCAGAGAGTAGAAGGGGTTCTTGAGGGCGAAGTCTGAATAGATCTCGTAAATCTTCCTGAGGAGTGCGTCAATGCCAGACTGCCGTGGGTCTGCCAGCACAATGAACTTTATACCTGATAAAAAGATGTTGACACTGAGGCAGATTTCGTTTTTCTAAACAAGAGCATTGCATGTAGACATCACATACAGTGACTGATAGTGGTGTTTGAATGCATGGCTTTACCAGTGAGTGTCTGAAAGCAGTGCAGTTTAAACATATCTGTCTCCAGCATCTCAATTCCTGAACTGCCAACTTCAGGGGACAGCTGTGAACCAATAGCAAACAACCTAGGAAAGAGTACAATTCAACATGCCGCAAGATCATGGAAAAGCCTATGTCACCATAGACAAATGATTTATTCATGTTAGAGCAGACAGATGTAATCACTTGCGAACTGTAACTACTTACGAATGAAACATTGAAGCCAGCATCAGTTTTTCATTTGAACTCAAGCGAGCCCTTCCGAAACGTATGGACACCGGATAGTTTGTTGAGTCTTTCAAGTATTCGATGATCTCCTTCCCATCCGCCGTGAACTTGCCGTTGACATCCACTCCATTGATGGACAGTAAAGCATGGCCCACTAAATTAATAGAAGTATGCGTGCACAATGTTAACAACAAATATAAACATGCACAATGCAACATTTGAGTTCCAACCATGACATATTACCAGTTATCACTATAAACATTTTGTAAGCCTTGATGTGATCAGTTGACTGTTGCTGACAACTTACTGTACCTCGGATTCCATCGCGTTGACCAAATGATACAACAACTTTCTCATCGTGGATCTTTAACACCAAATCTAAAGGATAGCTGAATGTTTTCTCTGCTTCGGCTCTCGGTACATAATTGTCATACTGGTAAATTAATCCCCCAGCCTTATTTACAACATACACACTGAATATCGCCATCTTTGCCTTTTTCTGCACAGCTGACGATATTGTCAGGCGACAGGAAATATTTCAGACAAAATAAAATACAATCTTCAACAGAGGTAACTTTAGCTGCGTGTTCATTCGTATTGTTTTTTGTTTAAGATCGCATCTATATTTATTTCGCAGATCTTTTAATTATTAATTCTAAAACCAAGAAATAGAAAAAAGTCTAGAAAGAATAACTACATTTCCCAGTACCGTACTTCAACATCCGCATGTACGGGTTTTCTTAGGGGCTGGTGCACGGGTTGAACGTCCTTTCACTCCGACATCTTGACGGTGGGACATCATGGTAAGGTCTTTAGCGTGATTTTTCATTAAATTCGATGGCGAACAAAAAATATACTCTGAAAATGTCAGTCTGAATAGATCACAATGCGTATTTGGAAAATATACTTCGTCCTGACCGTGGTTGTGGATGGAATGGCTCAGTTATATATTCTAGTTGGACATGCTTGGTAGCTAGCTAACGCTACATGCGGTTTATGGTGCACTGCATGACCACGGCCCCATGTGTAGATATCTCATTTCCCACACAAATGTATCAATTGATGAGATTATGCAAACTGGACGCCAGTTCTCTGCAGACCACTATTGGCCTAACTGAAGCAGGTTGTTAACTAACGTTAGTTAACAGGCTAGCTTTTAACATGTAACTAGGCCCTAGTTAGTTGGCTTAGGCTTGTCTAACGTTTACATTTGTCACACTAAAATGTTCAAAGGTTAACATCCTATTTGGTTCAATTCCAATTGAGGGACTCGTGGTTACCGTTTATTAGCTAATCATATTGTTACTGCTGTCTTCTGTTAAGTTGGCTGTAAATGTTTCAGTGCACTAACGTTAATTCGTTTTGGGAAATGTGTGGTGGTTAATTCAGCATCAGTTGGATAATGGTAGTGCGATCTGTATTATTCCAGCCTCCTAAGGACGCCAAGGGGAAGGGGAAGGATTCTGGGAAGTCCAAAAAGGACAAGGATCCAGCCAACAAATCTGGAGGCAAAGCCAAAAAGAAGGTATGTCCTGGTAGCGATCTTTTTGTGGGAGTTGAGATATTCCTTTGGGGTCATAATGGTTTAACTGTCAGGAGTGTGAGCAACATCAACAACTTCTCCATTTCCTCTGAGCAGAAGTGGTCCAAGGGAAAGGTGAGGGATAAGCTCAACAACCTGGTCCTCTTCGACAAGGCCACCTACGAAAAGTTGAACAAGGAAGTGCCCAACTACAAGCTCATCACACCAGCAGTCGTGTCCGAGAGGCTAAAGATCAGAGGCTCTCTGGCCAGGGCTGCCCTCCAGGAACTGCTCAGCAAAGGTGAACCCTACTCTGATTCCCAACCAGTGTTCACTCATAGGGAATTTGATGAAATTGGGAAGTAGTTGAGTAGCCAGATCTGACTTTAATGTAAGAAAAGTATGTATAGCAGTCACTGAACTCACATTTCAACATTTAGCTTTATTTTGGAGCCATAATATCAGAAGTGCGGATAGTATTGCTTGTCAGAATAGGCAGGCACCCTTTTGCATGGATTCCTTCCTGGTTCACTGCTCTGTCATATCTCTACAATAGTGTTGTTTTGTGGCAGGCTACATTCTTCTGAGGGGATGTATACCTGGTTACATTTTGAGCTTTGCTACAGTGAAACCTAGTAAGTCTACAAGGCACAGACTATCATGGGTCTGCCACAGAGCCAATGTGAGAGAAAAAAACTGTTAACCTCTAGGGGGTGTGGGGCGGTAGCGTCCTACCTGGCCAATATCCAGTGAAATTGCAGAGCGCCAAATTAAAAAACAGAAATACTCATTATAAAAATTCATAAAACATACAAGTGTTATACATCGATTTAAAGATGAACTGATTGTTAATCCAACCACGGTGTCAGATTTCAAAAAGGCTTTATGGCGGACGCATACCATGCGATTATCTGAGAACAGCGCCCAGCAGACAAATCATTAAGCAGTTACCAGCCAAGTAGAGGAGTTACACAAGTCAGAAATGGCGATTAAAATCAATCACTTACCTTTGATCTTAATGTTTGCACTCACAAGACTCCCATTTACGCAATAAATGTTTGTTTTGTTTGATAAAGTCCCTCTTTATATCCAAAAACCTATTGTTCGCGCGTTTTGTTCAGTAATCCACAGGCTCAAAGGCAGTCCCAACAGGCAGACGAAAAATCAGTAAAGTTCATAGAAACATGTCAAACGATGTTTATAATCAATCCTCAGGTTGATTTTAGTCATAATAATCAATAATATTTCAGCCGGACAAAAGCTTCGTCAATATAAAAGGAAAACAAGAAAGGTGCATGAAAAACCTCTGGGACACTGCAATGTCCACACATTGAGTGGTATTACTCCCTCATTTTTCAGAATACAAGCCTGAAACAATTTCTAAAGACTGTTGACATCTAGTGGAAGCCATAGGAAGTGCAATTTGTGTCCTAAGTCAATGGAATCTGTATAGGCAGTCAATGGAAAACTACAAACATAAAAAAGAATCCCACTTCCTGGATGGATCTTTCCCAGGTTTTCACCAGCCATATCAGTTCTGTTATACTCAGACATTATTTTAACAGTTTTGGATACTTTTGAGTTTTCTATCCAAATCTACCAATTATATGCATATCCTAGTTTCTGGGCCTGAGTAACAGGCGGTTTACTTTTGGCATGCTTTTCATCCGGTTGTCAAAATACTGCCCCTACCCTAGAGAAGTTAATCCTCATGTACATATACCCATGTTTAGCACTCTTCTCACTTGCCTTCCAAATGAAACACTAAATATTTTTGGTGTTACTACAAAGCAAACACTTTCTAATGCACATCAGTTCTATTTAAAACATCACTTTTAACCCCAGTCGGCAGTAGTCTTCCTTCAAGGGAAGAAGGTAACAGCATTTTGCTACACCCACTATAATGCCTGCTAAATATGTGACCAGAAAAATTTGATTTTGAAGATACTGTTGTTTTGGTAGACATTGGCTCTGATCAGTGACTACAAAGACTGGCACTGCAACTTGATGTCTGCTCTTTCAGGATCATGTCTTGTAGATATTGCCTTAACTTGTCAGGGCAGTGAGTGGGTCAGTTGGTAATGTGGGACCATAGAACTTCAATATCTGTATGAAATAACTGACACGTTCCATTCTGCCTCCCCTCTAGGCATGATCAAGTTGGTGTCAAAGCACAGATCGCAGGTGATCTACACACGTAACACCAAGGGTCCCGAGGAGGAGGGTGGCGTTGTGGTTCCAGACAAGCCAGAAAAGCCTGAGAAGGCAGCTAAGGCATCAAAGGCAGAGAAGGGAGAGAAGGAAGAGAAAGCATAAACCGGTATGTGTTATGCTAGTACTCCTGTTGGAACTAGCCTACATTCTATTAAAAATAACTGAAGAGTGCTTACTGCAATTTGTTGTTGCTGATTTTTATTGTTTTAGCATAAATGTAAACGCATAACATGTTAACAGGGCAGGTTGGAGGACTACTTCTATGAATCCCATCTAAAACAATGTTTTTTTTTTCAGGTTGTGTTGTTGTTATTCCTGCGTTCAGATGTGTGATGTAAGGTGAATAAAATTCTGAAAATACGTTTGTGTTGCTTGTAATATTCTCTTACTCTCCCTGTCGTCTGTGTACTCATCATTTTGAAGAGACTTTATAGCTCCAGATATAGGGCAGTGATTCATTAGGTTACAGTTGGCTGGAGAGCTGTGCATCTAGTTTCAGTATGACAACTCCAATTGATATATTGTAACGTACACAGCAATTGATCTAGCAATATCCAGAATGAAATGCCATTGAATTTCCACAGGACTACAAACCTTGACTTTGAACAAATTGGGGTTACAATATCACATGCAACAATGTTGCCTCTGCATAAACACTTCAACTCACTTGAACTTCATTTTGACTGTCATTGGCGAATAAAATCCCGGACTTCTGACCAGCAAATAACCTAACTGTTGATTGTTTTTTAGTCTTGCCCTCACATCAAATCAGTTTGAAATTGTAATCCTGGTGGGAGAGGACAGGGCTGTGGCGTGAAACTGGTGTGAAGTGTTGTGGTATTACGCTGTCAGAATGGCGCTTTGGGGACAGAAGACAAGCGGCTGAGGCATCCCCTTGGAGGCACCCTGCCGAGCATGTTTACACCTAATTTAGTGTGTTGTGTTCAATTAGTATCAATGTTTCCCTTTCTAATGGGACTTGCCCAACCCTACATTTGTGCTTTCACTCGTGCTGTATTTGTTAATTTTGTCACCCATTTTTAAATTCAGTAGGACATCCAGGTTCATGCTATGATCGTGTTCCTGCATTCCATATAAGGTGGATTGTTTCCAATGCATTTCTCGTAGGGCTATCTCGGATCCTTGCAACCCTACCGTAACCTTAAATAAAATAATAAAATGTCTACTTCAGTGGGGATGTCTCAAGGATCCAATACATTTCTTCTTTTGTCCATGTTGGCGTATACGATGGATGTATGTATCGTGCTGCCACAGCAACTGAAGGGTATGAGTTATTTATTGACAAATGGCATGAACTAAAACAACTGGGCTTAGGGGCTTGAGTTAGGGATGTGTGAGATGCAGGGTAGCCTGCTGATTGATGCTGTAGCTTGTCATTGAGCAGCACTACCTGGCGCAGCAACACGGGGAGCAGGATGCACACTGATAGATTCACAACTTCCTCTGCCACCATGAATTCCTCTGGCATCCCGCCTCGGAGAGTGACTCTTTTTAATATATATTCCTTTTCAGAACTTACTGATTTATATGAATAACTATGTATGCTACGTTGGCCAAATGTTACATTAATATGCACATGTAATTTTATCTCATCAACTCCGGATTAACTTTTTAGTGTGTTCATTATGAAACGATAAACCATCAGATCAGATGGGACTTGTTTTTAGTAGGGTAAAAATTGTCTCCATCAGCTCTGAACTGGAGCAAATAAAATAAATGTGTCAAATTACCAAGACAAGCGTTTAAAGTGGAAATATATTTGAATATACAGTGCATTTGGCAACTTCAGACCCCTTGATCTTTTCCACGGTTACGTTACAGCCTTAAAATTGATTAAATTGTTTTTCCCCCTCAATCTACACACTACCCCATAATGACAAAGCAAATGTATAAAATAAATGATATCACATTTACTTAGGTATTCAGACCCTTTACTCAGTACTTTGTTGAAGCACCTTTGGCAGCGATAACAGCCTTGAGTCTTCTTGGGTATGATGCGACAAGCTTGGCACACCTGTGTTTGAGGAGTTTCTCCCATACTTCTCTGCAGATCCTCTCAAGCTCTGTCAGGTTGGATCGGGTGTGTCGCTGCACAGCTATTTTCAGGTTTCTCCAGAGATGTTCGATCAGGTTCAAGTCCGGGCTCTGGCTAGGCCACTCGATGACATTCAGAGACTTTTCCCAAAACCATTCCTGCGTTGTCTTGGCTGTGTGCTTAGGGTTGTTGTCCTGTTGGAAGGTGAACCTTCACCCCAGTTTGAGGTCCTGGGTGCTCTGTAGCAGTTTTTCATCAAGGATCTCTCTGTACTTTGCTCCGTTCATCTTTCCCTCAATTCTGACTTCTCCCAGTCCCTCCGCTGAAACATTCCCACAGCATGATGCTGCCACCACCATGCTTCCCTGTATGGATGGTGCCAGGTTTCCTCCAGATGTGACGCTTGGCATTCAGGCCAAATAGTTCAATCTTGGTTTCATCAGACCAGAGAATCTTGTTTCTCATGGTCTGAGAGTCCTTTAGGTGCCTTTTTGCAAACTCCAAGCGGGCTGTCATGTGCCTTTTACTGAGCAGTGGCTTCCATCTGGCCACTCTACCATAAAGGCCTGATGAGTGGAGAGCTGTAGAGGTGGTTGTCCTTCTGGAAGGTCCACCCATCTCCACAGAGGAACTCGAGTTCTGTCAGAGTGACCATCGGGTTCTTGGTCACCTCCCTGACCAAGGCCCTTCTCCCCAGATTGCTCAGTTTGCCCGAGCAGCCAGCTCTTGGAAGAGTTTTGGTGGTTCCAAACTTCTTCCATTTAAGGATGATGGAGGTCTCTGTTCTTGGTGACCTTCAATGCTGCAGAAATGTTTTGGTACCCTTCCCAAGATCTATGCCTCGAAACAAACCTCTCTCGGAGCTCTACGGACAATTCCGTTGACCTCATGACTTGATTTTTGCTCTGACATGGACTGTCAACTGTGGGACCTTATATAGACAGGTACGTGCCTTTCCAAATCAAATCCAATTTAGTTTACCACAGGTGGACTCCAATGAAGTTGTAGAAACATCTCAAGGATGATCAATGGGAACTGGATGCACCTGAGCTCAATTTCGAGTCTCATAGCAAAAGGTCTGAATACGTGTAAATAAGGTATTTCTGTTTTACATTTGCAAACATTTCTCAACTCTTTTTGCGTCATATTATTGTGTATTGTGTGTAGTTTTTATTTTTTAGAGTAAGGCTGTAACTAACAAAATTTAGAAAAAGTCAAGGGGTCTGAATACTTTCCGAATGCACTGTATTGCCCAACGTAATGCTTACCAGCAGGTTCCTTCTCGACAATGCAACACCAATAATAAAAGTTAATACGAACACAGTGGAGGCTACTGAGGGGAGGACGGAGCCAATAGAATTACATCAAACACATATAAACCGTGTTTGATACCATTCCACTTATACTGCTCCAGCCATTACCACAACCCTGTCCTCCCCAATGAAGGTGCCAGCCACCTGTGGAACATAATGTAAATGGTGGTAGAATAGAATATGCATTTTAGCATAAGTACCTAATACATGCTGTAATGTAGTCTGCCTGTTTCTTCTGTCACTGACAGCCCTCCATAAGATGAGCTATCAAGAAGACCACCACCAAACTCCCTAGTGAAAGCTATAAGTGAAGCTTCTTAAATTAGACTCAAGCTCATGCTTTTCCAGACACTGGTATTCATGGAAGCTAAGGGCACAAATCAGATTTTAGACAACTGATTTCCCTCCTTGACACTTTTGAAAGGATCCCAGACACCCTTCTGTATCTATGAGCAGTGGCTGCTCAGAGAGGGACATGATTTGAGAGGATAATCAAAAGAAGGGAAGCCCAAGGTTGAGAGAGGTACATTGGATATGCAGGAAGTGGGAGCGCCGTCCGGTAGTAGTTAGTTGGGGGCAGTTCCATGGCTAGATTTATGGCACGCAGTTGTTGAACGCCTGACAGACATCCGAGGCAAGGGCTCCACCGCTGCTATCCCTTTTACTGCTGCTGCTGCTTCAGAGGAGCTCTGTTTGCTACCGGAGAGGAAGCTCTGTCTCAGCACACAAAGGTAGGCAACATGCTCTGCTTTCTTAACTACTGTATGAGTTAGTGCTCTGTGAATATCTGCATCTTTTGAATGCTCTAGTGTTTCAACTCAAGTCTTTACAGTCTAACCTTTGACCTGTCTGCTGGTGACATTGGTGTCCTGTTTTGCTTCTTTGTTTTTATTTTTTATAGAAAGAGGGTATTGAATTTAAATGTAAGTGGATTTATTTTCCGTTTCATGTGCTGGTAATAATTTTACCATACATGGTGAAGAATATTGGAAGACAGAAAAATGTTGTCAGTGTACCTCAGTTATAATTTATGTTAATTTCCCTTGTTACTGTATCATTCTGTTGATTAGTTTTGCTCATGTTATGTCCTGTGGCTCTTTTAAAATGTAGAACCCAATGCTATGCCCAATGTTTAGAAGTGGAAGCATTACAGCAGATGGGAGATATGGACACAGCAGCTTAGACAGACAAAACACTTAGCAGAGAACGGAGAGGGCTTGGCTTTCGATTGCCTTCTTTCTGACAGCTCACATCTGAGCTCCTCTGAGGATTGTTTGTTCCCCGGCAGTCTTTATAAGTGAATTTCCTCCAACTAACAATTTGAGGAAGTAATTTTTAACTCCCTCCCTGGCTTTGGAGTTTCTGCTGGTGCCTGATCAGGTCAAAGTGAGGTGCTAAGAGAAGCCCGGAATCTCAATTAGAGCCAGATCCTAGTGATTTAGACAGGCAGGAAGCAGTATACACAATACTGCTACAGCCCTTTAGCTTCACATGAGTGAAGACAGAACAGGGCAGTAAAAGTAGCATCACTGGTTTGAGGTTAATGGACAAGGGCCCCAAGATAAAAAGCAACGGGAAAAGTTTATGAGGTGAACTCAATACTCTTCATCACAGGAGGACAGTGAAATCTTATGGGACTATTGGGCTTTTGAAATGACTTTTAAAACCCTTTCATGCGATAGGGCCTCAAAGAACTGTTCAACTGCTAGGCTTGTGTTCTGTGAAAGGGACATGACTAGCATTTTGTTTCCTAAAGCACATTAGCTGAGGAGAATTCTTTCCCTGGCAGTCCAGTGGCGAGGTTGTTTTAAGGAATGTTTATTTGGGTTGCTATGATCGGATTGGTCTGTGACTGGGCTGGCACTCTGAAACTGGAGTCTGAAAATCTTCAGTCACCAGGCTGCTCCCCTCTGTTTTAGCAGTAGACCTCATCCTAATGCTTCTCTTTAAATTAACTGGGCAGAGAAAATACATTTTACACCTCAATTAATATTTCAGAGTTATTCAACCTGTATTATTCATTTAGGCACTCCACAGAATATTATTACAGTGTAATTGTTTTAACACATGTATGCACTTTCTTAAATTCCTACTGCCAAGACACTACATGGACATCTCTCATTTATATACTATGAGGTCGTTTTTTAAAGCAAGGGTATAAGCCCTGTGTGCATGTTTTTTTCAGTCAGATGTAGTTGTATTCACTATAAGACAGGTCAAGAGGAAACCAATTTTGGGAACTCTTGAAATCCAATTTGTCATTAGGATTCATCCTGATGACTCAGTCAAATTAATAATACAAATGAGCATTGGTATGAAAAATAGGTATTCCACACAACAATGATTACTTCTACAATTCCCTTGTGGAGGTAATCCTTGGGTTAGGTTTTTTGCTACATTTGTGTTGTAGTGAAATAAGGGCTATTTATCACTGCTGGGCTGTGGAGCCAGTGTGACAGGTCCTGGGGAGAGGTGGATCCTGGTGGGGAGAGATACTCTGTATCCTTTATGCCAACACGCTTGCTGCTTTTGCAAGTTTGCATGTTTATGGTAACAGCAGGAAACAAGCTGTTTGTATACACAATGACTAGGTGTTTGTCATCTTCTCTGAAACATCTCTTCCTAGGGGACGGACCCAAGCAGGGAGCATGTTTACTATTCATCCATTTACCTTTGATATAGACACTAAGATATACCGCTGATTCATTAATCATGCATTTATCTGAAAAGCCTTTGGCAAGTTTTTTGGAATTGGAGGTTACAAATTTGGAGTTTTCTTTCCACAAAAAACATTAACTTTATTGTGTACCAAAATGTTGTCTTAACAACCAAAAATGATGAGTTATAATAATAAAACAAAGAGCTATAATAGTGCCACACATTACCAGGTAACGCCCCCAGCCTCTCCAGATAGGCCTAACCTTATCATTATTGGTTGGGAGCCAGCCAAATTACACTGAGGTGCTGTACTGGCTCATGTCGGGATAGAATTATAGTCCACTATGAAAAGTTGATCTTTAAACATGATGGAAACCATGTTTAATTCTGCAATGAGGCGGAGCATCTGTACATATGTAAATCACCCAAGCTGCTATGTCTCCATTCCTGACTGGCATGAAACAAATCAACTATTTAGTTTTTGTCAACAAGTTGAGATGTTAGTATGAAGTAAACAGCAGATCTTGGGGAAACTTGGATGATACAGAAACTAAGTTGTGTGGAATGGTTTGTTTAAATGTGTGCATTTTGCAGTATTGGTGTCGATCAGTGGAGGCTGGTGAGGGGAGGACGGCTCATAGTAATGGCTGGAATGGAGTAGATGTTCCATTCCAGCCATTACTATGATCCGCCCTCCCCTCACTAGCCTCCACTGGTGCCGACAGAGATTAAATTAATTGAACAGATTCATTCATTTGTATCACCTTTATCGGTCACATTTAACCATTGTGTCTGTGTATTCTTTACACACACTCAAGGAGTGTGAAACATGTTTCTAGGATTCAGTGTGGAGATTATTTGGTGAATGGGGTTGTTTCATTGTCATTGATCGTGAAAGGAATTTTATTTAGCTACTGTCTACAACTCAGTACATTTTCTTCTGGCATTGCCTTGAATGAAAGTATGAATGTTGACTAATACATTTAATGTGACACCAGCCCTGGCTCCATTCCTGTAGGGCAAAAAAACTCTGGCTATGTACTCAGCTGTCACAGCCTATATTCTCAGCGCATCCTTGTGAAATATATTACTCATGTTGTCTCTGCTCTTATATGACATGAATATGAAGAAGCAGCAATGCCTTTGCCATTTAGATCTCTGGTATTGTTGATGTGTATATAAGCATGCATTCCGACAGAACCCAAGAATCACGTTCTGTTCAGTTCTATTTCGCCTGGACTTAAAACGAAAACCAGTGGAATGAGGAGGAGTTTTCGCTCTCTTGCTGTTAGCCATCATTAATACATGTTGGAAATATACTCAAGTTTTTCATCAGTGTTCTGGCCAGATATCCAGGTGTTTAGAATAATAAGAACAGGTTTTGTACTGTACATGGTTGCTAATGCTATGAGGCAATTTCCATAAGATGTAGCATGATGATGATGATGATGATGATATTTATAAAGAGCTGCCACTTCAGGGTGATGTATAGTCGATGTCAAACATGTCCATTGATTTTAACTACCTCTTTTCATGTCCCTGTGTTTTCCCCAGCAGATGGTGAGGGAGCAGTATGTCACCACCACCCAGGACAGCAGTGTCCCTGCCCCGGTCCCTGGCTCTGTCTATAAGATCGGGATCTACGGTTGGAGGAAGCGCTGCCTCTACCTGTTTGTCCTGCTGCTCATCATCATCCTCACCGTGAACTTTGCCCTCACCATATGGATCCTCCGGGTCATGTGGTTTAACACAGTACGTGGGGTCACTTAGCTCTAATTCATTAAGAACACATGCTGCCTGACCTTTACAGTACAACCTTTATAACCTTTACACATAGACTGTTTGGCGCTTGTATGGACAAAACACCATATAATCTTTCCTGCATCAATGAAAATGTGAGATGTTTGTTAATGAGACATTGTCTACATTCTGATTGTGCCCACATTTTTTAGACAGGTGTAGACAATCAAAAGACACATTGTGATCAGATCATCCTGCCCACCTTCTTAGGTAGTCAGAGACGCATTGTGTCTGGATATCTTACAAGTGTAGACAGATCTGGACAGAAACCATTTAAATCATCATTATTCTGCCTTAAAAAATACTTGACAGGTGGCACCATTAACTGATTACTTCTGTGTCTTACAATAAATTAATATTATTTTAAAAGAATAGCTGTGAAACAATTTGCATAAAGGAAGAGACCAGTTAATCTGGTCGCAATGCAGACAGACACAGTTTATTATTTTTGTTTTGATTTATTTCACCTTTATTTAACCAGGTAAGCCAGTTGAGAACAAGTTCTCATTTACAACTGCGATTTGGCCAAGATAAAGCAAAGCAGTGTGACACAAACAACACAGAGTTACACATGGGATAAACAAACTTAGTCAACAACACAATTGAAAAGTCTATATACAGTGTGTGCAAATGTAGTAAGATTAGGGAGGTAAGGCAATAAATAGGCCATAGTAGAGAAATAAATCAAATTTAGCAATTAAACACTGGAGTGATGGATGTGCAGAAGATGAATCTACAAGTAGAGATACTGGGGTGCAAAGGAGCAAAAAATAAATATTATGGGGATGAGGTAGTTGGGTGGGCTATTCACAGATGGGCTATGTATAGGTTCAATGATCGGTAAGTTGCTCTGACAGCTGATGCTTAAAGTTAGTGAAGGAGATGTAAGACTCCAGCTTCAGTGATTTTTGCAATTCTTTCCAGTTATTGGCAGCAGAGAGGTGGCCAAAGGAGGAATTGGATTTGGGGGTGACCAGTGAGATATACCTGCTGGAGCACATGCTACTTGTGGGTGCTGCTATGGTGACCAGTGAGCTGAGATAAGGTGGAGCTTTACCTAGCAGAGACTTGTAGATGACCTGGAGCCAGTGGCTTTGGCGACGAGTATGAAGCAATGGCCAGCCAACGAGAGCATACAGGTCGCAGTGGTGGGTAATATATTGGGCTTTGGTGACAAAACGGATGGCACTGTGATAAACTGCATCCAATTTGTTGAGTAGAGTATTGGAGGCTATTTTATAGATGACATCGCCAAAGTCGAGGATCGGTAGGATGGTCAGTTTTACGAGGGTATGTTTGGCTGCATGAGTGAAGGATGCTTTGTTACGAAACAGAAAGCCGATTCTAGATTTAATTTTGGATAGGAGATGCTTAATGTGAGTCTGGAAGGAGAGTTTACAGTCTAGTCAGACACCTAGGTATTTGTAGTTGTCCACATATTCTAAGTCAGAACTGTCCAGAGTAGTGATGCTGGACGGGCGGGCAGGTGCGGGCAGTGATCGGTTGAAGAGCATGCACTTAGATTTACTTGCATTTAAGAGCAGTTGGAGGCCACGGAAGGATAGTTGTATGGCATTGAAGCTCATCTGGAGGTTAGTTGACAGTGTCCAAAGAAGGGCCAGAAGTATACAGAATGGTGTTGTCTGCTTAGAGGTGGATCAGAGAATCACCAGCAGTGATAGCGACATCATTGATGTATACAGAGAAGAGAGTCGGCCCGAGAATTGAACCCTGTGGCACCCCCATGGAGACCGCAAGAGGTCCGGACAACAGGCCCTCCGATTTGACACACTGAACTCTATCAGAGAAGTAGTTGTTGAACCAGGTGAGGCAATCATTTGAGAAACCAAGGCTGTTGAGTCTGCCAATAAGAATGTGGTGATTGACATAGTCGAAAGCCTTGGCCAGGTCGATGAAGACGGCTCCACAGTATTGTATTTTATCAATGCCGGTTATGATATCATTTAGGACCTTGAGCGTGGCTGAGGTGCACCCATGACCAGCTCGGAAACCAGATTGCGTAGCGGAGAAGGTACGGTGGGATCCAAAATGGTCGGTGATCTGTTTGTTGCCTTGGCTTTCGAAGACTTTAGAAAGGCAGGGTAGGATAGATATGTCTGTCACAGTTTGGGTCTAGAGTGTCTCCTCCTTTGAAGAGGGGGATGACCGCGGCAGCTTTCCAATCTTTCGGGAACTCAGACGATACGAAAGAGAGGTTGAACAGGCTATTAATAGGGGTTGCAACAATTGCGGCGGATCATTTGGGTGAAGGAGAAATGGGGAGACTTGGGCAAGTTTCTGTGGGGGGTGCAGAGCTGTTGACCAGGGTAGGGGTAGCCAGGTGGTAAGCATGGCCAGCCAGTAGACGGATAACAGACACATTTTAATTCCATGTGTAGACACATTTCTGGAAATGTGGGCATAATCAGAAAGTAGACAAGATCAGAACAAAGCACTCATGTTAGCACCAGGTATAAAGGGGGCTTTGGAGTAACTGAAACAACACAACACACCCTGGGAATATAGTGACTGCATTGGCAGAGCAACACATCTCTGCTGCTTTAGTTTGAGTTTAGCCTCAGTCCTGTAGGGTATAGACACATGTCTCTTATCCTTGGCATCCAATGGCTGCCTGATGGGATGAATCAAATTCAATATTTCCCCTCTAGCCGGGTAAGCTTAATTTTATACACGTTTCGTGATTTCTCCGTCCTTTTGGAATATAGCCTGAGAGAAGTAGTTATTAGATGGAATTGAAATCAGATTCTGCTTTTGTTTCACATTATTGAATCATTATCAAAGTCACTATTGCCTGGGGTGCTATGAATCATATATTTACTACAGTATGGTTAACTCCCAACACTAAACCCAGCAGAGACTGTCACCTAAAATAGATTCACTCACCACCCAGAATTAAAAACAACACATGGTGTCACAATAATCCTTGGGGACACTATGGTCATGGTTAGTGAGTTCATTTGTTGTATTGTACCCTGTGCAATGTATTTTCTCTGATGTATTGCTGAGTTCATTCTTTCTGCTTGTCATTTGAGGAAGGGATGGGACATCTAAAAGTAACAGCGGAGGGAGTGAGGCTTGAGGACGGGAAGTCAGAGTTCCTCTTTCCTCTCTATGCCCAAGAGATCCACTCCAGAGAGGTAAGCAAACAGGCTCCCACACTCCTCTTCCTTCTTCTGTTCATTCCTCTCCTGATCCTCCTCCTCAAACACCCACACCCAGTCCAATAGGTTTGTGTGGAATAAAGTGGTCAAGCTCTGACTCACTGTCAGGAAACCATAGAGATCAAAGTTGTTTGTTTGTTGAGCGGGTCCTGTTAAGAACGCTGGGCAATTACATCAAAACAACTTTTCTGAGGCATAGTCATTAAATTCTGTGTATTTTTATATCACTCTCTTGCGTAGTTGGGAAATGTGTCTTACTCAATGAGCTTTGGCAGTCCCTGTGGATGCACAGTGCAGCGAGTTCCTTATTAATATTTGTGGTGGAAAACAGTTGGTGTGCAATCCAACAGCAGATGGTAACACTTTGCAGCAGTTGTTTACATGTTATGGTTTTTCCTCACTATCTTTATGAGCTTCATTAAAAAGGAAATGTATTCACCATTTATGGACCGACACATTCCTCAATGAAGTCTACAGTTTCTAACGAGATTCAGTGTTCATTATACACAACCTGATTTTCACGACCCGCCCAAAAAGGTTACATCTCTTTAGCCCATTGTAACTAAATAGTGTTTTCTGGAAGGTAAGAGGGATGACAAGGTACTTGAACCTCTGAGCAGAACGATACATTTTGTAGCGTTCAAAATGTTCAATTACAGTCCTGTCTAGTGATATCTGATAATGACGTGCACAGGATGCTCACTGATGACCGAAGAGTTATTTTTTTCCAGGACTCCTCTCTCCTGGTGCACTCATCTGAAAACGTCACTCTCAATGCCCGCAATGAAAATAATGATGTCACAGGAAGTCTCTCCATAGGTAAGAGGACAGAAAACACACACACCTACACACATTAAGCATGCTGGCAATGTTCATATATTGCACTATTCAACTGATATGTGGAGAATTCAGCAATGTCATTAATGGACTTGTCCTGCAGCTCTACTGTATGTAATACAACGTTAGCAATGACAAAAACGCATATCCCCTTTCATATTCCATCAGATTGCCATTAAAACCCCATTTAATCAAAAACACAGCTTTCTATCATCAGTACCAGAATGGCCTATCTGTTACACCAAGGCCCTCAGGCCTACAGAGACTATCATTTGCGCACCTTTTATGGCTGGCCAGAGGGGTTAGTTGACGAGTGTACCATAATTAGAGGGGTAACAAACGACTTAACTAATTACATTGTTTCACGAGGCTGTTATGTCTTTTTGGTTGTTATGCCATAAAAGGAATTGACCCATCTGTGACTCTCTGTGAAGGAAGTTTAAGACCGTTGAAGACCAGTTATTTGGTCTATTCCCCCTCAGACGTAAGTAGTT
Source organism: Salmo trutta (assembly GCF_901001165.1). Lineage (NCBI taxonomy): Eukaryota > Metazoa > Chordata > Actinopteri > Salmoniformes > Salmonidae > Salmo > Salmo trutta. The sequence goes on along the minus strand of NC_042969.1, from coordinate 68,715,454 downwards.
TGGAAAGAACATCTTGTTCTGTTCTTCTATAGAAGATGGTATTGAAGTGTTTTAAATATCTCACTGCCCAGAGGCAGTTGTACAGTAGGTATACCTGCAACCTTTGTTTTTTTTCCTATGAGAGAGAGGTGACAAAGTGGAAAAATTCATTCAAATGTTAAAGCTGCATGCATAATTTACATGTTTTAGTGATACAGCATATAATATCTCTATTTTAAGCCTGTGTCTCCCATTCCCACAGCTTTGACTGCGTCTGGTCTCTAATAATTCTCCCTGGTGTCATTTCAGGGCCAGATGTGGCCCAGGGAAATGCACCGAATTTTGTCATCAGCTCCAACATCAAGACGCTGTTTTCTGCAGATGACAAAGAGGTGGTTGTTGGAACAGACAAACTCCGTGTTACAGGTACAATCATGTCTGCAGTGTCAGTGTCACACCACTTAGCCCATACATGTGTATACAGCATTCCAGATAGGACCTACGAACATGGTTTTCATTCATTTTCTTGTCATTTAAAGGAATGAGAGCAATGTACTGAATCACTCCAATATTTTTCTTGCATACCATGTCAAATAAAAAGTCATGACTTTGATAATTACTGGACTGGAGCAGTTTGACTTTTTCAGCTGTCCTTGAAAAGGTATTGAAAGTCAGAAGCTCATTCATCTAAAATTACAGGAAAGGTGACAGAAACACTGCTTTTTAATCGAAGTTGATTTATAATAAAGTATCTTTCTAATATAACGTAAATTGAAGCTAACTAATGCTACATGCTCAAGTTGCCTATTTTCCTTAAATATCTTTGTTGTGTCCAGTTTTAGAATTGGTGGGAATTGGTGGGAGGTGTGGAGTAATTAGTTGTTGTCGTGTCTTTGGCTATGCTGGATTAAGTGATATGACATGCTAATTTATAAAATGATTTCTCTGTAATTAATATTACCTGATTAAGCTAATCATGTAAATGTAATTAACTAGAAAGTCGGGGCACCACAGAAGAACGTTTATAGAGCCGTTATCTTCCGAATAAACTCTTAAAATACTTAGTAATATTTTACATCGATAGCAGTCAATATTAACCCTTATCTTATTTTCAGTCTCATAATGAAAGTTGTAAATTCTTGGTTATCTTCACGAACCCTGGCTAACAAGTTGAATCAGCAATACAAAATTGGGTTTAATTATTTATTTACTAAATACCTAACTAATCACACAGAATTACAAATACACAGAATACAAATGATGTCATACAGAAAACGTCCCGGTGGACGGAGCCTGTATCATGGCTGGTTACACAAAGGAAAGGGGGTTGGGCTTGAATGAAAGAGCGGGAAGATTTAGGAACACAGAAACAGCAGCTATGCTATCGTAAATACATTATCTTATGCATTCTAAATTACCGCCCATTTGGAAAAGGAAAATGCAATAAATATTTACTCTGAGCTGCGCTTCGGTAGATTGGTCGTAGATGCTGGCCGGGTTGGCCAACAGATCTTCCTGTAGTGGAAGAATGTCAATGGTGGTAAATTAGATACGTGGTGGTATCTTCGTCTGGTTGTTAGACTGGATCCGTCGTCCGTCCTTTCCTAGCCCACGTTAGCAGCGGCTAACTCAACGGCTAGGAAGTATCACTTCTGTAGTGAATAAGCTCAAAGTTCATACCAGTTCATACCATAGCTCACGCCGAGGTTGGCTTAGTTCTCATGTGTCCTTCTAACGTAGAGGCTGCAGACCTCCCGTACTGGAACTGGTGAATGTCTTTTCGTCAAAGGCTTATATAGTGGAGAGGGGGGAAGGAGGTGTTTCATCGTTTATAACCCCTGTCTCTTCACAGGGTTGGACCACTGATCGAGCAGGGCACTTTCCTTATGAAAACCCAATTCTCTCATTTGGAAGCTAAAATTACATTTAATCTCCTAACAAACAATTTCAATATCAAACATTTCAATTGCATAACAATTCCATGTGACTCTGATAACTAGAGGGTGTATACTTTCTCAGGTACAGTTTATGTCGTCCTGTCATCAATCATAATGTCCCAGATAACAACGAACCTGACATACATACTCATTACGTTATCAAGCATATTTCCAACTGGTTTTATTATGTAAATATGGTTCCTTTCCCCATTTGTTTGATGTTCCCAGACTCTCTATATTTAACAGGACAGCAGTCCTTCAGTAGGGTCAGTAAGAGAGGGGAAGGGAGAAAGGTATTTATGGGGGGGGTCATAAACCTTACCCACAGGCCAACGTCATGACATTGTTGATAGCTTCATTATATCTCAGTCATCTGGACCCTGACTGACCACTGAACGGTGACATTCATTTCACTTTAGCAAGACACTGATTGTCTATAATGCAACAGCAGAAATACAGAGCAGAAGTTAATACGACCTTCGCCAGAAAACCATGCACAGACAGAACAAAGCTGAAGTTGTATATACTGTTGCAATAGCACTCTAAGACCTAGTGAGGCTCTATAGTGTGATGTAAAGTGAGCAGCTTTGCATGCTATGGTAACATACGATTGGCAAAGGCTGATGGTAATAAATATGTAATTAGCTAGGCAAGGGAGCTGTCACCCACAGTGATTAAAGCACTGCAAACATATTCTCTCTCCTTCAATCCAGGGGGTTGGAGGTGACTGAGCCAGTGCACATGTCATCCTCTCGCTAACACCAGATGATAAGCACCTAGGGAAACAATTGACAGCCAAAAACTGTAGAACCACTCACACTACATAGTAGAATTAACTAGAACACTATTTAATGACTAAGTCGCTTTGGAAAAAAGTGTCTGCTAAATGGCATTTATTATTATTATATATGATATTATATTACAATATGTAACATGTATCTCCAATGATGTTTCATTGTAATTACCTATCAATTTACTGTGTTTGTTTTTATTTAGGTCCAGAAGGTGCCCTGTTTGAACACTCTGTAGAGACGCCCCTGCTCAAAGCTGAGCCCTTCAAAGACTTGAGGTAGATGTTGGATCTAATAATCACTGACCTCTTGGAAGAGGCCGATATGAACTCTTAATTCCATGCAATTTGTTGATTCTTTCATCACAGTCACACGTGGAACTGATCAAACGGATGTTCTCCTGTGTGTTCCAGGCTGGAGTCTCCAACCCGCTCTCTCAGCATGGATGCACCGAAGGGAGTCTTTGTCAAAGCACTGGCTGGGAACATCGAGGCGGCATCTAACATGGATGTTCTATTGCACTCCAGTGAAGGAGTGGTGAGGCAATGTGTGATTTACTTGCTATTGACTGACAGTACTGTACTTACATTTTACACTACATGTGGCAGAGACATGTACATTTACTCACTGGCCTTGATAATTATAAATAGCAGTGATGCTGTCCCCTAGTGGCATGTAAATGTATTTCAGCAGTGTTGTGTAAATGTTTGTGCTTCTGCAGTGGCATGTAAATGTTTGAGTTTCTGCAGTGGCGTGTAAATGTTTGTTTCAGCAGTGGCGTGTAAATGTATGTTTCTGCAGTGGCGTGTAAATGTTTGTGTTTCAGCAGTGGCGTGTAAATGTATGTTTCTGCAGTGGCGTGTAAATGTTTGTGTTTCAGCAGTGGCGTGTAAATGTATGTTTCTGCAGTGGCGTGTAAATGTTTGTGTTTCAGCAGTGGCATGTAAATGTAAGTTTCTGCAGTGGCGTGTAAATGTTTGTGTTTCAGCAGTGGTGTGTAAATGTTTGTGTTTCTGCAGTGGTGTGTAAATGTTTGTGTTTCAGCAGTGGTGTGTAAATGTTTGTGTTTCAGCAGTGGCGTGTAAATGTTTGTGTTTCAGCAGTGGTGTGTAAATGTTTGTGTTTCAGCAGTGGTGTGTAAATGTTTGTGTTTCAGCAGTGGTGTGTAAATGTTTGTGTTTCAGCAGTGGAGTGTAAATGTTTGTGTTTCAGCAGTGGTGTGTAAATGTTTGTGTTTCAGCAGTGGCGTGTAAATGTTTGTGTTTCTGCAGGGGCGTGTAAATGTTTGTGTTTCAGCAGTGGCGTGTAAATGTTTGTGTTTCAGCAGTGGCGTGTAAATGTTTGTGTTTCAGCAGTGGCGTGTAAATGTTTGTGTTTCTGCAGGGGCGTGTAAATGTTTGTGTTTCAGCAGTGGCGTGTAAATGTTTGTGTTTCAGCAGTGGCGTGTAAATGTTTGTGTTTCTGCAGTGGTGTGTAAATGTTTGTGTTTCAGCAGTGGTGTGTAAATGTTTGTGTTTCAGCAGGGGTGTGTTCTGCGTCTGACCCCGCTCTTTGTTTTCTGTGTAGGTGATTCTGGATGCCGAGACGGTGCGTCTGCCGAGTCTCCCCCTGGGACATGGAGGGATGTCTGGAAACGCTCAGGGACTCTACGAAGTGTGTGTCTGTCCTAGCGGGAAGCTGTTCCTGTCCAAGGCCGGGGTCACCTCCATGTGCAGCGAAAGCCAAGAGTGCTAGCGAGTGTCTTTGCCATCAGATTATACCATAGTGAATGAAAATGCCTTTAAATTGGGTACTCTGAAACACTTTCATATAAAGCAAAAAAACAATCACAACTTTTTAATTCTGAACAAAACTGCCAGTTGAACTGTAGACATATCCTACTAAGTAATTTATCTATGGTGCATTTTATTGACGGAAGTTACATTTGAGACTATTTTACTATGTAACTGAAACAGTGACATGACAACTTTATACCACATTAATAAGTGGCTTACTCCTGCAGTATAGTTGTTGATACCATCTTATGTTTACGCTGAGTTGAGATTATTGTTTATTTTAGAATTACGGTATTATGGCTGGGCAATGAGGAGCTGGTTAACAGATTACATCCTATGCAATATGTTTTTTTGTGGTGCACTAATATAGGACTTCATGTGGGCCCGGTTTCCTGGATACAGATGAAGCTTAGTCCACAATGGAGAATCCCCCAATGAAAGTGATTTTTAGTGTAGGCTTAATCTGGGTCCGGGAAACCGGCCCGTAGTGTATTAATGTTGGGCAAATGGAGAGAAAAGGATGATCTGATCTAGTCTGTAGATACACTGAGTATACCAAACATTAGGAACACCTTCCTAATATTGAGAACAGCCTCATGGTGTCAAGTGTTCCACAGGGATGCTGGCCCATGTTGACTCCAATGTTTCCCACAGTTGTGTCAAGATGCCTGGATGTCCTTTGGGTGGGTCATTCTTGATACACATGGGAAACTGTTAAGCATGAAAAACCCAGCATCATTGCAGTACACCTGGCACCTACTACCATACTCCGTTCAAAGGCACTTAAATCTTGTGTCTTGCCCATTCACCTTCTGAATGGCACACACACACAAACCGTCTCACTTGTCCCGAGGCTTAAAAATTCTTATTTAACATGTTTCCTCCTCTTCATCTACACTAATTGAGGTGGATTTAGCAAGTGACATCAGTAAGGGATCATAGCTGTCACCTGGTCAGTCTGTCATGGAAAGAGCAGGTGTTCTTAATATTTTGTATACAAATACAACCTAGTTATGGTCTAAGAAAGATAATATAAAATAGAGGTACAGTTGAGTGTGTTTGTGTTACACATTCATTATGCAACGTTAAGCAATCCGATACATCTGTTTCTAGAGATTTTAAAAAGGGACTGTGTTTTCCCAAGTACTTCATTTCATCTCCCAGTTCACCAGCAGCTACTGTGTTTCTGTTGTTGTTTCATTTATGCATTTGTGTGAACATTTTTTATTTTTGTTTTTTTAGGTGTGATGTATGGCCATATATCACAAACCCCCAAGGTACCTTATTGCTATTATAAACTGGTTAACAACAATTATAAACTGGTTAGCACAAAATGGTTTGTCATACCCGTGGTATAAGGTCTAATATACCACGGCTGTCAGCCAATCAGCATTCTGGGCTTGAATCACCCAGTTTAGATTAGTCAGTCAAACTAATCAGTATACTGTAAGTAATAACTTTGCAAAAATAGGAAATTAAATGAATAGTGTGACATTTTGGCAACTAAACCCCTTGTTCTACTTACCCAGAGTCAGATGAACTCATTTGTATGTCTCTGCGTGCAGTTTGAAGGAAATTGAAGGTACTTTCTGGAGCCATTGCTAACTAGTGCCGTGACTGGAAGTGTACAGGAACAGATAGCATGCATTTTCATTACACTCAAATTTGCTATATTTTCTTTCTCAGTACATGGTTGTGTTTCTATCTCCTTCCTTGGTGTAGGCCACGTGGGTAGCCTAGTGGTTAGAGCGTTGGACTAGTAACCAAAAGGTTGCAAGTTCAAATCCCTGAGCTGACAAGGTGCAAATCGTTCTGTCATTCTGCCCCCGAACAGGCAGTTAACCCACTGTTCCTAGGCCTTCATTGAAAATAAGAATTTGTTCTTAACTGACTTGCCTAGTAAAATAAAGATAACATATTAAATATGCTATGATGTCGCAATACTGTAACCTACCCAACTGTCACATACTGTCAAGGTTACAAGTCTATTTACTTTTGCGCATGCTTGGCTGTTGAATTAGCAATTGATAAATGGTAGCCTACAATTTGTTGTGGCGGGAATAATTTAAACCAGTTATGTCAGAAAAGGAGACACGTCCTGCAATGTCTATATCATAATAGGCCTATATAATAAAAGTAAAATAAACACAGATGACATGCTGCTATGCAATCTCTTTACCAATGGCAAATGCATCTGTTTTATCATTAGGCCTACGTTGTGTTTTTATTAGCCTACCATCATTATAAATCCCATGCATCAAACACCTCCCATTTTCCCCAAACGAGCAATAAGCCTATTTGTTGCAATGCAGTTGATCAACCTTCTAAAAGTATGGTTTGAGATAGGCACTTTCCTGTCATGTTCACAATTGATAAATACCAATCTTTGCAGGAAAACTAGTGCTCGCAAGGTTTAGAGTATTTTTTGTGCATATGCCCCTGTAGCCTATGTGTTCTATTTTAGGGAATATTTATTGTACATTTTGATTTTAGAAAAAATGGCAGCTTCTTAGTTATCTTGTCACGACCTTGACTGTAATATAGATTGTAATGCGTTACTGCTCACCCATGTTGTATACGTGTTCGCTTGTTGTCCTTATACAGTAAATATTCTAGAATTGTCAGTGAAGTTGATGTTTTGATAAATTGTGGAACATGTTTGCCAGGTTTTGTATGTTTGAATAAAACATTTGTGCTATTCTTGTAAAAAAGCTCCTGTCTTTAACAGAATAACATGTATATATCATTGTTTGAAATGATGTATCTGAAAATACATTTTCCATGAACATTATAAATACCAGGGGGAAAAAAGGATGATCAATCTCTTTATTTTAAAAGTTCCATGATCATCTTCCTTGCGACAATAAATATATTTAAAGCTTTTCTACAATGATGTCCAATGTGTATTACTTTCTTTACATAATGTATAGCACTGATGCACTCCAGTGGAGCACTTCTGCAACAGTAGCACATCATAAAAATATCCCCCAGCCATGGCTCAAAGAGACAAAATAGTCAAACATGCAGTATTTCCTGGTCCATAGACAATCCCATGCTACTGCCTATAGTCACAGAATGCATGCCCATACATTGGGATACTTGTTACTACTCCAGTGTTTCTGTACTTAATTCCTGTAGCCGTTATAACAAATCCATTAGTTACACCATTACAGTTCAAAAAAAAAAATATATATATATAAAAAAATAATAATAATAATAATATATATATATATATATATATATGCCAGCAACTGTACCTTTAATTCTTTAATAGATTATCACTTTTAGAGTTACCATTAAGTGTATTATACTGGTTATGCATTATACAGAAGAAAGGTTGAGTCAATTTATTTTGGGGAATTTATTAACTATGGCACTGCGTACATCAAGATAGACATTTTCCCCTAGTAAAGTTTGTCAAAGATTTCCCCTTGGCTGCACACCTCAGGAGTATCACAGGTGTAATAAGACAAACAGATATCAAATTAAAAACATGAGCAACAGTATGTGGACACCTGCTCGTCAAACATCTCATTCCAAAATCATGGGCAATTATATGGAGTTGCCATGGAAACCCCTTTCATGAAGCTCCTGACTAACAGTTATTGTGCTGACGTTGCTTCCAGAGGCAGTTTGGAACTTCATAGTGAGTGTTGCAACCGAGGACAGATGATTTTTACGCGATTCAGCACTCAGAGGTCCCATTCTGTGAGCTTTTTTTTTTGCCTACCACTTCACTGCTGAGCTGTTGTTGCTCCTAGATGTGTCCACTTCACAACAACAGCACTTACAGTTGACCGGGGCAGCTCTAGCAGGGCAGAAATTTAACAAACTGAGTTGTTGGAAAGGTGGCATCCTATGACGGTGCCATGTTGAAAGTCAATGAGCTCTTCAGTAAGGCCATTCTACTGCCAATGTTCAACTATGGAGATTGCATGGCTGTGTGCTCGATTTTATACACCTGTCAACAATGGGTGTGGCTGAAATAGGCGAATCTACTAATTTGAAGGGGTGTCCACATACCTTTGTATGTATAGTGTATCAACAATATGCTGCCAGTGTATTTATAGTCCCAAAAATCATTAAATGAAAATTAAAACACAAAAAGAGTAAAGACAATTGACAAAAACAAGCACCACACAAGGATGCCACCTGCAATATTCCTCTAATATGAAAAGATCAGACAACCAAATGAAACAAAGCTCGATTCAACTTTGGCAAAATATACGTGTTACATTATCTATCCATTGAACACCATGGTTCTTCATTACGGTAATCACTATTTTTCTTAAGGACGAATCCTTGCCATAAATCATTTTGGTCAGCCCAATCCATAATGAATCATTTTGACCCATGATCTTTTCAAAGCAGGTAACTGCTTATTTATCACGAGTCCTCCAAAAACTACCTGATGTATCAAACATACTCGTCAGCATACAGATCATTACAGTAGATGTAGTGTACAATTGTGCTCCTAAAAGACACCATTCAAAGTCTGATAAATGGACAAAGAGTTCAGTGGAGACATTAAATGATGATAAAACAGAATCTAAAGTATAGACATATGAAATCTAGATGTACTGTAACATTAATTATTTTCCATTCAGTCTATTTATCCCAATCTGCTGCGGTGTCACAAGCGCAAGTACCGGAGAAGTTTTGAGAAAGTGCTTTGTCCATTTACAAGCAAAGGCTATGATACAGAACATTTACAACTTATTAAAAATAAAAATAAACCAACCAACCATCAAAATATAAAATAATTCTGTTTTAAAAGTACAAATATTATTGTAATTTTGTTGGTTCATTTTCAGATGTTGCAAATAGAACACATTGCATGACAACAGTGACAACATGAGAGAATTGGCTAAAATCAATCAATTTGACTTTTTAGATGGTAACAAAGAAAGTACAGACAAATGGTTGTCTATGGCAGGAAAAATATACTTGTATAAAAGGTCAAGTAAAAAAGCAACATAGTTGTACTCAATTATCTGACAGCAAATATATTAAACATGGGACTTTGGTTAAAAAAAAGTATTGCTGGGGCATTTGTATGTACAGCATTGCAGCTAAAGATCATTTGTGTCTTTGTAAAAATGGTACATCCACGTCAAATTACTTTCAGACAGCTTGGTGTTAGGATATGAAGAGCCATTCATGTATACATTCTGCATGGGCCACAGAACCAATATTGGTATTGGCTTACTGCATAGCTAAGCTGCCAGCTGGATACTTAATTTAGCCTCAAAACAATAATATACATATCAGTATTGCACACAGCCACTATAATCTTCTATTGTTCAGAGGATCTATGCATATTTTTTTTATTTAAGATATCTGATATGTTCCAATACCATGGCAGAATTAGATTTTTTGCTGCACAAAAGTTTCAAGTTTGATGATGATCCGTGCGGTACATTCCATCACTCTCATTGCCACCTCAGATGTGAATCTGTCATTGGGGATCTGAGGAAAGGGTAAGAGGTCAGGATAGCGAGTTCTTAGGCTGTCCACACCATACCCCTCCAAGATGTTGACATCCTTCGCAAGTCCTGCTAGCTGTGGGTTGTACTCTTCCACTTTCTGTGCCAGTGATGTGGGTTTCACATCCTTGTCTGACTTTCCTCTGACAGAATAGTCAGCAGCTATCAAGGCTAGTTTTGTAGCCAGGTAGCATTTGAAACACACCCACTCATTGGCATTTTTGTGAAGGTCATTCCGTGCAGCAGAAAAATTGGCTCTTGCTTGCCTGAGCCACCTGCGGGCTTCCACAGGATTGCCAACAGACTTGAAGGTCGGGGGCACAAAGAAGCGATTAGAATGTGATGAACCTGCATAAGTAGTGAACTGCTCCCGGAACTGCTGTTTTTCAGACCTATGGCTTGTTGCCTCTTGGTTCCACGATGTGTAAAATCTTTGAAATGAAAACTTCTCTGACTGGAAGCGGGTGGAAGATGTTGAGAAAGTTCTCCTGGATGCTCTATCAGTGTTCTGCTGATCTGTCAGAGTCTGCTTCTCCATCCTGTTGATTTCATTCTGTAAGTGCTTGAAGACCTCTGTAGCCACGTCTAGATTCTCTGCATTCTTGTCCGGATGCCACTTGAGATACAACCGGCGAATGATCTTCTTCCTTTCCGTTTCAGCGAGTTTCCAAGCTTGCTCAATAACTAAGGTCACATCTTTTAGGATTTCTGGCAATGCACTACGTCTTATCTTTTTGGGAGATTGTTTTGTGGGAGGGACTTTGTGATTTTCCTTTCTAGTAAAAAGGGGAGGCACCAATCGTGGACCAGGACCAGGAGAGCGACATTCTGGGGGGGTTGTTGGAGTCGATGGGGCGCTGCTGTCTCGGATATGAGCACTTTCCTCTTGTCTAGAGAATTTGTATAGATCAAGAGAACTGACTATTTTGTACTCCGAATATCCAATGTCAATTTGGAAGCATTTCCCAAGGAAGCTTGGGTTGTCCTCCTCTTCTTTCTCCACTTCTTGAACAATGATGGCATACGTGTACGTGGGCTGATATCCGCCATAGACATCCCCTCCTTCAGAGTCCACAAGGTAACCCACATATTCTCCTGGGTAAAACACATTCATTGGATCCATGAGGAGTATATGGTGTATCTCAGCTGGTATGGGTGTCCCAGGGAGAGGAAGCTCGAGTTTTGAGGGCTCTGTGGAGTCATACTTGACGCCAAGGTTGTCCAGCTTCTCTGTGATTCTGTAGATGTCGTTACAGCCCAGCATAGCAATTAGATAGGAGGTGTCAGATATCAAGTTGTCTGTTGCAGATTTAAGTGTCATCGCCAGCGCTAAGAGAAAATTTATGTCTTTGCTGTCTGAGTGTTGGATGTACAGATGAATAACAGCTGTACCGTACCTTTTCAGGAAGGCAAGTGTTTCACTCCGGCTGTGTGGGATAGGGCTGCAACCTTTGACTCTTAGTGTTGTCTGGAGCTTCTCAAAACAAGACACCTTCAAACCCTCACAAAGTGCTTTGCACAATCGTATGGCTTTTTCCTCATTCACAAGGAATGCATTGTCATTTTCATGCTTCATTATTCGTATCAGTCCTGTGATGAACTGTTCTGATGACAGTAGAAGCTGAAGGCGACCCTGAAGCGAACAGAGAGCTCCAAACTGGCACATTTTTGGAGAGTCCTCATCCAGCTGCTCCTCAAGGATACTACTCAGGAGTCTTGGCCTTAGCTTCTGTGGGAGCAGCATGATCAGCTTTGTGTGGAAGGAATGGTCCTTGCCAAGATAACACTGACTCATGTCCACAAGCATCTGAACGCCTACATTACCCTGAATTCTGCTCTTGTAGTGTGGGGCATCGTCAAACACTAAACTGTTGGATTTGGCTAATCTACCATCGTGACTTGGCAGGTAAAATATCAAATCTCTGAGGCTCTCAAGGTCTTTGCGTATCTGAACTGGCTCATTCTGTAGGCTTTTGAATAGCCCTGAGACAGCCCTTTTCACAGTTCTCATTTCATTCGGATCGAGCTGCTTACCCTCTGAATTTCTGTGAATGCGGCACAGCACTTCAACGTATTGTTTAGTTGATACAACATCCTCTGTGCCCAAAAGCTTAAACAGCTGATGAAAGATGCCAAGCTCTAGTGGTAGTTTGTATAGGTACGGCTTGAAGTCAGATTCATTGTCCAAGTTGATGACAACCTCTTCTGGCTTTAGAAGTTTCCAGCCCTCCTCAACCATGATAAAACTCACCCCTCGTAGCTGGAAGCGAAACTCTCTTTTATCTGCATTGAGAATTTCATAGGTGGATCTCAAGACTTTGTTTCTTGTTTTCACCATGTCATCATCGGGATTGGATATGTTGCAGATATTTTTGCAGTTGCTTATCACTTTGTCCAAGGGGGGTTCCAAGTTGACACTTAACATGGTCAGCACTAAGTTCAGTTGTTCTTGGCCAGTCAGCGTGCTTCCCTCCTGGTCTTTAATGGCTACTGGTGTGGCCTTCTCTGGGAGAATGGGACATGATGTCCATAGTAATTGAATGATATCAGTTTGCTTGAATTTTGGATTGACTTGAGACCCACTGAAACGTATCAGAGGGAGAGTGCCATTCATCTCTTGGAATTGAGCATGGAGCCGAATCAGCTCAGTGGGTGCACGCTCAGGACAAAGGAATGCTATCATTGACAGCTCTTTGAGGAAAGCGCCAACAAATAGGTCTGTCCTCTCATTGAATATGTGGTTAAGGAGAACATCAACAATCATTTGGGCTTTTTCTTTGGACCAGTTCTCTGTCTGAGCTTTGATGCTGACTTCTTTTGCATACTGGAGAATTTGCTGCTGAGAGACAATGTGTTTGAGGCCTATATTCCTTAGGAATGTGATCCATGAGGTGAGAAATGCTGTCCCATTTTTTGGCTTTGACACTTGCTCAACCTTCTTGAAAAAGTCATTGGGTATGAATGTTTTTGGAGGGAGCATCACTTCGAACACCTTCACTGTTTGATCATAGAACATTTTGGTTGACTTGAGTCTGTTTGTGTAGTCATAGATGAATGACAGACCTTCTAGTTTCTCATACAGATGATCCTTCATCCCACATGACTCCTCAATTGCCATAAGTCTTTCCTTCAGATAGACAAGGTGCTCAATTTTGGCATCGTATGACAGGTTGTCAAACTTTGGTAGGAGATGCCTCAGGTAGACTTCCAGATCATCAATTGGGCAACATCCAAGGAAACTGTACAGTTCCTTCAACTGTGGATTGTCTGCGAGAAAGGCGAAGGATGTTGTGTTAGCCCATTTTTCCATATCTGCAGAGGGAATGCTTTTTGCCAGAACATAGCATGACCCAAAGTTTGCAATGCTGATGTATCTGCCACTGACTGCTTTAAAGCATGGGAGCAGTTTCAGAGTTTGAGCGTCCTCTTGGGTGAGATTAATCAAATTGCAGTTGAAGTACAACAGAAGAGCCTCAAACTCTTTGTCAGTTAAACTTCCCGCTTTGAAAGCTGTCGTCTGAATCATGTACTCCAGTGCTTTCAGGATGCTGGATGGATTGTCTATGTTTGCTGTATGCTGTGCCAAAAAAGGCAGGACAGGATTCTCTTTGAAGCATATTTTGTTGATGGCAAGCTGAATGCATCCCCCTTTCATTAGGATGTGAAATATTTTGTCATTTTGCCCATTTGGAAAGATAGCTGCACTTATCAAACTCAGGGGTAGTAACACGTCGTGATCAGGGACAACCAACTTGTTGCTTGAAACCATGAATTTGATTCCTGGCAGCAAAGCCCAGTCTTTCAGTAGGTCGAGTACAGTCTCAAAATTGGGTTTGATGCCTGCCTGCTCTTCCTTGACTGCAATGTTCTCACTGATGAAGTGCCACGCACTTTTCAGCCAAGACTCACTGGCGTAGCTGTCTCTCCACTTCACAAGGATCCTTGTTCTGTATTCACGTGGTAGAACAGAACTCAGCAGTTCCCCGAAACTGCTGATGTCGAAGACCTTTGCAACACCTAAATTCATCAGGATGTTGTTGTACTTCATGTATAGTGTATTCATGAACAGCTCTTTCCTTGATGAAACCAGTTCATGGTGTGTTGACAGAAACTTTGGTTTCTTGGAATCAAACACCTGGAGTATGTTGTCCATTGTCATCATCAGTGGTAACCCCTCTATGCTGATTCCATCCTCCTCTACGTCTTTGAAGCAGTAGTCAACCAGAAGCTTCAGGCTGTGGAAGAGCTTGTAATTTGACTGCTGGAGTCGACAGGGAAGTTTCCCAACTTGGCAAGATGTGTCTGGGGACGAGAATGTGAGGAGAAAGTTTCGTACATCCTCTGGGGTAACATAGCTCACGGGAATGCCTGCATCATCCAAACAGAAGTAAAGACTGGCTGTTTCATCACAACTGTGGACCAAGTTGAACCCCACATCCGAAAGCAGGGCCTTGAGTCGGAAGACATTTTCTGCAACAGACTTGCGTGAGGAGATGTTGTATTCTGAGTTTTTCAGATGTTGAAGTTCATCTTGCAGCAGATTGTCAAAGAATGCACGACCTTTGTTGGCAGAGGATGTGTTCACCCAGGAGATGTATATGGCAGAGTGCATATCTGTGTTGTCAATGTGGGGAGCCCTAACAACAGGAAGGAGACGTTTCAGGTCAGCATGAATGCAGGTGTACACTGCTTTGACAAGACAGTACCAATCTGGCTGGATGTCAAGTCTGTTGACTGGGAAGAAGTACAGGAATTTCCTCAAAGTGTCTTTGACGATGTGAATTGGTGTTCCCTGTAACACAGTCATGGTGGGATCGGGTCCCGGGAAGTATCGTCTTTTCAGCTGAATCAAAAGCTCCACATAGGCAGGAGCTATCAAAGATGTCATCAAGTTGTTATTCCAGTCACTCCTCACTCCTACTCCATTGTCATCTCTCCATAGGTTTCTCCTGGCAGAATCTAAGGCAAAATGCCCATTAACATGAAAGGGCAAGCCAGTCTCCAAGGAAAGGGGCAGAAAGCAGAATGCTCTGTGGGGCTTCTTGTAGTTGTGGCTTACACATGCAGCCACCCCTCCACGTGGAAAGAGAGTAATGTCTTCATTTTTGTGGGCCGAAATCACACTCTTTGAGACTTTCTCTATGCAGGAGAAGCCAGATCGATTGCAGACCATCCAAGTTGTTAGATTGCCATCGGAGTCCTCTATATCCATTGAGTAGGTTATCTGCTGGACTGGGATTTGAGTGAGCTGCTTCTTCTTTGTCACACTATCCACCACTGAGGCATGAAATTGCTTGCGTTTTAGACGGTCACCATCTGTGATTTTAGCAGTCACAGAGTATAGCACCTTCAGGTCACCTGTAGCTTTCTCTATTTCACAGATGGAAATTTTCTCCATGTGGTTGAGGAACATGAGGAGTTCTGCCCCATCGGTTTTTAGTTTATCCAGAAGGTTTTGCACCATTCTGTCTGATGCAGGAACAGAGCTGATCTCTGATATTTTGGCCATTTCTGTTGAGCGTATGGGGAATCTGAACATTGTGCATCGCTCAAGCCTGAAATGAGATCCCAGGTAAAGATTTAGCACATCAGAAAATTGAGATCTAAAGTCAGAGTCCAAGTCCCTAAACATTCTTCCAGGACTAACAGATGTCGCCCCGGGTGCAAATCGTGCATGTGGATCAAAGATGCAAAGAATGTCATTGTTTGAAATGAAAGATGGGCAGTCTGTGATGTGATACACAGAGTTGAATCCTATGCCATATTGTCCAGTTTTACCAGGGTTTGCTTCTTTTGTTCCTCTTCCTAGGTTCTGGATTCCTCTGACATCATCCTCAGTGAAAGGCTGATTGTTGTAGACACAAAGTGATGGGCCTTGCATTGGCAACCATTTATCATCAAATATTCTGTCTGTGGGGTGGGTTCTTGGATCAAAAACAAAGTAGATTTCAGTGGCTTTAGCATCATCTGCATTCTGCAGGAGCTCCTTTAGCATTTCCTTCTCTGATGGGTAAGCGTTGAGGATACTTTTAATTCTACTTGTGAGTTTCTCTTTTTGTCCAAACTCACTTCCAAGTGTAGTGAAGCAGATATTTGAGGCATACCTTTCCAGGGCTTTGTGACGTTTGGGAACTGCCCCTAATTTCACAGCAACCTCTCTCGGAATATCTGCATGGCAATATTTCACAGTTGTGTCTCTGACTTTGATCCAAGGACAGTCATTGTAACACAGAGACCTTGATGGCTGCAGTGTAAGATGAGTGTCAGGAAGGAGAATTTCCCCGTAGGTAGCTTGGCAGAATTCTTGGTTTTTGTCTCTGATTAAGCCCCATATTCCTTCACTAATGATTCTGCGAGAGAGCTGAAAGTAATCCTCAGAGAGGGCTCTTCTCCCACACTCCTTTCTCACTAATTCAAGGACTGCTGAAAAGTTCTCAACTGTGAAGCTTGACTGAACCCCAACATGCTCAAAGAGCTCACGGCAACTGTTTCTGTACTTGTTGGGAAGCTGGTAGAGATATGGTGCTGCATCAAAGTTCTGGTAGAATGCAACTTTGGAGGGCTCAACATAAGTGTTCTCCACCAGAATGGAGCAGAAGGTTTTCAGCTCCTCATTGATCTGTGTCTTTGCTTTGGCATCCTGGAGCATTTCTTCATGAAGGTATTTGTAGCAGGCATTGGTGATATTTTCCTGATACAAAGTAACTCCGTCAAATGACTTAGCAAGTTCCTTAAGTTGACTGACAACTAGTCCAACTGTTGGCTTTCTTATCAATCCGAGAGAGTATTTTACTGCCAATGTGATTGTGCCGCACCCTTTGAAAGATGGAGAGTTCTCATTAAGGATAGGCTTTATCAAGCACACTGTATCCTGGTGGTCAGTCGTAAAAAGCTCTTTGGCAGAAAACATGGTGGACGGGTGGAAAGTATTCCCATGCCATGGTAGTGAAAACCCTGCAGGCTTTGTCAGAAATGGAAGGAACTTTATGTCCTGTAGCTTCTCTAGTAGTTTACCTGCTCCTGAGTCTGTCATTTTCAGCTTCTCATCAAAGAGACTGAGAATAATGCTGCTCCGAAGACATGCAGCAGTGTGATCATTTTCATTTAGATCGGACACAGATTCAGCACGTTCAATCAAATCCTCCCAAGAAAGGTCATCTTTGACCATTCCCAGCTGTACTAGCTTGACCAAGCATACTGGATTCATGTAGTCTTTTGAGGTTCCTTCTGGAAATCTTCCATCATCAGCGTTGTACAGTTTTGCAACTCTTCCTTCTGGATGGATTAGTCTGGATGGTATGACTAATTGGTGATTGGGGCCAGAGCATGGGATGCATGGAGTCTCTCTAAGAATTGATGCAAATTCGTCCAGTGTGCCATTCAAGACATAATGCATTAGTGGGTCACGAAGTTCTTTGTCGATTTCTTGAATATGTGGGAAAAATACATCTAAGAAGAACTGCTTTTCAGTCAGGGTGTTCTCTATCAGCTTCCCTTTGCATCCAGCATCATCAAAACCTTCCTTGACCCAGTCAGGCAGCTCAACAGCACAGAGGTCTTGCGAGCTGCTCTTCTTGAGGTATTTTAGGAATATATTGAAGGCAGCAGGGCCAATGACTGGTCTACAGAGCAAGGAGTCATCTAGGAATCTGACGTACTTGATTGATACCCAGGTTTTGCCATCTGAGAAAACTTTTGCATGGTCCCCGTCACCCCCTTTGGCGATCTCTTGGTAGACTCCTTGGCTGATCACTGTGAAGTCATCGTGTACTACACTTGGATCAGGCCATGCTACATAGTAGCTGTAGTCAAGCAGTTCTCCACTTTCTGCCATTGAACGCAGCATATTGAGTGCTGCTAGGTATGCCTGGACAATCACGTGTCTCATGAACACTGAGTTCCAGTGTCCTTTGGTGTCTGTCTTCCAGATCTCTTTGCGGTTAGATGTCACAGCAAAACAGCCGTTTATGTGGACTGGCAAACCTGTTTTGATTCTGAGAGGTAAATAGCAAAACACTTCTCCTATCGGGTTGATGTGGTTGGTGTTATCCTTCACTGTCCATTTTCGATTCTCCTCCTCTGAGAGCAGAACAGCTACACCCCCACAAGGCACTAGTCCAAGTCGTTTTCCATTCTCACCGAGTGCAAATTTTAGAGCTTCAGTCACATCCATACATGAACAAATGAGCCAGTTTGTGAGATCAACTGCCTTTTGGGGCATTTCGTCTGCGAGTCGTCTGTTTTTTCCGTCTTTGGCAGCCATTTCAAAGTACGAGGAAGGATCCTCCTCTGAACCTCTGAAAAGGGGTGACTGGAGATCAACTATGCGCTTGAACACATTGTGAAACTCCTCCACCACAATGCGTATGATACAGCCAGACTTGGGAGTGTCAGCCGGTACCCTGTTGGTGGCTGACACCTTTTTCATGACTTTTGCTGCAGATTTCAGGATGCTCAGAGGCCCATATGCAGCTTTGGATGACCATACACTTTTGTTGATAGTGACAACATCCTGTGCTGCTGCTGGATTGGGCTCTTCATATTTCAGGTACTTCAGTACCATGGAGCCAACATGCTGAGTGAAGAGAATGAGCCGGTGGCCACATATGCTGAACTCATCAACAAGGGAGTAGATGTCTGGGGTGTTGTAGTAGACACTGCTGATTTCACTCACTGATGCTTCTTGCTCAGTCCTGAATGGGAGTCTGAACAGTGTTCCATCGTACTTGTACGGAGACTCTTGTGCAAGAGGAAGTTGGCAATTGAAGACATTGATGAAGGGTTTGAATTGATTGGGGAACTTTCTCAGACGTTTCTGTTGTTTGCTCCAGTTGATCTTAATTCCCGGATTTGACCTGTCTTTAATGTGCTTGCTGATGTGGTTGATGTTTGGATCGAACATGATCATGAACTCTCTGCTCATTATGATGGGGATGTCAGTGATGTGATAAACTGAGTTGAAACCTAGGCCAAATTTGCCAACTTTGTCTGCCTCACATCTCTTCATTGATCCACCTAACCTTGTTATGTTCAGAAAGTCAGTGTCAGAGAATGTAGAGTTGTTGAATGACCACAAGGAGGGGCCATGGCATATAAGCATGCCAGGGTCAAGCAGGTTCTCTCGAATGTCAATATTCTTCCTCATGTCTATCAGGAAGCTACACTCTGTAGCACTCGCATCATCAGCATTCTGAAGAAGTTCTTTGAAAATATCTGCAACAGATGGATATTCTTCTAGAATGTTCTTTATTCTCACTGTCAGAGGCTCCCGTTGGCCTGATTGTTCAAAGCCAAGGTTTTCTGGGTTTATCAGTCTCGTACTCAAACAGGGCACGTTCAGCCATTCTGCTGTTTTCATGGGGATGTCATCATGGACTAAGATAATGGGCTCTGATGTATCATCAAGCAAGTCATGTAGATCCTCCACTTTAATGTCGCAGTAGGTGCATTCATGAATGGGTTTCATGGCCAGTTTGCTTGGATTCTTGTAGCAAAGGATTGGTACATGCATGTCAATGTCCACAGAAATTTGACTGTTATACAGCCATCTCAGAATATTTATCAGGAGGAGGAGATCATGCTTACTTTCCTCTTTAGTAATTTCTTCATCACACCTTTGCCTTACTGTTTTGATCACATCGAACACATGGCTTGGGACAACCTCTTCAACCGAACCACAGAATTTGAAAAGTTTGTGAAACTTTGCAATGGTTTTTGGCAAAGAGTACAGGTAGGGTTGCAAATCGAGGTCAGAAATGGGTTTTAGAACTGTGTGGCTAGGTGATGAAAAGGTCTTGCCAGTCCACACCCAATCAAATGGCAGTGACTTCATTGCCTCTCTTGCATCTTCAAGGTGTGCTTGCATGAAGTCATAAATCTCAATAAGGATCTGTTGGAATTGATACCAGTCTTCTGTGGTAAATGCTTGAGATCTGTGCCAGTCATTCACTGCCTTTAAATGCTGTAACACTTGATCAATCTGTGGCTCTATAGATAACTTCAGGGCCTTCTTCATGCCGGCAGAAGTGCGCTCTACAAGTGCAACTGAAGAACCTACTAGCACTGCATGGGATATATCGCACATTTCTGAGAATGAGCAGATGTTATGGGTGTCTCCCATCCAGGCAAGGGACTTTGGATAATTTACAGGTCTGTCCTTGCAAACTGGCACCCATTTCAGTTTTTTCAAGGAAATCTGAGCTTCTGAAGACTTTACCAGCTTGGTTTGTCTATTCAGTATTTGCAGCAGTGTTTTCGCTTTCTGTAAAACTGGTTCCCATTCTGGCTCATTTCCACCCTGTAATTCCTCAATCTTCTGTGCCACCTGGAGTACATCTTTTTCGCTGAGTTGTACTTCGTTTTTCAGTCCAAGTTGTCTCAGTGAATGTAGCATATCAGGAGATGACGTATATGTACTTGTGGGAAACCTATTTTCCTCCATGTAGAAAAGATTCTGTAAAATCTCCAGCTCAGGATCAAAAAGTTCTGTAGTTGCAACAGTTTTCCCTGCAGATGTATGAATGAACTTTATAGCCGAAAGCCATCCAATCACAGCTTTGTTTTCATTCTTTAGGAATGACAGATGCTTAAGGGCCCAGAGCATGATCTTAGTGATATCCTCTTTTGAGTAAAACCCTTTCTCCATGTCTTGAACAACCAACTTCAAGCAGTCAGTGGTTTTCACCTGTTCCACGTTCAGAATCTTAATGAGGCGAATGGATGCCTCATCACTGCAGCCCACAACATTGATGGATAGTTTGACGTCTGGTGGATACTTTGCGGTATGGTGTAAAGCCCTGGCTCCTCTCAGTGAGGTATATGTTGCGATGCCT
The DNA here is from genome assembly GCF_901001165.1 of Salmo trutta. Taxonomy (NCBI): domain Eukaryota; kingdom Metazoa; phylum Chordata; class Actinopteri; order Salmoniformes; family Salmonidae; genus Salmo; species Salmo trutta. The sequence goes on along the minus strand of NC_042969.1, from coordinate 68,694,654 downwards.
TTCTCTGAACAGGGCCCTACTTTCTCAAATATTGTCAGCTCCAGGAGAATACGCTTTTCTTTCTCTGTGATGTCAGACAGCCCTGCCAGGAAGTCCCTCAGTGCCACTTTCTGTTTGCTAGAGAAGGATGAGACCAGGTTTGCCACTCTCTGGGTTGACGACCTGTCCATGATTTGCAGTAGCATACTAGGAGATGAAGGATGGATGTAGTTCTTCAACAGAGGATGCTGCAAACACAGGTCCAACTTTTTCATCACTACTACCCCAAGTTTTTTCATGATTTCAAGAAGGCTTTCAGAAATTGTGGCCTCTTGCTCATCCATAATGATAATAGGGGATGGGGTTTTGAGACGATGGAGCTCAATTGAGTCCACACTTTCTTCAAGGGGCACATTTGGGATCAATGGCATGTCTTCAAAGATACTAAGGTCATCAGCAAAGTTAATATATAGATGCTTCCAAACCATCTTAAGCCAAGAGTATGTAGGATGCTTCTTCTCTCGGTTCCCATGGTCCCACTGGACTGTGAAGTCTCTGGTAGGCCAAACTGTTGAGAGGATCTCCTTTATGAGTCGAGCTGACCGTTCAGGAGTTAGCACTTGTACCTGAGTGCAGGGTCTTCCTGTAGAAGATACAAAAAGCAAGTTAATATAACCTTAATGATGACTTTCTCAATGACAATTTATAAGAACTACATACATAGCCCAACATTTCATTTAACAATGTTTGTCCTGCAGGTATTCTAGGTGATTTATTAGCTTTACTGCACAGCCCCAGGTTCATTCCCATCAACACCACATGTATCAACAAGATATATTTGCATTTTGGACCTGCAATATAGTAGGGATCGACAGGGCATTAGAAAATCAAGTTGAATCAAAGATGATCATCTGCATCAAGACCATATGGGCTCAATTAGGCAAACAACAAGCATTTCATTACAAATATTTCTAGTTAATAGAATTTGATTAACTACAACACTCCAAAAATCCAAAGCACAGCAAAACATAACAATTATATTAAGTTACCATGCACAGCATGGCAAGCATAACACACACTTAACAAGCTAATATTTAATAGACTCAATGTCACATCACAAGACCGCCATCAAATTCTACAATGAGTTCTAACTAAATGACTGATACACATAAAGATTGTGCAAATTCCTGCAATGAGCAAAGACAAAGTGTGTTCCAGTGACATGTTAGAATTCACACTGCCAGAAAGACACACTTTTCTGGGAACTCACACAGCTAAACAAATACAAAAACATTATGGGCACTATGAAATGTGACGTTTTTCAAATTAGATGGAAGGGAACATAATATTTCAAACGCTCCCACTTCCATAAAGGTTCAGTCTTTATCAATGTTGAGGCAATGTTAGCTACTGTTCACATTAAATGTATGATACAGATTAGATTAGAGTTTGTATAGTGCCCATTAAAACAATGTATTGGTTTGGGTTAATGTCAAAAATGATTCCAGGACACAACACCACATGTCAAAGTACCTACCTGAACACCCCCAAAGAAATTGTTGCACTGCAATTACATTTAAATTACATGTTTTAGACATTTAGGTCAGCACGTTGATAACTACATCCTCCAATTCCCCAAAATGAAATGTCATTATAGTTGTATAAATGTTATTTTAAAATGTAACAGTAATGGATTTTACTTTGATATACTAGTTTGCAATGATAGCAGAGGATACAATCAATCTGCCAAGAGACTGTGAGGACAAGGGGGGTGATCCTGAGGATGAGTCCCCAGATCACTCATTGGTGGCTACAGTGGCAGACAGTCAATGCCTGCAACAGCCACAGTAGGGCAGCAATCATAACACGGCCGAGGTAGGGGGATTCTAGTGTCTCTGATTGAGGATCATACAGATGTCGTTCTGCATGGCTATGTGTGAAGGGTCTATTGTGTGAGACAACCTTCTATGTGACCCACTTAATGAAGTGTAATGGGGATAATTCAATCTCTGATGCATGTAGCAGCACCCAAGGCGGTGTCCTAGCTATGAGGTGGCAATGACAGACCAGCAGAGAGCCAGAGAGATGTAAGGAAAATTACTTAGGCTTTGAGTAAAGTAGAAAGTTGGAATTCTGTCAACTCGTAAAATTAAAACGATAAATATTATTCAGGTTGCAGTATTTCTGAAAGGCAAAATTCCAAATGAATCCATAATGTCTATTTACAGAAATATACTGGATACAGTTAGAGCAGCATATTATTGCCTCACTCCTTCAATCTAGCTACCACTAGCAGTCAGAATGATGGAGTGTACCTCTCTGCCCTGGCTAGACCTTTCTACTGTTTCACAGAGGACTCCTAGCTCAACATGAAGAAGCCTTCAATGCTATATTATGTCCAGATTACACACACTGTGAAAACAATGTTTGATTCTGAATTGATTTGTTATGTGGGGGTCAGGATGTGGACACGTTGTGTTCTCTGGACCGTGCAGCAAAGGGCTTTAATTGACAAATCTGCATATTCCCCCTGACTGGCTCCAGGCCCTTTTGGCACACTCCTGGTTGGGTATGGGAGCAAGCATGTCCAGGATCTGATAGCAGTGAGTGGAATGTGAGTCACCCCCATCTGCTTGCTCACACACGCACTCAGCAGTCATAAATGATCTATCAACAGTGCACCAGGTTTAATGTCCCCCGGGGGCAGCAGGGGAATGGGGTGACCAAGAGTTATTACTACCTGGCTACGAACCTTACACATCCCTCAAAGAATACAGGGTGAACTAGGCAGTGAAGCTACCGTGTAACAATTTTAATCTACTGTATGTTGAACTACAGTTTAGACTTCATGTCTTCTAGAGTCATCGATTTTATTTCCTAGAAATAATGTTGGTTTCCAAATCTAATATTGGGATTAAGGTGGTTCTTCCGATGACTGACACACCCCAGACATGTGAGTGGGGGGTTTACCTCTGCTTTTGGCTGCATCCTTCAGGCTGCTCATAACTGATCGTTTAATGCCCTCCAGTATGAATCGTCCCTCCAGTCCAGGGTAAAGAGACCTTAACACAAAACAAAGAGAGAGTACACACTGTTATATATTAGCTTACAGGCTGCAATCTAGCATATCGCTGATAGTCAACAATACTTGCATTCAAATATGTTTTTTTGTTGTGGTTTTGCTCAGGCATAGAGAAAGTCTGAGGACTTTAATTCTGTACCTGGGGTACTCTTCTGAAGCAATGTAAACTGCATCCTTATCACTGACAGAGGAGGAGAACACTGCAAATGTCTCATCTTGCAAAGGCAGCAGCTCTAGTCCAATGAGGTCGCTGTAACCTTTGTCGCTGAGGACAAACTCCAGCAAAAGCAGCTTCTCCTGAGAGGTCCCTTTATGTTTGGTGTTCCTGATCACCTGCCGCACCAGATGAGGGGTCACCTTCTTCACAGAGGCAGGCCCCGTTACGTACGTGCCCAGGACCGCGTCTACAGCGGCAGGCACCCTGGCCACCTGCATCCCTGAGCTTTGGAGGTAGCTGATCACTGTCTCTGCGATGTCCACGTCCGTGTCCAGCTCTGAAAACACAGCCTCGTCCACCTGGATCCAGCTATTAGTGAGAGAGTAGATGACCTGCTGCTGTAGCAAGTCATGAAACAGAGGCTCCAGTATGGGCTTCCAGCGAGGCTTGATCCGGTTGAGGTCTGGCCAAGCCCCGTAAGTATCTCTAGGGAAGAGGGGGAAGTCTTGGTCCTTCTTGGTTTGGATCCTCTTGATGGCCTCCATGATGAGGGTGAAGTAGGCCCTGGGGATGATGGTGACGATGAGGAGTTCGTTCCAGAGCGCTGCAGGGTCCCTCCACTGGTCCACCTCCCGCCATTTGATGCTTCTGCGATTGTCTGTGAGGCCAAAGAAGCCACTGACATGGACTGGCAGCCCCGTCAGGCTCTCATCTCCAGGGGGGAGAGGCAGGAAGCAGAAGGCTCGCCCAGAGAAACCAGACGTGGCACCCTTGTCCTCGTCGATGCGGGTGAGAGGCAGGGCGATGCCGATGGTGGGGATGAACTTCAGGTCATCTGCCAGGGAGTCCAGGTCACTGCACAAGCCCCGGCCCCCCACTCCATTACACACAAGCCAGGTGGTCCTCTGGATCTCCTTGGCTGTCTCGTCCTGGGTCTCGATGTTGACCTGGTAGGTGGCGCACGTGACAGTACTGCTGGGCACTCCGTTGCTGTAGCTGTCTGTGGCCAGTCCCAGGGTCTTTAGAGAGTTAGGACGCTCTAGCTTGTCTTCTGGGTTCTCTCCTGCTGTCACCTGGAAAAGCATGCGCTCTGTACCGTCTGACTCACGCACATGCAGGGAGACCTTCTGAACGCTCTTGAGGAAGAGAAGCACCGTGTCAGCGTCGGCTTTGAAAGACTCAAAAAGCTCCAGCACCTTCTCTTTGTTGTAGATGTTGGCGCTCAGCTGGGAGGGCTTAATGCGGAGGGGGAAGCGGAACATAGTTCCAGAAAAACTGCCGTCCTCGATGGGTTTACCGGAGTTTCCAAATAAGCCAATGAAGGGCGCAAACTGGTCGGTGAGCTCTGTGATCTCCTTCATATCTGTCTTCAGGTTCCAACACTGCCCAGACTCATGGGCACCAAACAGCGTCTGGTGAGGGTCCAGCATGCCAATCTGTTCTCCACTGAATATACTGGGGACATCTGAAACATTCAAACAAGATTTAATCAATAAATAAATCAAGGTAACTTAAAAAACATGCACATTGAAGGATATATCAAACATAATACTGAATAATCACCTTACTCATACGCAGGTAAAACAATATTTCAATAAAAGCCTCACCTGTTATGTGGTACACAGAGTTGAACCCAATACCAAATCTTCCAACTTTCAAAGGATCCTCTCTCTTTCTGCTCCTTGCTATCTCCTGAATTCCATTCCAATCTTCAGTCGTGAACACCGCATCATTGTACACATACAAGGCCGTTCCTTGAACCAAAACAAGAAATAAGATCATCATCTTGAAGACAGTTTTTAGATGTTTGCTGCTGCTATGGTAAAACCAACAAAACCATTTCTCACTACTCTGCGACTTTTCTTACTGAAAACAAAAATGTCCCTATATCTGGTCAACTGTTTAATCTGTGAGAATAAATAAAAACCTACCTTGATACTGAGCCATGTCATGTGACCAAAGTGACTCCACTCCATACTCTGTCTCATCGTACAAAAACTTAACCTCTGTGGCTCCAGCATCCTCAGCATTCTGGATCAGCTCCTGCAGAGAAAAACATTGAGATCTTTTAAAACAATATAAAAGGTTCAGGGCTTTGTTTTGTGACATTAAGATACATACATACTGTACACGCATAAATACATACTATACATACAGATATAAAGAAAGATATGTGCATACAGGGTATTGTGCATGTCGATATCAGTGCATTATCACACTATTACATAGTCACAGAGCTTCTGAACCATCATCTTCACGGAAAGGTTCAACCTTTAGGAGCCTTACCTTTCCCCAGAGGTATTGCATCTTCCAGGGCAGTGTGAAATGAGTGGAATGTCGCTAGGTAATGAGCTTCCCCCCCTACTCACAAAGCAGGCAATACGCTTGACCTCATCTTCACTAGATGCTGTTCTTCTACTAATCTCACTGCAACTCCCCTCCAAGTCTCCGATCACTACCTTGTATCCTTTTCCCTCTCGCTCTCCTCCAACACTACTCACTCTGCCCCTACTCAGATGGTATTGCGCCGTCGCAACCTTCACTCTCTCTCTCCTGCGACTCTCTCCTCTTCCATCCTATCATCTCTTCCCTCTGCTCAATCCTTCTCCAACCAATCTCCTGATTCTGCCACCTCTCCTCCCTTTCTGCATCCTTTGACTCTCTATGTCCCCTATCCTCCCGACCGGCTCGGTCCTCCCCTCCTGCTCCGTGGCTTGACGACTCATTGCGAGCTCACAGAACAGGGCTCCGGGCAGCCGAGCGGCAATGGAGGAAAACTAGCCTCCCTGCGGACCTGGCATCTTTTCACTCCCTCCTCTCTACATTTTCCTCCTCTGTTTCTGCTGCTAAAGCCACTTTCTACCACTCTAACTTCCAAGCATCTGCCTCTAACCCTAGGAAGCTCTTTGCCACCTTCTCCTCCCTCCCGAATCCTCCTCCCCCCCCCCTCCTCCCTCTCTGCGGATGACTTCGTCAACCATTTTGAAAAGAAGGTCGACGACATCCGATCCTCGTTTGTTAAGTCAAACGACACCGCTGGTCCTGCTCACACTGCCCTACCCTATGCTTTGACCTCTTTCTCCCCTCTCTCTCCAGATGAAATCTTGCATCTTGTGACAGCCGGCCGCCCAACAACCTGCCCGCTTGACCCTATCCCCTCCTCTCTTCCCCAGACCATTTCCGGAGACCTTATTCCTTACCTCACCTCGCTCATCAACTCATCCTTGACCGCTGGCTACGTCCTTTCTGTCTTCAAGAGAGCGAGAGTTGCACCCCTTCTCAAAAAAACCTACACTCGATCCCTCCGATGTCAACAACTACAGACCAGTATCCCTTCTTTCTTTTCTCTCCAAAACTCTTGAACGTGCCGTCCTTGGCCAGCTCTCCTGCTATCTCTCTCAGAATGACCTTCTCGATCCAAATCAGTCAGGTTTCAAGGCTGGTCATTCAACTGAGACTGCTCTTCTCTGTGTCACGGAGGCTCTCCGCACTGCTAAAGCTAACTCTCTCTCCTCTGCTCTCATCCTTCTAGACCTATCTGCTGCCTTTGATACTGTGAACCATCAGATCCTCTTCTCCACCCTCTCCGAGTTGGGTATCTCCGGCGCGGCACACTCTTGGATTGCGTCCTACCTAACAGGTCACTCCTACTAGGTGGCGTGGTGAGAATCCGTCTCCGCATCACATGCTCTCACCACTGGCGTCCCCCAGGGCTCTGTTCTAGGCCCTCTCCTATTCTCGCTATACACCAAGTCACTTGGCTCTGTCATATCCTCACATGGTCTCTCCTATCATTGCTACGCAGACGACACACAATTAATCTTCTCCTTTCCCCCTTCTGATAACCAGGTGGCGAATCGCATCTCTGCATGTCTGGCAGACATATCAGTGTGGATGACGGATCACCACCTCAAGCTGAACCTCGGCAAGACGGAGCTGCTCTTCCTCTCGGGGAAGGACTGCCCTTTCCATGATCTCGCCATCACGGTGGACAACTCCATTGTGTCCTCCTCCCAGAGTGCTAAGAGCCTCGGCGTGACCCTGGACAACACCCTGTCGTTCTCCACTAACATCAAGGCGGTGACCCGATCCTGTAGGTTCATGCTATACAACATTCGCAGAGTACGACCCTGCCTTACACAGGAAGCGGAGCAGGTCCTAATCCAGGCACTTGTCATCTCCCGTCTGGTTTACTGCAACTCCCTGTTGGCGGGGCTCCCTGCCTGTGCCATTAAACCCCTACAACTCATCCAGAAGGCCGCAGCCCGTCTGGTGTTCAACCTTCCCAAGTTCTCTCACGTCACCCCGCTCCTCCGCACACTCCACTGGCTTCCAGTTGAAGCTCGCATCTGCTACAAGACCATGGTGCTAGCCTACGGAGCTGTGAGGGGAACGGCACCTCCGTACCTTCAGGCTCTGATCAGGCCCTACACCCAAACAAGGGCACTGCGTTCATTCACCTCTGGCCTGCTGGCCCCCCTACCTCTGCGGAAGCACAGTTCCCGCTCAGCCCAGTCAAAACCGTTCGCTGCTCTGGCACCCCAATGGTGGAACAAGCTCCCTCACGACGCCAGGACAGCGGAGTCAATCACCACCTTCCGTAGACACCTGAAACCCCACCTCTTTAAGGAATACCTGGGATAGGATATAGTAATCCTTCTAATCCCCCCCCCCAAAAAAAAGATATAGATGTACTATTGTAAAGTGGTTGTTCCACTGGATATCTTAAGGTGAATGCACCAATTTGTAAGTCGCTCTGGATAAGAGCATCTGCTAAATGACGTAAATGTAAATGTCTTAACAGTGTCAGGCCTATTTTCGGAACCAAACCCAATGTGTTTTCCTCTCAAGAGTATAATCACCTTTGTCTAGATGTAATAATATTAGGCATGGTTGTTCATCATCACCATCAATGAGTCCATGTGTTTGGCTACTATGGACTCTTACAGGGTACAGTAAGTTAAAGTCAGACAACATTACTACATTGTACTTACTTTCAGAATCTGTCCACCTTCAGGATACCTTCTTAGAATATCTTTCAAAAACTCGACCAATGGTGGTGTCGTCTGTCCAAATCTCCCTGTAAAAATAGCAGTGAAATAGAATGTTATGTGAAACATATACTACCCATGAAGAACTAAACTAAAGGATTATGAACACCTATGTGAAAAGTAAGAATGGATTCATCCCAGAACTATTTCCAGTAATCTATTGTCTTACCTCCCCCTTTCAGGCCCCTTCCCTCCAGTGTCATGCATACTTCAAGGCTTCCCATGGGCACCAGGGTCCCAATCTGTACTTTATCATCCAGCTGAAGTTGAGGGAGAAAGAACACACCATGAGTACTATACAATATGCTTGTCCTTAAGCTTTAGTAACTGCACTGGAACTGTAATTAACGTCTTGTATGCAAAACCCTAAATATGAATGCTTCAAACGATTAATAACCTGACAAACATCTTGAATTGCACATCAGATTTATTTATTTATTCGCTGCCATATAGGCAGCCTATGATCATAATGCAAGACCATTAAATTGAACAACCTTCACAGCATAATAAAGTACATTTGACCGTCAACCAGGTAAAATCTTGGGGTGGCGTTATTGCACAGGTGTCAGTGTGATACACAATCCCCCTCTGCACCTAACAGGATCGATACTGAACAGAGCAGGCTGGACGTGCACCAGCAGCAGGCAGGCAGGCTTACAGTAAGACCATTATCTCTCGCTCTCCAAGGTGAAAACCCTCATCTCCAACCTCACTTGCTTCGCTCAGCACTTCTGGCACATGAACAAGCATTCCAGGACGACGAGCCCTGCTCTGCAAACCAAACCTCTCATCACAGAGGCTGTCTGACTACTCACATACTGTAACTGACTGGCTAATACTGATTGTCACTTTTTCTTGCTGGCCATGGTTTGTACAATATTGTTACTGATATGTAAACGATTAGTTTAATAGTTGAAATGAATGAGAATGGCGCCGGAAGAAATGGCTGCCGTTTTACAGGCTCCTAACCAATTGTGCTATTTTGTGTGTTTTTTCACGTTGTTGTAACATATTTTGTACACAATGTTTTTGTCACCGTCTTTTATGACCAAAAACAGTTTCTGGATATCAGAACAGCGTTTACTCACCTCAAAAAAAATATTATTTAACGAGACACAGACCGCTACCCCTCATCTTACTGGAGGCATCTGTTCAGTCTTGCTGATGCGCGGTATGTGTCTATTTGTCAATAACAGCTGGTGCGCGAAAACAAATATTAACTTGTTATGGATAGGGGGCAGTATTTTCACGGCCGGATAAAAAACGTACCTGATTTAATCTGGTTATTACTCCTGCCCAGAAGATAGAATATGCATATAATTATTAGCTTTGGATAGAAAACACTCCAAAGTTTCTAAAACTGTTTGAATGGTGTCTGTGAGTATAACAGAACTCAAATGGCAGGCCAAAACCTGAGAAGATTCTGTACAGGAAGTACCCTGTCTGACCATTTCTTGGCCTTCTTTGCCATCTCTATCCAAAACAGGGGATCTCTGCTGTAACGTGACATTTTCTACGGCTCCCATAGGCTCCCAGAAGGCGCCAGAACGTTGAATGATGACTTTGCAGGCCATGGCTGAAAAACAGTACTGCATTTGGATAATGGTCGATCTGAGAACAATGAGACTGGTGCGCGTGTGCACGAGACGACTCCATGTTTACATTTTCAGTCTTTGAATAAAAACAACGACTCCCGGTCGGAATATTAACGCTTTTTTACGAGAAAAATCGCATAAAAATTGATTTTAAACAGCGTTTGACATGCTTCGAAGTACGGTAATGGAATATTTTGATTTTTTTTGTCACGATACGCGCCGGACGCGTTACCCTTCGGATAGTGTCTTGAACGCACAACAAAACGCCGGTATTTGGATATAACTATGGATTATTTGGAACCAAAACAACATTGGGTGATGAAGTAGAAGTCCTGGGAGTGCATTCTGACGAAGAACAGCAAAGGTAATCCAATTTTTCTTATAGTAAATCTGAGTTTGGTGAGTGCCAAACTTGGTGGGTGTCAAAATAGCTAGCCATGATGGCCGGGCTATCTACTCAGAATATTGCAAAATGTGCTTTCCCCGAAAAGCTATTTTAAAATCGGACATAGCGATTGCATAAAGGAGTTCGGTATCTATAATTCTTAAAATAATTGTTATGTTTTTTGTGAACGTTTATCGTGAGTAATTTAGTAAATTCACCGGAAGTGTTCGGTGGGAATGCTAGTTCTGAACGTCACATGCTAATGTAAAAAGCTGTTTTTTGATATAAATATGAACTTGATTAAACAAAACATGCATGTATTGTATAACATAATGTCCTAGGAGTGTCATCTGATGAAGATCATCAAAGGTTAGTGCTGCATTTAGCTGTGGTTTTGTATTTTGTGACATTATATGCTAGCTTGAAAAATGGGTGTCTGATTACTTCTGGCTGGGTACTCTCCTGACATAATCTAATGTTTTGCTTTCGTTGTAAAGCCTTTTTGAAATCGGACAGTGTGGTTAGATAAAGGAGAGTCTTGTCTTTAAAATGGTGTAAAATAGTCATATGTTTGAAAAATTGAAGTTTTCGGATTTTCGAGGAGTTTGTATTTCGCGCCACACCCATCATTGGATATTGGAGCAGGTGTTCCGCTAGTGGAACGTCTAGATGTAAGAGGTTAATTAAGGAAGTCTCGAGGTTTTGCTCGCCTACATAAGGGACATGAGTGGCATTTCCCGTATGGTTGATGAGATCTCCATATTGCAAATGTACGGTCCCTTACTAGACGTCCGCGGGTGTTTTTAAAATAGGCTGATTCCACCAGATGGCGACTGGCTGCTTATTGCAAATTGACAAAACATCACCAAACGGACATGGCCGTTTCTTGTAAATGGAAAAGACTTCAAATATGAAACTCGGGGAGCACAGGTTTGGCCAAATGTACTTTTAGCCCAGAAACAAGATGGCGTCAAAGCCTCAACGCTCTTTGAGTTAATGCTCATTTTCTTGATGGCAGTATTTACTTCTGGGTTTGGGGCGAGTAGTCGTGCTGCACTTCGCTCCGCAGGTAATATTACATTTCATTACATTACAACGGTTTGATTTGTTTGATCTTCATTACATTACAACGGTTTCATTTGTTTGATCTGAGCAATTTTTTAGCTAGCTACATAGCTGTCTCTACATAGCTGTCTTTGTTTCTAAGATAATTGTGTAGGTTAGAGTAATTATCGAGGTTAGCTAGCCAGATATTTTCGTCCTGCTAGCTAGCCAACTTCTACCGACTAGCAGCACTGTAGAAACTAATACATTACAACGGAACGATTTGATTAGTGTAGTGTTAGCTAGCTACATAGTTGTCTTTGCATCTAAGATAAATGTGTAGTTTAGAGTAATTATCGAGGTTAGCTAGCCAGCTATTTTCGTCCCCCGCGACGCCATTTCCCAAACCTAGCCAACTATTACCGACGAGCAGCATTGTAGAAACTAAATATATTACAAAGGAACGTCTTGATTAGTGTTATGTTAGCTAGCTACATAGTTGCCTTTGTATCATGATAATGGTGTAGTACTGAAACTATCGAGGTTACCTAGCCAGCTACACTTTCAAACAAAGTCAACAACGCAGCCACTGCTAGCTAGCCTACTTCACCAGCCAGCAGTACTGTATAATTTTAGTCATTTTAGTCAATAAGATTTTTTGCAACGTAAGCTTAACTTTCTGAACATTCGAGACGTGTAGTCCACTTGTCATTCCAATCTCCTTTGCATTAGCGTAGCCTCTTCTGTAGCCTGTCAACTATGTGTCTGTCTATCCCTGTTCTCTCCCCTCTGCACAGGCCACACAAACGCTTCACACCGCGTGGCCGCTGCCACTCTAACCTGGTGGTCCCAGCGCGCACGACCCACGTGGAGTTCCAGGTCTCCGGCAGCCTCTGGAACTGCCGGTCTGCGGCCAACAACGCAGAGTTCATCTCAGCCTATGCTACCCTCCAGTCTCTCGACTTCTTGGCGCTGACGGAAACATGGATTACCACAGATAACACTGCTACTCCTACTGCTCTCTCCTCGTCTGCCCACGTGTTCTCACATACCCCGAGAGCATCTGGCCAGCGGGGTGGTGGCACTGGAATCCTCATCTCTCCCAAGAGGACATTCTCTCTTTCTCCCCTGACCCATCTGTCTAATCGCCTCCTTTGAATTCCATGCTGTCACAGTTACCAGCCCTTTCAAGCTTAACATCCTTATCATTTATCGCCCTCCAGGTTCCCTTGGAGAGTTCATCAATGAGCTTGACGCCTTGATAAGTTCCTTTCCTGAGGATGGCTCACCTCTCACAGTTCTGGGTGACTTTAACCTCCCCACGTCTACCTTTGACTCATTCCTCTCTGCCTCCTTCTTTCCACTCCTCTCCTCTTTTGACCTCACCCTCTCACATTCCCCCCCTACTCACAAGGCAGGCAATACGCTTGACCTCATCTTTACTAGATGCTGCTCTTCCACTAATCTAATTGCAACTCCCCTCCAAGTCTCCGACCACTACCTTGTATCCTTTTCCCTCTCGCTCTCCTCCAACACTTCTCACTCTGCCCCTACTCGGATGGTATTGCGCCGTCGCAACCTTCGCTCTCTCTCTCCCGCTACTCTCTCCTCTTCCATCCTATCATCTCTTCCCTCTGCTCAAACCTTCTCCAACCTATCTCCTGATTCTGCCTCCTCAACCCTCCTCTCCTCCCTTTCTGCATCCTTTGACTCTCTATGTCCCCTATCCTCCAGGCCGGCTCGGTCCTCCCCTCCTGCTCCGTGGCTCGACGACTCATTGCGAGCTCACAGAACAGGGCTCCGGGCAGCCGAGCGGCAATGGAGGAAAACTCGCCTCCCTGCGGACCTGGCATCCTTTCGCTCCCTCCTCTCTACATTTTCCTCTTCTGTTTCTGCTGCTAAAGCCACTTTCTACCACTCTAAATTCCAAGCATCTGCCTCTAACCCTAGGAAGCTCTTTGCCACCTTCTCCTCCCTCCTGAATCCTCCTCCCCCTCCCCCCCCTCCCTCTCTGCGGATGACTTCGTCAACCATTTTGAAAAGAAGGTCGACGACATCCGATCCTCGTTTGTTAAGTCAAATGACACCGCTGGTCCTGCTCACACTGCCCTACCCTGTGCTTTGACCTCTTTCTCCCCTCTCTTTCCAGATGAAATCTCGCGTCTTGTGACAGCTGGCCGCCCATCAACCTGCCCGCTTGACCCTATCCCCTCCTCTCTTCTCCAGACCATTTCCGGAGACCTTCTCCCTTACCTCACCTCACTCATCAACTCATCCTTGACCGCTGGCTACGTCCCTTCCGTCTTCAAGAGAGTGAGAGTTGCACCCCTTCTGAAAAAACCTACACTCGATCCCTCCGATGTCAACAACTACAGACCAGTATCCCTTCTTTCTTTTCTCTCCAAAACTCTTGAACGTGCCGTCCTTGGTCAGCTCTCCTGCTATCTCTCTCAGAATGACCTTCTTGATCCAAATCAGTCAGGTTTCAAGGCTGGTCATTCAACTGAGACTGCTCTTCTCTGTGTCACGGAGGCTCTCCGCACTGCTAAAGCTAACTCTCTCTCCTCTGCTCTCATCCTTCTAGACCTATCTGCTGCCTTTGATACTGTGGACCACCAGATCCTCCTCTCCACCCTCTCCGAGTTGGGCATCTCCGGCGCAGCCCACGCTTGGATTGCGTCCTACCTGACAGGTCGCTCCTACCAGGTGGCGTGGCGAGAATCTGTCTCCGCACCACGTGCTCTCACCACTGGTGTCCCCCAGGGCTCTGTTCTAGGCCCTCTCCTATTTTCGCTGTACACCAAATCACTTGGCTCTGTCATATCCTCACATGGTCTCTCCTATCATTGCTATGCAGATGACACACAATTAATCTTCTCCTTTCCCCCTTCTGATAACCAGGTGGCGAATCACATCTCTGCATGTCTGGCAGACATATCAATGTGGATGGCGGATCACCACCTCAAGCTGAACCTCGGCAAGACGGAGCTGCTTTTCCTCCCGGGGAAGGACTGCCCGTTCCATGATCTCGCCATCACGGTTGACAACTCCATTGTGTCCTCCTCCCAGAGTGATAAGAACGTTGGCGTGACCCTGGACAACACCCTGTCGTTCTCCACTAACATCAAGGCGGTGACCCAATCCTGTAGGTTCATGCTCTACAACATTCGCAGAGTACGACCCTGCCTCACACAGGAAGCGGCGCAGGTCCTAATCCAGGCACTTGTCATCTCCCGTCTGGATTTCTGCAACTCGCTGTTGGCTGGGCTCCCTGCCTGTGCCATTAAACCCCTACAACTCATCCAGAACGCCGCAGCCCGTCTGGTGTTCAACCTTCCCAAGTTCTCTCACGTCACCCCGCTCCTCCGCTCTCTCCACTGGCTTCCAGTTGAAGCTCGCATCCGCTACAAGACCATGGTGCTTGCCTACGGAGCTGTGAGGGGAACGGCACCTCCGTACCTTCAGGCTCTGATCAGTCCCTACACCCAAACGAGGGCACTGCGCTCATCCACCTCTGGCCTGCTGGACCCCCTACCTCTGAGGAAGCACAGTTCCCGCTCAGCCCAGTCAAAACTGTTCGCTGCTCTGGCACCCCTATGGTGGAACAAGCTCCCTCACGACGCCAGGACAGCGGAGTCAATCATCACCTTCCGGAGACACCTCAAACCCCACCTCTTTAAGGAATACCTGGGATAGGATAAAGTAATCCTTCTACCCCCCCCCCTAAAAGATTTAGATGCAGTATTGTAAAGTGGTTGTTCCACTGGATATCATAAGGTGAATGCACCAATTTGTAAGTTGCTCTGGATAAGAGCGTCTGCTAAATGACTTAAATGTAAATGTAAAATAATATATTGGCATTGTACATTTTATATTACAAATGGACAGTGTACATTTCCAATGTATTTAATGAGGGATTTTCCATCACCAAATGGACAGGCTGAAATCAACACCAACGAGCGATGGAGAGGAACCACTATCACTGCTCGTCCATCCCGAGTTTAACGAGCCAGTCAATTGGGCATTTCTGCAGTATATTAGCCCATGTCCAATTCGTGATGGTAAATGCCTATTGTAAGACATTGCAAATGGACAGTTTACATTTGTCCATATCCAATCTATTTAAACCGGGATTTTCCATCACCAAATGGACAGGCTGAAATCAACACCAACGAGCGATTGGACAGTGTCCATCACACATATGCTATACTGTCAGTGTGAACATGCTCCTCTGCAAGTTGACAGTCTCCACTGCCAATGTATATCCATATGGACTTCTATTACGAAATGGACATGCTGAATCAACATTAATGAGAAATTCTTACTTCCTATGATCAAACATGACAAATAGACCTTCTAGGTTGATTCAGGGCTTAACATAGTGATATATATAATTTGGTCAGTATATACGACATTTGGACATTTCTTATGCCATTTGGACATGCTTCACAGATTTGTGTTCGGAAGCCGACTTCCTATGATCATATATTGCAAATGGACAAAACATAGGCCTTATGGACAAAGTCTATAAGACAAATGTATGTCCATACGGTTATTGCATATGTATAATTGACCCAAAAAATTAGGTTTTAATTTCACCCTTGGGACCTGACTTTGTGACCATTTGCCATATGAAAATCTACGGTGGAGCGCACTCGCCATCTTTGGAATTTTTGGAGAATGACAATTGGCATTTGCCATGTTCCGCTTGCAATATGGTTTTGAGCGGTATTTGTGATTGTGTATATGGTTCACCCAATGCCAATAAGTTGCCATTCATTTTTGTCCATTTCATGGGGGTCTTCCCTTACCTGAGGTAGAGTATCTCATGATAAGCAGTAGACCACACTATTTACCAAGAGAGTTTTCATCTATATTTTTCTTAGCTGTCTTTTTACCACCACAAACCGATGCTGGCACTAAGACCGCACACAATGAGCTGTATAAAGCCATAAGAAAACAAGAAAATCCTCATCCAGAGGCGGCGCTCCTAGTGGCCGGGGACTTTAATTCAGAGAAACTTAAATCCGTTTTACCTCATTTCTACCAGCATGTTACATGTGCAACCAGAAGGGGAAAAAAACTCTAGATCACCATTACACAATACACAGAGACGCATACAAAGCTCTCTCTCACCCTCCATTTGGCAAATCTGACCATAATTCTATCCTCCTGATTCCTGTTTACAAACAAAAACTAAAGCAGGAAGTACCAGTGACTCGCTCAATACGGAAGTGGTCAGATGAAGCAGATGCTAAGCTACAGGATTGTTTTGCTAGCACAGATGGGAATATGTTCCGGGACTCATCCGATGGCATTGAGGAATACTGTATACCACATCAGTCACCGGCTTCATCAATAAGTGCATCGATAACGTTGTCCCCACAGTGACCGTACGTACACCCCAACCAGAAGCCATGGATTGCAGGCAACATCCGCACTGAGCTAAAGGGTAGAGCTACCACTTTCAAGGAGCGGGACTCTAATCAGGACGCTTATAAGAAATCCCGCTATGCCCTCAGACGAACCAACAAAACAGGCAAAGCGTAAATACAGGACTGAGATTGAATCCTACTACACCAGCTCCAACACTCGTCGGATGTGGCAGGGCTTGTAAACTATTACGAACTACAAAGCGAAGCCAAGCCACGGGCTGCCCAGTGACACAAGCCTACCAGACGAGCTAAACGACTTCTATGCGCGCTTCGAGGCAAGCAACACCGAAGCATGCATGAGAGCACCAGCTTTTCCTGACGACTGTGTGATCATGCTCGCCGTAGCCGTTGTGAGTATGACCTTTAAACAGGTCAACATTCACAAGGCCTCAGTGCCAGACGGATTATCCGGACATGTGCTCGGAGCATGCACTGACCAACTGGCAAGTGTCTTCACCAACATTTCAACCTTTTCCGGGCCGAGTCTGTAATACCTACATGTTTCAAGCAGACCACCATAGTCCCTGTGCCCAAGAACACCAAGGTAACCTGCCTAAATGACTACTGACCTGTAGCACTCACGTCTGTAACCATGGAAGTGCTTTGAAAGGCTGGTCATGGCTCACATCAACACCATCATCCCAGAAACCCTAGACCCACTCCAATTTGCATACCGCCCCAACAGATCCACAGATGATGCAATTTCCATTGCACTCAACACTGCCCTTTCCCACCTGGACAAAAGGAACACCTATGTGAGAATGCTGTTCATTGACTACAGCTCAGCGTTCAACACCATAGTGCCCACAAAGCTTTTTTTTTAACGCTGCTGCTACTCGCTCTTTATCATCTATGCATAGTCACTTTACCTAACCTACATGTACATATTACCTCAACTAACCTGTACCCCGGCACATTGACTGTGTACCGGTACCCCCCTGTATATAGCCTCATTATTGCTATTTTATTGTTGCTCTTTTATATTTTTCTTAACTCTTATTTTTCTTAAAACTGCATTGTTGGTTAAGGCTTTAAGGGCTTGTAAGTAAGAATTTCACGGTAAGGTCTACACCTGTTGTAGTTGGCTCATGTGACAAATACAATTTGATCATGTGCAATCACAAGAACTCAGCGACTAAATTCAACACAGGTTAGGTACTAGGTCAGGCCTAAATTAACTTTCCATGTAACCTTGTGAGTGAGAGTTCATTAAGGTTGTTGGTCTTAACCTGCCAATGAATGGCCCCGTTGTTGAGCCAATGAGATGTGTATAATAATAGCACAAAATGGTGTAAAAGGTTGAAAGAGAAGGCAGGGCTTTCAATCTGATTGAAGCAAGCATGAATCGTAGTATATTCTGACTGACCATAATAGGCCTACTAATACGATACTGGAAATGGTGCAATGTCCTACTTCTGAGCTTGAAAAGCTTCAAAGCCCCTAATTCTCCAAAGAACTGGAATGTTTTCAGTTTACAGTTGACATTCAAAGTGTTTTTTTCCTTCAGATGGTTACTTAACCATCTTAGTTAATGATTTTTGCAGAATCAGCTGACTCTCAGAGGCACACTGAAGAATATGGAGACTAAGTCTAAACTTGTTACACCCTTTAAGTAAGACATTCCCAAGCTAAGTATGGACGCTGGGACAGAGTCAACCCTTCAGATAGATAGCTGTGTTCATAATCAAATCAAATAAATTAGATCTCAACTTGCATAAAAGTCAGTCAGATACCCTTCTCAACTCTGTTAGACTGGGCAGAGGGAGAGCTCCCTGTTTGTATTGCAGCTAATCTAGGATAGTTTGTGGGCGTGGACTCTGGCTAATTTCTGAGGGTGACATCAGAGGGGCTGACGGCAGGGATCCACCTGTTCCTTTCCCTCAGTCAGTAAAGGCTCAGCTAAACAGTGGGTCCTGCAATCATGTTAATCATAGCATACATACATAACAACCCACGTTTTGCGACACAACATAGAATACAATGCTGCTAAACTGTAAACATGTACCTAATACAGATCATGTAAACGTTGATCAAAGTTATGATTAGCTACAAAATGTCATGTGTAACATGGTAAGAGCATAAGTGACAAAGAAAGTTGTCTACGCAGTCATGCTCCCTATTAATATGAGCCAGGCACACAGGAGGGCTTTCCATGAAAGAACGGGAGATAAAACTCTATCCCATACTGCACATAGCCACCAAGACCCGCGCATGGTGAACAATCTGTAGCAGCAACACTCAGTTGTCTACTCCCAAACCTTAATCCTGAGTTGTGGTGGTCTCATGGAGTGTGAATACCTGAAATGATTCCTGACACCTGCTCTTAGCAGTAGGCCTACCAGTAGGCCTAGGATTTACTGAACATAAACATAAAGGCAACATGCAACAATTTCAAAGATTTTACTGAGTTACAATTCATGTAAGGAAATCAGTCAATTGAAATAATTTAATTAGGCCCTAATCTATGGATTTCACATGACTGGGCAAGGGCGCAGTCATGGGTGGGCCTGGGAAGGCATAAGCCCACCCACTGGGGAGCCAGGCCCAGCCAATCAGAATTAGTTTTTCCCCACAAAAGGGCTTTATAACAGACAGAAATACTCCTCAGCAACCCGTCCCCAGACCAGAGTATGTGAGCGGAGTGGAGTGGAGCTGGAGCGGAGTGTACCCAATTTGACTGGAGCATGGAGCGAGATTCCCAAAGACTGGAGCATAGGCCTTCTCGCCTATGCTCCAATTTCGCTCCAGTAGCGCTCACTGCACGAGCTCAGGGCATGCCCGGCCCAGCATGCATTTGTAGTCTACTTGTGTGCTGCTATAGCCCCTTGCTTTAGCTACTGTCATGGAGTTCGCTAAATATTTTCAGAAAGAAACTGATAAAACTCACAGGTGCAAAATCAAAGTGGGCATTGTGGAATCTGAAAAGACACGTATCCCGAAAGCATGATGGTGTACTTACTACGTGCACATGCTAAAAGAAAGGAATTAGGTAGGTAGATAACTGTGTCATTGTAGCAAAGTATTTATAAACCAAAAAATCTGATCTCTTAAATGTTTGTTCTATAGGCCATAAACAATAGGCCATAACTGATTTTGGCCCAATAGGCTTGGCATATTTCCCCTTTCCAGGAGCTTTTGTTTGGGTTATTTTGTTTAAAAACCATTAGGCCTACATATGGAAAAACAACAACTCTGCATCTCTGCCCAGCCTGGCAAGAGTGGCCAAAAGGGTGTTTAGCATCCCCAGTGGCTCTACAAGCGCAGAGAGGGTATTCTCCACTGCCGGTCTGCTCTCCAGAAACCATGAGCCTGAAGCCACAGACTGGGCAAACTCGTGTTTCTAAAAATGTATTCAAATGCACTGTAGACTGAGCCTAATATGGCATTTTTCATTTAATTTGTATTTAATTAAAAGTCACAGCCTATATGCAAAATTGATAGACTATTTATAGCCTAATTATTTAATACAACAAAATGTTGTTTAAGTGCTTAGCGATTTATTACTCTACTAACTTTTGTGTCGCAATCGCAAATGCTTCACAATGTATTTCTTTGTAGGCTATAGCCTTGAAATAATTGAAAAAAATACAGCCTAAATAATACATGTTTGTTCCTTCTTAGACTCCCTGTCTGGTTCCTGAACTATTTAAAGTGTTAATATGCTGTTTAATATGACATGTACCATATTTGAAGTGATGAGTGCTTCTTACATTCACCTTTTAATGTTAATTATAACACTTTTCATTCAAATCATATGGTTTGATTTCAACAGACTACTTCAAAGCCAAATGGTATGTTCAGGTAGTCACAAAAATAGATGGGTGCTGGTTAAATTCAGATTTGAATGAATGGAGCGAATTTGAAGCAGCAGTATTTTTTCCTGTGAGCACAGAGCAGTTTTTAGCAGAGTGGTTGAAAAGGACGTGGTCCCGACCGTTCAACTCCGCTAACATACTCTGCCCCAGACGATCCCACAGCTGAAGAAGCCGGATGTGGAGGTCCTGGGCTGGCGTGGTTACACGTGGTCTGCGGTTATGAGGCCGGTTGAACGTACTGCCAAATTCTCTAAAATGATGATGCTTACGGTAGAGAAACAGCTCTGGTGGACATTCCTGCAGTCAGCATGCCAATTGAACTCTCCCTCAAAACATCTGTGGTATTGTGTTGTGTGACAAAACTGCACATTTTAGAGTGGCCTTGTCCCCAGCACAAGGTACACCTGTGTAATGATCATGCTGTTTAATTTGCTTATTGATATGCCACACCTGGCAAAGGAGAAATGCTCCCTAACAGGGATGTAAAGAAATTTGTGCATAACATTTTAGAGAAATAAGCTTTTTGTGCGTATGGAACATTTATGGGATATTTTATTTCAGCTCATGAAACATGGGACCAACACTTTATATGTTGCGTTAAAATTATTTTTCAGTATAGTTGCCTAGTTTAGCAATAGGTGAGACCTGTCATCAAGCATCACTGATGATATATGTGAATGTACATACCTGAATAAATTAGTTAGCCTTAATCTCATATTAGAGAATACATCACAGGCTACATCACATAGAGCCTACTTTTGTAATACATGAAAAATAACTGTGTCTGTAATCAAAGGCACTCTTGATCACAAAGGGCCTTGAGACTATTGAATCAATACACTGTCCTATCAGACTGGTAATAAACCAATAAAACGTAGTCCTCTCAATGATGAAATTGTTAATGGTGAAGATTACGTCATTGTAATGTTGTTCTCGCAATGGAGAGCCATTAAATACTTCGGAAATGTATCTGTTGGGGAAAATATTAATCAAGGAAATACATCATGCTATTCCCTCAGCCACTACAGTAAGGAGAAATTTGACCAGGTCAATGCACAGAATGTGATATAATGAAGATGGTATTAACATGTTCCAATATTGAATAAGGACGTGTTGGAAAGAGACAGGCTTGACTGCACAAAGATATCGACACTAAAAACAAACATGGAATGTCATGAGTTCTAATCCTGCCCTGGAAACACAATGGGTATTTAATCAGCAGCACTGGCTGTGATACAATCCCTAAATCCCTACATTTCTGGCTGTTTTTGTTGTTATGTAGTCAAACAAAGTGGCCAATGTGGCTTACTAGTAGAACACATATTTTCTGATAATCTAACCAGCACTGATGTAGCCTACATTGACATCGGGTGTGTTTGTGAATTCACTATGGAGTGCAGGAGTGCGCTCAGAGTGCGCTCTGGGCTTTCATAATTTCAGAGCGTTGTCAGATTGTCCATTCGTAAGCTTTTCGCTCTCGGAGCATTCAGACCGCACACTGTATGCTCTGTCCAAGGAGTAGGGTTGATCCGAGCATTCTGACCTCACAACGGCAGTCAAGCACCCAAGCTAACTGGCTAAAGTTAGCTAGCTTGCTAGCTCATTCCAGACATAAATGAGAGAACACCTCCCTCTGACCATTTTACTTGCCCTAGCAGAGCTGGTTAGACTATTTTCATGTTATCTAGAATGTTGGTGACTGTAACATGCTGACCACACCGCTCGCATCGAGTGTGTGAGCGTTGCAAAATTATTTACACATACATGTTATTTAATCATTGCACCCACACTGCTCGCGAGCGTCTGCATAGCCAGGCGCTAAAATAGAACTTGGTTATATTTGTGACGCTTGTCACACTGCAAGTCCCTCTTCTCCCATCTCCTCATTGGTTTTTAGGAGCATATACCCACACTGGGTGATTGAAAGATAAACTGAGGTCCACACTCCAGAGCAGTTGGTGGTGGTAATGCACCTTAAAGTTGGTTGCCAATCGCCATATAAAGTCCAAAGAAGAAGCCTGA
The DNA here is from genome assembly GCF_901001165.1 of Salmo trutta. Lineage (NCBI taxonomy): Eukaryota > Metazoa > Chordata > Actinopteri > Salmoniformes > Salmonidae > Salmo > Salmo trutta. The sequence goes on along the minus strand of NC_042969.1, from coordinate 68,672,089 downwards.
AGGAGGAGAGATTACTTGAAACGAACACGGTTTATCCTATTATCTGTGGATTAATTGTCGGAGTAGAGGACCTTGTCCATTTCAGGTAAAATAACAACCCAATGTTTATATCCCAGGACAAATTAGCTAGCAACAGCAAGCTAGCTAGCTAAATTGCCAGAAATGTTTAATGCTTTTCGACCTGTCCTCAAATTAATATAGTTGGTTCAGAGTTCGCTTTGATATTTATACTTGCGTCTCCTGACTGCGTCTGGTATGGGTGGGCAAATTCAACATGCGTGCGATTGCGCACGTGGACGCACGCGTGTGAGCGGTCTGGTTAGCATGTAACTATGCTGCTGGCAACAATTGAATTACGTTTTGTTGCCGACGTTTACTGACACCAGTCATATTCAATGGGTGTTGAGCGTTCATAAATTAATCAATTATTCTGCATTCTGGTACACCCAGACGAGAATGCTCTGAAATCAGAGTAGATAGCCAGAGTGAATTTACAAACGCACCCTCAGGATGGAGCACTTTAACTTACTCTATTAAAGTCCTTTTTAATACATCACAAAACAATAAACAATGGAGGAGTATGAGAAGCAGACGAGATTAAACAATAGTGTCTCACACAGGATGTATGCACAGACAAGGGATTGTCTCTTGTCAATGAATTTTACCATTGTGCTCTCATGTCAAGCATTTAATCTACTGTAGTCAAACTATGCAAAACTACATTTGTACATTTTCTGTCATTTCAGCAATGAAAATAGCTACGATTTGTAAAATTGCTTTTTTACCTACCACTTTCCCATTGTGAACCAGCTGCTGCTCGATGACAGGCAGGTCGGTTTCTTCATAGATTAGTTGCTTGATGTCCCTAACAGCTGCAGAATGAGGGACCTGGTAGGCCCTCTGGCCAATATACTCATGACGGACTGTCACCCATGGCAACCTAGAAAATACACAAAAAAAATCCATGTATTAGTTATTTCTTTGTCCTGGAAAGAATGGCACCGTGAATCATAGATGGCATTCTTCATTTGGTAGGTCACAGGCATAGAGCAACGTCAAGCTTACATGGTGATGTTCAGGGAAGATATTATTCTGCCAGTGCACTGATTCATCACAAATTTTAATTTGTGTATAATTGTAATGTACATGTTTCCTTGGTCATCCTGAGTTCACAAGACCAGGTGGCTCTTCTATTGATATGTAAAGAGCACAGAATACTGGTAGCACTTAAACATAGGGAACAATGGGGTCAGCAAAGCTGCTTGCAGTTTGTATTGATTAAAGAGAAACCTGAGTATATAACCTAAGTCACATCCATTTGTTATCTAACGTTTCAATATTGCTTGTGTTTCTTGTGTTTTCTCCTCTGCATCTGTGAAATACTGTCAGAAAAATTACCACCAATCCCAAAATGTTCAAGATGGTGATAGGCCATATGGACATAGGCCACATGCACTCAAGTACAAATATCAGCACTTTCCCAAAGAGAATAGCTAGATCCTGACAATAACATCTTCCAGTGTAGCCATAACACTGTTTATAACTCTATTTAGGCTCTGTCTGAGTCACTAAATACAGAGATCTGTATGCATATATTTACTTATGCAACAAATATTGATTGTGCAGGCAGCAATAAAGGGTAATAGCTTTGCCTATTCTGCAAACCATTTGACTCAAGCTGCCATCTCTGCAATGTCCATAGTTCTACAAAAAAAATGGGTGGGGCATTCAACAGGGGATGGATGGAACACAACACGTTCTAGACAAAGGTTCACTATAATGGCAATGCGTCTTCTATAGACACTTCAGAAATTACATTAGGCCTTTATTTTACAGGTGATTGTGACATCTGATTCCAGGGTGTCAAGACAGGTGCTGAATACTACAATGTATAACTAACTGGTGATAGAGAGAATAATGGTGAGTTAACACCTCAACATAGTTTAACAGCAGTTGACATAACGGTAGATTGGGGATGTTGATGAATAGGCCTACTTCAGCCCCCATGTTTAAATCTGAAATGTGTAAACATTGAACTTACCATGGGTCTCGACAGTTTGCCATCACTTCTAAGCCTTTTTCGTGCTATGTCCCCGCGTACACATTCATTTGACTTCTTTCTATCTTCTGCACTGAGCGTTGGGAAACTCCACTCGGGAAAATACTGTCATACAAACAAACAGGACCGTTATTTTCTCACAATACACCTCACAACGTTTTCACTCGAGCCACTTATCTACTGTAGATGTATTGTTATTCGTTTACATTCCATAGGTTACGTACAGTTAGCCAATGGTGCGGTTGTAGGAAGCTTCATTTAGCCATTCCCCCTCAATGGGTCCCCCGCTAAGGCTACAATGTATCACTCCGGTGCTCAGTTATCAGCTATTCAGTAAAACGGCCACTTACTTGTCTCCCGCCAAGACATTCGTTTCATGATCTTGTAATCCAGCTGTATCTTTTCAATAGAATCTGTGTTTCTGAAAATTATAGATATGGAAGTCGTAAGCGAGCAAAATTGTGAGGCTACTTCCTACATGGTAATTCCTTCAAAGGCGCTGTTTCTAATAATGTATTATCAGTGCATGTGATAACTGCGTCTGTTGCGGGTTGGCTGGACTGCTGGTGGGAAGCTAATGGACTCTGGTAGTTGTAGTCACGACAGTAACAAGATTTGAAACACATTGCAGTCCCTCTCAAATTGCATCCATCTAGCTACTTTCTCATATAAACCCATATTATTATGGGTTGCAAAATAAGCTATGGTTATAATATGAATATTTTGCAGGTTATGCATTAGGTTATATGTTACACTTTCTATGACTGTAGTAAATCGATTTCACAGTTTATCATCTATGTTATAGTCTTTAGAATGAAGTAGTTGTATAATTCAATATAAAGTAATAACCTCTGAAAATGTTTCGATAATATTTATGATTTTGGTGCAGTGCAATTGGCATCAGCATCCAATGCAACGTAGAAAAATGACATCATCAACCTTAATCAAGGACTTTCAGCACTTTAAACGATCCATCTCCACGCGTTGACATTATTTTATGCTTAACATGTAAACAAACCTTTTCGCAAAATATGATCTATGAAAGACTGACACTGTTGTGTGCAACAAACAAAGGGCACATTGTTAGGCCTATTTGGCTACCCTACTCGTAAACAAACAATAACATATTCATGATACGGGGAAAGAACAGCATCACCCAGTTTGCAATTTTCAGAATACGTTTGATGCCGCAGGAGCCTATACGAACAGGGATACTTACATCCGAGCAAGATTCCACCAGAAGCATCAGACTCACGCATTGTGCGGCATCTGCCCTGTCCTCTCCACCCTCTCACACCCCTGTAGTGCGCACGTCGCTGCTTGATTGTCTCTGAAAAGGGAGACCTGTACTGGGGTGATCAGATGAATGTATAGGACTATCCAGTATCCACTTTCCAACAGAAATATTCCGAGAAACTGTACATGCGATACATAATCCTATATCGAATGGTCTCGTCCAAACATCTCTGAACAAGTTCAATACTGCAGAACTCGTGCATGCATTTCTTAAAGCTACAGTATGAATGGGTGACCGACCCGACTGCACACCAAATCAAAATAAAATCGAATTGTATTTGTCTCATGCTTCGTAAATAACAGGTGTAGACTAACAGTGAAATGCTTACTTATGAGTCTTTTTCCAACAATGCAGAGTTAAAAATGTATACATATATAGTATCAGTCAAAACTTTGGACACCTACTCATTCAAGGGTGTTTCCTTATTTTTACTATTTTCTACAATGTAGAATAATAGTCAATACATCAAAACTATGAAATAACACACATGGAATCATGTAGTAACCAAAAAAGTGTTAAACAAATCAAAATATATTTTATGTTTGAGATTCTTTTAAGTAGTGACGTTTTGCCTTGATGACAGCTTTGCACACTCTTGGCATTTTTTCGCTTTGACATCATCCAGAAGTAAAGTGACTAGGCAACAGGATAGATAAAAGACGCGCACATATTTATGTGTGCGTTGGGGTGTCAGTGTAAGTATGTGTGCATGTGTGGGTAGAGTCCAGTGTGTGTATGCATAGAGTCAGTGCAAGAGAGTTAGTGCAAAAAAGGGTCAATGCATTTGATTAGCTATTTAGCAGTTTTGTTTAACAGTCTTATGTCCTGGGTGTAGAATCTGTTCAGGGCCCTGTTGGATCCAGACTAGGTACACTGGTACCGCTTGCATTGCAGTAGCAGAGACAAGAGACTATGGCATCGGTCGCTGGAGTCTTTGACCATTTTTTGGGCCTTCCTCTCATAACGCCTTGTATAGAATACCTTGATGGCAGGGAGGTCGGCCCAATGTACTGGGCCGTACTCATCACCCTCTGGAGCACCTTGCGTTTGGGTGCCTTGCAGTTGCTCTAGCAAGCGCTGATGCAGCCAGTCAAGATGCTCTCAATGGCCTCCCGAGTGGTGCAGCGGTCTAAGGCACCACTACAGCTTCGGGTTAGATACCAGCCGGCCGTGACTGGGAGCCCCATGGGAGGGCACACAATTGGCTCAACGTCGTCCGGGTTAGGGGAGGATCTGGCCGGGGGATTTCCTTGCCTACATCGTGCTCTAGTGACTCCTTGTGGCGGGCCAGGCACCTGCAAGCTGACTTCGGTCGTCAGTTGGATGGTGTTTCCACCGACAGTGTGTCAAGAAGCAGTGCGGCTTGGCAGGTCATGTTTTGGAGGACACATGACTCTCGACCGTTGCCTCTCCCGAGTCCGTTGGGGAATTGCTTCGATGAGACATGATCGTAACTACCAATTGGATATCATGGAATTGGGGAGAAAAAGAGGGTAAAATAAATATATATGTATTTTTTAAATGCTCTCAATGGCACAGCTGTATAACTTTTTGAGGGCCCATGACAAATCTTTTCAGCCTCTTTAGGGGCAAGAGGCTGTGTGGGTTTGTGTGGACCATGTTAATTCCTTAGTGATGTGGACACCGATGAACTTGATGCTCTCGACCCACTCCACTACAGCCCCATCTATGTGGATGAGGGCGTGCTCGCCCCTCTGTTTCCTGTATCCAACAATCAGCTCCTTTGTCTTGCTGACGTTGAAGAGAAGTTGTTGTCCTGGCACCACACAGCCAGGTCTCTGACCTCCTCCCTATAGGCTGCTTCATTGTCATCGGGAATCAGTCCTACCACCGTCGTGTCATCAGCAAACTTGATGATGGTATTGGAGTCATTTGCGGCCACACAGTTGTGGGTGAACAGGGGTACTGGTGGGGACCAAGCACACACCCCTGAGGGGCCCCCGTGTTGATGGTCAGAATGGTGGGTGTGTTGCTGCCTACCCTCACCACCTTGGGGCGGTACGTCAGGAAGTCCAGGATCCAGTTGCAGAGGGAGGTGTTCAGTCGCATGGTCCTGAGCTTGGTGATGAGCTTGGAGGGGACTATCGTGTTGTAATCAAGGAACAGCATTCTTACATATGTATTCCTTTTGTCCAGGTGGGTGAGGGCAGTGTGGAATGCAATAGAGATTGTGTCATCTGTGGATCTGTTGGAGCGGTATGTGAATTGGTGTGTGTCCAGTGTGTCTGGGATGATGGTGTTGATGTGAGCCATGACCAACCTTTCAAAGCATTTCATAGCTATAGATGGGAGTGCTACAGGGCGATAGTCATTTAGGCAGGTTACCTTGGCGTCTTTGGGCACGGGGACTATAGTAGTCTGTTTGAAACAACTTGGTATTACAGACCGGGTCAGGGATAGGTTTAAAAAGTCAGTGAAGACACTCGTCAGCTGGTCAGGGCATGCTCTGAGTATGCTGGTCTGAGGTCGTACAGCGAGAAGCATCCGGATTAGTGTCCCGCTCCTTGAAAGCAGCAGCTCTTGCCTTTAGCTCAGTGCGGCTGTTGCCTATGGTACTGTATTCCTTCTATAGCTAGAGGACTCCTGCTATCTCCAGGAGTGATAAGCATCATTTTTTGTCTTTATCTGTTGTGATCTAGCACTGTCTTTTTGCCAGCTAGGGCCATCTACTTTAAGTGCTGCCTGTCTTCCCAGTAGCCTACTTGGTGTGTGACCTGCTGACTGCTCATAATTTGCAGATCGTTGTTGGCATATCAACCAGGATCAATGGGCAGGGCAATTTGTGACTTGTTTTGGTAATCAGTGGCTGTATTACGGCGAAGTGGTTTCGTCTCTTTTCAGAGCGTCTCAGGCTCCATCTCAGTGTGCTTCATTCTATAGTTAGAGGAGTCCTGATATCTCCAGGAGTGATAAGTATATATTTGTTGGTATTTATCTGTTGTGGTCTAGTACTGTCTTTTTGCTAGCTAGGGCCATCTACTTTAAGTGCTGGCTGTTTTCTCAGTGGCCTACTTGGTGTGTGAACTGTTGAATCCACTTGCTTCTGTCTCTAACCCTAGGAAACTCTTTTCCACTGTCACGACTCCTGCCGAGGGTGAATCCTCTCCCTGTTCGGGTGGCGCTCGGCAGTCGTCGTCACCGGCCTACTAGCTGCCACCGATCCCTTTTTCCTTTTCTGTTGGTTTTGTCTTTATTATTTGCACCTGTGTTCACTTAGTGATTAGTTGGGTATTTAAGCCCGTTTCCCCACCTGTTCTGTGTGCGGGCTTAATTTCGTTCTTCCACTGTGTGTTGTTTCGTGGAACGTGTTTTGGGTCGTTGTATTTTTATTACGCCCTATTGTATTTTGGGTGTATACTCTTTTTGATAGTGCGTTTAATAAAAGCACTATAGTAAACGTCATTGTTAACCTGCGCCTGACTCCACACCCACAACGTCAGTCGTTACATCCACCTTCTCCTCCCTCGTTAATCCTCCACCCTCTGTCCCTCCCTCCTCCCTCTCCGCAGATTACTTTGTCAACCACTTTGAAAAAAATATTGACGACATCCGCTACTCATTCACTCAGTCTATTGAGTCCACATGTCTCACTCACACAGAACTACCCTATGCCTTGACCTCTTTCTCCCCTCTCTCTCCAGATGACATCCTGCGACTAGTGAGGTCTGTTCACCTTCAACCCCATCCCCTCCTCCTTTCTGAGAAGGAGACCTTCTCCCATTCCTCACTTCTCTCATCAACTCATCCCTGGCCACTGGCTGCATCCCCTCTGACTTCAAAATGGCCCGAGTTGCTCTCCTCCTCGACTCATCTGACGTCAAAAACTATAAACCTGTATCCCTTCTTTCTTTTCTTTCCTAAACACTTAAGCGTGCTCTCTCTGATAAACTTTCTCATTATCTCTCTCAGAACGATCTTCTTGACCCTAACCAGTCAGGCTTCAAGACGGGTCACTCAACTGAGACTACTCTTCTCTGTGTCATGGAGGCTCTCTGCACTGCCAAAGCTGACTCTCTCATCTTAATAAATCTATCCGCTGCCTTTGACACCATGAACCATCAGATCCTCCTCTCCACCCTCTCAGGGCTGGGCGTTTCAGGCTATGCACACTCTTGGATTGCATCCTACCTGGCAGGCCACTCCGACCAGGTGACGTGGAGAGTATCTGTGTCTTCACCACGTACTCTCACTACTGGTGTCCCCCAGGGCTCGGTTCTAGGCCCTCTCCTCTTCTCTCTATACACCAAGTCACTTGGCTTTGTCATATCCTCACATGGTCTCTCCTATCATTGCTATGGGGATGACACTCAACTACTTTTCTCCTTCCCCCCTTCTGACACCCAGGTGGCGACACGCATCTCTATGTGCCTGGCAGATATATCAACTTGGATGTTGGCCCACCACCTCAAGCTCAACCTCGATAAGACAGAACTGCTCTTCCTCCCCGGGAAGGCATGCCCACTCAAACACTTCTCAATAACGGTTGACAATTCCACAGTATTACCCTCAAAGAGTGCAAAGAACCTTGGAGTGACCCTGGACAACACCCTGTCGTTCTCCGCAAACATCAAAGCAGTGACACGCTTCGGCATTTCCATGCTCTACAACATTCGAATACGACCCTACCTCACACAGGAAGCGGCGCAGGTCCTAATCCAGAAACCTGTCCTCTCCCGTCTGGACTACTGCAACTCACTGTTGGCTGGGCTCCCCGCTTGTGCCATCAAACCCCTGCAACTTATTCAGAACACAGCAGCCCGCCTGGTTTTCAACCTTCCCAAGTTCTCTGTATGCTGATGATTCAACCATATACACATCAGCAACCACAGCTAATGAAGTCTTTTGCAATGGGTGGCCAGTAATAAACATCTCTAAAACTAAGAGCATTGTTTTTGGTACAAATCATTCCCTAAGTTGTAGACCTCAGCTGAATCTGGTAACGAATGGTTTGGCTGTTGAACAAGTTGAGGAGACTAAATTACTTGGCGTTACCTTAGATCAGTGGTTCTTAACCTTGTTGGAGGTACTGACCCCCACCAGTTTCATATGCGCATTCACCGAACCCTTCTTAATTGGAAAAATGGCTCTCTTCACCTTGAATTCAGTGGGCGTTGTGTTCTTGTATTGTCCATCTCCATGCAGCTTAAGGAAGTGTTCTCTTAGTTTTGCCGGTGCTAGACTAGAATTGCTCAACTTGGCATTGCAAATCATGCAGTTAGGACGCTGACTCTCATCACGTTCCGTTATACATGTGAATCCATATTGTACATATTCGTCCGACCACTTTCTTTTTTTGCTCGACATAGTTAGTATGAAGGGATTAAAATATTAAGAAAGAAATCACACGACGTACCATCACGACAGTCACAATTCGACTACTGAGCGCGCCAAATTCCCTGCAGCACAGATAGGCCAAGCGATGTTGCGTGATCACCTGCAGCCAATGATGGCCAAGCGGGGCGTGTCATCACGAATCATATGAGTCGGGTGTGTGTCTTGACCTCCGCCGAACCCCTGAGACTGACTCACCGAACCCCTGGGGTTCGATCGAACCCAGGTTAAGAACCACTGCCTTAGATTATAAACTGTCATGGTCAAAACATGTAGATTCAATGGTTGTAAAGATGGGGAGAGGTATGTCTTTAATAAAGAGATGCTCTGCTTTTTTGACACCACACTCCAAACAGCAAGTCCTGCAGGCTCTAGTTTTGTCTTATCTTGATTATTGTCCAGTCGTGTGGTCGAGTGCTGCAAGGAAATATCTAGTTAAGCTGCAGCTGGCCCAGAACAGAGCAGCACGTCTTGCTCTTCATTGTAATCAGAGGGCTGATATAAATAATATGCATGCCAGTCTCTCTTGGCTAAGAGTTGAGGAGAGACTGACTGCATCACTGTCTTTATAAGAAACATTAATGTGTTGAAAATCTCTAATTGTTTGCATGGTCAACTTACACACAGCTCTGACACACACACTTACCCAACCAGACATGCCACCAGGGGTCTTTTCACAGTCCCCAAATCCAGAACAAATTCAAAAATGTGTACAGTATTATATAGAGCCATCTCATATTGGTCAAGTGAACAGCAAACCTGGTTTAATTAAACAGATAAAGCAACACCTCACGGCACAACACCTCTCCCCTATTTGACCTAGACAGCTTGTGTGTATGTATTGATATGTAGGCTACGTGTCTTTTGTATAAAAAAAAAAGTGTTTATGTAGTTCTGTACCTGGGGCTGTTGTCTATTAATGTTCTGTATTATGTCATGTTTCATGTTTTGTGTGGAACCCAGAAGAGAAGCTGCTGCTTTTGCAACAGCTAATGGGGATCCTAATAAAATACTCCCCCCCAAAATACTCTCATGTTACCCCGCTCCTCCGCACACTCCACTGGCTTCTAGTTGAAGCTTGCATCCACTACAAGACCATGGTGCTTACCTATGGAACAGCACAAGGAACTGCCCCTCCCTACCTTCAGGCTATGCTCAAACCCTACACCCAACCCAAGCACTCCGTTCTGCCACCTCGGGTCTCTTGGCCTTCCCACCCCTATGGGAGGGCAGCTCCCGCTCAGCCTAGTCCAAGCTCTTCTCTGTCCTGGCACCCCAATGGTGGAACCAGCTTCCCCCTGAGGACAGCAGAGCCCTGCCCATCTTCCGAAAACATCTCAAACCTTACCTCTTCAAACAGTATCTTAAATAATCCTCCTCCTCACCCAAACATTTAACCAGCACTTGCACTTGACAACCCCGCCCCACCCCACTCCCCCTTCTCGCTCTGACTCTACTGACAGCTGCGTTATTGAGGAAAAATTTACTTTCTATGCCTGTGATATGTGGTTGTCCCACCTAGCTCTTAAGATGAATGGATAACTGTAAGTCGCTCTGGATAAGAGTGTCTGCTAAATGACAAAAATGTAAAACAATACATTTAAAAAAAAGCAAATATATATATAAGTACGGTCACTTTGGCACAAAGTTGTTGATGCACTTATTAATGATGCCCGCAACTGATGTGGTAAACTCCTCAATGTTATCGGATGAATCCTGGAACAGTCCTGGAGATTAGCATCCGCTTCATCGGACCACTTCCGTATTGAGCATGTCACTGGTACTTCCTGTTTGAATATGCCAATAGGCCTAGGCCTGTTTGTTATTGCACCTTTATTAACCAATCACCAGATGCAATTAAAACTTTTTTGTTGTTGTCCCAAAGAAAGATACATGGGGTTACAATTTGGGGTTCAAATCAAGTTGCACCATGGTGGCTCAAACCACAATGTATTTATCAAAACATTTTACAATGTGTTAAAAACATCCAGCTTATTTTGGACATTTCTGTGGATATAATCAAATAAGTGTATTCAAAGTGGTCCCTCACACCTGAGACAAATATAGGCCCAGGCATATACCTGCATGTATTCACTTTAGGGAGCAGATATTTTAGAAAATATGATTTTAAGGTGCAAACCTCTTTAGGTCATGACGAAGAGAATGGCGCGCTTAAAATGAACTATCCTACTGCTGAAGAGTTCCCATGCATGAAAATATCATGACACTTTATATGCACTAGATGGAGGCAATGTATAAACCCCAGTCAACAGTCCCACTAAGAGATTATGTGAAAACATATTGAACAACGAATGCATTGAAACAACTAAGATGGACAGTTTTATAACTACAGCCCCACAGCAGTGTGTCCACCAGGCTGAGAGGAACACATACTTGTAGAGATGAAAGCACCTACAGTTGGTTGCTATACTTGTGTATTGGAAGGAGGTCTTATGCAGAGGAGCGTTGTTTTTCTATTTGTGAATGGCACCATTATATATGTGTGCCATTCATTAAAAAGTCAAGGACTGCAATCTTTTAGTACACAAAAGATACACAACACAAAACAAATGTGTAGGCATTTTGGGCTTTTCAAATAACTAACTTAATATATATTGTAATGTATTCAAACTAGAGATATTTGCCAGATACATTATTAGAGAAATCGTAAGCGGAGCAACATTCCGCTGTAGAAATACTGTAGTTCCATTATTTGAAATGTGGGGCAATATAATGAAAACATGCAGAAGGCCTACCTCAAGTTTGTACAATCATGACACAAATTTCTAGAATTTATTTACAACATGCCCTAACATGTCTACTAATTGGCTACTCTGTCTGACTGCAAAATTTTACTTTCCTCTCACTCTGCCTCTCTCTCTCTCTCTCTCTCTCTCTCTCACTCACTCGTTCTCTCACTGTATTTGAGTTCTTCCTATTTAAATAGCTTTGAAAACAGAAATGTTAGTAGGCCTAGTTAGGGCAGGAGTTGAATTATGATTTTTGGGAAACACTGAAGGCTGCTACGTGAGAAGGGACGCTATTTGTTAAAATTAGCATTAGACCGTCATGTATTATATTGTAAGGGTTCATAGGTTGTTAATAATTGGATACATTATTTACAGGTCAATTGTAAATTATTATATGGTATTATTGGTCAGGTCAATGTTGTTGCCCTAACAATTTAGGCTTAAGCCACAACATTAATGATTTGACCTATTGTAACAATTTACAAACGTCTATAAACATCTTCTAAACTCTTTATAAGCTGGTTATAAACCCTTTATAAACTCTAAACATAAAGGGTAGCTACTGCAGCCTATCTTATCCAAACTGACCACCATAAAGTAGAGACAGTTTGCTTGCTCTCAGCCTCTTTCAGATTGTTAACTTTATGGCACTGGTTTCCTCTCGAAAAGCTGCAGACAGTCGGCCCGACCAATCCCAGAACAGCAGAGTGACGTCATGGCATCTGCAGCTCATTGAGATGAAAGGGAATGTTGAGGGCTGTGCTCAACTTCAAACCCAAGCCTGGCATCAAACAGCGAGCCCTCAGATAAACCAAACAAACAGACCGGGGATCGCGCAGAGGGAGGCGGCCCTGGAAGTGGAATAACAACACAACCAGATCTCGACGCCTTGCACTTTGCAAACTCTTTGCATTTCCACTTTATGATCCCTCTGTCTTGCATGCAATTGTATCGAATTGTGAGGTTATTGTCATGCGATCATAATGACCTGTTTGTAGCGCTAGTGTCCGCCCTGTGATTGCGCTTTGATGTAGGCCTAGAGGCCGATCAGAGATCAGATTACATGCTTTAGATCGCAGCCATCCCCTGCCTTTGATCTCCACGCTGATTTTGTCTTCAATCCGGGGATTCCTCTGGACTGAAGCAGCGCAGCCGGGCAGAGAGGACATCGCATGGCTGGAATGGTCCGGAGCCCTCTGCAGAACGCATAGGAGTGGATATCTGTCTGAAACTACACTCATTCAGCCAGGGAAAGGACAACTAAAGAACCGATCAGACTGCAGCAGCACATACCAGGTAAAACGTACAGAGGGCTGCAGTTGTTTTGTAGCCTATTTGATTTTGAGACATTAAACAAACTGAAACTATTAACATAAATGTTTTGACTTTTGATAAGATAATTCTGTCATAGCCCTGGCTGGTTTGAGGCATGATGACGCATCATTGTCCTCGCTGAATATATCAATTATCTCATCAAAAACATTGACAAAACATTACAATGTTCCAACATAGTTGTTACAAAACCTGTATGTTGTCTTTATGTTGTGATTGGTCACAATGTCAACCTGTTTGGAGGAAAGTGGCTGAGAACAATTATGTACCTACTCATGATTATTGTGCTAATTTTCACTGGCAATACATTGGGCTTTTTGACACCAATCCAAGGTTCCACAATATTCCTTTATCTTTTTTGTTTGTTGTTGAACTGAGTAGAAATTAACATCTTCATTCTATATCTCTCTCTCTTTTCCAGACTCATTCCACAGTAGCCCCTCAAAATGGCCTGGATGTTTGGTCACACCTGGTTACTTCTACTGACATTTCATGTAATATACTCATCTCTGGTAAGTGTTCTGCATTGAATTTACCCAACTAGTGTGATATCAGGCTTTTGACAGGCCATTTATAGTCTGATCTGTGATCTGTAATGTCCACGTATAATAGACTTTGTAACAGTCTCCATTCTATGTTACTGTTGTCAGATCTGGCAGGACATCAATGTGTGGACAGACAGATATAGTAGTCTACATAGTTTGAGGAGTAAAAGCCAGTGGGTGAAATAGTGGCACTATTGTAGGGGGATTACGCCCGCTCTGGACTCGGTTCACATTATCTCTTACTGATGAAAGGCGTGATGAAACGCAGGAATCCCTAGCTGCTCAGTATCAAATGATTATTCCCTCTCAGGTTCCTGTAACAGCGGAGGAGGAGACCAGGGAATGCAGGGAACAGGAGTACAAGGATCCGCTTGGGAACTGTAAACCCTGCAAACAGTGCGATGCAGGACAGGAGCTATCAAAGGTTTGAAGCCTAGTAATGTACCCTATATAGACAGTAAAATTTAGACATCAACAAATTATGTTCTCCTTAAGAGTGCCCTTAAATGTACTGCACTTTACATACAGACTTAATATATATACATAGATAATATATAATATATATACAGTATATATACAGACTTAATATAAAATATGTGGGAAATGTAGTCCAGATGATTACACCTCAGTTGAACTAGTTTATAGCATGTTTCATCACAGTTGAAAGGAAAACTTCATCTATAAAATGAAAGAGTGAAACCATGATAAAACTGGATACTAACAGGTCACTTAAATCATGTTGTAACTTCATAAACCTGAATAACCTCTGGATAAGATATACACTTGGTAAAAAAAAAACACAGATTTTTTTTCGTGAAAGACCTGCGTTCATCAATAGAATGGATTCCAGTGTTTGGAATAGGGAATATTATCCAGGGGACTAAGGTTATTTATGACTTCCTCTGTTTCATGGAGAAAAGGGCCAAATGGCTTCTGTGCTCTTTAATCAGTCACACCCATACTTCGACCCTCTGTTGCTGAATGGATTCCATTGTTTTTCCCCAAGTTCCCTGTCCAAGTTATTGTTTGAAGGAAACCATGCATAAACTTGCTGTACAGTGAGAGGGGAATGCCTTTTATCACTATTCTTGCCCAAAGACATGGTGCTCTGTGTGGGCTGTGTAGAAACGTGTTGGAAGGCCATGAGCAAAGTTAGTTTAGCAATGCTTTTCCTCCTACCACTTCAACATGTGCTCAGCTAAGCACAGGTAAAAAACCTTCCATCTTATACTACATTTCCCTCTCGTAACATCTGTTGCACACATACATTTCTACCAGGTTGCCTTTTATCTTGGTACACACAGACATGCAGTCAGTGGTGGTACGCTTCAATGGGCCCCATGTTTCTCTGCCAGTTCAACAGTCATGAATGCTAGACACCCTGGGGGTCCTGGTTAATAATTGGCTGCCTCATTCATTCTGAGTGGTAGCGGGAAGCCATCTCACAGTGGAGGGAGGCTCTAATAAGGCTGTGTGGCTGCCATAGAGATATATGGAATGTGATTATACCATCTTCTGGATGTCTGCCTCTATTGTTGTAAAGCAACATCACAAACATCAATTAGCTCTTCGTTCAGGGAACCACCAAAGCACCAGGGAAGTCCTTTATTAAAATGATCTGATATTTGTCATTTTCATCAGTAACTTATTAGCTAGCAAGGGTTGCTTTGTTTTTTGTCCTCATATCGAACATACATACTGTTAAGAACTACATTCCTGCCCCCCGTCCCCCCCGGTCCCCCTTAAATCTGAACACAGCCCCTTTGGAGTCACCATAAAGTAGGTAAACCTCCTTCCCCCCAGGCTGTAAATTCAGCCACCAGTGGTTTCAAATGACAGAGATAGCTAATATACGATTCACTCTGACCCAAGTGGTCTCAACAACAATCTTGATTAATGTTTTGACCAGGGCCCTGGAACTTGGAGAACGAACAGAGGATGGTATTTAACAAGCTTCCTGGCCTTGAGGGTCAGATTGTTGCGAGCTCTTCTGAGAATCACACAACTCTCACTTATGCACAGGTTTCTTTCTATTAAATCCTCGAAAATTACAGAAGTCCTCGCCTTGTCTTTCATCCAGCATTTCTTCACATTTGAGCAAATCTATGATTCCAAACAATATATACATACAGTACATAAAGTACACACAGGAGTGACTGCCCCACATATAGTGCATGCAAGCTGGGAACTGCATTAAGCCACTGGCAAAGAGGCAACATGTCTTTGATTTGTAGACATTAGACATTGAAAGAGTGTGGCAGTGTGTGGAGAACATTAGATGGCACACTTTGTTAACAAACTCATATTGTTTTACAAACTCATTCATTACTGGATCAGATGACTGGCCCCCCTGGAGACTCTTGTGATTCCCTCCTGATCTCTGAAGTATCTCCCCGTCTGAACATGCTTTAACCCCAGCCAACCAGCTCTCTCTCTCTTCGGAACATGCTTTAACCCCAGCCAACCAGCTCTCTCTCTCTTCTGAACATGCTTTAACCCCAGCCAACCAGCTCTCTCTCTCTTCTGAACATGCTTTAACCCCAGCCAACCAGCTCTCTCTCTCTTCGGAACATGCTTTAACCCCAGCCAACCAGCTCTCTCTCTCTTCTGAACATGCTTTAACCCCAGCCAACCAGCTCTCTCTCTCTTCTGAACATGCTTTAACCCCAGCCAACCAGCTCTCTCTCTCTTCTGAACATGCTTTAACCCCAGCCAACCAGCTCTCTCTCTTCGGAACATGCTTTAACCCCAGCCAACCAGCTCTCTCTCTCTTCGGAACATGCTTTAACCCCAGCCAACCAGCTCTCTCTCTCTTCTGAACATGCTTTAACCCCAGCCAACCAGCTCTCTCTCTCTTCGGAACATGCTTTAACCCCAGCCAACCAGCTCTCTCTCTCTTCTGAACATGCTTTAACCCCAGCCAACCAGCTCTCTCTCTCTTCTGAACATGCTTTAACCCCAGCCAACCAGCTCTCTCTCTCTTCTGAACATGCTTTAACCCCAGCCAACCAGCTCTCTTTCTCTTCCCTCTACATAGCTCTACCTCTGCTGTTTTGCTTGGCATTCTCACCAAAAACTAGATCTGGAGATAGGAGTAAAATGAGACTTGTAAGCACTGGCTTTTGTGCTCACTTTTTAGGCTAGATCAGCTCCATTTAAACGAGACAGTAGCATTATGTGATTCCTGGCTGCATCCAAAGATGGGATACCTTGACAGCATCTTTATTGTAAAAAAAGGTGTTTCCATCCAATTACCAGAGACAAAGGACTGAATTAGATAACTCCTGGATGTTACAGCTCTGCCTGGGTGGAGAGGGGACAAGTTGGTTGAGTGCTCCTTTTGTTCGGTGCCCTGGCCTGTGTACATGGCAGCCCCTCTACCGCCATGCAGTGCCACATGGACAGAGTGTGCCAGCGCCCAGCTTTGTGGGGATCAATCCTCTTAAGGCCCCTTCATCTGGAAGTCGGACGACGCTCCTCTGTCCAAAACCACTCTAAACAGCTCTGCTCTGACTGCTTTGCAGCAGCTAGCCTTCCATGGCGTGCACTAGGAGAAACCCAGGCTCCAAGGTTCACCATCCTCCATCAATCAACATTTTAACTTTACTCTCCGTTGTCATCATCTCCCTTCCCTCTTTCTCTCTCTCTCTCTCGCTCTGTCTCTCATCTTTCCACTGTTCCCTGCTCTGCTGGTGTGAAGGTCCTTATATGGAGAGCACACAACAACAGCTGCAGCCCTGTCATAGCCTTCCTCCGGCCAGAGCCAAGGTCCAATGTTGTCTCATATGTGTTTAGCTGAAATGGCTAAATTCCTCTATCTTCTGCCCCGACTCTGTGGGGCCGTCTCTGTGGGGCCGACTCTGTGGGGCCGACTCTGTGGGGCCGACTCTGTGGGGCCGACTCTGTGGGGCCGTCACGGGATCCCATCTTTGCCTCGCTTTTTTTTCTTTTCTTAGCCAGTCTGCTCACATTCTGGTGCGACTGCATGCCCAGGCGGTGAAACGAGACAAGGTCAAGGAGAGAAGTGCCCTGTTTGAATCTCACCTTCACGTTAATGATATATGAGCACCCCCCTATCAATCAGCCTGGTCTGGGAATGCAGTGTGGCAACAGTGGTTTAATAGTGGACAGGGGCAGCTGCTGCAGATAACACAATGACTGATGTCATTCCAGCATGGTCCTTTTACTTGGCGTGGGATGCGATGATCAGCAGGATGTAAATGTTCCTATGACCATAGGAAAACAAGGTTGCCAGCCTCTGTGTGCCAAATAAATACTATATAGTATTGAATAGGAATTGCATTAACATTAGACCTACTACATACACCCCATTATATATTTTTGGACAAAACAGAATAGGCTATATTCTCTTGTCCCCATTTTATGAGGTGTACCCATTAATCCAATAGTAAACAGATATACTCATGTTATATAGATAATATATACAGGGTGATAATACTGTATATCCAATATAGGTCCAGTAATATTTTCCATCTTAGATTCGCTATGGAGGTTTAAGCCTGACAACTATGCTGATTCCATATTAGATCACTCATTCAGTAATAGATGCTGTGCTTTTTAAGTGCAGTACCCATTGTAGGACCAGGAGAGGTATTCAACTTCTTACTCTTGTGCACCTCTCCATAATCCCTGCCCCGTATCTAACTGAAGCGTTGCCTACATTCACTGGCCTCTCAATCACCAGGGCACTCACTGAGTTGTTCCAGAAAGAACCAGTCATACATAAACCCGGCAATAAACTTGCAATAATACAACAGTGGTTGTCCCCGAGGGCCTTTATCTTTGAAATACCCGGCCATTCTGGGTCCTATTGCGGAAGGTCACGCATTGATTCTGAGAGTCAGGGAGATTATTGTCAGTGTAAGATGTTACCTTATGATCTTGGAAGTCAAGATCATTCTTTAATTCTAGACACCCTGGTCATCCTCCACATACAACACCCGTTCTGCCAGTCACATTCTGTTAAAGGTACCTAAAGAACACACATCCTTGGGTCGCTCCTCTTTTCAGTTCGCTGCAGCTAGCGATTGGAACGAGCTGCAACAAATACTCAAACTGGACAGTTTTATCTCATTCTCTTCATTCAAAGACTCAATCATGGACACTCTTACTGACAGTTGTGGCTGCTTTGCGTGATGTATTGTTGTCTCTACCTTCTTGATCTTTGTGCTGTTGTCTGTGCCCAATAATATTTGTACCGTGTTTTGTGCTGCTACCATGTTTTGTTGCTACCATGTTTTGATTCTACCATGTTGTGTTGCTACCATGCTGTGTTGTCATGTGTTGCTGCTTTGCCATGTTGTTGTCTTAGGTCTCTCTTTATGTAGTGTTGTGTTGTCTCTCTTGTTGTGATGTGTGTTTTGTCCTATATTTATATTGTATTTTTTATTTTATTTTTAATCCCAGACCCCCATCCCCACAGGATACCTTTTGCCTTTTGGTAGGCTGTCATTGTAAATAAGAATTTGTTCTTAACTGACTTGCCTAGTTAAATAAATAAATAAATCCACATTCAGAGCCTTTTTCCAGCTGCCCCCAGCCCCACCTCTCACCCAGGGGATTTCTCCTGTTAATCCCTCCAGGAATGTGGCTTTGGTTACGGAGAGGATGCCCGGTGTGTGCCCTGCAGAAGCAGCCGCTTCAAAGAAGATAGGAGCCTGCAGAAGTGCAAGCCCTGCCTGGACTGTGGCCTGAACAACCGCTTCCAGAAGGGCAACTGTTCCACCACCAGAAATGCTGTGTGCGGAGACTGTCTGCCCGGGTGAGGGAAGAGCTTAATCACTTACAACAAGTACTCTACTTCTACTACCAGTGTACTACTACTCTGTTACTACAGATAAATGATCAAAGTATTGGTTCGTTACTGCACACAATCAATTAAACAGATTTCCTAATAATCCAATGCTATGTTGTGTTTAACAGGTTTTACAGGAAAACTAAGCTGAGCGGATTCCAAGATATGGAGTGCATACCATGTGGGGACCCTCCACCTCCATATGAACCACACTGTGAGGACTTACTTTCTCTTCCTTTACTAGAAGTTGTGTAACATCAGAAGAGCCTCTGAGGAAAATGTCTCATTATGTTGAACCATTCACATCAGGCCAAGGAATGTAGCCAGTGAAATTATAGGTAAAATAAGGAATATCCGTAGCTTGAATGAGAAGTTGAGAACATCATTAATTAAAACTATTGAACTCCAGGCTAAAAGTACAGCCAAGACCCCAAAAACATGTCAGGCCATAATGCCATAACAAAGCACATACCTTCATCTAAAACATGCCAGCACAAGGCCCTTAGAGTAATCAGAACCACAGCCCCAATGGGTGGAGAAAATCACTGTTCATTCAGTAAATTCTCATTGAGCCAGCCAACTATGTTTTATGCCCAAATAAATGCTTAGTTTTACAAGCAGGCCCATAAATGTTGAAATGGATACTGCTAGCATAATAGTCGGTCTTGCCAGAGCTGGATTATTTTAGCTGGGACAATAAGACCCACTATCATCGCTCCATTCTCAGGGACTGCGGAAAACCTCTTATCTTAAGTAAAAGCCTCCATCCACATATTTCAAGACAAAAAGGAGCTGCAATGTTTCGAATAATAGTGTGGAAATGATTGCATCACATCATGCTTCTTTAGTTAGGCCTTGAATGAAATAAGAGAGTGTAGTGTCACATCATGTACAGTAAAATTCTTCAACTTTGTAGTGTAATTTGCTAGCATGTATCCACGGATGTCTATTAAGCATTTCTTAAAGGGTTTTTTGTTCACAAAGCAGGGGATTGAATTCCAGTAGACCACTACACTACTACATCTCATTAGCCACCTTTTTCCGGCCATTATCAGTGATTAAGTATAACCTTGTGATTTTCGGCACTCACACAGAGAGAGTGGGCTAGCAAACGTATACCATTGGTAAATGAGTGTGACTTCCTGATGCTTGTGGAGACCACAGCTGTTCCCTGAGAAGGTTTGGCAGCGTGTGTGTATCCAGCCAGGTCTAGCACCCCTCTGTTAGATAAATGAAGACGTCTCCAGGATATCAGACAACTTGAACTCACAAACTCAGTTTACATTTGCTCTTTCTGGAGATGGAAAAAAATCTACTTAGATTTAGTATGTAAATCTGTGTCACCCTCAATATGAGCTTCTTTTACTACTACCATTTTTGGATAGGACAATAAATATTTATTTTCGAGCAATAACTGTAAAGCATGCAGTATGTCTAGACAGAGTCTACATTGACTAAACCATATGAAATCACCCTGAACATGGGCCTTGGGACTTCTAAATTATGCATGTCTGTATGTTTGGCTGGCTGTCTGGCTTGCCATTTTGATTGCAGAAGCCCATTAATCAAAATGGCCATTGTCTCCCAGAGAGAGCAAAGCTGGTAGTTCTATAGGGAGTCTTCCAAATGTTTGAAAGTCTTGATCTCTCATCCTCTAGTGTTATCTTGTGGAGGGTGGTGAAAACTTAAAGGGCAGATCATTATAATAGGCTACGCTGGCCCGGGGCGAAGCTGCAGCTGTGCAGAGAGGCCGCTTTTGGAGGAGGCCGTAAATCTTAACGCACTTCAGTCTCCCGGACAGTTTCTGGGGCAGAGTAAAAATTAGATTGTGTTTTATGGATTCCTTCAGTCGCTTTAATGCATTTCATCTGCAGGAGTTTCTTCTGTGTCACGGTAGGGCTGTAAAAGTTGTCTGGAGAGAAGCCGACCGTGGCACCCCCCAATCCCCAGCTCCAGAACCGTTTCGCCATTTTTACTCATTCCAAGCAGATTTACGCCAAGGTCATATGGGAATTTAGTCCGTTTTTTCTATTACTAAACCAATAATCATTGCTTCTTATTTAAGTTGGAAGCTTAACAGTCAGAGAAATATTTTTAGACACGTGTATCTCAAACCAGGATTTCACAGCATACACAAAAGGAAGTCAGTCCAGTTTTGTTTGAAGCAAAATGCAAACTCTTATCACCTCTTCATGCAACTGTAACACTTTTCCTAGAGATAGGGCCTGTGGCCAGGGCTACTTAAGACCCTAAAACTCATGACCCGACTGATATCCACCCTCATTTCTCTCAACTTGTTACATTCAGACAACTTTTTCTCAGTATTTAATTTCTTCTACTTCTACTTTCCTAACTTCAAAGGTCCATGTCATGTCTCCTGACCACTGACTGTAAAAAAAGTAGTGTTAGCAGCATGTACAAAGTTATCTAGATTGAGTTGTAAACCAACACAAGCCAAATGAGAGAGGTCAACCCTTAAAATCAACTCCACCAAAACAAAGTCACTCAAGAGCCAATCAGAACTCCCAAGTGGTGCAGTGGTCTAAGGCAATGCCTCTTGGTGCAAGAGGTGTCATTACAGTCCCTGGTTTGAATCCAGGCTGTATCACATTCGGCCGTGATTGGGAGTGCCTTAGGGCGGCACACAATTGGCCCAGCGTCGTCTGGGATTGTCCGGGGTAGGCCGTCATTGTAAATAAGAATTTGTTCTTAACTGACTTGCCTAGATTAAGGTTAAATAAATAAAAATGTTTTAAAGAATTGACATGAGTAAAGTGTTTATGCTCAGAGCAGCAAAGCGCCTCACCACTGCCATAATCTAGTATCCATGTAAATGTATATACCCACAACCCCATGGCAATGCTAGTTTGTTTTTCTTGCAACACTGAAAGGGGTGTTGGCTGTATTTATGATAGGAAAGTCTGTTTAGTCAAAAATACAAACTCTTGGTTGTGGAGGGCTCATACCTCTTTGGCAATGGGAAGTCATTCCAGTTTCACAGCTGATGAATGTGGATGGGGTCACCATAAGTTTTCAGAAGGGGCCATTCATACTTCCCACTGGGCAAAAACTGGTTAAATCAATGGTAGTTCCACATCATTTCAATCAAAACAATTCACATGATGATGTTGAATCAACGTGGAAAACTGGTAGGATTTGAAAAAAGTAATCAACATAAGAGAATTTCTGATTTCTTAACCTAAATCTAATGACAAGGTGAATTTTTTTGTTGATT
This sequence comes from Salmo trutta, assembly GCF_901001165.1. Taxonomy (NCBI): domain Eukaryota; kingdom Metazoa; phylum Chordata; class Actinopteri; order Salmoniformes; family Salmonidae; genus Salmo; species Salmo trutta. The sequence goes on along the minus strand of NC_042969.1, from coordinate 68,649,704 downwards.
TCACATTGAATTCACGTTAGTTGACTACGCAATCAAATGTAAATCAAAACTAGACATTGAACTAGACGTCTGTGCCAGTGGGTTGGTGGTTCCCTGTCTCTTTGTGGCCTGGCATACACAAGCCCATGGCTTTAAGTTTGGCATTCCCAGAAGTCAACAGGGAGAGAGGAGAGCATGTATCAAAACAAGCAGTTTATTGGCAGAGTGCGGTGGGTTGATACGATCGGCAGGTGAGGTCTCCTCAATGGGCCAGCCTTAATCTGTGTTTGCTGCAGCTGTCTGCGAGTGATAAGGGCTGTCACTGGGCTGGGGGTGTGGGGGAGACAGCTGTCTGCGAGTGATAAGGGCTGTCACTGGGCTGGGGGTGTGGGGGAGACAGCTGTCTGGGAGTGATAAGGGCTGCCACTGGGCTGGGGGTGTGGGGAGACAGCTGGCTGCGGAGGGGAGTGGGGAGGGCTGGCTGGATCAGAGGCGGGACGGCCATGACATGGGGTTTCAACAACTGTACAGTGGAAGAAAAAAAGTTTGAGAGGTTTTCTGCACCATGGTGAGAAAATGATGTACCTTGCTTGTGTAAGCATGGGTGTAGGTGTTCAGTCAAATCTTTCAGCAAGTAATTTTGGATTACTTTGATAGGAGGACTTTCCAAAAGATGGATAGGAAGCACATTCAAATATTTTCTTTGAAGTTGTTTGATTTAGTGGAGAATGTTACCGTATCCTCACAAAATCATCTCAACATATATCAAGTTATATTCCGCTATATAAACTGTCTAGTGTAATGTATGTATTTGCCTTGATCTGAACTGTCAAAACTGTTAGAAAATGGCACTTGGTTTCTGTCATAACAGTTTTGAAGACCTATCTCCCCTGAAACGTCCTAATCTTGTTTTAATAAGCCATTATCACCTGTTTGTTTACAATGTATATTTAAATGCTTATTTATTTTGCCACCGGGTCAAACTGAAATTTTAAGCTTCACCTGCAGTTTGGGATTTTTTTCTTCCTCAGATGGAATGTACAAATACCCTTATCCCCTATCCTCTATCCCGATGGAATATAAAACCTTTTGCCAAGGCTAAAGTAATGTTTACATTGCATAACAAAGGGCTCTTGAGTTTGAAAAGACCAAACCCACTTTGTTTTATGATTAATGTACTAAAAAGCAAACAACGATTGAAGGGGCCTATTGAAAAATATTTTTCAAACAAAAAAGACATTAAACAGATCTCACACAATCACTGTTTTCTCTATAGGGGCGGGTAGCCAGTCACTTTGTCATAGTAGGCGTAGTATTACTTTAGGTATTTTGTTTGCTCTCTATGTAAACCTACACATCAACTATGCACAGCTCTTGACTCACTTTCAATTCTATAAGAATGTAATTGTGACGAGGGAGAGTAACATTGACCTAAAATTTAAATCACAGGTAATACAATCATACTTCTGTTGCTTTTTGAAATAATATCAGTGGCCTTATTGCACATGTTTACTTTGTGACTAGACATCCGTCATGTACCAAATTATTCCCCAACAAAGTTTGTTTGCTTCGTTGAGGAATTAAGCAGATAGTTATATCCAATAAAGAATCATTACATTTTAGTCATTGAATCTTCATTTAGCATAAGGAGATTGTATCTAATTTGTTATGACATCTGGCACATTAAGCCCTGATGTTCCATATCCGTGGGAAAGTGTTTAATGAGAAGCTGTCCTCAAGGCCAGGTCCCTTAATGTGAGAGTGTGTGAACAGTTTGGCGGTGGGGATCCTAGACAATGGCAGCAGTTGCAGTCATGGGATAAACACACATACACGAATGCGCACACACACACACACACACACACACACACACACACACACACACACACACACCAGGCTTGTTTCAAATGTCTGGCCAGACTACACAGACATAATGACGGGGCTGTGTGACTGGCATGAGAGGGCCTTGGGGTAGGGAGATGAATGACTGTAATAACTCATCCTCTGGGGGGGGGGGGGGGGGGGGGAGATCTACTCCAGACATTCTCCTTTGAGCCTGTCTCCTCGCAGGACTCAGTGGGTCAAAGACAGCTACTACATGCCAGTAATAAACATAAACCTAGAATGGACACAATTCAGGTGTAGAAAAATACTTGTTTTCAATATGGCCAGATTGTACTACCAAGGTCAGACAAAGACATGACACAGTCGACTCTAAAATATAGTTGTTCTAAAACTATACAATTGAAATGTTTTATTTAATTTAACAACTTCTACTGTAATTTCCGATGTTATTATGTCAGAAGAACTGCAGTGGTGACGTTTGATGCTCATATTGACCGTTTCTCTCTCCCGTCTCTATCTCTGCCCCTGCAGGCAGCGGGCGGGTGAACCTGGTCCCCATCCCCCCGGTGGTGACCAGCCCTCGGGACATGGCCCTGGCAGCAGTCATCTGTAGCGCTCTGGCCACAGTGCTGCTGGCCCTGCTCATCCTCTGTGTCATCTACTTCAAGAGACAGCTGCTGGAGAAGAAGCCCAGCGGTGAGTGACCAACTTGAATTTGAAAGAAGTCATTACAATGGTGTGGAAATCTCAGTGCAGCATTGGGACCAACAGGTGGCTTTGCTATTGAAATATAGCAGCTGCTATCTTGCACTTGTTTGGGGTCTCCATTATGAAAGAGTATTTTTGCTTCAGCATCTCTAAGGTCCCAGGATGGTCCATACAGTGGAGCAGAGTTGTCGTGCCTGGACCGACGGAAGCTCCATGACTTCCCTCAGCGCCCATGCTGTCAGTGTCACCACGGGCCAGGCCACACCTGTGGTAGGTCCTATTACTGGTGGGCTTCTACAAGCACATCATTCTTTATGAGCCTTGGTTCTCAAGCCGGTCACTCTGTCAAGTGGTATGGAGTCTTTGACTTTATGACTATGGTACTGGCATTACTGTACGCTGAGGCTTCTTGGCCAGGTCATCCATGCGTTCTAATGGTTAGCGGTCGGTCACACGGTTATTCCTGTGTGATTTCCAGGCCCAGTGCACCTGATCCCCTCCCTGTGCTGTGATGAAATCTGCAGTCTGGGCCGGAGCAGAGACACCAGCCCCTTCCAGTCCCAGATTAGCCTCAACAAGGGGTGAGGACCATGACACAACACCACCCACCTCCCCTAAAATCCATCAACCAACATTAATTAACCACCAATCAACATCACTTAACATTGTTCAACACCATACACCATCATAATTCATCAACAAGAATCACCATCTATTTTAGTACATGGATGCCCAGATATAACAGTCAGAAGAACCAGTAACAAGCACAGCAACTGATATTGTTTGACATCATGTCTCCTGGAATCCAAGAAAGACCTAGAAGTGCAGGCAGGCAGGCAGGCAGGCAGGCAGGCAGGCAGGCAGGCAGGCAGGCAGGCAGGCAGGCAGGCAGGCAGGCAGGCAGGCAGACAGACAGACAGACAGACAGACAGACAGACAGACAGACAGACAGACAGACAGACAGACAGACAGACAGACAGACAGACAGACAGACAGACAGACAGAGCTGTGGTGGATAATGTTTGCAAAACCAAACAACATTCCTTTACACACCTCTGGTTCAGAACAGGAAGAGAAACACAGACAAGGCCAACAACAGTCTTGTTATGGTGTTAACTTTGGGTCTGTTTGGGAGATTACTGTCATAGAAGTGCCTCCCTGGGACTGTGGTTGGATCATTATTGCTAGGAATGGGAGAGATTTATGCTGCTGACACAGTCTCCATTTTCCCCTACAGATGCAGCATAGATCCCTGTGAGGAGAACGTCCTGGCCTGTCTGAAAGCCCATCCAGAGCCCTGCATCTCCAGAGAGGCTGGCGAGACATGGCCACTCATGCAGAACCCCGACTGTGTCGAGAGCTTGGGACCGCCCCGCTGCAACCCAGAACCCACAGAGAGGTGCGATGTGGAGGAAAAGGGTGAGGAGGGCGAGAAGAAAGAGGAAGAGGGGTGCACGTTAAGTGAGGACACACAGGAGAAGCCAACTGATCAGAGCCAGGAGAAGACTGGTGCACTGACAGAGGTCCTCCTTCCAAAGCAGCAGCCATCTTCACTGGAAGGTCAGTGGTGTCTTGCTGTACGGTATGACCTTTAATGCAGACACAGACAGAATGGTCCTCTGTGTACATACAGTTTGAAATTGAGCGATGCTTGGTATATAACATACTTCAAATGCTCCCTTACTGTAGGGTAAGCTTTCCCAGTAATTATACATGAGCCAAGCCAATGAGCGATGAACAAACACAGTAACATACTATTCTTCACTGTGTTAAGAAAAGAGGAAAGTATGCAAGTGCAAACACTATTAAGCTCAGGAAACTAAAAGCCTTAGGTAAACTATGCCATGAAAGGAATGTTCTGCAAAGAAACATCACTGCTTCTCCTTCCCCTCAAAAACTATTTAGAATTATTCTGCATAGCAAGTTCCCACCGGATGAATATGAAATGGAATCGATAAGAAATGGTTGTCCATTAAAACAGATAGACTGAAGCTTTTTCCATAAGTAGCGTGTATCTGCCAAATGGAGCTTCAGAGCCAGAGCAGACTGCCTGAACTGATGGAATCCAGTGAGTGGGAATGAGCTCAGAGCAGAGCAGCAGAAGCCCCAGCAAAACAGTCATGTAGAAAGTTACAACACAGAGGCGTCAGGACAGAGAAGACATTCTGTGTTCTAACAGACTAGTTCAAACACACACACACACACACTTATTTTACCATAACTGTTGCACACCCTTTGATCGGCAGGGACAGTGGTGTCCATGGAAACTGGAAGCAAAGATAGGGCCAGGCCGCAATCCTAGCCGAGCATTCTGATGTTATGCGAAGGGATATTGTTTTAACTGACTCGGTCCCTGCCTGGCCTGTGTTAGGTAGATAGATTACTAATGACCGTGTGTGCTTTTCTCCACTCTTTCTTTTTCCAGGATGACATGGATTTAGTTGGCTCGCGTTCCACCCTTGAACCACCCTGGACCGGAAAACAGTCCAGAAAGATCCCGTTTCAGATTACATTAGCCCACACACCAATTTCAAAAAAGTGTGTGGCACACAATCTCTTTCAAGTGGCTTGTGACCCACGGCCTTCCGTCACGCATCTGAAGCGACTATGTAAATAAATGCAAACAAAAGCACTTCACGGCAAAATAAAGCACAAGAGCAGAGACTGAAAAGAAATCTATGCACAACGCGATGTTGCCGTTCCACAGGCTGATATAATGAAGTTCAAATGATGATAAAATTACTGTTGACTGGTACAAAGTAAATTGAAGCCATCCCCTTTGTTTCTGATGTCTGCTTAAGAATGTCTTACATCTACTTATGTAGTAAACTAGCAGCAACAGTATCACAGATCTGGCAGTGTGACTATTGGTGTGTCTTAATAACTGACAACGTCTCCTTAAAGGGCCTAAGAGAAGCATGTCAAAACGGACGTCTGTGATTTCTGGTGCACATTGAAGACAGTCTAGATAATACTGAACAAGAACTTTTAAGGATTGGACCCTTTGTTTTCAAATTTTGCCTAAAATGACATACCCAAATCTAACTGCCTGTAGCTCAGGCCCTGAAGCAAGGATATGGATTTTCTTGGTACCATTTGAAAGGAAATACTTTGGAGTTTGTGGAAATGTGAAAGGATTGTAGGAGAATATAACACATTAGATCTGGTAAAAGATAATACAAAGACAAAACCAACAGTTTAAAAAAAAAAAAAAATTGTACCATCATCTTTGAAATGCAGAGAAAGGCCATAATGTATTATTCCAACCCAGGTGCAATTTAGATTTTGGCTACTAGGTGGCAGCAGTTTACCTGCAAAGTTTTAGACTGATCCAATGAACCATTCAATTTCTGTTCAAAATGATGTATCAAGACTGCCCAAATGTGCCTAATTTGTTTATTAATAACTTTTCATGTTTAAAACTGTGCACTCTCCTCAAACAATAGCATGGTATTATTTTACTGTAATAGCAACTGTAAATTGGACAGTGCAGTTAGATTAACAAGAAGTTAAGGTTTCTGCCAATATCAGATATGTCTATGTCCTGGGAAATGTTCTTGTTACTTACAACCTTATGCTAATCACATTAGCCTACGTTAGCTCAACCGTCCCGCAGGGGACCCACCGATCCTGAAGAACAATGAGGAATGTTTGTGTGTGATATCAAATTGGTTGTAGATCTTGTAAAATAGAAAATAGGTCAATATTTTTGTAACGTAGACATGACTGACTAGTGACAAATATGCCTGTTTTTTTCAGTTGCAGTATTGGTGGTTGTGCATACTTTTTATACACTTCCACAATTAACTTTAATTTGATATAATTGTCCATATTTGTAAATAAACCACTTCAACAAGACAAACTATGCGATCTTGATTGTTGTTCAAATATCTCTAGTGAATAGCACTGAAATGCCCATCTTAAATCCTACACCAATGTAGACAACCTGCAATCATCACTACATCACACATACTACATTCACTTCAATATACAGTGGGGTCTCTTTCTGAAACTCAAGATATCACTTCCCCCAAAATAATATGATTGGATTTGGTTCAAAACAAGATACATACAAGTAATGAAAATAAAGCTTCCATTAGCGATTTGATATTTAGGACATTATTCATGGCTCTGCGATGTACAGTAGGCCTACATGTGGTTACAGCTACCCAGCTCTGTGCGATGTACAGTAGGCCTACATGTGGTTACAGCTACCCAGCTCGCTCCCTTTGATAGCATGTTCACACCTTGATTAACCATCTGAAGTAAGTCCCACCTCGCCGGGTGATGTCCCAGGTCTGATATCAGTGCTAGGCAAGTAAAGCTCCTGAGTAGTGCAGCGGTCTAAGGCACTACTACAGACCCTGGTTTGATCCCGGGCTGTATCACAACCAGCTGTGACTAGGAGTCCCATAGGGCAGCGCACAATTGGCCCAGCATCATCGGGGTTATGGGAGGGTTTGGCCGGAGTAGGCCGTCATTGTAAAAAAATAACAATTTCTTCTTAACTAACTTACCTAGATAAATATAGGTTAAATAAAAAAAAATAAAAGGACATTGTATGGTGAGCAGCTGCAACCTCAGCCCCTAGTAATTACAATCAGAATCTGTTGAAACAGATGCAACAGCTGGTAATACTTGATTCAGCTTGTCGTCACAGTCTGGGTCGTGCTCTGTGTGAATTAAACAGAAGTCCCTCAAATATATGATTCACAACACCTAAGATTCACTCTATCCTTCCTTCTCTGCTCATAACCTCCCCTCCCTCCACCCATCTCTCCATAACAGGAACACTTAGACAAAACAGAGGGAGCAGATTTGCCTTTAAGTCAAAACACTGGCAAAATGACAGGAATAGCAGGTGTTGTATTTGTCCCCTCTGATCTGAACAGGAAATAACAATGAACTGCTCACATATTGTTGTACCAGATATGAGTATTTTCTCTTCCCTAAATCTATGGGCAGATTATATATATTATAAATAAAAATAATGTCTACATACTTCAACTTATCTATTTATATGGACATTGGAACAGATGCTTCAAACTTACATTCTCAAAGTGCTAAAGATTATATTGCACAATGATGATTCTGAATTACAGAATGTACTTTTAGTGCTTTCCATAATTGATATGCATCAATGACAAACATTTGTGAAAGACAGTATATTACATGTGGTATATGCACAGATCTGCAAAAACTTTCATGAAGCACGTAGAACTTTTGGTTGACCTAAATCACTAAATACTAAACTGAACAAAAATATAAACGCAACATGTAAAGTCTTGGTCCTATGTTTCATGAGCTGAAATAAACTAGCCCAGAAATGTTCCATACGCACAAAAAGCTTATTTCTCTCAAATTTTGTGCACAAATGTGTTTACATCCCTGTTAGTGAGCATTTCTCCTTTGCCAAGATAATCCATCCATCTGACAGGTGTGGCATATCAATAAACTGATTAAACACCATGATCATTACATAAGTGCACCTTGTGCTGGGGACAATAAAAGGCCACTCTAAAAATGTGAAGTTCTGTCACACAACACAATGCCCCACATGTCTCAAGTTTTGAGGGAGTGTGCAATTGATATGCTGACTGCAGGAATGTCCACCAGAGCTATTGCCAGAGAATTGAATGTTAATTTCTCTACCATAAGATGCCTCCAACGTCCTTTTAGAGACATCCAGTACATCCAACCGGCCTCACAACCGCAGACCACGTGTAACCACGCCAGTCCAGGACCTCCACATCCGGCTTCTTCACCTGCGGGATTGTCTGAGACCAGCCACTCGGGCAACTGATGAAACTGTGGGTTTGCACAACCAAAGAATTTCCTGCACAAACTGTCAGAAACGGTCACAGGGAAGCTCAACTGCGTGCTTGTCGACCTCACCAGGTTCTTGACCTGACTGCAAGTTGGCGCCGTAACCAACTTCAGTGGGCACATGCTCACCTTCAATGGCCACTGGCATGCTGGAGAAGTGTGCTCATCACGGATGAATCCCGGTATAAACTGTACCGGGCAGATGATAGACAGCAGGGCCCTTTGATGGCGGTGGGGTTAGGGTATGGGCAGGCATAAGCTACGGACAACGAACACAATTGTATTTTATCAATGGCAATTTGAGTGCAGAGAGATACCATGACGAGATCCTGAGGCCCATTGTCATGCCATTCATCCGCCACCATCACTTCATGGTTCAGCATGATAACGCACGGCCCCATGCAGCGAGGATCTGTACACAATTCCTGGAAGCTGAAAATGTCCCAGTTCTTCCATGGCCTGCATATTCACCAGACATGTCACCCATTGAGCATGTTTGGGATGCCCTGGATCAACGTGTATGACAGCGTATCCAGTTCCCGCCAATATCCATCAACTTCGCACAGCCATTGAAGAGGAGTGGGAAAACAGTCCACAGGGAACAATCAACAGCCTGATCAACTCTATGCAAAGGAGATGTGTCACGCTGCATGAGGCAAATAGTGTTCACACCAGATACTGACTGGTTTTCTGATCCACATCCCTACATTTTTTTAAGGTATCTGTGATCAACAGATGCTTATCTGTATTCCCAGTCATGCGAAATCCATAGATTAGGGCCCAATGAATCTATTTCAATTGACTGATTTCTTTATATGAACTGTGACTCAGTAAAATCTTCGAAATTGTTGCATGATGCATTTATATTTTTGTTCAGTGTAAATAGCTAGAATACAAAAATTGCATAAAAAAGTAACATATGTTTACAGTGACATTTGAAAAGGATTAGTAATCAATTGTGGTGGGCCGTCTCTGCAGCATCCCTGTGTCACAAAGATACAGACAGTGATTGAGCAGATTGCCCTCTAAAAAAGGTTTATATGCTGTCACTGTGAAGTAAAACTCTTACAATGAAAGTGGAACACCCGAGTTAGAATTCAAAAGCAGAACGTTCAGTTAAATAAGATGGCCTGTAGTGGATGTCAGCTAACACTGAGCCAATTCTATAAAATACAAGATTACAGAGAATTGTATTAATGTACCTTTAAAGTTATCCTCAAGAGTAAACACACCTAAGCTCTCATTTGTTGTTTCACCACTGCAACAGTACAAACTTCAAAAGGTGTAATATTTTGAGGGGGTAGAGTGTCTTTATACACACACATATAATCTCCTAGCTGGCCTACTGTAGGGCAGATATAGCTCCAGTATGTTTCTACAGGCCATTCTGAGCAGCTCTGGGAATATGTGTCTGTGTGATGAGAGTCTGTCTGGTAGCTCATGCACGGAGCGCACACTCTCTTCACAATTCCGCTCCACTCTCGCTTTGAAGTCAGTTCATTTCCCCCTTGTGTTGCTGCCAATGTAAATAGGCACTCCCCCCTCCTTCCTGCATGGGTCACCTCCAACACACATACACAATAGACGGGCACTAAAAATAAAATATAGATACTATTTTTTATCAAAATACAGGAGCAAACACTTGCATTTACAACCACATGCAAAGGGCTCCAATAATAAACACACACACCCATACACACTCATATTCAAGCATGCATTCCCACGCGCACACATACAGAGCAGAGAGTCCACCTCTGAGAAGTTCCCTTCCTAAAACTGGCTGAGCAGGTGGAAACTGAGCCCTGAGTCAGACTGGCCCTGGCCTGCAGTAAACTAGCTGCCTCCCACACTGGAGCCTTGCATGAGAAACAGACTAGGGTTCATCTTCCCCTTTACCCAGTAGTCAGAGGCACCACCACCACCCAGCCCATGGGCTATTGGGTGATAGGCTTCACCCTGGCTTCACCCTGGCCCTCCATCCATCACAACAGATAAATTGGGGTCCTAACCACAGCACAGCCACAAGACCTCTGAACCAAGGTAATTCTAAACCCACATGAAGGAGGTGGTTTTCAGACGCTCATATGATAGGGGTTTAATAAAAACTAGATCATGGTTGATGTTCTGCTTTGTGTACGCACAATGCCGTCGGGGGTACGCCGACGGTCCATTTAGATTTTCCAACAGGGCTATACATTTGGGAGATGTTTTTTTCTCGCCTGAGTAGCCTCGTTTCACTGCTAAAAATAAAATTCAACCATCTAGTGTTCAGCGAAATAACAACACAATGTCAAATACAGGTAGCCTAGTCAAATAAATAACATCCAATCACATTAACCGTTACTCTCTCGCGGGAAACCTTCACTCTTGCGCAGACATTAAGAAACATACCAATTTGAAAAATAAGCCAAAGGAGTTTGAGCGAGAATTAAGAAAACTTTTGAGTAGTAACACATGTATAAAAGCATCAGATACCATTAATAAGAAGGGTCTAGAAGCGTCTTATATGGTGAGCTACCGAATGGCTAGGACAGGCAAGCCCCATACTATTGTGGAGGACTTCATTCTTCCTGCTGCCGTGGATATGGGTGGGACAATGCTGGGGGAAAAGGCCAAAAAAACTAGACATACAGTGCCTTCATCAAACACTTTCACGATGTATCAGCGACATGGCAGGAGATGTTTTCAAACAATTACTGCTTTGCATACAAGCCAGTGAATTCTATGCGTTACAGCTGGATGAGTCAACAGGTTTGGCAGGCCTGGCACAGCTTCTGGTAAATGTCTGTTACATTTATGGGGGGTCAATTAAGGAAGACATCCTTTTCTGCAAACCACTGGAAACCAGGACAACAGGAGAATATATTTTTAACATACTGGACAGCTTTGTGACATCAAATGGACTTTGATGGTCAACATGTGTTGATATCTGTACTGATGGCGCAAAAGCCATGACGGAGACATAGTGGAGTGGTAACGTGCATGCAAGCAGTTGCTCCCGACACCACTTGGGTACACTGCAGCATCCACTGAGAGGCTCTTGCTGCCAAGGGAATGCCTGACAGCTTGAAATATGTTTTGGCCCCTACAGTGAAAATTATTAACTTTGTTAAAGCATGGCCCCTGAACTTTCGGGTATTTTCTGCATTATGCAATGATATGGGCAGCGACCATGTAACGCTTTTACAACATACAGAAGTGAGCTGGTTATCAAGGCACAAAGTATTGACATGTTTTTTTTAATTGAGAGACAAGCTTAAAGTTTTCTTTACTGACCATAATTTTCACTTGTCTACTGCTTGCATGATGACGAGTTTCTCACACAACTGGCCTGTCTGGGTGATGTTTTTTCTCGCCTGAATGATCTCAATCTAGGATTACAGGGACTCCGCAACTATATTCAATGTGCGGGACAAAATTGAGGCTATGATTAAGAAGTTGGAGTTCTTCTCTGTCTGCATGAACAAGGACAACACACAGGTCTTTCCATCATTGTATGATTTTTTGTGTGCAAATGAACTCAAGCTTACGGACAATGTCAAATGTGATATAGCGAAGCACCTGAGTGAGCTGGGTGCGCAATTACGCAGGTACTTTCCCGAAACGGACGACACAAACAACTGGATTCGTTATCCCTTTCATGCCCTGCCTCCAGTCCACTTACCGATATCTGAACAAGAGAGCCTAGTTGAAATTGCAACAAGCGGTTCTGTGAAAATTGAATTTAATCAGAAGCCACTTCCAGATTTCTGGATAGGCTGTGCTCAGAGTAACTTGCCTTGGCAAAACGCGCTGTTAAAACACTGATTCTCTTTGCAACCACGTACCTATGTGAGAGTGGATTCTCGGCCCTCACTAGCATGAAAACTAAATACAGGCACAGGCCGTGTGTGGAAAATGATTTAAGACTGAGATTATCTCCAATACAACCCAACATTGCAGAGTGTGCATCCTTTCAAGCACACCCTTCTCATTAACCTGTGGTGAGTTATTCACCATTTCTGATGAACAAATAAGGTTTTATATGTAAGATGGCTAAATAAAGAGCAAACTTATATAAGAGCTCTTTGTCACTTCCCAAGAGCCGGGTTGTGACAAAAACTCACACTCATTCTTATGTTTAATAAATGTATTGTATAGTGTGTGTGTGGTAGGCTTACAATAATGGCAAAAAACAACATTAGAGAGTGCGCTGACCCTGGTGCTAGAGGGGGTACACAGCTGGAGGTTGAATGTTTTAAGGGGTACGGGACTATAAAAAGTTTGGGAACCACTGTCCTAGAGGATTATACTGCAGTAGTACAATATTTGGCTAAACCTGCTATTTTGCACTGCAGAAATCTATAGACTATTCATAGCTACATGTTTTCTTTCCACACAAAACAATTACATTATAGGGCAGTAATGAAATATTGCATATTTTAACCTTAGAGGACGAACCACTTACAAGCTATGCGTGCACGGTTCAACTCAAATGGATTTTCACGAAAACATGACATCATTGGGCCAGGAATGGTGAGCCCATCAAAGATCTTACTCTGCAGTCACTGACCTGGATCCACAAGGCTGTCTGCGGCATCACTAGCACTTTCTCTAATAACAGCAATTAACAAACTCATCTTCACACGGGATTTGCAGTGGGCATGCCGGGAGCCTGCAGCCTGCTGTGCTGTAGGTTTGTGTGTTAAATAAGCATGGAGACTAATCTCCATGACCAGAGTCACGATGAGACGAAGGAGCCGCCAGCAGGTAAATGCCAATGGTGTATATAAACACTAGATTGCTGATGCTATGTATTGGCCAATGAGAGGCATTGAAGCCACCGGTCGGCCAAATTAGTACTCCTCAAAAGGAGCAGTCCTCCCTGAATTTCTACAGTATTTTAATTAAATCTTTCAAGAACAAAATTACATGTACTTAAAAAACATTTTGTTGTTGTAGTGGGCACGGTAGCATTAGTACTCTCCAAAAAGTATACCTAAAGGAAAATGTTCATATTCAGTGCATTCGGAAAGTATTCACACCCATTTACTTTTTCTATATTTTGTTAGGTTACAGCCTTATTCTAGAATTTATTAAATAGTTTCCCCCCTCAATCTACACACAATACCCAATAATGACAAAGCAAAAACAGGTTTTTAGAAAAGTTGCCAATTTATAAAAAATAACTGAAATATTACATTTACATAAGTATTCAGACCCTTTACTCAGTACTTTGTTGAAGCACCTTTGGCAGTGATTACAACCTCGAGTCTTCTTGGGTATGACGCTACAAGCTTGGCACACCTGTATTTGGGGAGTTTCTCGCATTCTTCTCTGCAGATCCTCTCAAGCTCTGTCAGGTTGGATGGGGAGCGTTGCTGCACAGCTATTTTCAGGTCTCTCCAAAGATGTTCGATCGGGTTCAAGTCCGGGCTCTAGCTGGGCCACTCAAGGACATTCAGAGACTTGTCCCGAAGCCACTGTTGTGTTGTCTTGGCTGTGTGCTTAGGGTCATTGTCCTGTTGGAAGGTGAACCTTCGCCCCAGTTTGAGGTTCTGAGCGCTCTGGACCAGGATTTCATCAATGATCTCTCTGTACTTTGCTCCATTCATCTTTGCCTTGATCCTGACTAGTCTCCCAGTCCCTGCAGCTGAAAAACATCCCCAAGCATCATGCTGCCACCACCATGCCTCACCGTAGGGATGGTGGCAGGTTTCCTCCAGACCTGACGCCTGGCAGTCAGGCCAAAGAGTTCAATCTTGGTTTCATCAGACCAGAGAATCTTGTTTCTCATGATCTGAGAGTCCTTTAGGTGCCTTTTGGCAAAATCCAAGCAGGCTGTCGTGCCTTTTTCTGAGGAGTGGCTTCCATCTGGTCACTCTACCATAAAGGCCTGATTGGTAGAGTGCTGCAGAGATGGTTGTCCTTCTGGAAGGTTCTCCCATCTCTACAGAGGAACTCTAGAGCTCTGTCAGAGTGACCATCGGGTCCTTGGTCACCTCCCTGACCAAGGCCCCTCCCCCGATTACCGTAATTTCCAGACTATAAGCCGCAACTTTTTTTCCCAGGCTTTGAACCTCGCGGCTTAAACAATGACGCGGCTAATATATGGATTTTTCCCGCTTTCAATTTTTTTTTCTCAAAAAAATAACATTCTGTGATGTGCTCAGTTTTTTGCCGGCATGAAGCTTTCATTAGACCAATGAAATTGCAGAACGGGTTAAGGTCAAACAACTTTTTTGTTTACTGTTTAGATTAAATCAAGCGCTCTCAAACTTCCCATCATTCTGATTACGGTAGTCATTTTGTCACACTGATTCCTGGGGGCACAACAAAGTATTTGCAGCCACTCGACATCAGTGTAAATCGTGCATTTAAGGTGGCGCTCCGTGTTCAGCGGGAGGCTTGGATGACAAGTGGGGAGAAATCCTTCACTAAAACGGGCCGCATGCGAAGAGCAACTTATGGTCAAGTCTGCCAGTGGGTCCTGACAGCGTGGAGCGTTTTCAAAAAATCCACTATCATCAACGGGTTTCGAAAGGCTGGACTGTTGCGTGTTGAAGAGGGCTCAGCGGGGGATTTGCCTCCGGATGAAAGCGACGAGAGCGACAATGAAAACGATCCAATATCGGATGAAGCAATTCTGAGGCTATTCAACTCCGACACCGAAGGAGATGGTTTCAGTGCACAGGAGGAGGAAGATAGTGACCAATGACTTTCTTGGTAGGCTACTGTTTACTGCAATTTTTTGTTTGTTTGTTACAAGCCGTGTTTCGTTAAAGCCTATTTATTTTTGTTACAAGCCGTGCTTCGTTAAAGCCTATTTATTTTTGTTACAAGCCGTGTTTCGTTAAAGCCTATTTATTTTTGTTACAAGCCGTGTTTCGTTAAAGCCCATTTCTTTTTGTTACAAGCCGTGTTTCGTTAAAGCCTGTGTAAAGTTCATTTGTTTCAATGTACCGGTAGGCACCTGCGGCTTATAGACATGTGCGGCTTATTTATGTTCAAAATAATACTTTTTTTAAAATTCAGTGGGTGCGGCTTATATTCAGATGCGCTTAATAGTCCGGAAATTACGGTACTCAGTTCGGCCGGGCGGCAAGAGTCTTGGTGGTTCCAAACTTCTTCCATTTAAGAACGATGGAGGCCACTGTGTTTTTGGGGACCTTTAATGCTGGTGAAAGTTTTTGGTACCCTTCCCCAGATCTGTGCCTAGACACAATCCTGTCTTGGAGATCTACGAACAATTCCTTCGACCTCATGGCCTGGTTTTTGATCTGACCTGCACTGTCAACTGTGGGACCTTAAATAGACAGGTGTGTGCCTTTCCAAATCATGTACATTCATGTACAATTGAATTTACCACAGGTGGTAAATTGTCCGACACATCCCAAACCATCTCAAATGGGTTGAAGTCGGGTGATTGTGGAGGCCAGGTCGTCTGATGCAACACTCCATCACTCTCCTTCTTGGTCAAATAGCCCTTACACAGCCTGGAGGTGTGTTGGGTCAGTGTCCTGTTGAAAAACAAATGATGGTCCCACTAAGCCCTAAGCAGATGGGATGTCGTATTGCTGCAGAATTCTGTGGTAGCCATGCTGGTTAAGCGTGCCATGCATTCTAAATAAATCACAGACAGTGTCACCGGGAAAGCAACCCCACACCATCACACCTCCTCCTCCATGCTTCACGGTGTGGGAACCACACATGCGGAGATCATCCGTTCACCTAATCTGCGTCTCACAAATACACGATGGTTGGAACCAAAAATCTAAAATTTGGACTCATCAGACCAAAGGACAGATTTCCACCGGTCTAATGTCCATTGCTCATGTTTCTTGGCCCAAGCAAGTCTCTTCTTATTATTGGTGTCCTTTAGTAGTGGTTTCTTTGCAGCAATTCGACCATAAAGCCCTGATTCACGCAGTCTCCTCTGAACAGTTGATGGTTAAGTGGCATTCTGATGAGTCTGTTAATTGAACTCCTTGAAGCATATATTTGGGCTACAATTTCTGAGGCTGCTAACTCTAATGAACTTATCCTCTGCAGCAGAGGTAACTCTGTGTCTTCCTTTCCTGTGGCGGTCCTTAGGGGAGCCAGTTCATCATAGCGCTTGATGGTTTTTGGGATTACACTTGAAGAAACTTAAAAAATTATTGAAATGTTCCATATTGACTGACCTTCATGTCTTAACGTAATGATGGACTGTCGTTTCTCTTTGCTTATTTGAGCTTTTCATGCCATAATATGGACTTGGTCTTTTAACAAATATGGCTATCTTCTGTATACCACCCCTACCTTGTCACAACAAAACTGATTGACTCAAAAGCATTAAGACGGAAAGAAATTCCACAAATGAACTTTCAACAAGGCACACCTGTTAATTGAAATGTATTCCAGGTGACTACCTCATGAAGCCAGTTGAGAGAATGCCAAGAGTGGGCAAAGCTGTCATCAAGGCAAAGGGTGGCTACTTTGAAGAATCTCAAATATGAAATATATTTTGATTTGTTCAACACTTTTTTGTTAGTACATGATTCCATATGTGTTATTTCATAGTTTGATGTCGTCACTGTTATTCTACAATGTAGTAAATAGTAAAAAATAAAGTTCAACATGTAGCTAGACGTAGTAGGCTAATGTTAACTGGTTGGCTTGTCGCCTCGTTGCCCATGAAAGGAAGTTAGGCTAGCGAGCATGCATTTTAGCCAGGTAGGCTAGGACATCAAAAACTTAAAGCGTGTACTGTATGACAGAGTCACAGACTTTTTAGGAAACATGACAGGAGGATGGCATTGGCGTTTCTCTACAAGTAGGGTTAGTCAACGTGTTTTTTTTCTGCTTGAAAGTTGATTGACCATGCTGTACGTCATGTAACTGTTTGTTACATGCAATATGTTTTGTAGACTTCACCAGACAGATGTTGCTCTCCGGTTTTGTGATGAAACAATAATGTTTGAATTTATTACGCCACTGTGTCTTCCTATTGTCTGGACCTTTAGGCCTATATATATATCACGCTGTTAAGTATACACTAAGACATTATAAAGCAAACACAAATATCACAACACATACACTACCGTTCAAAAGTTTGGGGTCATTTACACATTTTTTGTCCATTAAAATAACATCAAATTGATCAGAAATACAGCGTAGACATCGTTTATGTTGAAAGTGACTATTGTACCTGGAAACGGCAGATTTTTAATGTTATATCTACATAGGCGTACAGAGACCCGTTATCAGCAACCATCACTCCTGTGTTCCAATGGCACGTTGTGTTAGCTAATCCAAGTTTATCATTTTAAAAGGCTAATTGATCATTAGAAAGCTCTTTTGCAATTATGTTAGCACAGCTGAAAACTGTTGTTCTCATTAAAGAAGCAATAAAACTTGCCTTCTTTAGACTAGTTGAGTATCTGGAGCATCAGCATTTGTGGGTTCGATTACAGGCTCAAAATGGCCAGAAACAAAGACTTTCTTCTGAAACTCGTCAGTCTATTCTTGTTCTGAGAAATGAAGGCTATTCCATGTGAGAAATTTCCAAGAAACTGAAGATCTCGTACAACGCTGTGTACTACTCCCTTCAAAGAACAGCGCAAACTGGCTCTAACCAGAATAGAAAGAGGTGTGGGAGGCCCCGGTGCACAACTGAGCAAGAGGACAATTACATTAGAGTGTCTAGTTTGAGAAGCAGATGCCTCACAAGTCCTCAACTGGCAGCTTCATTAAATAGTACCCGCAAAACACCAGTCTCAACGTCAACAGTGAAGAGGCGACTCTGGGATGCTGGCCTTCTAGGCAGAGTTCCTCTGTCCAGTGTCTGTGTTTTTTTGCCCATCTTAATCTTTTATTTTTATTGGTCAGTCTGAGATATGGATTTTTCTTTGCAACTCTGCCTAGAAGGCCAGCATCCCTGAGTTGCCTCTTCACTGTTGACGTTGAGACTGGTGTTTTGCAGGTACAATTTAATGAAGCTGTCATTTAATAGGTTTGAGTAGATTAGACACATACACAAACACATACGCCAAGGTTCAACACTAAACAGGGTTAGGTAAACAGGCTATTAGGTTACGTTTAACCAAGTTGTCCCTTGCTGAAGGTTATTGCAAAACCTCCTTAATACCCTCTTAAGGATCAGACCCTTTTTTCCAATTTTCGCCTAAAATGACATACCCAAATCGAACTGCCTGTAGCTCAGGACCTGAAGCAAGGATATGCATATTCTTGATACCATTTGAAAGGAAACACTATGAAGTCTGTGAAATTAATGTAGGATAATATAACACATTAGATCCGGTAAAAGATCTAATGTGTTATATTAGATATTTGAAATGCAAGAGAAAGGCCATAATGGGCTATTCCAAGTTAGGCGCAATTTAGATTCTGGCCACTAGATGGCAGCAGTGTATGTGCAACGTTTAAGACTGATTCATTGACCCATTGCATTTCTGTTCAAAATGTTGTATCAAGACTGCCCAAATGTGCCTAATTGGTTTATGAATACATTTTCAAGTTCATAACTGTGCACTCTCCTCAAACAATAGCATGGTATTCTTTCACTGTAATAGCTACTGTAAATTGGACAGTGCAGTTAGATTAACAAGAATGTAAGCTTTCTGCCCATATCAGATATGTCTATGTCCTGGGAAATTTTCTTGCTACTTACAACCTCAGGCTAATCGCATTAGCCTACATTAGCACAACCATCCTGTGGAGGGGACACCAATACCATAGAGGTTAAAAGGCTCCTGAGACACTCCAAAATGACCATTGTGCACTGAGGATGACTTTAAAGCAAACCAGACACATACATCAATGGGTCTATATGGCAATAATATATAATCCATTACTTCTGTATTCTGAAAAGGAGCAATTTGCTGGGACAGCAGAAGGATTTTGTTTCAAAGGCCTTTTATCCATTGAAAGAACAATTACTTGTCAGTCTGAGCTCAAGGAGAGCTTTCAACGGAAGAAAAGGTTACAGTATACCAGTTGAGTGGCTGTATGAAGAATTTGTTGTACAGTGAACTTTTGTCGAACAGTTGCATAACTAACCTGTGCTTAAAATAAATATGGAAGAACTAACCTCCTTTAAAAAAAAATAAAAAAAAAAAATAAAGGCTGCATTTAGGTAGTATATGCAGCTCAGGACTATTTATTTACTTTACAGAGGGTGGTGAGGGTGGAGATGTGGCTAACAGCAGAGTAACAACAGGGTAATGAGGACTTGGGGGTGGATGGAAGGGAGAGAGACTCTCTCTCAGTAAAAACTGCCTGCATCAAGGTGCCAGGCTGAGCCACATCTGTTGATCAGCCATTAATCCCACTACTTCTAGAGTGCTGCTCTGCTGTGCCATCTGGTGCTGGGGGCGGCCCGGCCACACCTTGGGGTTTAGCCTGGTCCCCGACTGACTGACTGACTGACTGACTGACTGACTGACTGACAATGCGGAGGATTAGAACAGAGACAGACATTAGGAACTGCCTTGTCATCGCTGAGGTAAAACATTTCACGTGTTGAAGTTATTGTTGCATGTATTAGTGTCACTTTCACCAGTAGAAAGTAATATATCACTTCACTATTACATATTTGCATATACCATATTGCCTCTCCTACTTAATAACATCATTGTGAGTACAACTTGTAGGAATGGAGCCGGGGGGGACGGCTGCCGTTTTATGGGCTCCTAACCAACTGTGCTATTTTGTTAGTTTTTTCACACTGTATGTAACTTGTTTTTTTACTTATTTTATACATAATGTTGCTGCTACCGTCTCTTATGACAGAAAATAACTTCTGGACATCAGAACAGCGATTACTCACCTCAAACTGGACGAAGATCCGACGCGAAGGATATACTGCTTTCTTGGGAACGGGCCCAATTCCCCATCATTTGAGTGAAGAAAGTCATTTGAGTGAAGAAAAGACGGAGAAAAAGGGGGCGGAGGTCGGGCTGCCTTCTGAAAAATCGTAGGCGAGTGAGTAAACCTTCACTACCATCCGTTCTATTGGCCAACGTGCAATCATTTGAAAACAAAATGGATGATATACGATCAAGACTATCCTACCAACGGGACATTAAAAACTGTAATATCTTATGTTTCACAGAGTCGTGGCTGAATGACGACATGGATAATATAGAGCTGCCGGGATTTTCCATGCATCGGCAGGACAGAGAAGCTATGTCTGGTAAGATGAGGGGCGATGGTGTGTGTCTATTTATAAATATCAACTGGTGCGCAATGTCTAATATAAAGAAGTCTTGAGGTATTGTGCGCCTGAGGTAGAGTATCTTATGATAAGCTGTAGACCACACTATCTACCAATAGAGTTCTCATCTATATTATTCATAGCTGTCTATTTACCACCACAAACTGATGCTGGCACTAAGACCGCACTCAACCAGCTGTATAAGGCCATAAGCAAACAAGAAAAATGCTCATCCAGCTCCTAGTGCCCTGGGACTTTAATAATGCAGGGAAACTTAAATCCGTTTTACCTCATTCCTACCAGCATGTCACATGTGCAACCAGAGGGAAAAAAACTCTAGACCACCTTTACTCCGCACACAGAGACGCATACAAAGCTCTCCCTCGCCCTCCATTTAGCAAATCAAAGGAGAGGGACCGACTGCGGAGGAAGTCGTGACACTACCAGATGAGCTAAATTCCTTTTATGCACGCTTCGAGGCAAGCAACACTGAAGCATGCATGAGAGCATCAGCTGTTCCGCACGACTGTGTGATAACGCTCTCGGAAGCCGATGTGAGCAAGACCTTTAAACAGGTCAATATACACAAACCCGCGGGGACAGATGGATTACTAGGACGTGTACTCAAGCATGTGCGGACCAACCGTCAAGTGTCTTTACTGACATTATCAACCTCTCCCTAACCGAGTCTGTAATACCTACATGTTTCAATTAGACCACCATAGTCCCTGTGCCCAAGGAAGCGAAGTAAACCTGCCTAAATGACAACCGCCCGGTAGCACTCACGTCAGTAGCCATGAAGTGCTTTGAAAGGCTGGTCATGGCTCACATCAACGGCGTCATCCTGGATACCCTAGACCCATTACAATTTGCTATCCGCCCCAACAGATGATGCAATCTCAATCAACATTGCCCTTTCCCACCTGGACAAAAGGAACACCTATGAGAGAATGCTGTTCATTGACTACAGCTCAACGTTCAACCCCATAGTTCCCACAAAGCTCATCACTAAGCTAAGGACCCTGGGACTAAACACCTCCCTCTGCAACTTGATCCTGGACTTCCTAACAGTCCACCCCAGGTGGTAAGGGTAGGCAGCAACACGTCTACCACGCTGATCTTCAACACTGGGGCCCTTCAGGGGTGTGTGCTTTGTCCCCTCCTGTACTCCCTGTTCACCCACGACTGTGTGGCTAAACACGACTCCAACACCATCATTAAGTTTGCTGACGACACAACAGTGGTAGGCCTGATTACTGACAAAGATGAGACAGCCTATCGGGAGGAGGTCAGAAACTTGGCAGTGTGGTGCCAGGACAACAACCTCTCCCTCAATGTGAGCAAGACAAAGGAGCTGATCGTGGACTACATGTGATGTGGTGAGGTTGGACCCAGGTGCAGAGAAGAGACCAGACGAGGAATCAGTGGTTAAGGATAACCATAATACTTTACTACACTAAGTCTAGAAAACTCACTGAGGAAACGAACGCACACGGTGAACAATTCTTCTGCGAAGAGAAACCGAAAACACACCTCTTTTAAAGTGGAAATCATAATGACTATTAGAACACACCTGAGTGTCATAATTGTCTCTAGGATGGTCTCTGCCGCCTTCTGGTGGAACCATGACACTACAGGAAATGGCGGGCCGAACAGACCTCCATAAACATCAACGTGGCTATAGTGGGCGGGTCGAGAGTTTCAAGTTCCTTGGTGTCCACATCACCAACGAACTAACATGGTCCAAACACACCAAGACAGTCGTGAAGAGGGCACGACAACACCTTTTCCCCCTCAGGAGACTGAAAAGATTTGTCATGGGTTCCCAGATCCTTAAAAAGTTCCACAGCTGCACCATTTAGAGCATCCTGACCGGTTGCATCACGGCCTGGTATGGCAACTGCTCGGCATCTGACCGTAAGGTGCTACAGAGGGTTGTGCGTACGGCCCAGTACATCACTGGGGCCAAGCTTCCTGTCATCCAGGACCTATATACTAGGCAGTGTCAGAGGAAAGCCCACATTTTTTTCAAAGACTCCAGTCACCATAGGCTGTTCTCTCTGCTATCGCACGGCAAGCGGTACCGGAGCGCCAAGTCTAGGACCAAAAGGCTCCTTAACAGCTTCTACCCCCAAGCCATAAGACTGCTGGACAATTCATCAAATGGCCACCCAGACTATTTACATTGACCCCGCCCCCATTTGTTTTTACAGTGCTGGTACTCGCTGTTTATTATCTATGCATAGTCACTTTACCCCTACCTACATGTACAAATTACCTCGACTAACCTGTAGCCCCGCTTATTGAATTGGTACCGGTACCCCCTCTATATAGCCTCGTTATTGTTATTTTATTGTATTACTTTTTATAATTTTTTACTTTAGTTTATTTGGTAAATATTTTCTTAACCCTTTCATGAACTGCATTGTTGGTTAAGGGCTTGTAAGTAAGCATTTCACGGTAAGGTCTACACCTGTTGTATTCGGCACATGTGACAAATAAAGTTTGATTTGATTTGATTTGAAAAAGCTCTTTGAACAAACAGGGTTGAGCAATATTCATTCTTATACAGTTCATAACAGATTTCTGGTTTCTGTAGCACTTCACGTTTTGCTCATAACTATTTGAAACATGTCAAGGTGTGCAAGTTATTACCTCTTTCTAACCTGGCAGCAAAGTATCTTCTCATTGCCACTATAATTATGTCTTTGAAGTTAAGGAAGCCCGTTCTTTCTTGAAACCGCACTTAAAAAGAGTAAAAAAATAAAAACATGGCAAGGGTGACGACAAACATTGCAAAGAGCAGTTTGGAGGAAGATCTCTAACTATTTGAGGAGGCAAATAAATTCACAGCCTTAATTTAATATTTGAGGAGGCAAATAAATTCACAGCCTACATCAATACTCAACTGGCACATTTGCAACTACATCAAAGTATAGTGTATTCCACACCCTTAAATATAAATTCATAGCAAGGAGTGGAATGTGACTGTAAATCAAACCCTCCTCAGTTTATAAGGACTCATTCATACTGAACTATGGTGATTAAAGACTCACACTACACATACAGTGATCCTCTGATTAAACTAGAGGGAGACAAAGGAATAGCAGTCTAGAACAAGGCCAATAGAACCAGGCCAATAGAACCAGGCTCAGGAGGTTTATTCACTTCAGGACAGGGTCATTATGCCCATGCCTGATTGGGGCAACTGGGCCAGACTGAGCTGAGCTGACAGGCTGGGTCCTGGGACCTGCTCCATTGCTTAGGTAGCTCCATTGTTCCATGTGCCCCTCCTGATCCGCGGTGGGCAGAGGAGGCTATGGGCAACAGCGGGCCCATGAAAGCCCCTTCTGTCACGGCCTGGGCCCAGGAACAGAGGACTTCAGTCAGCAGCGGCCGTCAGTCGATCACCTTTCAATCTCTCTGCCGCCATTTAATCCCCGTTCTGCTATTCACCAACGGCTGCCTTGGAAACATCCAGGCACAGCACGGAGCAGGCAGGGAGCAACCCAGATAAAGAGACCAGGCCGGCCTCCAAGGAGCTTCTCTGGGCCTGTTCCAGTTCCCCCTCTTTCCGGTTCCCCCTCCTGCCCCGTCACCCTTCAACTCCCATCCTCCACCCCTAGGCCTTGGGCCCATACCAGACGGAACAGCAGGGGAACATTAGACCACTTCATCGGCAAGCTTCTTTGGGAGGGTTCGGTTTGCTCAGTGTTAGTTTATGTAAGTGCTAGATGCTATTGCTATGATGCTGTACAGATACAAAAATCATCATAGTAAACATGTCACTTCCAATGACTAATTACTGTACTCACTCAAGATGTTCCCCATTTTTTTGCTAGGTTCTCAGAACGAGTACTCCTTTTCTAAAGGCTTGAACAGACACACATAAACTATCCTTACTTTATTACTGTAACTGAAGTGGTCATGATGATATGGTAAATCATGAAAATAAGATGATGTGCAAGCACTGCTATAAGGACCTACAGTTAAGTATGTCTGTGAAATGTAAAGTCATTAGCATGATATTCCCTGTAAAGTCTGCAACAGTTTTATTCGGTGCATGTGATAAATAACATTCGATTTGATATAGGACAACTATAGTATGATTTTTTTCCGAGGCAGTTTGGCAGATTGGCTTGCCGCCAGATAGGCAGCCAGCATACCTTATACAGGACCATAAAAGATAATCACAGAAGTTAATATCTTAACAACAGTTAATTAGAGTGACAGGACTGTTTTGCTAGCACAGACTGGAATATGTTCTGGAATTCATCCTATAGCATTGAAGAGTTTACCACATCAGTCACCGGCTTCATTAATAAGAGCATCGTCAATGTCGTCCCCATAGTGGCCGTACGTACAGTACATATCCCAACCAGAAGCCATGGATTACATACAGGAAACATCCGCACTGAGCTAAAGGCTAAAGCTGCCACTTTTAAGGAGTGGGACACTAATCCGGACGAACCATCAAACAGGCAAAGCGTTAATAGAGGACTAAGATCGAATCCTACTACATCGACTCTGACAAAAGGTACGTTCAGCATCATAGTGCCCTCCAAGCTCTTCACTAAGCTAAGGACCCTGGGACTGAACACCTCCCTCTGCAACTGGATCCTGGAATTCCCGACGGGCCAACGCAGGTGGTGAGGGCAGGCAACAACACACCACGCTGCTTAGTCCCCTCCCGTACTCCCTGTTCACCCACGACTGCTTCGGCCGTGCACGACTCTAACACAATATCATTAAGTTTGTCGACGACACAACGGTGGTAGGCCTGATCACCAACGATCGATGAGACAGCCTATAGAGAAGAGGTCAGAGACGTGGCAGTGTGGTCGTAGGACAACAACCTCTCCCTGAACGTCAACAAGACAAAGGAGCTGACCGTGGACTACAGGAAATGGAGGGCCGAACACACACCTCTTCACATCAAATGGGGCTCTTCAAGTTCCACAGTGTGCACATCACTAAGGACCTATCATGGTCCAAACACACTGTAACGGCTGTCGGGAGAGAAAGTAGACCAAGGCGCAGCGGAGTTAGTGTTCATCATTGAATTTAATAACACAAAGAACACTATACAAAACAAAACAAGAAAACCGACAGCCAAACAGTCCTGTCAGGTGCAAAACACTAAACAGAAACAATTACCCACAAAACCCCAATGGAAAAACAGGCACTTATGTGTGACTCCCAATCAGCAACAACACTCTACAGCTGTGCCTGATTGGAAGCCACACGGCCAAAATCAATGAAACAAACCAACATAGAAAAATGCACATAGAACGCCCACCCAATGTAACACCCAGTCCTAACCAAAATAAAGAACAAAAACCCCTCTCTATGGCCAGGGCGTTACACACACCAACAAGGTCGTGAAGAGTGCACGACAACACCTTTTCCCCTCAGGCGGCTGAAAAAACTTTGCATGGGCCCTCAGATCCTCAAAAAGTTCTACAGCTGCACCATTGAGAGTATCTTGACTGACAGCATCACCGCTTGGTGTGGCAATTGCTTGCTATCCGACCGTAAAGTGCTACAGAGGGTAGTGCGCACAGGCCAGTACAACACTGTGGCCAAGCTTCCTGCCATCCAGGACCTCTATACCAGGCGGTGTCAGTGGAGAGCCCTAAGAATTGTCAAAGACTCCAGCCAGCAAAGTCATAGACTGTTCTCTCTGCTACCGTACAACAAGTGGCACCGGAGCGCCACATCTGGGACCAAAAGGCTCCTGAACAGCTTCCACCCCAAGCCATAAGACTGCTGAACAGTTAATCAAATGGCTACCCTGACTACTTGCATTGACCCCCTTTTTATTTGCACTGACTCTCTTGCACCAGCTCTATGCACATTCACTGGAATCTACCCACATACTCACACATACTACACTGACACTCCAACACAAAATCCAACACACACACACGCACACACATGCATATTGACGCCACACACACTCACAGAGACACACTTTCAAACTCTTCACATACGCTGCTGCTACTCTGTTAATTATCTATCCTGATTGCCTAGTCACTTTTACCCCTACTTACATGTTCACATCAATAACCTCAACTACCTCGTACCCCTGCACATTGACGCCGTACCGGTACTACTGGTATATAGTATCTTTATTGATATTTTATTGTGTTACTATTTCCTTTTTCATTTGTAGCTAATTTTTCTCACTTTTTAACTCTGCATTGTTTGGAAAGGGCTCATAAATAAGCATTTCACAGTAAAGTCTACACCTGTTGTATTCGGCGCATGTGATTTTTTTTGCTGTTGATTTGATTAAACAGCAGCTCTAATAACAGGGAACAGTTGTAATTTCATTATTACTATGCTGGTTTCCCTCCGCTCTAAGTCCACATTGCAACGCCTTCAGTTTTCATGTCCAAACATGCCACAGTGAAGGCTGCAGGGAGCCGGCAGCTTTGAGCAAAGCAA
Source organism: Salmo trutta (assembly GCF_901001165.1). Lineage (NCBI taxonomy): Eukaryota > Metazoa > Chordata > Actinopteri > Salmoniformes > Salmonidae > Salmo > Salmo trutta. Next base: position 68,622,700 of record NC_042969.1, on the reverse strand, counting down.
CTAATCACGACCCAAATGCAGCCGCTAATGAAACAACGGGGACGTGACACAAGGGGAAGGGGGGGTCAAAGGGTAGGAGGATGACCTCCACGCAGCCACCATATACAGTGCATTCGGAAAGTATTCAGACCCATTGACTTTTTCCACATTTTGTTACGTTACAGCCTTATTCTAAAATGGATTAAATCATTTTTTTGTCCTCCTCAATCTACACACAATACCCCATAATGACAAAGCGAGAATAGGTTTTTTGAAATGTTTGCAAATGTATTAAACATTTTAAACCTGGAAAAAATTATTAACATAACTATTCAGAACCTTTACTCAGTACTTTGTTGAAGCACCATTGGCAGCGATTACGGCCTTGAGTCTTCCTGGGTATGACCCTACAAGCTTGGCACACCTGTATTTGGGTAGTTTCTTCCATACTTCTCTGTAGATCCTCTCAAGCTCTGTCAGGTTGGATAAGGAGCGTCGCTGCACAGCTATTATCAGGTCTCTCCAGAGATGTTCGATTGGGTTCAAGTCCGGGCTCTGGCTAGGCCACTCAAGGACATTCAGAGACTTATCCCAAAGCCACTCCTGCGTTGTCTTGGCTATGTGCTCAGGGTCGTTGTCCTGTTGGAAGGGGAACCTTCACCCCAGTCTAAGGTCATGAGCGCTCTGGACCAGGTTTTCATCAAGGATCTCTCTGTACTTTGGTCTGTTCATCTTTCTCTCAATCCTGACTAGTCTCCCAGTCCCTGCCGTTGAAAAACATCCCCACAGCATGATGCTGCCACCACCATGCTTCACCGTAGGGATGGTGCAGGTTTCCTCCAACTGTGACGCTTAGCATTCAGGCCAATGAGTTCAATATTGGTTTCATCAGATCAGAGAATCTTGTTTCTCATGATCTGAGAGTCCTTTAGGTGCCTTTTGGCAAACTCCAAGTGGGCCGTCATGTGCCTTTTACTGAGGAGTGGCTTCCATTTGGCCACTCTACCATAAAGGCCTGATTGGTGGAGTGCTGCAGAGATGGTTGTCCTTCTGGAAGGTTCTCCCATCTCCACAGAGGAACTAGAGCTCTGTCAGAGTGACCATCGGGTTCTTGGTCACCTCCCTGACCAAGGCCCTTCTCCCCTGATTGCTCAGTTTGGCCGGGCAGCCAGCTCTAGAAGAGTCTTGGTGGATCCAAACTTCTTCAATTTAAGAATGATGGAGGCCACTGGGTTCTTAGGGACCTTCAATTCTGCTGAAAGTTTTTGGTAACCTTCCCCAGATCTGTGCCTCGACACAATCCTGTCTCAGAGCTCTACGGACTATTCCTTTGACTTCATGACTTGGTTTTTGCTCTGACGAACACTGTCAACTGTGGGACCTTATATAGACAGGTGTGTGCCGTTCCAAATCATGTCCAATCAATTGAATTTACCACAGGTGGACTCCAATCAAGTTGTAGAAACATCTCAAGGATGATCAATGGAAACAGGATGCACCTGAGCTCAATTTCGAGTCTCATAGCAAAAGGTCGGAATACTTAGGTAATAAGGTATTTCTGTTTTCACATTTTATTGTATGTAGCTTGATGAGGGAAAAAATAATTTAATCAATTTTAGAATAAGGCTGTAACGTAACAAAATGTGGAAAAAGTGAAGCAGTCTGAGTACTTTCCAAATGCACTGTATAAGGGTTTGTGTTCTGTTATAGGTTACCAGTTACCACCATACAAGACTAACCACCAGCATACGAGGGGCTATATAGCTCTATAATGATAGAGCCCCTGTAAACACAAGGTAAGAGAGGCAGTGAAGCATGCTGGAGAGCTAAATATCCTCCGCTCTGAGGCCCCTACCGCAGACCAGACTAACCACAACAGTAGCAGTTCTGAATTGAAGGAACTACTGCTGACTCTTTCTTTCTAGTTTCACCGGGTCATCAAGGGTCACCTAGAGCAGACATACCTATTTTCTTCTGAACACAATTCATTGAAATATAGTTAGAGAATTTGGTTGGCACCTTCATTTGTAGTCTAATGGACACTCCTTAATAACGTTGGGACACTAAAGAGGTAAATCAGCCTGAAGTGGGCCACTACACGACCTGTCCAGAGGCTCTCAGAGAGGTGGTGAGAGTCTCTGAAAACACAAAGTTCAGGACCATGACATACCTTCCATGAGCATGGGCTTCCCTCCCCCATGGGCCAGCATCTCCCTACGGTAGCGCTCTCCCATGTCCCTGGGGGAGAGAGGAGAGATATAAGATTACAGCCATATGTATTCTCCTACAGCAGCTCTTCTTCCCCATCCTGAGAGCCCTGGGCAAAGTCTCAGCTCTCCCCTCACAGGGCTGATCAATTAAATCAAATCAAAATCAAATCAAATTGTATTTGTCACATGACCCGAATACAACAGGTGTAGACCTTCCCGTAAAATGCTTACCTACAAGCCCTTAACCAACAATGCAGTTAAGAAAAATATGAGTTATTTATTTAATATTTACTAAATAAACAAAAAATCAAATCAAATCAAAGAGCAACAATGAAATAACAGTAAGGAGGCTATATAAACGGAGGTACCGGTACTGAGTCAATGTGCAGGGATACAGCTTAGTCGAGGTAATTGAGGTAATATGTACATGTAGGTAGGGGTAAAGTGACTATGCGTGATAAAGTGATAATTAACAGCGAGTAGCAGCAGTGTAAAAAAGTGTGGGGGGGGGTCAATGCAAGTAGTCCGGGTAGCCATTTAATTAGCTGTTCAGTAGTCTTATGGCTTGGAGGTAGAAGCTGTTAAGAATCCTTTTGGAGCTAGACTTGGCTCCAAAAGTACCGCTTGCCGTGCGATAGCAGAGAGAACAGCGGTAGCAGAGAGAACAGCATTAGCAGAGAGAACAGTCTATGACTTGGGTGGCTGGAGTCTTTGGCAATTTTTAGGGCCTCCTGATGCTAGGAAACAAAGGTTCAACAACCACAGGTGGAACTAAATGTCAGAGGGAAAGGAGAGAAAGGAAGACAGAGAGAGAGAAAAGGGCTGCGGGGCTCGAATCTCTGAGATGAATCTCTAAACAAAGCCTTTGTGGAGTCCAAGTCAGAGCAGAGCTGATAGGGAGGGCTGTGGGCTATGTAATGTAGATGCTGGTGACTCTGACTGGATTACTGTACACACCTGCCAAGCTGGTGTGGGTTTCATGATGTCATGTTCAATGTCAGGCAGAGAGACTTAACACTACCCAGGGAAGGTTGCTTGTGAGAGAGCATTTGCCTCAGTCTTTTTGGAAATGCAAACATGTTTATACCTTCCAGTCAAATGTACTGTAACTTTTAGTGATATAACACCAGTTATTCATTGAATTTTGAATAACAAGTTCCTGGTGTATGATTACACACAGGCAAAAAATCTCAAGGGCCACACAAAAATACATCACCAAATAGAGTCTGGTTTTGCTTTAAAAAAAACAATCGATTTATGACTGCTTCAGAGGAAGTTCCTTGTGTTATTACAGTAAGCTGTTTTTTTCTGTAGGGACACTGCATTTAGGTTATTGATATCCTGCATTTAGTGATACCCTACATTTAGTCATACGGTACATTTAGTCATACCCGTAAAAGTCAAGTAAGTGCTGCAGACAGCCACGCCTTGATATTGTGTGTATTTCCTGATGGAGGGTTTGTGTGAGGACACACTGAATGGCTCTCAGTCTCACCTGTTCAAAGGATCCTGAACAAAGCACTGTTTTCCCACCATGGAGGCCACAGCGTGGGACATGATATAGGAGTAGTACTTGGCTCCGTAGCCAATGAGGTGGTTGAATCTCAGCTGCCATGCCTGCGAAGGAAAACAAAGCATTTCACAATATCACAGCGTCATTAACAACACCATAAATAAATACCCAATAAATAACCCAAATTTAACTGGCTTTCAACAGGTTCCACTGTTTATACCATGATTCATAAAGACCACCACTGTAGGTATATTGACAAAGAAACATTTGATAAAAATGTTTTTTTAAACATAGACAGACCGATTGAATGCAATTATCTTTCCCTTTCGAAAACAATGCTTAATTCATGACAAAAGGAAACATTAAATTAGTTTGTTTCTACTATGTATGGTGAGAGTGAAGTTTGAATAGCAAAGCCAATTCAGCTTTGAAGGTTCCTGCTCATAAATGTTGCTGAAGGAAAAGACAAGCAGAGACATTCTTCTGTCATCATCTACTTCCCCCTCAGGAACAGACCCAAAAGTATTCTGGGCCATTAAAGAATGTCTATTGATGTTTGTTCTAGTTACTGTCTGGTCACTGTTTTGTCTGCTTCAAAATGTAGGCTACTGTTCAATTGGCCAATGATTAAGTCAAATACAGACTTCGGTTTAACTGTATACATTTTACGTCAAACCTTTTACTTTGCTTTTAGAGGAATATGGAAATTCCTAAAAGTGCACACTTTTCCTTTTCACCTTGTTGCCTAGAGGGTCCAACTTCCTAACTATAAAGACAACGTACTCTATGATCATGCCTGGTTTGGGACTCCGGGGAAATTCATCTGGCAAACATTCAAACAGTCAGTCAGTCAGAAGAAAGCAGTGGTGGAATAAAACTAAATTATACCCCAGTCTCCACAGTGGTTGTAAAACACAAATGCAAAGCTAAGTACTGTAAGAATTGTATCAGAGCATTAAGGCTGTAATGCATAAGGAACCTTATAAACCTTGCTAGAGTCACATCGATATCTCCAAATGAAGTAGCCCAAAGTAACATCCAAATCTGGGCCGAGATCTTTATAAACTAATGAGTGTCTTTAGCTCTTAGGAGGAAAAAAAAGACAAGATTTTTATCTTGCTATTTTATCCCTGGCTGTGCACTTTACCGTACTGTCTTGGAGAGGTGAGAGAGATAAGTTGAAAGGGGCTAGTCTAAAGCACCCTGTACTCTGCCTTTGAGAGGGGTGCTGCTTATTTAAACAGCGAGCGTTGTGAAAGAAGATCGCCTAGCGTGAAACATGCTTAAGCCGCCAAGTGTCTGCATGATGGGTCCCATCTGGGCCCTAATGACTTTAATAAGGGTAAACAGTACCCCTGACAGAGGCAGTACAAGGGGGAAACCAAAACATTAGGAAAGTGAGCACAAATCGTGGGGAGAGAATTCACCAGCTGTCCGGACAGCAGTAACAGAGGTCTACAGCAGTACCAGAGGCCTATAGTAGATATGGGGTCACCCTCATCCTCCTGAGGCAAGATATCTCCAACCGTATAACACCTTTGAACATGAAACAGAACTACAGGTAAGACTGAAAGAATGGCTGAAACTTTGAGATGGACAGTGAACACTCAAACTAATCAGTTCAGACACCAGTGCTCTGCTTTATTTTTGATCCCTCTGCTTGCCTCAAATGTTAGATGTCAACTTTTGAGAAGGTCATAGCCCAGTCAAGTAAACATCTCAGGGAAAGATCTCTTTTGATCCTCACACACAAAGACGAGGAAAGTCAGAGCAGCCTTTCACTCTGTTTTCTGTGTATTAGATAAAAGACACTCCTGTCCTTTGTAGACCAGGCTGCTAGGCCTTTGTTCTGGGTGCTAGAGATCAACACCACATTCTGGGTGAGAAAAGACCATGTCTTGACTCTCTAGGGCTCCAAGAGAACTGATAAAGACAAAGAATCATCAACACAGCAGAAGGAATGTCAGGCTTTCCAAATATTATTATCGCAGTTGCAGGGCTTTCCATTTGGTCAATGTACTCAACAATAGCTGAAAGTCCTTCTCTCCAGTCAGAACTGATACCTCTGGTCTATAAACCATATACATGTCACAATCACCCCAGTGTTTATCATTTGGGTCTTTCTGTAACCTATTAGCCATTCAAATGTTCAGTTTAGTGTGGAAGGTTTTGCTTCACTGCTGTTTAGCAAGGGCAGGGGGAGAGAATAAAAGCCCAGAAATATCGTCCTTCAGCAGAACATAAAAAAATTTGTTTTCACTTGCTCCAATCCCATGACTTATCCTTTAACAATAAAATTCAGATTTTTGTAAGTGGGGCTAAAAGGAGGAAAACTACTCTTCCATTATAACATGTAATTTGAGTGAAATGTTGAATTTCGGGCATGGTTTTATAATCGAAGAAAAATTACCCAGACAGGAAGGAAAGTATATAACATTAACCACACTCCCCTGAGAGGTCGGTCGCTGCATGGATAAAAGTGGAAGTAGGACTTTTAGCGAGGTTAAAGCAACTGTGGCTGGTAAGCTCAATTAAAGTGAGGAGGAATATAGTTCTGACGGAGTGCTCTCTATTCCTGATGGCCCACATAATTATAGTTGAGGATAAATGCCTTATGAAGGCCATTCCTGGCTAAATGATGGCTGTGTTTTACATTCTCTATTCCCTTCTGACTTTGTCCTCTTTTGTTAATTTTTTTTTTCATTAAAGGACCACAGAAAGAAGAGTTTCAAATATTTCCCCCAGGGAGTGCTCATTCAAAGTATACCTCTGCTTTGTTATTTGAGCAGGGCCTCCAAAAAAGCTTTAATCCCTTAAACGGTACTGCGCCTGGGTAAGAGATATAAAACCACAGAGCTAGGGAAGAAAAGCCCAAAAATAACTCCCTCTCTCTCGCCCTTTCTATGCTCTGAGCTGTTTTTGTCCCTCTGTTGCATGAGAAAAGGCACACACTGTGGTAAAGTTTTGGGGATTAGGAAAAGAATGCCCCCCAAACATTCATTAACTATAAAGGCTGTACTTGAGCACATAATCAAAGATCTATAGACCACCAACTCAGTGAAGGCAAAGACCATTTTGACACTGAGGTACCCACCGTGTTTGGAGCATATGGTAGGCCGTAGAATTTCTGCTGCATGTCTTTTAAGATATCACTCGTTGATCAGTTTTGGGGTTTTCCATGATAAATCTGATCCAGAGCAGAGTAGAAAATCTGTCCACAGAAAAAAAAAAATATGCTGAATCATTCATGCAGTTACATGTTAAACCTTCGAAACGTTCCCAAATATCCCACTTGAGTCAAGGCATTTTCTGTTGCCTGAAAAAGACTGATATCTGTTAAGTCTGTACACTTATCTACCATCAATCACTCACTCACTCAAAGCACTTACAGGACCCTTATGCCCATTGTGTTAAAGTGAGTTTTTAAAGCAACGGTAACAATCTAGGGTACCTTGTTAAAAAACGACTATAAAGATGAGCAGATAAGAGTTGTCAGTGTTTGCTGCAGTGCAGGTACACTTTAAATAGTTTAGTAGGTCATTTGTACATTTGTACATTTGCATGAGAGTTCAGTGTCAATGTAACCCATGAAAGTAAACACTGTGACCCATTTAGTTCATTGTTGTTGTATGTCAAGGGGAGTTATCTGTAGTTGAGTGTCTGCCACATGACACAACTTTTTGGACTTACACAGATGAGGCAGAGGCTGCAAAAACACGAAGACATTAATTTCTCAGCAGAAATATTGCACCATATCTTTACAGTAACCCATTTAAACTGAACAAAAATAGAAAACGCAACATGTAAAGGGTTGATCCCATGTTAATTGAGCTGAAATAAAAGATCCCAGAAATGTTCCATACGCACAAAAGCTTATTTCTCTCAAATTATGTTCACAAATTTGTTTACATCCTGTTAGTGAGCATTTCTCCTTTGCCAAAATAATCCATCCACCTGACAGGTGTGGCATATTTTTTTATTTATTTTATTTCACCTTTATTTAACCAGGTAGGCAAGTTGAGAACAAGTTCTCATTTACAATTGCGACCTGGCCAAGATAAAGCAAAGCAGTTCGACAACATACAACAACACAGAGTTACACATGGAGTAAACAACATACAGTCAATAATACAGTAGAAAAAAAATAAGACTATATACAATGTGAGCAAATGATGTGAGATAAGGGAGGTAAAGGCAAAAAAAGATATGATGATCAAACAGCATGATCATTACACAGGTGCACCTTGTGCTGGGGACACTAAAAGGCCACTCTAAAATGTGCAGTTTTGTCCCACAACACAATGCCACAGATGTCTCAAGTTTTGAGTGAGTGTGCAATTGGCATGCTGACTGCATGAATGTCCACCAGAGCTGTTGCCAGATAATATAATGTTCATTTTTCTACCATAAACAGCCTCCAACGTTGTTTTAGAGAATTTGGCAGTGCGTCCACCCGGCCTCACAATCGCAGACCACATGTATGGCGTCGTGTGGGCAAGAGGTTTGCTGATGTCAATGTTGTGAACAGAGTCCCCCATGGTGGCGGTGGGGTTATGGTATGGGCAGGCATAAGCTACGGACAACGAACACAAATGCATTTTATCGAGGGCAATTTGAATGTACAGGTACCGTGACTAGATCCTGAGGCCCATTGTCATGCCATACATACACCGCTATCACCTCATGTTTCAGCATGATAATGCACAGGCCCATGTTGCAAGGATCTGTACACAATTGCTGGAAGCTGAAAATGTCCCAGTTCTTCCATGGACTGCATACTCACCAGACATGTCACCCATTAAGTATGTTTAGGATGCTCTGGATTGACATAATCGACAGCTTCTTCCAGTTCTCGACAATATCCAGCAGCTTCTCACAGCCATTGAAGAGGAGTGGGACAACATTCCACAGGCCAAAATCAACAGCCTGATCAACTCTATGTGAAGGAGATGTGTCGTGCTGCATGAGGCAAATGTTGGTCACACCAGATACTGACTGGTTTTCTGATCCTCGCCAATATTTTCTTTTTTTAAGGTATCTGTGACCAACAGATGCATATCTGTATTCCCAGTCATGTGAAATCCATAGATTAGGGCCTAATTTATTTATTTAAATTGACTGATTTCCTTATATGAATTGTAACTTACTAAAATCTTTGAAATTGTTGCATGTTGCGTTTATATTTTTGTTCAGTATAGTAACACTTTAAAACAAAACTAATATATGGCTTTGTTATCAATTTTGGGTCATCAACATGTTGCAACAGCAAAATGGTGAGTTTGTGTATCTGCACTGTTTGATAATGGTTGGCAAATTGTTTCACTACTCAATAATCAGTGGCCTACGCAAAGTCAGTGGCACAACCACAATCTCAAGTTGCTACATCGATTTCATGTAAGTGGATATCTCTCTCCATGAAATTGACATTTGGAAGTATCTTGAGTTGCTTGCTAAGGCGTATCCCTAGTCTGCATCTAATAAGTAAAGGAGCATGCAATCAATCCAATAATAACCTGTGTGGATTTCCTCACCAAACAGTATCATTCTCAATTGGATTTAACAGGCCTTTTCAAGTCTCCACACCATGACTGAACACAGCATCAATGCATGCCATTCTAACCTGTGACCATCATTATCAGATACACTGTGTGTAAAATGGCATACACAACACCAACCACTACACTAGGAGATACTGAAATCACCAACCACTAAATCATTGATACTGAAATCAATCCTTCTCACTGTTAGGCCTATTGACTTGAGAGAGCTTTACATACAGTCATTTCCAAAGACTTTCCCATATTATTATTCACATTAACAGTACAAATACATAGGGGCAATTCTATGGTAACAGAGTGATGCTGTGACTCAGATTTTTCACTTTATAATCTATGCCAAATAAAAACCAATGATTGCAAAGTTAAACAAACCATACAACTCTATGCACAAGGACGACTTGGACGTTTCAGCATCACTCTGTTACCATGGAATTGCCTATAAGCACAGTGCCAAGCTAAGCACAAGGTTAAAGCAGCTAAAGTTAACGGTTCATCTCTGAGATCGTCAGATGAGCATGGCTGACCTGTTATGTGTTGGTAGCACGTGCGCCCTACAGCATGGAGTGCATGGCAAGGCCCATCTCGTGGACCAAGTTCTCCATCATGTCAGGCGAGAACACACTCTATATGCTGCTGGTTTCAAGATCAGTGCCACAGGGCCATAAAGACCTATCCCAGCAACGCCTCTGTCTCATGAACTACAGCCTGGGCAGGAAGTGACAAGACAAATGAGCCAAAGTAGGAGATCACACCATAGAAACACAATTTAGACACAATATAACCACAGCAAACAAACCACAACTGTAACATTATACGGACATTGGAATAGTTATACAAGGGGTTTTACCAGTTTGCGGACATCATATTTCCACACCTCTCCTGCACTTGGATTTTTGGACATGAGAGAGACTCCATAAAGCTGGGTGAAGAGGCTGTTCAGGCCCTCCATACAAGACCCCAAGGAGAAGTAGGGACTGTAGAGGCTGGGATAAATGTTGTTCCAGCAACCAAAACACAACCACAAAATGACATGAAAACATTTTAGCCTAATCTCAGTTGTGTGACAGAGACAAGCTACTGTAGATGACTGCAGGAATCTCCTGCTAAAACCAAATGGGCACCTATTAGCAAGGTTCCATAGTTAATTATGGTGCTTTACAGATTCCTCTTATTCCCCCCGAAAGCAACTTGTTGCTCTGATTAACACTTGTCATGCTGACTCTTGGGACTAACGCTCTCAGATTAGCAGACATAAGGGGGGCAGCCCTATCAGTTGATTTGCAAGGCTGCTGCCAATCTTGGGAAGCACGCACAATTACTCAGTTCTGGTGTGGACATTCCATTTCAAGCAAGCAGTGCCTTCTCTGGAGGCATATACCAATGTCACTTGGATTTAATTAAAACCCGTGAGAAGCCCATTTCCTAGGCCCAGTTTTATAGACATGACTAGGCACACAGCAGCACATGATGTGGCCTCCTTGCTTGTTGTATATGGGACAAAGTGTTTCTGTACATTCTGTGCTGCATTATTTAAGTGGTGTTTCACATTGAAAGAATACTCAGGTAACACTGTATACTATGCTTCACTCAAAGGGCAACAGTAAGCTTTTTCACCAAATGCTAATGGAATAGTAGCAGTGATCATATGATCTTTCCTAAAGACTAAATGATCTTTCTTACAGACTACTAAAGGGAGTAATTTATACTATTTTGCACATGATGTACTACTAGGGATTCATTTACCGCACATAATCTGAAACCCATTTCAGTAAGAGATGAGCATTCTCCAAGTAGGAACTGCAAACCACTAATGCTGTTGACTCCAGGAGAAGAGGACAGAGTATGAGCACCAGGAGCCATGCAGTGGTGGTGGCAACTTTGGGCAACCAGCAATCCCTGGGAACCAACCGCATTCTAAACCCAACTCCATATGAAACGCCTAACAACAACATAGCACAGCACGACATAGCACACCAAGGAGATGGAGAGAGCTGAGGGGAAAGAGATTCGGAAACAGAGGAGGAAAAAAGACTCTCCACCACCTCCCCTCCTCAGACAGAGGTTGTGCCTAACCCCATGGTGGAAACAGCCATTAAGTCCATCCCCCAGGAACTGGAATGTCTGCAATAAAGCTTTAATAAACTGTTATCCAGCACATTTGGCATTTAGACTTATTGGCCTCTGGTGAGCGCCTGAGAGGAAAACAGTTCATTAATAATTTCCATAAAAAAGACGATGTGAGACCGGCACAAACTGGAGATGTTAGATGTGACCAACCACATCTCCCATTCACTCAAAATGTTCACAGCAGATCAGGCCATTCCACTTGTCCATCTGGGAATTGCAACATTTATGAATTACCCTTGGCAATAAAGACAATACGCTTTCTTAACCGCCCAAAGCCCATTAATCAGCATCAAACTGCTGATATAATACATACTAGAACAAATGCATAGGGTCTCAACAGATAATACAACATATTGTATATGCTATTGGAGAAATCCTTTCCCAACAGACTAAAATGGGATTTAGTCCTGCAATGAGTTTAGATTTAGGTTGACTTGAATACTATCTGGGTCCTCACCAATGTCCCCTTTAATTTTTTTCGGCACTGAGCAAATTTCAGGTCTGCTGTGTGCCAACTTCAACGTTGTGAAAATGACGTGCAACTTCGAGCACACGTTTACTGTGAACACAGAAGCTGTACCCGCTTTAAGTTACAGTTTTAACAGTGGCCAAGTAGGCTACTGTGTCTATTTGATCATATTGTAGGCCTACCAGTGGCCTACCATCAAAAACCATAGAGAAAATGCATCACATAACATCAAAAGTTTTAGAACACCTATTCATTCAAGGGTTTTTATTTATTTTTACTACTTTCTACATTGTAGAATAATACTGAAGACATCAAAACTATGAAATAACACATATGGAATCATGTAGTAACCCAAAAATTATTAAACAAATCCAAATATATTTTATATATTTTAACAGCCCGAGACAAATAAAATAAAAAGGCTTTATCGTTGTTGTATTATTATTATTTTTTTTTTTAACTTTTTACCCCTTTTTCCTGATATCCATTTGGTAGTTACAGTCTTGTCGCATCGCTGCAACTCCCGTACGGACTCGGGAGAGGCAAAGGTCGAGACCCATGTGTCCTCCGAAACACGACCCTGCCAAGCCGCATTGCTTCTTGACACACTGCTTGCTTAACCCGGAAGCCAACAGTACCAATGTGCCGGAGGTTAACACTGTACAACTGGCGACCGAAGTCAGTGTGCATGTGCCCGGCCTGCCACAAGGACATGAGACAAGGACATCCCGGCTGGCCAAACCCTCCCCTAACGACGCTGGGCCAATTGTGCACCGCCTCATGGGTCTCCTGGTCGCGGCTGGCTGCAACACAGCCTGGGATCGAACCCGGGTCTGTAGTGTCTTAGACCTTTGCGCCACTGGGGAGGACTTTATCTTCCCTCTGTGGGCTGATATTTCTGCACCGCAGTCCCGGGGGAGCTGCGCGGCAGTCTTGGGGCTACACAGTTTAAAGGGAACATTGGTCCTCACTGTATTCTGGATGGTTCTCATCTGCCTAACACATTCAAACTGTCTTTCTATACTGTAGCATGGCAACAGAGATTCAGGTTGCATATTCTAATCCATTGTTTTTGATATTTTCTATCAAATAAGTGACAGGATAATTAGGATAATTAGTTAATTATATAAACGCAGACGGGAAAATCTTCAGGTAAAATGAGGTGACAGCTCAACTGAGCGAAGGAAGTTGATATAGGATAAACAAAGACTTACGTAGCTCCCATATGTATCTCCTAACACTCTTTGTAACATTTGATGCCAGAGGAGGAAATGATGAGCTACAATGAAAAATTAAGTTTGCTCCCACCCACGCAAAATACACACACACAGGATTCAAACAGATGTATCTCATTGGCAGTTGGCAGAGAATAACTGTGTCACGTAGTTTGTTTAAATATTAGATCTAGGACTGTAATACTCACCTTTTAGCACACAACACACCACTGAAGTATGGAGGGTCCAATTGCATGAGCTCCTATCGAAGATAAACATTATGTTACTAACTGTCTTGGTCCAAACACACCAAGACAGTTGTGAAGAGGGCACGACAACACCTTTTCCCCTTCAGGAGAATGAAAAGATTTGGCATGGGTCTCCAGATCCTCAAAAAGTTATACAGCTACACCAACGAGAGCATCCTGATCGGTTGCATCACCACCTGGTATGGCAACTTCTCGGCATCTGACCGTAAGGCGCTACAGAGGGTAGTGCATACGGCCCAGTACATCACTGGGGGCCAAGCTTCCTGACATCCAGGACCTATATACTCAGCGGTGTCAGAAGAAGTCCCCAAAAAATTGTCGGAGACTCCAGTCACCCAAGTCATAGACTGTTTTCTCTGTTACAGCATGGCAAGCGGTACCAGAGTGCCAAGTCTAGGACCAAAAGGCTCCTTAACAGCTTCTACCCCCAAGCCATAAGACTGCTGAACAATTCATCAAATGGCAACCTGGACAATTTACATTGGGTTACCAACATCTCACTATGGACTCATATCTTTAGATGCACATTACTAAATCAGTTAGGATATAAATATTTAAAAAAGACAACAAAGCAGTATTTACTTATTTATTTATTTCAAAGTATATTGCGGTTCTGTATGGAAAGAGATTTATAATGAGTGGCTGATGTGATTGCTGTCTTCACTGTTAGGCCTAATTCAAATTAAACTAAATATGTGAATAATTGCATGAAGTGTATTCATCTATTCAATGAACTATTATTTCTGCTTTATAGGCAATTCTGTAGGCAAAAAAATGGAAGTCTGAAAGTTCCAGCATATAAATTATAATTAACACATTTGTATTTTGGGATTCTTCAAACATTTATTTTTTTCAAACATAAAAACCTTCACTTCACTAAACTTAGAAAGCTCTGAGCAGTTAACTCTTTCAAGGTTATATCGTCACCTTGTGGTAGAGAGGATACATGTCATCTTTTCAAAACAAAGGTGGAGAAAATATATTTCCTTCCTAGAGAACAATGGAGGTTTACTCAGTAGCAGTGCAAATGTCATGGTACAGATACAGTATATGGACACTCAATCATATTTTTAATGGTAAGTTTACAAACATATATTATGATCAATAGAATTTAAACTTGTATGTCATTATGGTAAAATGTATAATAAGTATAACTAGTTATAATTGTAATGGCTTAGCATATAATAAGAAAAGACCATCAGTATTTACCTGGCTAAAAGAGAAGGAATATAATATTGTTTACAGAAACTCATTCAACAATTTTAGATGAAGTTGTGTGGAAAAGGGACTGGGGGGGGCAAAATATACTTTTCCCATGGGCAAAGAAACTCAAAAGGGTGATGTTATTAATTAACAATAATTTTGATATGAATATGCAAATTGTCCAAACAGATCCGCAAGGACCATAACAGATTTGGCTCATTAATCTATACGGTCCAAATAATGATGATCCATGCTTCTTTGAAAATATATAATAATTGATCAAGCTTATAAGCAATACAAGACTCTATTATTATGGTGGGAGATTATAATTTCTGTATTTAGAAAAAAGAAAATAAGAAAATCACATTACAAACTATCACCCTCATGCACTAAAGGAAATCCCGAATATCATGGATATATTGGAACTAGTGGATATATGTGTCACGTTCTGACCAGTAAAAGGGGTTATTTGTTATTGTAGTTTGGTCAGGACGTGGCAGGGGTGTGTTTGTTTTGTGTTGTCAGGGTTTTTTGGGTATTGTTCTATGTTTTGTATTTCTATGTTCGTATTTCTAGTATTTGTATTTCTATGTTAGTTTTGGGAACGACCTCCAATTAGAAGCAGCTGGTTGTCGTTGCTTCTAATTGGAGGCCATATTTATATGGGTTTATTTTCTCTTGTATTTGTGGGTGATTGTTCCATATATAGGCAAGGTTACCTTACAGGACTGTCGTGCGTGTTCTTGTTTTGTTTCAGTGTTCGCGTGTGAATAAAAATATAAGTATGGACACTTACCACGCTGCGTATTGGTCCGATATTTCTTACTCTTCATCAGAAGATGAATTGTATGACAGAATCACCCACCAAACGAGGACCAAGCAGCGGAGGAGGGAGCAGCAGGAGGTGTATACGGAGTCATGGACTTGGGAGGAGATACTGGCCGGAGAAGGACCATGGAGGAAGACTGGAGAGGATCGAGAACGTTATTCGGGAACATGGCTGGAAAGGAAGCCTGAGAGGCAGCCCCAAAAACAATTTTGGGGGGGGCACACGGGTAAGTTGGCTAGGCCAGGACTGGGACCTGGGCCAACTTCCCGTGCTTATTATAGGGAGCATCAGACCAAGAAAACACCACGCTATGCAGAGATATGCACTGTATTACCAGTGCGCACCTATTGGCCGGTGCGGTCGATACCAGCACTTCGCCCGTGCTGTGCTTGGGTAACTATCCAGTCAGAACGGGTTATGCAGGCTGTGTCCTTCAGACCTCCAGTGCGTAGTCAAGGCCCCGCGTATCCAGTTCCTGCTCCTCGCACTAGCTTTGAGGTGCGTGTCCCTAGTCTGGCGCCTCCAAAGCCAGCCCCACGCACCAGGCCTGTAGTGCGTCAGTCCAGTCCAGTACGTCCTGTTCCTGCTCCTCGCACTAGCCTTGAGGTGCGTGTCCCTAGTCTGGCGCCTTCAAAGCCAGCCCCACGCACCAGGCCTGTAGTGCGTCAGTCCAGTCCAGTACGTCCTGTTCCTGCTCCTCGCACTAGCCTTGAGGTGCGTGTCCCTAGTCTGGCGCTTCCTAAGCCAGCCCCACGCACCAGGCCTCCAGTGCGTCAGCCCAGTCCAGCTCGTCCTGCTCCTGCTCCTCGCACTAGCCTTGGGGTGCGTGTCTCCAGTCTGGTACCTCCAGTACCAGCCCCACGCATCAGGCTTCCAGAGTGTCCGGCAACAGTGCCCCGTCCAGAGTGTCCGGCAACAGTGCCCCGTCCAGAGTATCCGGCAAAAGTGCCCCGTCCAGAGTTTCCGGCGACAGTACCCCATCTAGAGATGGCCCACAGTCCGGAGCCTGCAGAGACGGCCCACAGTCCGGAACCGACAGAGACGGCCCACAGTCCGGAACCGGCGCAGCCAGAGTCGGCCCCCAGTCCGGAACCTGCGCAGCCAGAGTCGCCCTCCGGTCCGGAAGCGGCGCAGCCAGAGTCGCCCTCCAGTCCGGAAGCGGCGCAGCCAGAGTCGCCCTCCAGTCCGGAAGCGGCGCAGCCAGAGTCGCCCTCCAGTCCGGAAGCGGCGCAGCCAGAGTCGCCCTCCAGTCCGGAAGCGGCGCAGCCAGAGTCGCCCTCCAGTCCGGAAGCGGCACAGCCAGAGTCGCCCTCCAGTCCGGAAGCGGGGCAGCCAGAGTCGCCCTCCAGTCCGGAAGCGGCGCAGCCAGAGTCGCCCTCCAGTCCGGAAGCGGGGCAGCCAGAGTCGCCCTCCAGTCCGGAAGCGGGGCAGCCAGAGTCGCCCTGCAGTCCGGAAGCGGCGCAGCCAGAGTCGCCCTCCAGTCCGGAAGCGGCGCAGCCAGAGTCGCCCTCCAGTCCGGAAGCGGGGCAGCCAGAGTCGCCCTCCAGTCCGGAAGCGGTGCAGCCAGAGTCGCCCTCCAGTCCGGAAGCGGCGCAGCCAGAGTCGCCCTCCAGTCCGGAAGCGGCGCAGCCAGAGTCGCCCTCCAGTCCGGAAGCGGCGCAGCCAGAGTCGCCCTCCAGTCCGGAAGCGGCGCAGCCAGAGTCGCCCTCCAGCCCGAGGTCTCCAGCGATGCCCTTCAGCCCGAGGTCTCCAGCGACGTGCTTCAGCCTGAGGTCTCCAGCGACGCGCTTCAGCCCGAGGTCTCCAGCGACGCGCTCCAGCCCGAGGTCTCCAGCGACGCGCTCCAGCCCGAGGTCTCCAGCGACGCGCTCCAGCCCGAGGTCTCCAGCGACGCGCTTCAGCCCGAGGTCTTCAGCGGGGGTGGTCAGGTTAGGTTGGGGAGTAAGGCCAGAGCCTGAGCCACCTCCATAGGAGGAGGATTGGGGAGTGGGGGGTGTAGCACGGGAGCCGTCGGTGACGGTAGCCACCCTCCCTTCCCTCCCTTTAGTTTAGGATTCATTTTTTGGGGGGGTTTATTTTTCATTATTTTTTGTGTGATGTGCGTCCGGGGTCTGCACGTTCTGACCAGTAAAAGGGGTTATTTGTTATTGTAGTTTGGTCAGGACGTGGCAGGGGTGTGTTTGTTTTGTGTTGTCGGGGTTTTTTGGGTATTGTTCTGTTTTGTATTTCTATGTTCGTATTTCTAGTATTTGTATTTCTATGTTAGTTTTGGGAACGACCTCCAATTAGAAGCAGCTGGTTGTCGTTGCTTCTAATTGGAGGCCATATTTATATGGGTTTATTTTCTCTTGTGTTTGTGGGTGATTGCTCCATGTATAGGCAAGGTTACCTTACAGTACTGTCGTGCATTTTCTTGTTTTGTTTCAGTGTTCACGTATGATTAAAAATATAAGAATGGACACTTACCACGCTGCGTATTGGTCCAATATTTCTTACTCTTCATCAGAAGACGAATTGTATGACAATATGGAGGGTTAAATATCCTGACCTTGTGAAAAATACAAGGCAGAGGCTCAATCAAGCTAGTTGTTGGCACCAAAAGTTTCAAAAAGTGTTGATAGGGGACAGAATGCGGTCGGACCATCAAATAATTGGCATATACATTACTCTTACAGAATTTCCACGTGTCACGCTCGTCGTAATGAATGGACCAAGGCACAGCGGGTTGAGTGCTCATCTTAACTTTTATTGTGAACACGACTAATAAACAAAACAATAAACGAACGAACAGTCTTGTAGGCTCACACAGCAGTACAAAGAACAATTACGGACAAAACAGAAATGGAAGCCAGAGGGTTAAATAGGGAACATAATAAGGGAATTGAAAACAGGTGTGTATAATTAAGACAAAACAAAACGAACAAGGAAACATGGATCGCATCCAAATGTAATATATTATATATATAATATAAAATATACTGCTCAAAAAAATAAAGGGAACACTTAAACAACACAATGTAACTCCAAGTCAATCACACTTCTGTGAAATCAAACTGTCCACTTAGGAAGCAACACCGATTGACAATAAATTTCACATGCTGTTGTGCAAATGGGATAGACAACAGGTGGAAATTATAGGCAATTAGCAAGACACCCCCAATAAAGGAGGGGTTCTGCAGGTGGTGACCACAGACCACTTCTCAGTTCCTATGCTTCCTGGCTGATGTTTTGGTCACTTTTGAATGCTGGCGGTGCTTTCACTCTAGTGGTAGCATGAGACGGAGTCTACAACCCACACAAGTGGCTCAGGTAGTGCAGCTCATCCAGGATGGCACATCAATGCGAGCTGTGGCAAGAAGGTTTGCTGTGTCTGTCAGCGGAGTGTCCAGAGCATGGAGGCGCTACCAGGAGACAGGCCAGTACATCAGGAGACGTGGAGGAGGCCGTAGGAGGGCAACAACCCAGCAGCAGGACCGCTACCTCCGCCTTTGTGCAAGGAGGAGCAGGAGGAGCACTGCCAGAGCCCTGCAAAATGACCTCCAGCAGGCCACAAATGTGCATGTGTCTGCTCAAACGGTCAGAAACAGACTCCATGAGGGTGGTATGAGGGCCCGACATCCACAGGTGGGGGTTGTGCTTACAGCCCAACACCGTGCAGGACGTTTGGCATTTGCCAGAGAACACCAAGATTGGCAAATTCGCCACTGGCGCCCTGTGCTCTTCACAGATGATGCCACCCCACACAGTCATGGTGTGGGGTGGCATTTCTTTGGGGGGCCGCACAGCCCTCCATGTGCTCGCCAGAGGTAGCCTGACTGCCATTAGTTACCGAGATGAGATCCTCAGACCCCTTGTGAGACCATATGCTGGTGCGGTTGGCCCTGGGTTCTTCCTAATGCAAGACAATGCTAGACCTCATGTGGCTGGAGTGTGTCAGCAGTTCCTGCAAGAGGAAGGCATTGATGCTATGGACTGGCCCGCCCGTTCCCCAGACCTGAATCCAATTGAGCACATCTGGGACATCATGTCTCACTCCATCCACCAACGCCACGTTGCACCACAGACTGTCCAGGAGTTGGCGGATGCTTTAGTCCAGGTCTGGGAGGAGATCCCTCAGGAGACCATCCGCCACCTCATCAGGAGCATGCCCAGGCATGGTAGGGAGGTCATACAGGCACATGGAGGCCACACACACTACTGAGCCTCATTTTGACTTGTTTTAAGGACATTACATCAAAGTTGGATCAGCCTGTAGTGGGTTTTCCACTTTAATTTTGAGTGTGACTCCAAATCCAGACCTCCATGGGTTGATAAATTGGATTTCCATTGATTATTTTTGTGTGATTTTGTTGTCAGCACATTCAACTATGTAAATAAAAAAGTATTTAATAAGATTATTTCATTCATTCAGATCTAGGATGTGTTATTTTAGTGTTCCCATTATTTTT
Organism: Salmo trutta; assembly: GCF_901001165.1. Classification (NCBI taxonomy): domain Eukaryota; kingdom Metazoa; phylum Chordata; class Actinopteri; order Salmoniformes; family Salmonidae; genus Salmo; species Salmo trutta. The sequence goes on along the minus strand of NC_042969.1, from coordinate 68,602,881 downwards.
TGGAGCAGTATATTTCGTATAAATACATGTTAATATTCTCTAACGTCTATAGGATATCCAACATTGAGCCAACTGCTCCCGAGTATAAATGCTTTGGATCATCCAACATCAGCTGTTATAACTCCATGAGGAATGATTCACAGATGATCTTTTAGCTGTTCGGTCTTCTGCTCTTCTGGGCTGTTGCCCGGGGTTTGTAGTTGCGTTAAAGCCGGTCGTACAGATGGGTAGAAGACGGTCTGTTTCATCAGGACCTCTGTCGTGACTGAGAGATAGTATGTAATGAATTTACAGCCCGGGGGTTTGTTTGACTGTTTTTCGGGGTGCCATCCTGTATGCAAAAATGGACCTATACTACCGCAAATGTTTAGAGAACAAAAGCAGTGTTTTAAAACAACCGGAGGGGATGTCTAGACCTATTCTATGCTGGTTGTATTGCCTTTTGCTTCATAGCACCTCAGGGGGAAACTGCTTGGGGGTCTGTCCGATGTAAATTTACAGACCGGGGTGGGGGGACCGTTAGTATCGCTGCTGATTAGAAATAACAATGTTTTTAACCCTAGGGGTCGTTCTAGACATGTTATATTCCGGCTGTGGGTTTTGACTTTTGAGCCCCCACATCCTCTGGGGTGAGATAAATACGGATTTGAAAGGCATGTGTGCAAATGAATCGAAAGGGCCTATATTGTTTCAACCCTTTTTGATGGGAGTAGACAGATATAGAGAGAGAGAGAGAGAGAGAGAGAGAGAGAGAGAGAGAGAGAGAGAGAGAGAGAGAGAGAGCCTTAAGTGCAAATGCCAGGGCATTGTTGAACACACACCACCGAAAGCCCTTTGTTTTGAAACACACACACGCCCGCATGCGCACACACATGCGCATGCACACGTCTTTTCTGAAAGCCTTTTTTTTCTCCTGGACAGGCATGGTGATAGAGCGAAAAGACAGATTCCCGATCGTTAAAGGGTGAGATACAGCTTTAATACCATTTTTTAAATTCTAAATCTTTAGTACAGACCTTTTAAAACATGTTATAATTAATTAAACAATTTTACTATTCCTTTCTTACAGATAAAGGGTCCGGTTATAGGTTTACCCCTGACATCCTGCCGTTTCCAATTCACTGCCGTCAAGACAGGCTCTCTTGCTCGCAGAATACCCACACAAGCCCCGCTCCGTAAGTTTTACAGGCACAAAGTAGTTGTAACATGGGTCGTATAAAGGGGACCAAGGCGCAGCGTGTAGAGTGCTCATGTTTACTTTTAATGAATATACTTAAACAAAAACAACAAAACGACCGGCAACTGTTCCGTCAGGTGACATACACTAAACAGAAAACAACTACCCACAAAACCCAGGAAGAAAAACCCCTACTTAAATATGATCTCTAATCAGAGGCAACGAGGATCAGCTGCCTCCAATTAGAGATCAACCCAAACAATCCCAACATAGAAATAGAACAACTAGAACTTAAACATAGAAATAGAAAACATAGAACAACCCAAAACACCTCCTGTCACGCCCTGACCTACTCTACTATAGAAAATGACATCTTACTAGGATCAGGACGTGACAGTACCCCCCCCCCCCCCCAAAGATGCAGACTCCGAATTCAACATAATCAAAACCCAACAAAACAACCACAAAACACAAAGGGAGGGTAGGGAGGGTGACAAAAGTCTATGGCGTCTCAAATGCAGTCCACATAACCTTAACTTCTAGCATAGGAGGCGACTCCGGTTCTGGGCGTACTCCCCGCTCCACCCGCTGATCCTTCTGCTTTATTACCACCTGACCGTGGATCGTCGTCGAAGGAACCGGACTTGCTGGAGGTTCTGGGCTGCAGGCCGCCGCTGGAGGTTCTGGGCTGCAGGCCGCTGCTGGAGGTTCTGGGCTGCAGGCCGCCATTGAAGACTCCGGGCTGGGGAGCGGCGCTGGAGTCTCCAGGCTGGGGAGCGGCGCTGGAGGCTCCGGGCTGGGGAGCGGCGCTGGAGGCTCCGGGCTGGGGAGCGGCGCTGGAGGCTCCGGACTGGGGAGCGTCGCTGGAGGCTCCGGACTGGGGAGCGTCGCTGGAGGCTCCGGGCTGCAGGCCGCCGTTGAAGACTCCGGACTGAGGAGCGTCGCTGGAGGCTCCGGACTGGGGATACGCACTGGAGGCCTGATGCGTGGGGCTGGCATAGGAGGCGCCAGACTAGTAACACGCACCTCAGGGCGAGTGTGGGGTGCAGGAACAGGACACCCCGGACTGGGCAGGCGCACTGGAGGCCTGATGCGTGGGGCTGGCATAGGAGGCGCCAGGCCAGTAACAGGCACCTCAGGGCGAGTGCGGGGAGCAGGAACAGGATATACTGGGCCGCGGAGGCGCACTGGAGATCTCGAGCGTAGAGCTGGCACAACCCGTTCTGTCTGGATGCTCAACCTAGCTTGACTAATGCAGGGCGTGGGCACAGATCGCACCGGCCTGTGAGTGCGCCCTGACGACACAGTGCGCATCACCGCATAACACGGTGCTTTCCCCGTTACTCGCTCCCCACGGTAAGCACGGGGAGTTGGCTCAGGTCTCCATCCTGACTCTGCCATACTTCCCGTGTGCCCCCCCCAAAAAACTTTTGGGGGATGCCTCGTGCTTCCTTCGTTGGGCTAGCTCCTCTTAATGTTGCCGTTCCTCCCTCGCTGTCTCCACCTGCTTCCATGGCAGGGTCTTGTCCCCTGCCATTACCTCCTCCCATGTCCAGGACGTCCTCCATTCTCTCCTTTCCCTGGCCCAGGATCCCTGCTCCTCCTGGGCACGCTGCTTGGTCCTTTTTTGGTGGGTAGTTCTGTAACGCGGGTCGTATAAAGGGGACCAAGGCGCAGCGTGTAGAGTGCTCATATTTACTTTTAATGAATATACTTAAACAAAACGACAAAACGACCGACAACAGTTCCGTCAGGTGACGTACACTAAACAGAAAACAACTACCCACAAAACCCAGGGAGAAAAACCACTAGAAATAGAAAACATAGAACAACCCAAAACACCCCCGTCACGCCCTGACCTACTCAACTATAGAAAATTACATCTTACTAGGATCAGGACTTGACAGTAGTTCACATCCTGAAAGGCTTTGGAAATACATACGAACTAGCAGATTTTGTAGCATTTCTACTATATCTGACATGTTACTGTGGTCTTTTTTTAAGTCAATAAACATGTGTGTAAAGTGTACACTTTTGTTTCACAGAAGATTTGTTTAAGACCACCAAGAAACACTTGATTTATCCCACTGCATTAATTAATAATTAATAAGTGGGGTAGAAAATGAATCTGTTTAAGTCATAAGTAAAGGGCCCAACTTAAACAGTACAATTACCCTTTCAAAAAGAGGCTGGCATGATTGACTGTGACCGCCACCCCCTGGAGAGCAGATCTTTGATCCCCAACATAGGAAAAATCACCTGTTGTTTGGGTATCGTTATGTATATATGCCCTCCTGTTATTGAATTGTTTAGATAAAAAAAAACATTGTTTCAAACACCCCTGCAGAGACATACACACACACACACACCCCAAAAAACATTGTTTTGAAACAATTGCATACACACCCACCCACCCACACACTCACCCCAGGATAGATCAACTACATACACATGCTTGAACAGATGCACTCTTGTTAAATAAACACCAACTAAAGCGTGACAGCTTCAAAGGAATAGATGCATATGCATATGCATAAATTAACACTCACTCTAAGGCGTGGGAACAGGAACAGGATGTCCTGACAGGATGCCCATATATTGGCACTCTAGAGCACGTGATAACTTCCCGCCAGGATGTCCTGACAGGATGCCCAAATATGGGCATGCACACGTAACCCGGACATAGGGTCATAAATCAAACGTTTGACGCATGCCTTCTACTGTATTCTCTCTTTCCTGGTCCAATCCACCTGGCCCCACTCTAACTGGTGGATGTTGCTGCCTCCACTGGCTATATCTCCCCCTCAAGTCACTTACCAGTCTCTTTCCATTTGACCAGGGCTCTGGTCAAAAGTAGTGCATTATTCAGGGAAAAGTTATAGGGAATAAGGTGCCCTTTGGGACGCATTCTGCCTGTTGTATTTATTATGAATCCCCATTAGCTGCTGCCAACAATTAACCTGTCTGGGCTCGGGGGCAGTATTTTCACGGCCTGATGAAAAACGTACCCAATTTAAACAGGTTACTACTCTGGCCCAGAAACTAGAATATGCATATTATTAGTAGATTTGGATAGAAAACACTCTTAACTTTCTAAAACTGTTTGAATGGTGTCTGTGAGTATAACAGAACTCATATGGCAGGCAAAAACCTGAGAAAAATCCAAGCAGGAAGTGAAAAGTCTGAGAATTGTAGTCCTTCTTTTGATTCTCTATCGAAGCTCCAGTGTCTGTGGGGTGACGTTGCACTTCCTAAGGCTTCCATTGGCTGTCTAAAGCCTTCAGAAAGTGGTTTGAGCATTTTCCTGTCACTGGGCAGATAATAGGAGCTCAGTTACTCAGTGGTCTGCCTGGCAACAAAGGGATTGGATATGCTCGGTCCCGCGAGCGCACCCCTCCTTTTTCTTCTTGAATGAATATGCTATTGTCCGGTTGGAATATTATCGCAATTTTACGTTAAAAATAACATAAAGATTGATTTTAAACAGCGTTTGACATGCTTCTAAGTACGGTAATGGAACATTTTGGCTTTGTCTCTTGTTCCGCGCTCGCGCGTTATGCCTTTGGATAAGTGATCTGTACGCACAAACAAAACGGAGGTATTTGGACATAAATATGGATTATTTGGAACAAAAACAACATTTCTTGTGGAAGTAACAGTCCTGGGAGTGCATTCTGACGAAGATCAGCTGTCACGGTTGTCGTCGGTGAATGAGGACCAAAATGCAGCAGGTACGTGTATGCTCATTTTGAGATTTATTAACTTTCCAAAATGAATACAAAATAACAAACCACGAGAATGCACGAACAACCAACAAACAGTCTGGCAAAGCCTAGGGCTGAACACAGAACAATCACCCACAATCACAAACACAAACACACCCTTATATATGGGACTCTCAATCAAAGGCAGATAGACAACACCTGCCTTCAACTGAGAGTCCCAAAGCCAATTAACCAACATAGAAACACACTCACCAGATTAGACATAGAAATACATAAACATAGACTATAAACCAAAACCCCGGAAATACTAAATCAAACACCCCCTTTGAACAAACACACCACCCTGAACCACATAAAACAAATACCCTCTGTCACGCCCTGACCAAACTACAAAACAATTAACCTTATATACTGGCCAGGACGTGACATCAGCAAAGGTAATACAATATTTCTAATACTAATTCTGAGTTTAGGTTGCCCCGAATTTGGCGGGTGTCTGAATAGCTCGCCGTGATGGCTGAGCTATGTACTCAGAATATTGAAAAATGTGCTTTCTCCGTAAAGCTATTTTAAAATCTGACACAGCGGTTGCATAAAGGAGTAGTCTATAATTCTTAAAATAATTGTGTATTTTGTCAACGTTTATGATGAGTATTTTTGTAAATTGATGTGCACATTCACCGGACGTTTTGGTGGGAATCCATTTTCTGAAAATCACGCGCCAATGTAAAATGCTGTTTTTGGATATAAATATGAACTTTATCGAACAAAACATACATGTATTGTGTAACATAATGTCCTAGGAGTGTCATCTGATGAAGATCGTCAAAGGTTAGTGCTTCATGTCGCTGGGTTTTGGGTTTTGACACTTGTCCTTGCTTGGAAAATGGCTGTGTGATTATTTTTGTCTATGTACTCTCCTAACATAATCTAATGTTTTGCTTTTGCTGTAAAACCTTTTAGAAATCGGACAATGTGGTTAGATTAACGAGAAGTGTATCTTTAAAATGGTGTAAAATAGTCGTATGTTTGAGAAAGTTGAATTATGACATTGTTGTTTTTGAATTTTCCGCCCTGATATTTCACTGGCTGTGTCCCGCAGGTGGGACGCTACCGTCCCACCTAGCCCATAGAAGTTAAAAACATTACATATTTCGGTATTTTAAAGGTTACATATCTTGATTGCTGAAAAGAAACATTTTGGAACTCGGTCAACAAGTGTCTAATGAAACCAATACAAAACGATAGTTTTTGGTTGGAATTGTCCTTTAATTGTGTGCTCTCAGGCCACTACTCTACCACAACATATCTACAACACAAACCCATGTGTATGTTATCATGTGTGTGTATGTGTAATGGCTGTTGAATGGAGTAGACCAAGGTGCAGCGTGGTTAGTGCTCATCTTTGTAATTTAATGGAAAATTAGAACACTTTACAAATAAACAAAAGACAGCCAAACAGTTCTGTCAGGTAAAATAACTAAACAGAAATAAACCACCTACAAAACCCAAAGGAAAACAGGCTACCTAAGTATGGCTCCCAATCAGCGACAACGATGTACAGCTGTCTCTGATTGAGAGCCATACCAGGCCAAAACAAAGAAATACCAAACATAGAAAAAAGGACATAGAATGTAACCCCAAAACACACAGAAAAACACCCCCTGCCACGACCTGACCAAACTACAATAACAAATAATCCCTTTTACTGGTCAGGACGTGACAGTATGGGTGTGTCTGTGCCTGTGTGTGTGTGTGTGTCTCTTCACAGTTCCTGCTTTTCCATAAGGTGTATTTTTTATATATATTTTTTATCTAATTTTATAGCTTGCATGAGTTACTTGATGTGGAATAGAGTTCCATGTAGTCATGGCTCAATGTTGCCATGAGCCCCACCCTGCCTATTGTAAACCATTTCTCCATCCCATTCCCCCAATTAAGCAGACGAAGAGGAGAGGCTGGGACTATAAGTGATGTAGTAAATTACTTTTCCTGTCAATAACTTTGTTTGATAAATGCCCTTTATTATGTATCTGTGTCTCTTTTGAAGGTTTAATAAGACATCCATATTTTCATTGATTAAATATTCAACAGACTGAAAAGTAATTTACCAATGAGATGAATAAGTTGCTTTGCAGGTGTGTGTGGTGTTGTTGCCATTCAGCCTCATCTAGTGTTGGTATGGAATAACTGATAAATGAAAAAGTGCCTCAGCCTTCAGAAATCATTGGGGAAAGAAGTCACACTTCCAGTTTGCACGAATCTGTATTTGATTTACTGTAATACAGAGATACAGACAGTATAAAAGCATTCATTCAATCTAACAATGTCTTCATTGTGTTTTAATAGAAAATGAAAGCATAGTCTTCCTTTATTCACAATTTCAATAAGGAAAGGGCAATACCAGTATTACTGGCCAGCAGGCTCAGACAATATCCATAATGACTATAGAGAAAGTACTCACACTTTAAGACTCCATGAACCGATGGCCTTTCATAAAGTCATATGGTAAGTAATGAAATACAAGTTTCTAGGTGTGTGGGGAGTTGGTCAGTGACTTGAGGGGGAGAAAGAATCAGTGGAGGTAGCCACAGGCTGGTAGAGGCGGGCAAGGTGGGATTGGGCCAGGCACATTCAGGTGTCAGGCTGGGGTGTCCTCAGTCGCAGTCCAAGAGCCTCAGGTCCTCCGGAAGGAGAGACAGAGAAAGAGAAAAGATGAGGGTTTGTGAGCGCATGCCTAAAACCATAGTACACCACATACACTGGGGGTAGAGAATAATCAAAAGTGTTGTTGTGGACACTGGACAGTCTGACTAACACACACACACACACCTGTTTGACCGTGTTGTGATACTGTAGGCCTACTTATGTTACTTTTTGTAGTAAATTCAGGTAGCATTTAATGTCCTGCAATTGTGTTAACCATGGCAGCCAGCATTGAAAATAAAGAGATGTGCAGAAAGATAATCAGCCTCTGTGTCATTGGATCCTTTCCCCTCAATGTATTTTTATATCAGCCAAGCCCTTCTTTTCAAAGAAACACCATTTATTTCAATATCTAGTTGAGTGAGGAGTCTATTGCTTCAGTCCTTGTATAGTTTTCACTTCTTCTAACTCTAAATTACAACTCTACAACTCCATTCCATTCCTATAACAGGGAAATGTACCTGTATGCAGTTAGCAGAATAAAGTAGTTTATTATTATAATAAATGAATATTCTCTAGATGTCCAGCAAAAACATACAAAATAATTACTTTTACCTGGCAAATAACCAACAACCATGGATAACCACAAGGAGAATAAGGTGAGGAAACAGTCCATGTTAGCCAGGCCCATCTTTTTAAAGAAACACTATTTATTTTCATCTCTAGTTGAGTAAAAGTAGCTTTGTTACAGTCACAAAATGATTTTAAAAATGTGGTAAACAGCGCCACACTCAGGCAGAAAACTGAATATTATATTCTCAGCCAGGCCCATATTTTGAAAGATAAACATTGATTATATCTATATTTGATCAAAATACCTAGTTTTGTTGTGATCACAAAAAAATCCTAATAATTCAGGTATAGAGCCCCACAGTCAGGCAGACAAATCTGAATGTTCTATCACAAAGTTTCCCTGGCTGATATGGATTCTACTTAGAAATACTATAAGAGTAAATGAATTGATGACAGTCACCGATATTAACCTGTCTCCAACATAATCGCATAATTTACAGAGACCCACCGTGGACATTCGTGTGAAGATGTGTTGGTCTGTTTTATACAACGGGTGGGTCTAATCCTGTACACTGAATGCTGGTTAAAAGCGCATCCCAGCGGTGTCTATTCCACAAGCTAAATCTATGACGTTAATATGGCTACTTACTCTGTTCCATTTGACTGCGCAATCCACTGTCTCATCAACCCAGCCAGGCAAATTATAAACTTGATCTCCACTATAAAAAGCATCTAGACATTATCTCAAATTTTTTTTTGAATAACATTTAGTTTCCAACAGCAGAGATTTGTATAAACCTTGCTGTCTGTCTCTCCGATATTTGCAATATTGTTTCAATATTCAAATTCGATCTACAGCTGTCCCATAGTAATGAACGAGTCGGGACGAGATAGACAGGCAGGCAGCGTTTCTCAGCCAGTCGAAATCATGAATCAGCTGGCATTACAAAAAAAATGGCAATTGAAAAAAGGTAAAACGAAATAAAGTGCAGCTACTGTAGTTTGCAGTCTTTCCAGCTAAAATGTGAAGTGATTGTGTTGGCTAGCTCCTCTGAACAAGTGTCCTGACGAAATCGCGCCTCATTAGCTCATTGTTATGGATGAATCCAAATAAATGTCACTAGAAAACAGCTTAAACAAATGCAGCTACTGTTGTTTTTCTGTCTGCACTGTTTGACGTGACTGTAAGTTGGCTAGCTAGCAAGCAAGGGATAAGGACGTTGCCAGCCAGTATGGCAATGGAACATTTAGAATGAACGACTGGGTCGCGCCCATAGATACAGAACAAAAAGACTGAACAACTGGGTCGCGTCTCTGGCAACCGAACCAATACAACTCATTATTTGAGTTGTATAAAAGTGATAATGCCCTCGACGCTGGTGTTTGAAGGATATATTGGTACGATCTGCCGGTGTTGTGCCGAAAATCTCTCCCCTGCCAAAATCCCCCCATTCCTGTGAACGCACACACACTACATTTTGCATTGCTGCGACTTGCTGAGAAGCTCCACTGCAGGGTGCAGTTCGCGGCCGGGCTCAATGTGGGCGGAGTCAAACGTCGGGGCCGGGCTCAATGTGGGCGGAGTCAAACGCGTTTAACCCAAAACCTTCCCGTCTCCTTCGAGGTCAAGCAAGTTGAGGTAAACGTTGATGGTGTCAACGAAAGCGAATCTTAATCGAACCTAACCTACATGGATAGCAATATAAACCATGGAAGTAAATGAGACTGGTATTATGCATAATGTACTTTGTAATATTCATGTTATACCTGTGCAGTGGTATATTTTTATATGACCAACTACCGCACAAATGTTAGCATAGTGTTAATTAGCACCCATTTGCACGTGAGCTAGCTAATTGCTCACAATAAGGGAATCTTATTTGGACAAATTTGCCTACTTGAGCAGTAAGCCTAGGTTTACATGTACAGTTATGTAATCAATTTGATTGTTGATCTGTGTTTATTCAATGTATGCCTTGTTGTGTTTGGCTGTCTCTAAATGTCAATCATTGATGCCATTCCCATAGTTGCACATAGCGAGTCTACACAACCTACACAAACTCAGCAAAAAAAGAAATGTCCTCTCACTGTCAACTGCGTTTATTTTCAGCAAACTTAACATGTGTAAATATTTGTATGAACATAAAAAGATTCAACAACTGAGACAAACTGAACAAGTTCCACAGACATGTGACTAACAGAAATGGAATAATGTGTCCCTGAACAAAGGAGGGGGGGGGGGTTCAAAGGTAACAGCCAGTATCTGGTGTGGCCACCAGCTGCATTAAGTACTGCAGTGCATCTCCTCCTCGTGGACTGCACCAGATTTGCCAGTTCTTGCTGTGAGATGTTACCCCACTCTTCCACCAAGGCACCTGCATGTTCCTGGACATTTCTGGGGGGAATGGCCCTAGCCCTCAACCTTCGATCCAATAGGTCCCAGACGTGCTCAATGGGATTGAGGTCTGGGCACTTCGCTGGCCATGGCAAACACTGACGTTCCTGTTTTGCAGGAAATCCCACACAGAACGAGCAGTATGGCTGGTGGCATTGTCATGCTGGAGGGTCATGTCAGGATGAGCCTGCAGGAAGGGTACCACATGAGGGAGGATGATGTCTTCCCTGTAACACACAGCGTTGAGATTGTCTGCAATGACAACCACCTCAGTCCGATGATCCTGTGAAACACCGCCCCAGACCATGACTCACCCTCCACCTCCAAATCGATCCCTCTCCAGAGTACAGGCCTCGGTGTAATGCTTATTCCTTCAATAAACTCGAATCCGACCATCACCCACGGTGAGACAAAACTGCGACTCAGTGAAGAGCCATTTTTGCCAGTCTGGTCCAGTGACGGAGGGTTTGTGCCCATAGGCGACGTTGTTGCCGGTGATGTCTGGTGAGGACCTGCCTTACAACAGTCCTACAAGCCCTCAGTCCAGCCTCTCTCAGCCTATTGCGGACAGTCTGAGAACTGATGGAGGGATTGTGCGTTCCTGGTGTAACTCAGGCAGTTGTTGTCATCCTGTACCTGTCCCGCAGGTGTGATGTACCGATCCTGTGCAGGTATTGTTACACGTGGTCTGCCACTGTGAGGACGTTCAGCTGTCTGTCCTGTCTCCCTGTAGCGTTGTCTTAGGCGTCTCACAGTATGGACATTGCAATTTATTGCCCTGGCCACATCTGCAGTCCTCATGCCTCCTTGCAGCATGCCTAAGGCATGTTCACGCAGATGAGCAGGGACCCTGGGCATCTTTCTTTTGGGGTTTTTCAGAATCAGTAGAAAGGCCTCTTTAGTGTCCTAAGTTTTCATAACTGTGACCTTAATTGCCTACCGTCTGTAAGCTGTTAGTGTCTTAACGACCGTTCCACAGGTGCATGTTCATTAATTGTTTATGGTTCATTGAACAAGCATGGGAAACAGGGTTTAAAGATCTGTGAAGTTATTTGGATTTTTACGAATTATCTTTGAAAGACAGGGTCCTGAGAAAGGGACGTTTCTCTTTTTTTGCTGAGTTTAGTATATACAATAATGAAATACATGGCAAGTCAAGAAAAGTCATTGCAACTTGTCCACACTGCAAACAGAAGTTAAAGAAGAAAAACTTCAAAACATATTTATGAAGAAGTCATGAACATTGCTTTGAAACAGTGTCCAAGGAAACATTTTTGGCATGTGAGTGCATTGATGTGAGAAATGGTGTGTTTGCAGTCAAATACATTTTCTGGTCCAGCAAAACCGATACATGTTGTGAAAAATACTTGGGCTAATTCAGTTCCAACTTTGTTCAAAACTGTTATGCATGCTGAAGTATTAAAACGCTGTTGAATTGTACTTTTTCTTTACTTTCACATACACTGTGTTCACAGAAACATTGCTCGGATCTTGTCCCCTGGACCTTGGAGGACTTTTGTGGATGATGATCAGGTTAGATATTCCTTTAAATTATTCCACTGAACTGTACCATTTGATTGTCATTCCTTTATTGAAAATTGTACCTTGTTCACACCACAGGGCCTACCAAAGCAAGGTTTCTCAAACAACTGTGGGGTGTTTGTTTTGATGGTAAGATGCTGGCTATTCACTATATTATATTAGTCCTATTTTCTGTTATAACATATGAAAAGTTATTATTTCTGTGCGTGCAGTGTCACGCCCTGGCCATAGAGAGGGTTTTATTCTCTATTTTGGTTAGGCAAGGGTGTGACTAGGGTGGGCATTCTATGTCCTTTTTTCTATGTTTTGTATTTCTTTGTTTTGGCCGGGTATGGCTCTCAATCAGGGGCAGCTGTATATCGTTGTCTCTGATTGGGAGCCATACTTAGGCAGCCTGTTTTCCTTTGGGTTTTGTGGGTGGTTAATTTCTGTTTAGTTCATGTTCCTGACAGAACTGTTTGGCTGTCGTTTTTGTTTCTTTGTTTATGTGTTCTCAGTACAATAAATACATGATGAGCACTCAACACGCTGCGCCTTGGTCTACTCCCTTCGACGGCCGTTACAGTGCAGTATGTAAAGCACACTATTGTTATTGCTCATACTTTTTCTTGTTTATTATTCTTGAGACTTTTTGGGGCCTTTCTAACATACACAAGCCATACATCAAACTCCTGCAGAGCTGGATGCCGATGTAACATGCTGTGACTTCTTGGGGGGGTTGTTGTCTTCTACATCCTGAAATATATTCCTGGGGGGGGTGGTATTATCATTATTGTTATCATAACAATCAAACTTAACACCTACTCTTTCTTAACTTACACTACAATCTGTACATTGCAATGGAAGCACAGTGTGATTTCACTGAGGTATGTATAAATTCTGAATTTCTCATCACTAGTGGATATGTTTTTTGGGATCCCCATCCGATTGTGTGATTTTCTTTTTCAAAGGAAAACATGCAGCAAATTAGGCGATGGTGGTGCCTAATTCTCCTGCAGAACTTTCCCATGCCGTAAGTCTTGAACATTATAACAACTTTTCATTTGCATCCTTAAAAATCACTTGTTTCACTGTAGTCAGACTGACCTGAATATATTTTCGTATGTATGTCATTCACTCACTAAGGTCTGAAGAAGAAAGGTTGAAAGATCGAAAAGCCAGCAAAAACAAAACACACTACAGGGAGGTGTCATATGATGAGTGGTATAGTCTTAAACCAATGTTTAAACAATTAACCCCCCCAAGAAGTCACTGCATGGTACATCAGCATCCAGCTCTGCAGGATCAGGTACTGTATAGGCTATTAGCTAAAGTAAGGTGCTGTCACGACTTCCACCGTAGGTGGCTCCTCTTCCTGTTTGGGCGGTGCTCGGCGGTCGTCGTTGCCGGCCTACTAGCTGCTACCGATCCATTTTTCCTTTTCGTTTGTGTCTGTCTGTTTTGTTTACACCTGTGTCCTATTAGTTAATTTTGGTGGGTTTATTAACCTTCTCTGCCTGCTATTCTTTGTGTGGGATTATTTGCTGTTGTTGCTCTGCTAGGGGTGCGTGTTTGCACCACAGGGTTTTTTTCCTCACGGTTGTGTTGTACCGTTTGTAGTGTATTTAGGAGTAGAGTTTTCTCCTCCGTGTGTTACGTTTATTTCCCTGTGTGTGGCGACTTCGTTGGGTGTGTTTCCCCACCTGTTGTTGTCGTGTTTTGGGACGTTCAATAAACGATTGTGCTACTGGAAATTCCTTGCTCTCCTGCTCCTGACTCCTGCACCTACCTCTTCTTAGGAGGCACCTAACAGAATCCCGCACCATATCATGGAGTCAGCAGGAGCTGACGCGCTCTCCACTTCCATGGAGGAGCACGTGCAACACCACACCACAGTTCTCCACCGTCTGGGGACCGCCATCACGGCGACGATGGAGAGATGGGAGAGGGGTGGCCTCCCTACCCCTCCACCAGCCACACTCCAACCAGCACCACCACCTTCTCCGACGTCGTCTGGCCCCAGCGGTATTCGGCTCGGACGGCTGCCGGGTGCAAGGGGTTCCTGCTCCAGCTGGATCTTTACCTACCGTTCACCCGGCTCCTTCGGGAGGTGAGAGCGTGAACGCCCTCGTCTCCTGCCTGTCAGGCAAAGCTCTGGAGTGGGCCAACACGGTCTGGGATGGACCAGACTCAGCGAGGGACAACTACCCAGAGTTCACCCGCCGCTTCCGGGCCATGTTCGACCATCCACCTGAGGGTCGAGCGGCGGGTGAACGTCTGTTCCATTTACGGTAGGAGACGAGGAGCGCACAGGACTTCGCTCTGGAGTTCAGGACCTTGGCCACGGCGCGGGGTGGAACGACAGGGCCCTGATTGACCACTATCGGTGCAGTTTACGTGAGAACGTCCGCAGGGAGCTACCATCACCCTGGACCAGCTAGTGGACATGTCCATAAGTTTGGACAACTTGCTGGCTACGCGCGGGCGTCCGGATCGGGTCCTGTTGGTTCCACCCCCCAGCGCCTCCGCTCCAACACCCATGGAGTTAGGGGCCACTGCAGCAAGGGCGATCGGAGGAGGAGCTCCTTCCTGCACTAGGTGTGGTCGGAGAGGGCACACTGCCGACCGGTGCTGGAGGGGCTCGTCTGGGAGTCGAGACGGCAGGCCAAGCACTGTTCGGACACCCCAGGTGAGTCAGCACCAAATCAAATCAAATTTATTTATATAGCCCTTCTTACATCAGCTGATATCACAAAGTGCTGTACAGAAACCCAGCCTAAAACCCCAAACAGCAAGCAATGCAGGTGTAGAAGCACGGTGGCTAGGAAAAACTCCCTAGAAAGACCAAAACCTAGGAAGAAACCTAGAGAGGAACCAGGCTATGAGGGGTGGCCAGTCCTCTTCTGGCTGTGCCGGGTGGAGATTATAACAGCACATGGCCTAGATGTTCAAATGTTCATAAATGACCAGCATTGTCAAATAATAATAATCATAGTAGTTGTCGAGGGTGCAACAAGTCAGGCTCACCCAGAGCCCCCTGTTGGTCACATGTATGTGTTGATTTCTTTCCCTGAGTTTTCCCCCCATTCCCAGCATAAGGCGCTAGTAGATTCAGGTGCAGCGGGGAATTTTATGGACCGCGGTTTCGCGCATAGGTTAGGGATTCCCCTGGTTCAGAAGGACAAATCCTTCTCCGTGCACTCCCTAGATAATTGACCATTAGGGTCAGGGGTGGTCAGGAAGGCCACGGCTCCACTGGACATGGTTACGCTGGGGGGTCATGAGGAGAGAATTAGTCTCTTCCTCATTGATTCTCCTGCATTTCCGGTGGTGCTGGGGATTCCCTGGTTGGCCTTTCACAACCCCACTATTTCGTGGCAACAGAGGGCTCTAAAGGGGTGGTCAGAGAAGTGCTCAGGTAGGTGTGTGGGAGTTTCCATCGGTGCAACGTCGGTGGAGAGTCCAGACCAAATCTCCACCGTGCGCATTCCCCCAAATATGCCGATTTGGCTATCACTTTCTGTAAAAAGAGGGCGACCCAATTACCACCCCATCGACGAGGGGATTGTGCGATAAACCTCCTGGTAAACGCCGCACTTCCCCGTAGTGACATGTATCCCCTGTCACAGGAGGAGACGGTGGCTATGGAAACATATGTCTCTGAATCTCTGAGGCAAGGGGTACATTCGGCCCTCCACGTCACCCGCCTCCTTGAGTTTCTTTTTTGTGAAGAAGGAGGGAGGTCTGTGTCCGTGCATTGACTATTGAGGTCTAAATTCCATTACGGTGGGGTATAGTTACCCGCTACCTCTCATCGCCACGGTGATTGAGTCATTTCACGGAGCACGCTTCTTCACAAAACTGGATCTCAGGAGCGCGTATAACTTGGTGCGTATCCGGGAGGGAGATGAGTGGAAGACAGCGTTTAGTACCACATTATGAGTACCTCGTCATGCCGTATGGGTTGAAGAATGCTCCAGCCGTCTTCCAATCCTTTGTAGACGAGATTCTCAGGAACCTGCACGGGCAGGGTGTGGTGGCTTATATCGATGACATTCTGATATATTCCGCCACACGCGCCGCGCATGTGTCTCTGGTGCACAGGGTAATTGGGCGACTGTTGGAGCATGACCTATACGTCATGGCGGAGAAATGCGTGTTCTCCCAACAGGCCGTCTCCATCCTGGGGTATCGCATTTCCACATCAGGGTTGGTGATGGAGGGTGACCGCATTGCTGCCATGCGTAATTGGCCAACTCCCACCACGGTAAAGGAGGTGCAGCGGTTTTTAGGGTTTGCCAATTACTACCGGAGGTTTATCCGGGGTTTTGGGCAGGTGGCTGCTCCCATTACGTCACTGCTGAAGGGGGCACCGGTGCATCTGCGGTGGTCGGCTGAGGCGGACAGAGCGTTTTGTCGCTTGAAGACTCTGTTTACCGAGGCTCCCGTGTTGGCTCATCCGGATCCCTATTTAGCATTCATGGTGGAGGTGGACGCATCCGAGGCTGGGATTGGAGCCGTGCTCTCACAGCACTCGGGCGCGCCACCGAAGCTCCGCCCCTGCGCTTTCTTTTCGAGGAAGCTCAGCTCGGCGGCGCGTAACTATGACGTGGGGGACCGGGAGTTGCTTGCTGTCGTAAAAGCTCTGAAGTTGTGGAGACATTGGCTTGAGTGGGCTCAACACCCTTTCTTCATCTGGAATGACCACCGTAATCTGGAGTACATCCGGGCGGCGGGAGACTGAACCCTCGCCAGGCAAGGTGGGCTATGTTTTTTACCCGATTCAGATTTACGATCTCGCATAGACCAGGTTCCCAGAACGCTAAGGCAGATGAACTGTCCCGTCTGTATGATACAGAGGAGCGGTTCATCGATCCCACCCCCATACTTCCGGCCTCGTTTCTGGTGGCACCGGTGGTGTGGGAGGTGGACGCAGACATCGAGCGGGCATCTCGGTCAGAGCCTACTCCACCTCAGTGTCCAGCTGGACGGAACTACGTCCCGCTTGGTGTTCGCGACAGGTTGATTCGGTGGACTCACACGTTACCCTCCTCTGGTCATCCGGGTATTGATAGGACGGTGCGATGCCTTAGGGGGAAGTACTGATGGGCCACTTTAGCTAAGGACGTGAGGGTTTATGTCTCTTCCTGTTCGGTGTGCGCTCAGTGCAAGGCTCCTAGGCACCTGCCCAGAGGGAAATTACAACCCCTCCCCGTTCCACAGCGGCCTTGGTCACACCTGTCAGTGGACTTCCTGACCGATCTTCCTCCGTCCCAGGGCAACACCACGATCTTGGTTGTTGTGGATTGGTTTTCTAAGTCCTGTCGTCTCCTCCCTTTGCCCGGTCTCCCTACGGCCCTACAGACTGTTTACACACGTCTTCCGGCACTACGGGGTGCCTGAGGACATAGTTTCTGATCGGGGCCCCCAGTTCACGTCCCGGGTTTGGAAGGCGTCTGGGGGTCTCGGTCAGCCTGACCTCGGGTTTTCACCCCGTGAGTAATGGGCAGGTGGAGAGAGTAAACCAGGATGTGGGTAGGTTTCTGCGGTCGTATTGCCAGGACCGGCCAGGGGAGTGGGCGAGGTACGTTCCATGGGCAGAGATGGCCCAGAACTCACTCCGCCACTCCTCAACTAATCTTTCGCCCTTTCAGTGCGTGTTGGGGTATCAGCCGGTCCTGGTACCATGGCATCAGAGCCAGACCGAGGCTCCGGTGGTGGAGGAATGGGTGAAGCGCTCGAGGGAGACCTGGGAGGCCGTCCACGGGCACCTGAAATGGGCCGAAGGGCGGCAGAAGGCGAGCGCTGACCGCCACCGCAGTGAGGCCCCGGTGTTCTGAGGTACGGGAGGTCCCTCCGCCCCCCTGGACATCGTGGGGGCCCCGGCGTATGCAGTGCGATCCATACTGGATTCCAGGCCTCAGGTGAGGGGCCTGCAGTACCTTGTGGATTGGGAGGGGTATGGTCCGGAGGAGAGATGCTGGGTACCGGTGGAGGACGTCTTGGACCCATCTCTGCTGAGTGAGTTTCACCGCCTCCATCCGGATTGCCCTGCGCCTCGTCCTCCGGGTCGTCCTCGAGGCCGGAGCCCCGCGTCCTCTGAGCCGCGCATCAGGGGTGGTACTGTCACAACTTCCACCGAAGGTGGCTCCTCGTTGTTGCCGGCCTACTAGCTGCTACCGATGCATTTTTCGTTTGTGTCTGTCTGTTTTGTTTACACCTGTGTCCTATTAGTTAATTTCGGAGAGTTTATTAACCTCCGCTGCCTGCTATTCTTTGTGTGGGATTATTTGCTGTTGTTGCTCTGCTAGGGGTGCGTGTTTGCGCCACAGAGGTTTTTTTCCTCACGGTTGTGTTGTACCGTTTGTAGTGTATTTAGGAGTAGAGGTTTCTCCTCCGTGTGTTACGTTTATTTCCCTGTGTGTGGCGACTTCGTTGGGTGTGTTTCCCCACCTGTTGTTGTCGTGTTTTGGGACGTTCAATAAACGATTGTGCTACTGGAAATTCCTTGCTCTCCTGCTCTTGACCCCTGCACCTACCTCTTCTTAGGAGGCACCTAACGAGTGCATTCTTGTACGCACATCCCTAGAGGTTACATTACTTAATTTCTTTATTTAACCTTTATTTAACTAGGCAAGTGAGTTAAGAACAAATTCTTATTTACAATGACGGCCTAGGAACAGTGAGTTAACTGCCTTGTTCAGGGGCTCAACTGTCAAGGGGTGAGTGTAGCTGGTGCATGGAAGTCAGGCGCAGGAGAGCAGAGATGAGTGGACAAAGCACTTTACTTAGGCAATCATATTGCACAGAACGCAACCGTGTCACAAAGCAAATGCCCAACGGACAAGTGAGGCAGCACAAAATACAAAAACCCAAGTACAAAGTACCGGCTGCCACAAAGCACGGGTATCAAACAAAAACCCGGCGCAAACCAGCCGGAAGCGTACCAACCTTAACATTAAACAATTTCACACACAGATATGAGGGTTAAGAGGGTTAAATACACAACAAGTAATGAGGGAAATGTAAACCAGGTGTGTGGGAAAACAAGACAAAACAAATGGAAAATTAAAGGTGGATTGGCGATGGCTAGAAGACCGGTGACGTCGACCGCCGAACGCCGCCAGAACAAGGAGAGGAACCGACTTCGGCAGAAGTCGTGACACCAACGCTCTAACCACTAGGCTACCTGCTGCCCCTTAATGACCACTGTCTGTTTTCTTTCTAGACGATACTCAAAACAAAATGCACGGCGAACTGGGAGCTGTGAACTGGGTATGTAGTCTACTGTGTGTAATGTTGAAGACTTGATGCATGGCAAGATATAATAGTTGTGATGACTTGTTGAGTAGTTATAGATATCACTGAAAATCCCTTTAGTAATAGGGGCTTTTGTTTGCATGGTGGTATTGTGAAAGTGGGGTGTAATTTGACTTGATCACCCAATGAGGTACTACTCTTAATATTTATTCTTCCTTTTTCTTCAAGGAAGCAGATGTTCTTCTAAGGGACACCCTAGAGGCAGCAAGGTGATGTGAACTCCAAACATTTAAAGGCACTGTTCCCCTCCCTAGTGTAATTGGGATGGAAGGGGAAGACCGCATTACAACCCTTAAAGAACGTATGATGGCCTGGATGAAGATAAAAATGTTCTCCTCAAGGAACCATTCATGTTACAGAGAGATTATGAGTTGTTCTATTTGGAGGCAGTTGAGAAAATTACTGTCTTTGTCTCTTTTGAGGAGCAAAGCCATTTTTGAGGAGTGGTTATACTTTGTCTGCTGTGTTAATTGTTTCAATTGTTAATTGTGTTGTTTAGTAAAGATGACGTAGAAGTCAGCCGAGTCTCTGATCTCTTTACTGGAGCTGGTATAACTTAATGTACAAAGCACATTCAGCTTGTCAGTATATCTATATGGTATAGTCTGACTCCATTCTCATGAGTAAAGTAAATAACATTATAAATCAGGATGGGTAGTAACTGTGTGTATATATGCTCAATTAAATAATATAATTACAAAGTAATAACATTTATCAACACAATTTTAACAGTACATAACAAGTCTGCTGTTCACTGCAACAATATCAGTAGTTTGTCTCAAATATAGTATGAAGCAAAAAGTGTTACATCTGCTGGTACTTTATATAATATTTCTTACAATCTTCAAAAATGAAATATGTTTGTATTCAACTTGTGCCTTGCGCAAATGAGTGTTACTGTCAAACATCAGATGGACAATAAAAAGGTGGGCAGGGTCAAATGTGGGCAGAGTCAAACGTTTGACAAGGGGTTCGAGACGAGTCAAGACCGAGAGTCCAATTCAAGCCCATGATTGTCATTTTGTCAAATCACTACCATAATAAGAGTTCAAAATGTCCAGTATTTCTGTGTTCATATTTCAGAACAACATATATATTCTTTAGACATTCAAAATAGTGGAGGGGGCCTGGGGGTCCTCCCCATAATTTTGGGGGGGGCATCTAAAGCTAATTTCCTACATTTTTACACAATCCACAGTCTCTATTTAGCAAAAATGCCCACAGTCATCAAGCTAGGTAAGAGATCATTACAAAATATGTTTAAGTGGTTAATAAGACTGAACTAGATGAAAGGTCATTTATTAATACATTTTGTGTTGCACCTTTAACCAATAGCCTAACAAATGAACAACTCTTGAAAAAATACTAAGTCTTTTGATTGTCTTTATTAAGACATCCTCTATATAACATTTCAGCCAGACCGACCACATACACCACAAACAGTGCCTTGCAAAAGTATTCACCCCCTTGGCATTTTTCCTATTTTGTTGCATTACAACCTGTAATTTAATGGGATTTTTGGGGGGATTCCATGTAATGGACATACATACAATAGTCCAAATTGGTGAAGTGAAATGAAATAAATAAAAAAACGGAAAAGTGGTGCATGCATATGTATTCACCATCGTTGCTATGAAGCCCCTAAATAATATCTGGTGCAACCAATTACCTTCAGAAGTCACATAATTAGTTAAATAAAGTCCACCTGTGTGCAATCTAAGTGTCACATGATCTCAGTATACTGTATATACACCTGTTCTGAAAGGCCCCAGAGTCTGCAACACCACTAAGCAAGGGGCACCACCAAGCAAGCAGCACCATGAAGACCAAGGAGCGCTCCAAACAGGTTAGGGACAAAGTTGTGGAGAAGTACAGATCAGGGTTGGGTTATAAAAAAATATCCGAACCTTTGAACATCCCACGGAGCACCATTAAATGCATTATTAAAAAATGGAAAGAATATGGCACTACAACAAACCTGCCAAGAGAGGGCTGCCCACCAAAACTCACAGACCAGGCAAGGAGGGCATTAATCAGAGAGGCAACAAAGAGACCAAAGATTACCCTGAAGGAGCTGCAAAGATCCACAGTGGAGATTGGAGTATCTGTCCTGTCAAGGTTGTGCGCTGCTGGTACGAAGTCAGGCGCAGGAGAGCAGTGAGTTGTAATCAGGCGCACTTTATTTGGCAGAGGCACAAAAGACAGACGCAACTGCGTCCAAAAACCTCCAGCCACAGGTAAAAGTAAACAAGCGCGAAAACACTCACAAATATACAAATGTATGACAAATACATACAACGGGTCAAAATACGATACCCGGGGGAAAACCAGTCTAGCGCATCACACTAAACACGTAACAAAACAATTCCACACAAAGACATGGGGGGGAACAGAGGAATAAATACATGCAGTGTGATTAGGGAACGTAAACCAGGTGTGCAGGGAACAAGACAAAACAAACGGAACAATGAAAAAGTGGAGCAGCGATGGCTAGAAAGCCGGTGACGTCGACCGCCGAACGCCGCCTGAACAAGGAAAGGAGCCGACTTCGGCGGAAGTCGTGACATGTCCATAGGATCACTTTAAGCCGTACACTCCACAGAGCTGGGCTTTACAGAAAAGTGACCAGAAAAAGCCATTGCTTAAAGAAAAAAAGAAGCAAACACGTTTGGTGTTCACCAAAAGGCATGTGGGAGACTCGCTTTTTGGCCATCAAGGAAAACGCATTGTCTGGCGCAAACCCAACACCTCTCATCACCCAGAGAATACCATCCCCACAGTGAAGCACGGTGGTGGCAGCATCATGCTATCGGGATGTTTTTCATTGGCAGGGACTGGGAAACTGGACAGAATTGAAGGAATGATGGATGGCACTAAATACAGGGAAATTATTGAGGGCTTCCAGAGATTTGAGACTGGGACGGAGGTTCACCTTCCAGCAGGACAATGAACCTAAGCATACTGCTAAAGCAACACTCAAGTGGTTTAAGGGGAAACATTTAAATGTCTTGGAATGACGTAGTCAGAGCCCAGACCTCAACCAACTGAGAATCTGTGGTATGAAGGAACTGGAGCAGTTTTGCCTTGAAGAATGGGAAAAAATCCCGGTGGCTAGATGTGCCATGCTTATAGAGACATACTCCAAGAGACTTGCAGCTGTAATTGCAGCAAAAGGTGGCTCTACAAAGTGTTGACTTTGGGGGGGTGAATAGCTATGCACGCTCAAGTTTTCTTTTTTGTCTTATTTCACAGTTTCACATTAAATTGCATCTTCAAAGTGTTGTGTAATTCAAATGATACAACCCCCCCCCCCCCCCCCCCAAAGAAAAACAATTTTAATTCCAGGTTGTAAGGCATCAAAATAGGAAAAATGCCAAGGGGGTGAATACTTTCGCAAGCCACTGTATGTAACCACCACGGGAGTCCTCTTACATTGGGAACTGTCGTGGAAATTCTACACCAGGGACACAATGTCAAACTTAAATGAATCATTGTTTATTGTCAGCGCGCTGGAGAGGTTCTATCCAACTTGATGCACCATAGCGAACGTCTGTCAGGAGCTCTAACGGGGCAGTCCTGTTAGTTCTCTTATATGCTTACACAGAAAGTTCTATTTGCATGATTTCATTTATTCATTATTCATAATTCATTTATCATTACCGTTTGCTATCATTCATGTGACCGACCAATACTGGTTCATGCACATGGCAGACCAATAACACAAGGATTCTTCTCTCCAAGCTGAGACCATGAAACTGAGATATCGTTCACAAAACAAGGGTCTGGTCTATGGTTGCAAAGGGTTGGAAACTTTCTGGTAAATTTCCAGCTGTAAGCGACGAGAGATATTGGCTGTATCCAAGTCTCAGGCAATCGTTTACAGAACAACAGAATGCAACGCAGCACGCTACTGAAGAAAGAAGAGACAACAAATTTACTAGTTACAGCATCAGCGCACGCTCTGGAAAGTAAGCTTGCCACTTACAGCAGCGAGTCCCCTGAAAGATAACGAAGAGGTAACGTTAGTTAGAAACCAGACCACGGAGATGGGGGTGAGAAGGTGATGATGCGTACTTCATGAGCTGTAACTGAAAAAGTACTGGCATTTGGAATGTTTGAGGTGAGGGAGAAAGTGTGGTGGAACAAGTATTAGCATTGTTAAGTATCTTGCTAGCTGGATTGAATTCTCCGTTAGATATCCAGAGAAATGTTGAGCAACATTAGCCAACTTATCTGATCAAATAATTCAGATTATGGTGTGAAAATTTGCTTGCTAATAAAGTCAGACAGCTAACGTTACAACATCAGATTAGCTAACATTAGTAACCTAACCAATTCACTATAGTATTAACTGGTATACGTCTCCTTGCCGTTCCTCAAGTTATAACGCGTTAGTTGCTTACTGGACCCTGGCAATCTGTGTGAAATGTTAACTAGTTAACTAGCTAACGAAGTAACCACTATCTGTTAGCTAATGTTTTCCCTCTACAGTATGTGGTTAATTTTAAGAATGAGAGAATTAGGTGAAAATGAGGCATTGCTTGTTAAACAAGTGGATTCAGGGATCAAGTGTAGCTGGAGCTGGGCCTGGCTTAAGCTGGATGCTACTATAGAGGTGAAAGGAACACCACACACTTTCCCTCTTTCTCACTTTTGCTGGCACATTGTGGAACAGATGTGCCAGCAGAAAGGCAGAAAGTGTACAATGTAATAATGTGCAGTGTAGCCCAAATATATTGTTTTGTTGTGTTGAACGTGACAGTAACACGTGTGTGTGAGTGAGAGGGGATTATATGTTTTTTTTTACTCAGTGAATGGTATGTTTGCACACATGTAGCCTTGTGCACTTGATCAATATCAACTATAGTGGCCACTATAATAGAGCAAAAATAGAATGCCTGTTTGTTTCATTCTATTTCGACTTTATGATGTTTTTTTCCCAAGTGCAATATTTATGTGTGTGGTCACAAGCGTTCTATTATAAAGGCTGTCATGGCTAACTGCAATATTAGTGTATTGTTTTTTCTCAAGTCTTGAGTGTCATTTGCAGTAAAGTCTAGGCAACAAATAACATTGAATTGCTTTCTTTACACTTTTTAGCTGAGTTAGGTTATTATTAACCACTTTTTATTTTACACACAGAGACTGATCATGTAGATCATATTCTTTGTTGTTTAATTAGTTAAAACCTGCATTGCCCACTAGCAGGGATTTTTTGCATGTTTTAGTGCAAAAAGAAAGTGTCACCTTTTTGGGCCCTCAGCTATCTAACAATTTCTGCTAGTTAGTTTTTGCTACCATGTGGGTTTTAGCTTGGTTGATTTAAAACATTTATCTTTCAAAGGAGTTGTTTAATCTAACTGCTTAACTATTTATCTGTACATGGAATTGTATTTGTTGCTTTTTTTGTCATTTTTTCTAATCTTTACAGGAAAATGCCACGGGCACTATCTGATGTATGGAGACATTTCACTGCAGCTAATGTAGAAGGAAAAGCTGTGTGCATTTTAGGGCTGGAAGGAATACATCCTGTGACGTACGGCATTAGCATCAAATAGCCCCCACGACATGCAACTTTTCAGGGAAGTTAGGAACCAATATACACAGGCAGTTAGGAAAGCAAAGGCTAGCTTTTTCAAACAGAAATTTGCATCCTGCAGCACAAACTCCAAAAAGTTCTGGGACACTGTAAAGTCCATGGAGAATAAGAGCACCTCCACCCAGCTGCTCACTGCACTGAGGCTAGGAAACACTGTCACCACCGATAAATCCACAATAATTGAGAATTTCAATAAGCATTTTTCTACGGCTGGCCATGCTTTCTACCTGGCCATACAACTCTCCTTCCGTGGCCTCCAACTGCTCTTAAACGCAAGTAAAACTAAATGCATGCTCTTCAACCAATCGCTGTCCGCACCTGCCCGCCCATCCAGCATCACTACTCTGGACGGTTCTGACTTAGAGTATGTGGACAACTACAAATACCTAGGTGTCTGGTTAGACTGTAAACTCTCCTTCCAGACTCACATTAAGCATCTTCAATCCAAAATAAAAATTACATCTAAAATCGGCTTCCTATTTCGCAACAAAGCATCCTTCACTCATGCTGCCAAACATACCCTCGTAAAACTGACTAGCAAAATAGCCTCCAACAAACTACTCTATCAGTCTATCACAGTGCCATCCATTTTGTCACCAAAAATGCTCTCATTGGCTGTCCCTCACTATATATTCATCGCCAAACCACTGGCTCCAGGTCATCTATAAGTCTTTGCTAGGTAAAGCCCCGCCTTATCTCAGCTCATTGGTCACCATAGCAGCACCCACCTGTAGCACGCACTCCAGCAGGTATATTTCACTGGTCACCCCCAAAGCCAATTCCTCCTTTGGCCGCCTTTCCTTCCAGTTCTCTGCTGCCAATGACTGGAACAAATTGCAAAAATCACTGAAGCTGGAGACTCATATCTCCCTCACTAACTTTAAGCACCAGCTGTCAGAGCAGCTCACAGATCACTGCACCTGTACACAGCCCATCTGTAAATAGCCCATCCAACTACCTCATCCCCATACTGTTATTTTTATATTTGCTCCTTTGCACCCCAGTATCTCTACTTGCACATTCATCTTCTGCACATTTATCACTCTAGTGTTTAATTGCTAAATTAGAATTATTTCGCCACTATGGCTTATCTTACCTCATTTGCACACACTGTATATATACTTTTTTCTACTGTTATTGACTGTATGTTTGTTTATTCCATGTGTAACTCTGTGTTGTTGTTTGTGTCGCACTGCTTTGCTTTATCTTGGCCAGGTCGCAGTTGTAAATGAGAACGTGTTCTCAACTAGCCTATTTGGTTAAATAAAGGTGCAATTTAAAAAATAAAGTGCTATATACTGGTATTTATGCACTGACCGTTTGGGTTTTTACTTGACCTTCTATAACGGTATTTGAATGTTTGATTTGTTAAATGTGATACCCCGTGTGGAACGTCCATTTTTATAGTTTACTTCCTACTTGAGTCATCCCTCTCTGCTCTCTCTCCATGCCGCTTTCCACACAGACCTAGTCCCACCCCGTCACTCAAGGAGCGCATTTGTTGTTGCTTGACCACGAGACACTTTCGTTCAGTCTACATGGTCAATGCAGCACATGCAACAATGTTGATGACAACCATGTTGTTTCCACTTTGATCTTATTATAATTCCACAAGCGTTCTATAATTACAATATTCGTTTGTGTTTCTTACATCTGCAAACAGCTAGTTTGTGTTTTCTTAGCAAGTTAAGCTGAATCGTGTTAGCCACTAATGCTAATCGCTAGTTAGCTGGCTAACTAGTACTGAGTGAGAACAAACGTAGCTTGCTAATACAGCCTGATACCAGTACTGGTGGAGGCTTAAATCAGCATGTTGTTTGTGCAACAGTATCTCCTAAATCAAAGAGGAATAGACGAAGCATGAATATGTTGACTATAAATACAGATTTAATGTAGCCAAAGATTATAGGGTCCCCTAGGAAACACTGAACATCATTTTGGTTCCTACCCTATCACAATAACTCGTTCAATTGCATTTTCATTCGTTGTCATATCAAACAACACTGTATTCACAGTGCCCACTACTATTTATATTCTAACTATAGAATTATAATAAACATTCTATTTCCATGATCCCAAAATTTCACCCAAGTGTTTTGATCTAAATCGCAATTGCAACATTTGGTTAAAAATAAGGCCTAGTTTTTTTGCCCATATCGTGGCAGTGTGGAAATGATCTCAAATGAGTGCAGGAAATGCAAAAATTGATGGAAATGCAGGAAATTATTTTAGGTTGAAGTTGAATTGAACAGTACAAACAATTTGAATGGAGAAAGACCCATGGAAATAATTTAGAATATATATGTTGCCACCCTATGTTCACGCACTACTCAGAAAGCAAATGTATAACTTTTATTAATCAAAAACATCAAATACCGTCATATCGTCAAAAATTTGAAAAATACCATGATATGATATTTTGGCCATATCACCCAGCACTAGTGCATTTGCAAATACTGTACCCAATCAATCAATCAATCAATCAAACGCATTTATAAAGCCCTTCTTACATCAGCTGATGTCACAAAGTGCTGTACAGAAACCCAGCCTAAAACCCCAAACAGCAAGCAATGCAGGTGTAGAAGCACGGTGGCTAGGAAAAACTCCCTAGAAAGGCCAGAACCTAGGAAGAAATCTAGAGAGGAACCAGGCTATGAGGGGTGACCAGTCCTCTTCTGGCTGTGCCAGGTGGAGATTATAACGAAACATGGCCAAGATGTTCAAATGTTCATAGATGACCAGCAGGGTCAAATAATAATAATCACAGTGGTTGTCGAGGGTGCAACAGGTCAGCACCTCAGGAGTAAATGTCAGTCGGCTTTTCATAGCCGATCATTCAGAGTATCTCTACTGCTCCTGCTGTCTCTAGAGAGTTGAAAACAGCAGGTCTGGGACAGGTAGCACGTCCGGTGAACAGGTCAGGGTTCCATAGCCACAGGCAGAACAGTTGAAACTGGAGCAGCAGCACGGCCAGGTGGACTGGGGACAGCAAGGAGTCATCAGGCCAGGTAGTCCTGAGGCATGGTCCTAGGGCTCAGGTCCTCCGAGAGAGAGAGAGAAAGAAAGAAAGAAAGAAAGAGAGAGAGAGAGAGAGAGAGAGAGAGAAAGAGAGAAAAAGAGAGAAAGAAAGAGAGAATTGGAGAGAGCATACTTAAATTCATACAGGAGACCGGATAAGACAGGAGAAATACTCCAGATATAACAGACTGACCCTGTTATATCTCAAGTTTTTCTCCTGTCTTATCCGGTCTCCTGTGTGAATTTAAGTATGCTCTCTCAGCAAAATCATATGTGAAGAATGCAACAAAAATGCAGAATCATCTGGCCAAGTGCATAAAGTTCCCTCAGCGCTCACAACAAGCGACCTCTGACAAAAGTCCCTCTACTTCTATTCGAGGTGAAAATTATGAATCAGACACCTTATTGATAGCAACAGCTCATGGTCCTCCTGGAATCACTCATTTTTTTTACTCAATGGAGGAACGTAGTCAGAGAAATGCTGATGAATGTCTTGCTTGAGCTGTGTATGCAACTGGTTCACCTCTGATGCTCACAGGCAATGTGTATTGGAAGAGATTTCTGAATGTTCTTCGCCCAGCATACACCCCTCCAACCAGACATGCTTTATCTACTAATTTGCTGGATGCAGAGTTCAACAGAGTTCAAGTGAAGGTCAAGCAAATCATAGAGAAAGCAGACTGTATTGCAATCATCTCTGATGGGTGGTCGAATGTTCGTGGGCAAGGAATAATTAAATACATAATTTCCACCCCTCAACCAGTATTCTACAAGAGCACAGACACAAGGGACAAGAGACACACCGGTCTCTACATTGCAGATGAGCTGAAGGCAGTCATCAATGACCTTGGACCACAGAAGGTATTTGCACTGGTGACAGACAATGCTGCGAACATGAAGGCTGCTTGGTCTAAAGTGGAGGAGTCCTATCCTCACATCACACCCATTGGCTGTGCTGCTCATGCATTGAAAGTGAGAGCACCACATTGAAGCTGCCCAGAAACACCTGTTGGGGTGGTGTTGTCATCATGTTTGACAGACTCCTGGAGGGGAAGGAGTCTCTCTAAGAAATAGCCATATCACAGTCTGCCGATATGGACAGCCCCATCAAGAGGATTCTCCTGGATGATGTATTTTGGGAGAGAGTGGTAAGCAGCCTGAAACTCCTGAAATCAATAGCAGTAGTCCTTGCACGGGTTGAGGGAGACAATGCCATCCTGTCTGATGTTGACTCTGCTTGCAGATGTAAGAAGAAATCCGTACTGCCCTGCCCACTTCACTGTTGCTCCAAGCAGAGGAAACTGCAGTTCTGAAATACATCAAAAAACGTGAAGACTTCTGCCTGAATTCCATACACGCCGCAGCATACATGTTGGACCCCAAGTACGCTGGCAAGATCATCCTGTCTGGTGCAGAGATCAACAAGGCCTATGGCGTCATCACTACCGTGTCTCGCCATCTTGGCAGTCTGGCGAAGTACACTTCCAAGCAAGGGCTTTGGGATGGAGATGCAATATGGCAGTCATGCCAACATATCTCATCAGACACCTGGTGGAAAGGACTTTGTGGATCTGAGGCTCTTTCCCTTGTTGCCTCCATTATCCTTCAAATCCCACCAACATCAGCCGCCTCAGAGCGCAACTGGGCCTTGTTTGGGAACACACACACCAACGCACGCAACAGGCTGACCAATACAAGGGTTGAAAAATTGATGGCCATCCGGGCAAATCTGAGTCTTTTTGAGCCTGACAACGAGCCATCCTCAACAAGGTTGGAAAGTGACAGTGAAGATGAGGCCTCAGAGTCGGATGTTCAAGAGGTGGACATTGAGGAGGTCCAGGGAGAAGACATGGAAGCCTGGGAGGAAGACAACCAAAGCTTTAGTTTCTAGACTATCATTTTACAGATGTATGTTGAAAATGTTTTTGGGAGACGCGATGGATCATTGGGGATCATTCAATTTCCCTTTCTTTTGTTGTTCAGTGAAATCATCCCATGTGAAGAATCAACTTATTTAATTAAAGTTCAATTTGTAACTAAATAGTTTTTTACATTTCTATTGGAAGGATTTAATAATTTGCAATTATGTCTACTTATGATAAGGTAAAATGTTTATATTTCTGTCTCCATATTATATGGTAAATATATCCAATGCAAAAAAACATCTACATATAAATGATATTAATATTAATTTGCATATATTTGGGTTAATTCCCATATATTCCCATGGAAAGTTTCCACCTCTGAATATTCCCCAAAATGTGCAACCCCAGTCTGGGCATACTGCCAAATTTCAGATACTACAGTGAGGATTTCTGCCAGGTGTTCAATCAGTCACTTGCATGAACACAGAAATTGATTATTAGAAAAGCATAAACAGTACACATAAATTGGTTAATAGAAAAGCACAAACATAAACATTTCCATCACAGAACTGTACAGTCCTATTGATCAAACAACCATGAAAATATAGGCTATCTCCCTCAGTTATGCACATCAACAACAACAAGATCAACAACTAATGTTAGCCAGAGCAAGATGAGCTAAAATCTAAAAAAGGAACATTAGATAAACCCTCTCAAACATTTTCATCTAGTTGGCCGTCAAAATTCCACTGATAAACGATTGGGAATTGTAGCCTCCTTGTTCTTCTGCAGCTTGCCTGTCAATGCATGCTTGTCCCAACCAAGCGCCCAAGCTAACTAGCTAAAGTTGTCTAGCTCGCTAGCTAGCTACTACCAGACACAAAATGGCCACCTCACTCTGGCCATTTTACTCGCAGTAGCAGCGCTAGTTAGGCTGTTTTTATGTTATCTAAAGCGTTCTTGACTAACTTAATTTTTTTGTCTATGTTTACTGACACTGGTCATATTCAGCGGGTGTTGCGTGTTCATAAATTCATCACTTGTTCTGCGCTTTGGCACACACAGACAAGAGTCCTCTGAAATCAGAGTAGATAGCCAGAGTGAATTGGTGAATGCAAGAGATATGCTAACTGGATAACAGTCATTCAAGTTCTTGCTAGCTAACCAAATGACACCTGTATCTCTAGCTGTGTATAGCCACCGAAAAACGATATGAGGGGAAAAAGACTGTCACTCACCCACTCCTCCAATGGCATTACATGACATCCTCCTAGCAGCTAGCTATCTACAGTAGCTAACGTTAGTCTCAGTGTTTTTAGCTTGCTACAAAAATAAATACACTAGCCTATTAGCCCCCGTTATGACTGACTTGTGATCATTGCCCTTGCTAGTATTATTATTTATATTTTTTTACCCCCTTTTTCTCCTCAATCGATCTTGTCTCATCGCTGCAACTCCCCGACTGGCTTGGGAGAGGCGAAGGTGGAGTCATGCGTCCTCCGAAACATGACCCGCCCAATCGTGCTCCTTAACACCCGCCAGCTTAACCCAGAAGCTAGCCGCACCAATGTGTCGGAGGAAACACCGTTCAACTGTCGACCGGGGTCAGCCCGCAAGCACCCGGCCCACCACAAGGAGTCGCTAGGGCGCGATGAGCCAAGAAAAGCCTCACTGGCCAAACCCTCCCCTAACCCAGACAACGCTGGGCCAATTGTGCTCTGTCCTATGGGACTCCCGGCCATGGCCGGTTGTGGCACAATGCGAGAAATGAACCCGGGTCTGTAGTAACGCCTCTAGCACTGAATGCGATGCAGTGCCTTAGACCGCTGCGCCACTCAGAAGGCTGCTGCCCTTGCTAGTTTTATTGTATTGACATTCCCAGTCTTAGTTACATTTGTAAATTTTTGTCCAGAATATTGAGTCATTGAAACTCTACCAGAGCATCCCGAATGGAGGCAGCAATCAATTTACCAGGCCAGATAGTAATATTTTTTGGACTACCAAGAAATGTATTGTTGTTGAACATTAATCATGCATTGAACTGCATCCATCTATTCTGCCAACAATGCCTTAGTATACGCCATGGAACGCTGAGTCAAATAAAACCTATTTTTAAAACCTCTTATAAAGTTGGTTTTGTAGCATAAACTGTGCATTTAATATTGACTGATATTACGATTGTCTGTTTCATATCTGCAAAGTAGTTCAAATTAACGCTGTCAGTTCCACTTTAAACAGGTCACTGGTTACTTTGTGTGCTAAACTTAAAATGTTGTTTTTTTGCAATGGGAAGTAATAGTTGTACATTTCAATTGAGAAATGCTTAATGGTTGTGTTTTTGTATTCTTATGATTGGGACCTACTGGCTTATTATGTCTGAGTTCATTGATTGCTTAACTTTTAACATCATGCTGTATGTGACTGCTGTCTTTCCATTGGCTCTATGCAGTGGTGTAGTGGTGCCTGAAGAACTGGGTATACTCAGATTTTGCCAAAAAGTTCCCAAACGGCCCGCCCAGCGAAGGAAAGGCAACCTGTATGAAAAATCCTGTTTTCATATTCTTTTTTTAATTTAGTTTTCCTATAGTTTTTCTGATTTTCACTCACAAAAGCACACTTTTTTTAATAGAAAAAAATACAAAGATTTGATGGTCTAAGTCCACAACAATTCTTAAACCACATCAATCTGATCGGGTGGGCCTATCAGGGCATGGCTCCCCACCCAGGCCCATCCATGTCTTTGCCCCTGATGCAAACACATCACATCATATCATAAATAGCCTACTAACCAACACTTCGGACTAAACTTTTTCAATACCTGGTTTCAATACCCATTGTTGCCTTACTTAGCATTTACTGGTAGATATAAATGGAAACGTCTTTCCTATCCTACCGATGTAATTCTTCTGTGAGCTGCTCCATGCCAAAACCAGTTGAGAGCTGCACACTTGCTGCCAGCAGATGATATACCGCTGAAATTGTGCGCGGCGGGCATGTGAATGGATTTCACGTGCTTTGCGATTGCTTATGCTACTTTGTGCATGATTTCTCTATTGTACTACATAAATCGTATACCTGCACTACAATACTTTGATACGTATCAGTAGGGATTAAGAAGTAATTATAAACTGGGTGGTTCAAGTCCTGAATGCTGAATGACTAACAGCTGTGGTATATCAGACCGTATACCACGGGTATGACAAAACATTTATTTTTACTGCTCTAATTACATTGGTAACCAGTTTATAATAGCAATAAGGCACCTCGGGGGGTTGTGTTATATGGCCAATATACCACGGCTAAGGGCTGTATCCAGGCACTCCGCGATGCGTCGTGCGTAAGAACAGCCCTTAGCCGTGGTATATTGGCCACATACCACACCCCCCCATGCCTTATTGCTTAAGCGTATAAACTCCACTACACCAATGTGCCTGTGTTATACACTGCTCAAAAAAATAAAGGGAACACTTAAACAACACAATGTAACTCCAAGTCAATCACACTTCTGTGAAATCCAACTGTCCACTTAGGAAGCAACACTGATTGACAATAAATTTCACATGCTGTTGTGGAAATGGAGTAGACAACAGGTGGAAATTATAGACAATAAACAAGACACCCCCAATAAAGGAGTGGTTCAGCAGGTGGTGACCACAGACCACTTCTCAGTTCCTATGCTTCCCTGCTGATGTTTTGGTCACTTTTGAATGCTGGCGGTGCTTTCACTCTAGTGGTAGCATGAGACGGAGTCTACAACCCACACAAGTGGCTCAGGTAGTGCAGCTCATCCAGGATGGCACATCAATGCGAGCTGTGGCAAGGTTTGCTGTGTCTGTCAGCGTAGTGTCCAGAGCATGGAGGCGCTACCAGGAGACATGCCAGTACATCAGGAGACGTGGAGGAGGCCGTAGGAGGGCAACAACCCAGCAGCAGGACCGCTACCTCCGCCTTTGTGCAAGGAAGAGCAGGAGGAAAACTGCCAGAGCCCTGCAAAATGACCTCCAGCAGGCCACAAATGTGCATGTGTCTGCTCAAACGGTCAGAAACAGACTCCATGAGGGGGGTATGAGGGCCCGACGTCCACAGGTGGGGGTTGTGCTTACAGCCCAACACCGTGCAGGACAATTGGCATTTGCCAGAGAACACCAAGATTGGCAAATTCGCTACAGGCGCCCTGTGCCCTTCACAGATGAAAGCAGGTTCACACTGAGCACGTGACAGACGTAACAGAGTCTGGAGATGCCATGGAGAACGTTCTGCTGCCTGCAACATCCTCCAGCATGACCGGTTTGGCGGTGGGTCAGTCATGGTGTGGGGTGGCATTTCTTTGGGGGGCCGCACAGCCCTCCATGTGCTCGCCAGAGGTAGCCTGACTGCCATTAGGTACCGAGATGAGATCCTCAGACCCCTTGTGAGACCATATGCTGGTGCGGTTGGCCATGGGTTCCTCCTAATGCAAGACAATGCTAGACCTCATGTGGCTGGAGTGTGTCAGCAGTTCCTGCAAGAGGAAGGCATTGATGCTATGGACTGGCCTGCCCGTTCCCCAGACCTGAATCCAATTGAGCACATCTGGGACATCATGTCTTGCTCCATCCACCAACGCCATGTTGCACCACAGACTGTCCAGGAGTTGGCGGATGCTTTAGTCCAGGTCTGGGAGGAGATCCCTCAGGAGACCATCCGCCACCTTATCAGGAGCATGCCCAGGCGTTGTAGGGAGGTCATACAGGCACGTGGAGGCCACACACACTACCGAGCCTCATTTTGACTTGTTTTAAGGACATTACAACAAAGTTGGATCAGCCTGTAGTGTGGTTTTCCACTTTAATTTTGAGTGTGACTCCAAATCCAGACCTCCATGGGTTGATAAATTGGATTTCCATTGATTATTTTTGTGTGATTTTGTTGTCAGCACATTCAACTATGTAAAGAAAAAACTATTTAATAAGATTATTTCTTTCATTCAGATCTAGGATGTGTTTAAGTGTTCCCTTAATTTTTTTGAGCAGTGTATATACAAAGAGTGCATTCTCCTACATGAGTGCACTAGTATTAGGTTCCCACTGCGAGAAAAAAAACATGTTTATAATAAATATATGCTGTTAGGATACTGAATTAATGTTTCAAGGCAGAATTGTATTGACTTGGTCTGGCAAAGCGGTTTTATGCATTGACAATGGAAGCTGATAATTTGTTTCTTTACTTTGCTGTTTTCGGCTGGTCTCGGGAAGAAATTACATGTCCTCTGTCAGACCGAGCACAAATTTATCGATTTATCCGACAGAGACACTTAATATGTGGTCTCGAGACCAACACTGAAATTGATAACACATACAAAATGAGCCTTGAATTGATGTCTTTATTAACCAGAAAAAAAACAGCCCTCTTGCACTCCACAACCATAATGAGTACCAGGAACTTTTCCCTGTGAAATCTGTTTGTATCAAAGTATGAAAAACATTAAGCAAAAATGTCAACGCAATTGCAGTTCAAGACCCCCTCCACACACACACGCACGACTGGCAAAAATCTCCGAAAAGGAATTTAATACTGAGCGTACATAATACAGAACAACACTAGAATGTCTTCCCAATATGAGAAATCACAGTATTTTGCAATAAGTACTTTTTGGTTTCCTGTACTTGGCAAAAGGGTACCAATTTGTGACATGTGGCAAGACAATGCATTGTAATGTCATACAAAAGGAAAATTAATACTCAAATTTAAATAAGCAATGGTTTGCTACAGAGTGATCCCCAAACCATTCACTCAATCTCATATTTACACCTCAATCAATGACTAGAACACACAAGGAAATATTGCAAAATAAACAATGAAACAAATTAAGACAAAACAGAGGAAAACTAGGAATTCAAATTTGTACATTTTGGCTCATATCAACAAGTCACCACACAATCTATTAAAGGATAATTCATGTGGATTTACAAAGGAGTGTTGAAGTCAAAGGAGGGTGAAGAAGATTAATTGTCTCAGCGAGTGTGCTTGGACTGAATCCGCAATCCTGGAAATGTTTATCCCTACCTACTCTAACTCCCAAGACTGCATTTCTGAGACTACGGTAAACTTAGTTGACCCCTGAGTTCCTAATGCAAAACTAGTGTATGAAATACCTCTTTACAGTGTGTTTCTTAGTGCAAACCAGCAAAATATGCTTGATTAAACAGAGGTATATTAAGATAGCACCCAAGCTGACAATGCTCCCCCCGAACGGTTATTTAGCTGGCCAAATCACAAAAGCAGAATGGGAGGTGGTTTTCTCTATATACACACACACACACACACACACACACACACACACACACACACACACACACGTGAAAACCAGCTGTTCAAATGCTTGCATTCATTCATTTTATAAAAAAAAAAAATTTTCATAGAAAATATAAATATCCCTGAATGAAACAGATTCACAGCATTTCCTTTTGAAAGGGCTCCAGTGCTACTACCTTAATGTGGCGATCAAGTGTCTTCAAGTTCTCCAGTTAGTCTCGCTCTGGCTAAGCCTGCTGCGCCAAGTCCTTCATTCGCTGTCGTGATATGTCACTGTCCGTTTGCCACGGTTTCGGGTCTTGATACGTGTTCCACTCTGGGGTTCCCTGTACAACTGGTCGCTGTCTGCGTCAGAGGCATCCCTCCTGCGTTGTCGAGAGTGGCGGGCGGTACCCTTTTCGCTGACCCTTGACCTCTTGTGGCTTTTTCTCTTTGTATTGTTCTGGGAACCTGAGCTAGCAGAGGACTTCTCAGAGGCAGAGGACTCTTCCTCCTCGCTTTCAGAGGCAGAACTGTGGGCACTGCTGCTGCAGCTTTCTTTTCGCTTGCGTTTTTGTCGCTCCAAACGTCTCTTCCACCTCGGACACTCAACCTCCTTCTCATCCTCTGACCCTTGAGAAGAGGCATCTTCCTGACTATTACCGTCCTCGGGTTCTGACTTGGATCGAGATTCCTTCTTGGGATGCTTTGAGTTGGATCTTTTTGTCCCCCTCTCGTCCTTATCACAGTAGCTCTTAGCCTTAGTCTTGCGCATGCACTGTTTCTTTTCATCAGGGTTCTCTGAGGAGTCTGAGGTGTAAATGCGTTTTCTCTTGGAAGAGGACTGTCGTTTTGTAGCAGCTGGGGAGGCTTTTCTTCGGTTGCGTTGATATCCTTTATGTGAAACAGTTTTGCTCTTCCCATTCTTACAACTGCCTTGCATCTCAGAGTTCAAGTCCTCCTCAGAGTCTTCATTGATATATTTCTTTTTTGGTTGGGCTCGAAGGCAAGGCCGCCTGCTAGGGCTATGCTTCTCCTTCCCATCAGATTCTTCCTCTGAGGAAGCATGCAGTTTCCTCCTTGCTCTCCTGTTGGGTACAACTTCCTCCTCCTCGCTCTCTGAAGCAGAGTCATTGCGACTCTGTCTTTTGTTTCGCAATGGAGGTTTTTTATTGGATTCTCCCTCAGATTCAACATATGAATGGTTGCTGTCTGCTTCGTCTTCCTCTCCATCTTCCTCCTCTTCAGACTTCAATATTTTCTTGCGAGAGCTTGATCTCTTTGGAGTGTCACTGAGTTCCTCTGATTCAGGGCCATCCTGTTTGTGGGTTGAGGCAGCTGTTTGCTCTTGGCTTTTTGATGGCAATTTACAATTTTTCTCAGAGTCTTTAGGATGTTCTTCCACCTTCCTCCCGTTTTTGTGAGGGTGCTTTTGAGCATTGTGGTCTCGTGTTGTGTGTTGTCTCTTTCTGGAGCCAGACTTCTCTTCCTCCACATAACTGGTAATGCAAGTTCTACTTTTGCTCACTGCAGCAGTTGCGGTGCTTCTGGAGGACTTCTGAGACACAATAGTTTCTTCCTCCTCCCCTTCTTCACCATCAGAGCTCTCCTCATCCTCTTTCTCAGAGTTACTATCAGCCGGTTGATGTTTTGTGCTGTAGCCATTTACATGAGACAAATCATCTGAAAGAGATAGAAACATTAACACTACAGCAACAAATTAATGAAATTGGAGTAAAGGCAGAGAGAAAGTAGCCTTGACTGTGAAAGCATCTACAGTATGCCTGTAGCTCTTACCCTTACCCCTCATCCCTGCAGCTTGTCTGGTCGTCCTGCGGCTGCTGGAGTTCTTACTCTCTCCATTCTGATGGCAACGAGAGGATGAAGCTTCACTCTCAATACTGTCCTCATTGTTCTCCCAATCACCCGATGAATCCTTGCCTTTTTTAGAACCTAGGTGAGAGAAAGAATGTTACACAATAGTGTTGAAATTTGTTCTCAAAGAATGTCCCCTTTTGTGGCTCTGGTACAGTAGATCCTTGAACAAAAAAATTGATCCAAACCAGTCTAAGCTGACTGTGTGCTTACTCTGTGCTGATGACAGATCCTCGGATCCAGAGGCTGATGACTGATCCTCGGATTCAGAGCTGCTCTGGATCACGGCAGTGCGTTTGCTGACTCGGGTCGCATGGCGGCTGCTTTTCCGCCTATGTTTGTCCTCATCCTCTGAGGCTGAACCATAGTCTTCCTCAGAGGCTTCCAGAAGCTTCATCTTGTTGACGGCTGCCCTGGCAGTCTTCCTTTTCAATGTCCTGCGGCCCACATTCTCCTCCTCATCCCTGTAAGTGTCTGTACCCTGGGATGGTGATCTCTCAGAGTCGTTTCCTCGTCGCCTCTCTCGCCCAAATGTTCTGCTGTGACCGTTCATCTGGGAACCCCTCTCTGGACACACAGTGCAGCAACATTTTAATGGCTAATAATCATATAATAACTAAAAAAAGATCTGCTCTGTACAGACAGTTCAGACCTTTGACCAGAAGGGCAGTTATCTGCTCTCCACTCCCTGTTCTAGTTACCTCTCCTTTTCCTTGCTCTGTGGTGTGATGGTGTTTACCTGGCCGTTTGGTATGCTTCCTATGGGCAACCGCATTATTCCTGGTTAGCCTGGTGCTGGACCTGCTGGGGAATCGGCGAGACATTGAGTTGGACAACTTCTCACCGTCCTCACTCTCCTCCCGCTCATTGGAGGACTCACTCTCGCTCTCAGCAACTGAAATAAAATATCAAAAACAGGGATTTTATTAGAAGGACAACTATTAAGAACTAGCTGCCTTCTGCCGGATTTATGTGAAATACTCACTTTTTTTCTTCTTTGCCCCATTGTTCCTGGTGACTCTTCTGGTTCCCCTGGTCTCTCTGCTGTGATGGTGCTGTGAGGACTTCGGGCGTTTCTCCTCTTCAGAGTCACTCATATATAACTCACTGTAAATCTCAGAGTCTGACCTTGAGGAAGCTTCAGAAGAGCTGTGGCCTGAGCTGTCACTGCTGTGGCTCCTCCTCCTGGTTTTCTCAGGAGCAGACACTTTGGCTGAGGTAGATTTGGTCGTCGACGCCGCTTCCACTTTTTCCTGAGTTTTTAGAGCAGCCCTCTTTTGACTGAAGGGAAAGAACAATATAATTAGAAGTGCTGTACGTCATGTGGACAAGTACGTTTCCTTAAGCCCAATGAGGTGGGCAGTAGAAGTGAGGCCTACCTTGTGGTGTCAGTGCTGGGTGCAGCAGACTCGTGGTGCTGAAGCTTCTTTCGGAACCTCTGGCTGCGGCGGAGCTTCTCGCTGCTCTTGACGGCAGTTTTGTATTGCGATATGATTGTTCTGATTCGCTCTTCGAAGAATGCAGAGAGCCGCAAAGTCATACTGTAGATCTGGGGACAGAGGAGATAAAAATATGTAGAGTACACCAATTTGGCATCAGGTCCTAGTCACTAGATTGATGACAATCCAGAACCTGACCAAAGTCAAATTGGAAATGAAAAATCAACTCAATGAGTTTTGGATTAAGGTAGGATTTTTTACACTGGAATCACTTGTATGGTTTGGAAATGCAAGAGCTGAAATACCTTTGAGCGTTTGTTTGGCGTGAAGGCTTTAGCATTGGCAAATATCAAAAGTGTGTCTTTGCAGAGCTCCATGGGGTTTTCATAACGGTCCTCCTCAAGGGTCCCCTTCACCATCCCAAAGTCCATGGGAGTGTCAATGATCCTAAGGTAGTCCTGCAAACAGACATGAGTCACATTCGATCAACATTTCTAACAAAGCCAGAGTCATTATTACAGTAGAACTCTGTTCTCTTACTGGGTAGGAGGTAGGATCCACAGGCTTTCTGAAGGGCTCAGAGTCCTCACACTCAAAGACATAGTTCATCAGGCGCTTGCACTGCCCCTTCCAGGAGTCTGGGTCAGGTACCGTCTCAGAAGAGCGCTGGGATGAAGGAAGACACATAAGATAACTGAGGGAAGTGGCTGGGGATGTTTTCATAGCTGATTTTACATAATCTTTCATTACTTACCTGGCACAGTCTGTGTCCAGAAGAGGGGCCTGGTGCCTCTTCCAGGTCCTGGGAAAGACATTCAAATCAACATCAGTTCATCCCAAACATTTCAGAGCAAGGTTTGAATAACTTGCCACATCAAAACCTGATTTACCTCATCCGTGTAGTCCATGTCTTCAATTGCATTATAGATCTCCATGATATCTGTACAGCTAGGTCGACTGAGGAAATAAAAAAGGCAACATATGTTGTTAAAAATGTATCTGTATAAAAGTTTGAGCTCAATAACATTTGGACAACTCACTTGATAAATTTTAGCAGGACATCTGTGATAAGTTTTGCTGAATGGGCTATCTTGCTCCTTGGCTCATTGAAGGTCCGGGCGTTGTGCACAATGTATCTGGCATCCCAAACTACAGCGGACAGTCGCCTATAGAACCTACTCATCAGTCTCAGTCTGATGGTGCTCAGGTCTGTGGGGAAGGCTATCACCGTGCAGTAGGTTGGGTATTGAACTATGTCCACCGGGCCAGAGAATGGGGCTACAATATCTGTCAATGAGAAGAAGAAAAAAACAGAAGTAGTATGAATTTGAAATTCAAAACCTCACTAGCCCATCTAGGAATGGTATACAATGCAGGGTCTGTTGAGGAGGAAGTAGAATCAAAATGCAGTGGGGAGGTGAGTGTTCTTACCGACAGTGATGAGTTGGTCAATGCCTGCTATGATGCGTTCACACTC
This sequence comes from Salmo trutta, assembly GCF_901001165.1. Classification (NCBI taxonomy): domain Eukaryota; kingdom Metazoa; phylum Chordata; class Actinopteri; order Salmoniformes; family Salmonidae; genus Salmo; species Salmo trutta. Next base: position 68,561,978 of record NC_042969.1, on the reverse strand, counting down.
GTCATCTCTGCTCCTCTCACCCCACTCTCCTGTCTGGGGTTTATACATGACCTCTCTCATCTCCTCTGCTGTCACTGGAACCCCTCCACCTACACACTCAGGTTGCTGGGCTGAAGAGCACACACCATTGTTGCCATATAGTCCATTGCCAAATACTGTACTAGAATGTCCCATTTACAACAGTCTGTTAAAATTACCATCCTCTGGAATAGCTTCCACATCCCAAGGACTTAGCTTCTCCGTTTCGCCATTGTCCCATCTGGCAACAAAACAAAGACAAGCAGGTTAGAAGCATCAACCGTTGGGGACCATTTTGACTGGTTTCCAACATTGCAGATCCAATCATACTAGCACTTTAATACATTCTCACCGGACTTTGAAGCACTGGAAATGACTGTCTGGATATTCAGGCTGATATGGCTCCTGACAAACAATGATCCCAAACCACCAGGCATCATCTATTACGGACCGGAATCTGTCATCTGCAGTGAGGAATGTTACCATTTTAGGTGGGGGAATGCAGAAAACATTGTATTGAAATGTTGATCTGTTCATCTCATACGTTACTGGACCTTGAGTAGTGTGAGAAAGCCCTGAAGAGAGATGTATCGTTAACTTACTCGGCTGCCAGACTCTACTGCGTGCTTCGTCGTAACTCTGCCGAAGCACAAGGAAGTCAATCACATCCGGCATGTCATGATACCTGAGGGGAGGCGTACAGAAGTGCAAAGTTACAAAATGTCTCTGGTAATATCTGTGTACATGCATCTTTAATGTTAGACCCTTTGAAGCTGTTGCATCACTTACTTGACATAAAATGATTTGTCTGTGATTTTGCGCGTGCCGTGGTCAATGAGCGTCAGTTTCAGGCGGCAGAGTGTCGGAGGGCACACTTCATACTTGATCCCAGTTATTTTAACAAACTCTTGGTCCTGTAGAGAGAAGGAGAGTGTCAAGTTACTCTTCAACAATGTCCTTTTAGACACAGGCCCTCTCAACACACTAGGCCGTTTTCTACCGCATCAGTGGAAGACAGATTCATCCGTTTCCTAGTTTGGAGCAGAGTGGATATGTTCTTACCCTCAGCTCCATCTTCCTCCAGGGCTGTTTCTCCATGTTAATGGGGTACAGGTTGTTCCTGTTCACCGCCTCCACATACGCCTCGTGACCCTGGCGGAAATAGATTACCTGAGAGAGAGAGAGGGTAACAGTAATTAGATCAGAGGAGGCTGGTGGGAGGAGCTATAGGAGGACGGGCTCATTGAAATTGCTGGAATGGATACGTGGTTTCCATGTTTGATACAGTTCCATTCCAGCCATTACTATAGCTCCTCCAACCAGCCTCCTCTGATTTAGACATCAGAGATGCACACATGAACACAACACAGTAGGGGAGACATATGGTCCAGACAGAGCCACGTACCTCATCACCCATCTGGGGAACGAAGGGAGACTTCCTGGGAATGACATCAGTGATCCACGTTGAGGGTCTGAACTCGTTGGAGACTTCTCTGTTGATCGACGGCCTGGCTTTAGGCCGCTGTGATACGTAATTGTTAATTTGTAAGATTTATTTAATATTCAATAGAGAAGTGTGAAACTACTTTGTCATACCATAACAGGATGCAAGCACTGACAAAAAATATGCAGGTTAGTACAGTGGCTAACCTTGGGCTTCTTGGATTTCTGCTTGCTAGTCTGAGGTGGTCGTTCCTCATCCTCACTTTGCTGCTTCTCCTCTTCCTCCTCGATCTCTTCCTCCTCCGAGCTGCTAAGCTGGCGGCGAACTCGTTTCCGTGATGACACGGGAGTGGAGGGCTGCAGGTTAATCCCAGCGTCTGCTGTCCAGTCAGAGTACTCACTGGATGAGTGGCTGTCATGGGAAATGCAAGTTATGTTAGCATTATACCAAGGGAAACAACAATATGACATACGTCATGTACCTCTTGTAAGGAATCAAGAGAAGCAAAGAGCTTATCTGTGCCTTGAACTGTCACTTTTCCATTCCTCTTCCTCATTGGATGAATCCAGTTCACTGCCCTCCATCTCATGGTCCTAGAGGGATAGGAGATGGCAAGATTGACCTCTTTTACTAATATTCGAAATAGCTTGTTATTCTCTAACTGACATGTCAAAAGCATAGAATGTACCTCTGATGTTGTGGTCCCCTCTCCCTCCTCACAGGAGAACTCGATTAATTCCTCCATAATGCCATCTCTGCTCTGCTGGAAGACTTTTTGCTTTTTGCGGGACTGTGCTCGTTTGATGCAAGGCAGTTCATCTTCAGAATCATCCTGAGGCAGAAGCAAAGCAGAAATGCAGGTATGACGTCAGTATCATTTAAAAATTCCTGTGGTCAGTCATGATTTTTAAAAGTAATAAACATATGTCTACTTACTCTACAACTGCCGTATGTCACACGGCGTTTCTTTGCATTGTATAAGGCAATCTCCTCCTCTCCTTTTGTAATTCGGAAGTCATCCTGGTAACTAAGATCATTTACACATTTAATTTAAACTTGCATTTCAGGAATAATGTTCTAGAGATGAACCATTCAGGAGTAGGCTTGTTTATATACATGACATCCTTTGTGTTATATAACTAACTATACAGATTATCTCCCCCTGTTGTTTAAGGGATGTCGGTCTCACCTGTAACCGCTGGATGAGAGCTCAGGTACCACCACCCTGCGTCTCCAGGCCTGCAGGTCCCTCTCCGTGGCCATCTGGCTGCGAGGGGCATTCTGGTGCATCTGTCTCACCCCCTCCACCTGCCCACTGCGCCGCAGACCCACGTTAGGGGACGACTGCACCTCAGCTGCACCTCGCTCATTCACTGATGCTGGGTACAGAGTGGGAGAGAAGGGAACACAACATCACTGCTTGTCCAGGACCCAATCATTCATTCAACCATAATGGATGAGAAATTATTTTCCATTTCCAATAGAGTCCTCGACCATTAACATGTAGGAATACAAAGTTTTTGAGCATGCCCCAGAGCAATGGTAGCTTGTAGAAAGGAAGAGGGCTAGGAATATGCCACCACACAATACTGCTAGTAGAACAGACAGTATGGGTGTGTCCGGTACCTCTGCGTGGGGTGCTGGGGGCTGGGGCCAGTGTCCCTGGTCTGCTCTGCCTGTCCTGCTGCTCCTGCAGCTGCCTGATGGTGTCGTCCAGAATGCTGCGTCTGGCCGTGGCCTCCTCGTGGTCCGTGGTCAGCTGACTGATCACCTGCTCCATCACCTCGCCATCACCTAAGGGGGACAACATGGACAGTCTTAAGTAACACAACCACTTACTCAAACAGATTCACAGATCCACCCACTCACAAACTCTCAGAGAAACAGATGGTAGTTGCACTGGTCAAACAAAATCCACCCATCCACACGTGCCCAACTGCTATTTTAGTGTTGTCGTACTGGTCCAATAAACACCAGGATCATATTGCCTTACAACTGTCTCGTAAATGCTTGTTTACATACTTGTGGCAACATATCCCAGCTGAGGCACAAGGTGTTCGTCTGCAATGTTCTCCCTCCCGGGGACCAGCCGCTGGTATCTAGGGGGGTGGGGGTTCCCATCCACATCCACCAGGAAGGGAGGGGGCATGAGATGGGGTGCCTGCTGGGTCTGCTCATCCAACACAAAGCCGTTGGCGTCCCGGATCAGTGGCCGATAGTCGGTGTGGAAAAACACCTGATCTGGAAGCTGGACGAAGACAGACAGGGAGTCAATCTCAAACCATTGAATAAAGGACTCTTTCCTATGCATAGATGTAGTAGGAGCTCCATCCTTACCTTCTCGTATGGCTTGGAGCTCCCAAAGCCGAAAATGACCAGATGACCGTGAGAGTCTGTGCAGGCAAAGCGCTGGCCGTCGGGAGTGAACTTGCAGTCAAAGACAGCACCATGACCCTGGCCCTCAATCTGTAGGGCAGACAGAGCAACCAAGATGGAGTCAGTCATAGTTGGAGAGAATGGATGTTACCGTCTTCTGTGGTGCGAGGCCCCTCCTCACCATGTTGAAGTAGTGCTGTGTCTTTGTGCCCCGGACGATGTCCCAGATGAAGACGTTTCCGTCGTGGCCAGCAGACAGCATGATCCTGGGATCTGAGGGGTGGGGCTCCAGGACAAACACCTCAGCCTCGTGGCCCTGCACAGAGAATCACACAGCCGTCAGGCCAAATCACTGTCTGATGCTATTCTGCTATTTTACCAAGTCACTGGACAAAATGTTTTGAGGAAATGCTCCTGAAAAGCATGCTTACAGTGACAAGCAGTGGCAAGGGGAAAAACAGTACAACTATAATGTCCTCCTGACTAAGGAATCTAGGACTATCCCTCAACAGTTCTTTATATACAAATAGTTTAAGGATGGAAATTCCTCTACACTACTAGTAGTCATAGCTACAAAATGTCCTCAGCTATCACTGTGAGACAGCACTGTTCATGAAAATAGAATGTAAGACAATGCAGTTGCTCCTACTTTAAGGATATGTAGCAGCTGGCCCGTGTAGGAGTTCCACACTTTGAGGATATGGTTGTTGACCGCTGTGATTACTGAGTTGTCATGGCGATCCCACGCTACCATGGTGACCTTGGGCTTGAAAAAGCTTTCCTCATTGGTCGTGTGTTCTGAGCTGCGGAGAAAGTTGATATGAAAGGATAAAACAGATACAAGCATGTGTAGGTGTAGGTAATGGTGCCGGCAAGCTGTTCATTCCTTACCCTGGTAGAGTGGCGTTCATGTTGAGAAGAAGGCTCCTCCACTGCTGACGCTGAGTCAGCCTCCAGATGCGTGCTGTGCCATCTCGACTGCCACTCACAAACCTACGAGACGAGGCAAACCAAGACAATGGACTCTAGGCAATCCTCATGAAAACGGTTGGGCTAAAGTGAGTGCTTCAACTAATCACATTGATCATACCTTTCTCCTGAGTGGCAAAATTGGATGCTGTCGACCTTGTCCTAAAAATTAGAACATATATTGGACAACCCAATGATTACAATATTACATCAACGTTGTTTGTATTTGTTGTAAATTAAAGCTTCAATGGATTTAATGATTATTTGTTTTAGGAACTCATTATTTTCTAGTGTTCAGCTTTTTGCTGGTTTATCTGCTCTTCAAAAGGATCTTACCGTGTGTTCATGAAGCTCTGATATTTTTTCTGGGTTCCCACCTCCCAGGTAATATATTCTGATGACATCGTCAGTACTTCCCGTTGCTAAGAACATGCCACCTAAAAATGTTTTATAAAACAAAAAAACTCAATTTATCCCAGTTTGGTTCAACCTTTATATACCCATGTTAGAATAACTTGGAACAGTGAGGTAAAAAGTTGAATCAATACTTCTGTTAAAATCCTATCAGCTATGGTTAGTGTAATAGTATGATCAATTTGTAGAAATGTATTTAAAGAGCCAAAGCATTCTTTTACACAAAACTGCGATCTTGACATTGTTACCTGGACTGAATGATGAGCACACCATCTGAACTCCCGGCCTGGGTCGCTCTGTAAACTTCTGTGGGCGATCACTTTACAAACAGAGTAAATGTTTCAGATTTGTCATTTTCAGGATGCAATTACTATCTATCTAAATCAAATTACCAGTAGTTGAAATTCACCTGAAATTGATGTTATTGACATCCCACTGCCAAAAGCAGATTGTTGCATCAGTTCCAGTGGACACCAGGTATCTCTTTGAGCCCTTGGCAAACGGTGAGAACTGAGACAGATGTAATTCACAAAGTTAAATGCTGTTCCAGATATACTTATGCAGCCACATCTATACTGAGGGATGTCTACGGTACAGACAGCAAATCACACTAGTGGTCCAATGTGAGCTGCTGAAGCAATCAGGTTTAGTATGTACATCATGAGTTAAAAAGTGCTGTGTGCAGTTAACACATTACACTGTTGCATGGTGTCCTACATTTGCAAAACTGTGGACAGCATTAGCTTACATACTATTTGCCCGGCTAACATTACAGTCGATAGAAACATAATAAGGGTGTTGGAGGAATATGGAAGCTCCTACCTGTAGGGAGGTAATGGATCCACTGTGCCCCTGTAGGACAGCCATAGGGGCACAGGTACGAAGGCACCACACTCGGATGGTTTTGTCACAGCTGCCAGCTGCCATCAAGGTATTCTCAAAGCTGACAGCCAGGTCTGAGATCTCAGCAGAATGTCCTCGAAGGGTGGAGTGAAGCCTCCCATCAAACGAAGACCATATCTTCACCAAGCAGTCGTCCGAGCCCTTGAAAGTGGGGTTTGATAAGGTAGATAAAGTGATGAGCCTCGGGTATACCACCTAACATGATTTCCCCCAAGAACTTGATCTTTATGACGACAAAACTCACGGTGAAAATCCTGAGACCGGTCCGATCAAAAGCAATGCAGTAGACTGCAGACAGATGACCCAGAATCCTCCTGTGCATCCGCATGTGCTGATAGTTGCTCACAGGGTTCACAGTACTGAACCGTTGAGTACCTGTTAGCTCCCTTCCTCTGTACACCTCCACTGTGAAGGACAAAACACTATGATTCAGAGTCCAAACATGATAACAGAATCATGGTAACAGAAAACAACAAAGAATGTGTTGAGTTATAAGCACACATTGAATTTACAGCACCGGCATGAATAGAAAATAATGTGTGAATGTGTCAATCCTGTGTCAGGGAATACCCACCTAGATTTGGAGGATCTTTGCATGTCAAAGGCATCTCTGGTGGTCTCCCTCTGTTCAGGGCAGCAAATGATGAGCCTTTCCTCTGAACATTGCCGTAACCTGGAAGAGATGGAAAGAAATAAGTAATTGAATCATTTCATTTTAGAACGAATAGTTGCTGATGTATATATTTAGAATGCACGCTCAATCAAGATGCATGTAAAGCTTTGCACCTTTTGATGTTCTGAGTAAGGACTGCCTCCCAGTTCCCAGTAGGGAATGTACGCCTGGAACACATGGCACTTCTTTGTCCAGAATCGGCCCAATCTTCTTACAGATCTGCAGCAAATGGTCAGGTGCAATGTGTTGGTTGGCTGCAACCTATGGGATCAAAAATAGTGTTGATGATGAGCAGAATGTCTAATCCAGCTTTCATTGTTAAACCATTATGCATGCTTTGTTCTTTCTTCAATCAAGCCATCACAACATTTGTACATTTATATTTGGGTAGCTGTTAAGAGCGTTGGGCCAGTAACGAAATTGTCCTGTTTCAAATCCACGAGCCGACTAGGTTAAGTCGTTCTGGAGCGTCTGCTAAATGAAAAAAAAAAAAAAAAAAAAGATGACACCAGGAATCATGAAACTACAGTACTGCAACCACACTGTCTATTTATTATCATTTAGATCATCATAGTCTTTGTCTAATACACTGTCAGCCAGTGGCACTGGAACAAAATTGCATCTATTTTTCTAGGGGGTAAAAAAAAAAATCACTGACATAGCTTGGGTTCTTCATGTACATCGGATCTCATTCCACCAGTGTGCTGTATTCTTTGTGGGCAGAACGTTTTATGTAAAACACATTCATCAACCGGCGAATCACAACACAGGTCACAAGGAAAATAACGCAACTACAGCCTTTCTAGGACGTGGATTGGTCAACAGTGGTGTCCTGACGTAGCCAGAACCCCAAGAGTCCCCACCCTATCTGCAGTACAACAGATACATTTTATAGAGCATATATAAGTGTGTTCCTATACTACAGCGTTAAGCTTTCGAAACATACAACAATAAGTAATCCTACATACCGGTAAAAGTTTAAAATCAGGTTATTATGTAACAAGAATGTAACAACGAATAAAGCTGAATAGAACAAAGAGTAAATGGCCCAAGCATGGACAACGTGGCTGTCACTCAACAATAACAGATATTCGACATTTAATTTACATCTATAGATTATAGACTTACCAAATCTTCGTAAGATCTTGGATGTTCATTTCCTTGCCAGTCTAATCTGCAAGGCAAAAGCTATCCAAAAAGGTGCGTGTTAGTGTAAATCACAACACTCAAGATGCTAGAAATACTGCCAGAAATTAAGTTAGTAAAAACATGTGATGTCAAACGAGTGAGGCGGTCAGAGAAACATTAAAACTCATGAGTGAGACAAGTTCTACGTTCCAGTCCAATCGGGATAGCTAGTAGCTACATACACCGACGGCAGAACGCCGCTGCTACCGGAATACACACCTGATATTCTTCTAGTTCGCTCGCTAGAATCTGCAATAGATACAAAAATAGTTTTTTCGAATGTGTTGCTTTCATTAACTTTTCGCCAACAATTTTGAATAGTAAGAAAAATGATGTCAATAAGGCACGCCAATTTACCTCAGCCGCGCTCTGACATGGACCCGTTGTTAGAAAACGTGAAATTAGGTAATATAGCTCTGTAAGTGAATAGAATAAAATAGTGAGCACAATTGGATATCAATTAAATCAAGATTTATATATAATTTAAGCAATGAATTAGGCAACTATATTCGCCTTACCTGATTCAAGGAGCGAAATATTCCGACTTTTGGCCATTGAATCGGCCGTGATTTGGTGGGTCTACAATTTTAAACTAACTTTATGACTAGTGAGAGTATGATATATTTATTTAATTTCGGTTACACTGCTCTGACCCCCTCCACAGTTGCTCCCGCGTTCTAATCAGCCTGTTTTCAGTCGCCATTGGAAGGATGAGGCCTCAGCAATACGAGTTACTTCCGCCACAGCAGAGGAAATAGGGGGTGGGGAACAACTCTTTATTTTTTGTTCGACTGCAACAAAGACAAAGCGAAGCTCGCCCTCTAAATGAACTGACATTCTATTTGAATACATTAGGAAGCTTTGGGTCAATGTAACGAAAGAAAGCTATTTATATATGCGAAATTATAGTATAAAGACCGCATTGTTGTTGTCTTCTACAAGGTCGAGTGTCTTGTTGATGACGTCATATGTGATGGCAAAACAAAAATGTCAATCTGTCGCATTTTATTTTACCCGGTGCAATTTGTCTTTGATACACTCACTTAGCTACACTATTTAGGCTTTGTTTCAATAACTCAACTGAATAAAGAAAAACATCCATGTGTGGTGTATAGACAAATAGGCTATGCAATGCTGATGAGAACAATGCAGTATTAGCCTGTGCAGTGCACGATAGGCTTCAATTGCGTTGGCGAAATATTAGTGCTATGACAATATCAGGAATATTATATTTTTATTTTTAGACATTTGTCTGGAGATATGACATGATAGACCCACATTTCTTACATCATGTAAATACACTACATGACCCAAAGTATGTGGACACCTGCTTGTGGAACATCTCAATCCAAAATCATGGGCATTAATATGGAGTTGGTTCCCCCTTTGCTGCTGTAACAGCCTCCACTCTTCTGGGAAGGCTTTCCACTAGGTTTTGGAACATTGCTATGGGGACTTGCTTCCATTCAGCCACAAGGGCATTAGTGAGGTCAGGCTCTGATGTTGGGCGATTAGGCCTGGCTTGCAGTCAGTGTTCCAATTCATCCCAAAGGTGTTCAATGGGTTTGAGGTCAGGGCTCTGTGCAGGCCAGTCAAATTCTTCCACACCGATCTCAACAAACCATTTCTGTATGGGCCTCGCTTTGTGCACGGGGCATTGTCACGTTGAAACAGAAAAGGGCCTTCCTTAAACTGTTACCACAAAGTTGGAAGCACAGAATCGTCTAGAATGTCATTGTATGCTGTAGCGTTACGAGTTCCCTTCACTGGAAATAAGGGATCTAGCCCAAACCATGAAAAACAGCCACAGACCATTATTCCTCCTCCACCAAACTTTACAGTTGGCACTATGCATTCCGGCAGGAAGCGTTCTCCTGTGCACTGCACAGTAGGCTTCAATTGAATTGACAAGTAGGCAAAATATTAGTGCTATGACAATTTCAGGAATATTTATTTTTAGACATTTGTCTAAAAATAACATGACATGATATACCCACATTTCTTACATCATGTAAATACTGTATATTGTTTTCTAGTCTCCATGTGGTGTCTATCCTGCACTTGCATTAGAAAGATCTTGACTAGATGGGATATGCAGCTAATGTCAGAAGTGACTTTTCATAGCAGGTCAGGAGAATTTACGCTGCAGGTTTGGAGAATTATGTTAAGGTTAGTTAAAACGCAAAAATCCTCCCCGGTGCTATTCAAATATGAAAGTTTTGATGTCACTGATATTAGCGGCATCCCTTCAAGACACGACCCATTCTAGGCTATGTATGGTACAACAAATGTCATTTGTGTTTAAAAAAAAAGTCATATTGAAAAAAGAATGACATATGCAACAGATATGAAAGCTTCATAAGTAGGTATAACTGAATAGTTACTTATAAAAAAGCATAACTTTATGAATAGTTATAACTGTTATTAATAGGTAACTAATTGGTTGAAATAGTTAATGGGCCATCAACTAGATTCAGCTGATTTTTTCCTGAGAGGACGGTCGGGGCCTGAACATAAATATAAATAATGTGCACTCTGCAAATTTACACAAGAAGCCCAACGGATCTTTGTAGGCTATTAGAATTTAATCCGAAAACTTGGGGGCGGGGGAATAAAATCAATAACGGGACGAATTCGGGCCACAAGTTGACAATCCCTGAAATATTGTGATTGTCATGCAGCTACTTGTCGAATAGGTGGTGTATGGCTACACTGGCCTAATAGAATTACAGACATTTGCTCAATATTTGGCAAGCACCAAAAAACAATCACACATTTTCAATCAATATGATATAAGAGATATTACAGAGTATTTAATCAATGCATAGTAAGTGTCTGTGAATTAGACTATCACGTGTATACAGTTTTTATTTCACTTGTGATCAATAAGAGAACAGAGAAAACAGAGAAATTACAACCATTTAATTAAATTGGCATGTTTATATCAATCATAACACAGATACAGCTACAAAAAAAAGGAGAAATACTGTACATAAAATCCTAAAACCACATGTAAATCTTGCTACAGCTGCTATGTTCACTTGAAAGATTAAGTGAAATTACAGTCATGTTTATCAGTATCCCCAAAAGGATAAGCTACAACCAGTATGTTTAACACTGTAATGCATTTCATGTTATTAGCTTGGCTAAAAACACATGAACCATCCCCATTCCTCACAACGTACCATTACATACTGCATAGAAATTATGAAAAAAACGTAGTTTCACAGCAGCTATATCAAATGTTATTGCAATGCCATCACCGAACAGAGTCAAACAACATTTAACATAATGCACAGGCCTGACGAAAAATCCAGTACATGTACTAGGGAGGATGATGATGAACCATAACTGTGGATTCATAAAACAGTTAATATTCATAGAGCACAGCTTAAACAGTCACCACCTTCCTACCCATTATAAACAAAAATCAAACAAGTATTATTGTGTATAAACCCCTCCAACCCTTCCCCATACAATACAGGTTAAATAAACTGTCCCTCATAAAGCCTATGGAATGTTAGTGTCAGACAAGCTCTCCCAGTTGAATAACAAATTCCTGATATTGGCATGATTGCATGTCATTGCTGCAAACCTGCCCCCCCTCCCTCTGACAACTGCCCCAGACTACAAAAGAAAAGGGAAACACACAATGACCATAACTTTTCTTCCAGAGGTGTAAAAAAAGGGGAAAAGGGAAAAAAAGTGTTTCTACAATCTTACTACTACACAACCTGCCTTTTCTTAAGAAAATAGTTGATAAAAATATTCCTCTGCATTGTACAAGAAAGGAGGTACGGGGAGCACTGGCAAAAGTGTAAGCATATTATTCTGCCTCATCCTCCTCTTTCTCCGGTTCATCTGCATCTGCCACTTCTGCTGCCTCCTGGAGGATGAAAAAAAAATAACATTCTCATATTATAGGATAGTTATTTTAGGTCTTGTTGGTTATACAATATTTTTGTGTGTGGGGGACAAACAGCTGTCAATGCCAATTATAATAGTTGTCCTGTTTGTAATACCTAATACTCCTGATTTTGAATGCTGTATATATCAGTGGCATGGCATATCGTATAATTGAAACTAAACCAACAAGTCTGACCTCCTCATCTTTGGTCTCTCCGTTTTCTGCCAGTGCTGCTTTTTCCTCAGGAGCTTCTTTCTTCTCCTCAGGCTTGACCTTCTCTACTACCTCCTTTACTTTTTTGGGCTTGGCTGCTGCCTTGACTGGTGTCTACAAGAAACAGACAAACATGATATACATGTCAATATAAAAATGCATAGTACGCATAATAATTGGGTGCTTTTGGTTTCAGCAAAAGCTGACAATTACAACATTTGTTTTTACCTTTGTCTTAGGCTCTGGTTTAGCCGGAGTAGTGGGTTTCTGCAAAATAATGAATATTTGATAATTAGTCCAATTACAAATAGACAATAGCATCTATTAATCAAAAACATCCTAAATAGGCTATACAACATATAAATATTATGATATATAGTAAACTTACGGATGACAACCTCGTGGATCGCCTTTTTGGCTGGTGAGAAAAACAAAAAAGTTAAATCAGTTATTGCAGAAAAATAATTTATCTATAATGGACAAATATAACAGCATCAAATACTAACCTCGACTTCAGTGTCATTACTTGCCTGTGGGGGTGGGGAGAGAGAGAAAATAAAATGTTAGTATAAACCAAGAACAACAATCCCACATTCATGGATCGGGAGCGGCCGGGAGAAGTGGGAGTGTAATGCTTGGGGAGGGGGATGGGCTCACATGCTGTACCCCCGCCGCTCCACCCCCAAATTAACGAGGAATTATGTAATCTGAAACTGGGTGGGGGAGGGGAGGCTAACGTATTTACATTACTATGCCATTTGACTTTTCCCATTGTCATGATGCAAAAATAGAGCATTTGTGGTAACAGTTATCGGGTGATCGACAAGTAAAATAGTATGTTATAGTCAGGCTTTAGTAGCCTATACACATAAAGGCCAAATGCCGCCCCCCCATCCACCAGCAACACACGGAGATGTGTTACATGAAGGCATCCATCCACCCGCCATGTCAACCAGTCTACTGTATGATCCCGCCATTAGTAATATCTATAATTCCCTGATCCAACCCTATACGATCCCTTATGCGCTGTCAATGTTGCATTAGGAAAGCAAAGACAGGAAATACGCACGAACAAATAGCAAAACATTTTTTTTATTACCGTGACCACCTATAATTCAGGTGGTCTTTTTCTTTAAAACTAATTATTCTATGACCCCATTTAAGTGATACATAATGCTGAGTTGTCGATGCCTTTCGTATTTGCAAGGGCTGCCATGATACTCCAAAGACTGTACCTTTCCATGCCATAGGGTGTCGCGCATTACACTACGCTTTACTGCACACAGGACACAAAGTGATAATATACGATGCCACAAGCATCTGTTTTTTTTTTGATTAAAACGGGGCTATTAAAAGTATTTGAATACAAACGTGAACTTAATATGTAGGCGATTAAAACACTTCCAATATTCACAAAATATCCTATAGTTCATGCACGCATTTCTGCAATGGCAACATGTAGCTTACTTACATCGCTGGTGGGTTACACCCCTTTGTCTGATCTCATTGCTGAGAAGGCTATTAAGCTACTTTACATTAATGAAATACCCAATATTTGGGTGGAATTATATTATATGATTACGTTACTTATATAAAAAGCACAAGCTGCGATAGTTGATCATGTACGGGTTGTTAAAAGGAGAAAGTGAGATCGAATGGAAAATGTTACCGCACTAAGTAAAAAGGCGCCACTTCCATTACAACATGACAGACATACAAAAACATTCAGACTTTAAAGCAAAAGTGTTACATTGTATCAAGCATATTTTAGCGTACATGCATTTGTTGCAGGTATTTATAAAACACTTCCTGTGTTAAATTATATATTGTAAAATAAGGTTTAATTTAAAGGTACACAATCCAACTTACTTTGCTTCTTTTCGGCATGGCTGCTTTACTTGTATTGTCTAGAAAAGAAGATAACAAATTAGCCTTCTCAGTTACTGAAAATTCAGTGCAGGCTTCTAAAAGTGTTCGATGTAACTCAGTCAGTACCTTCAGAACACACTGTAACTAACATAAATGTTCCATCAGTAGGCCTACGTACAGAAACGAGCTGAAACCGGATTGGATCCCCCTCTCTATATTATATTCCTTATCCTACCAACCTGACGGCCAATGCATTCTCCGCCCCTTGTTGCCATTGATTGGCTTTAAGGTCCAGGCAACATATTTTTAAACCATAGCAAGTTACCTGTGTGGGTATGTCTGTATGCCAATCAGTCGTTCCAACTTTCAATTTTTATTAAAGGGGTGGGAATAGCTTCAAATGGTGTTATTTTCGTTGATATTATATTAGAATAATGTACACATACTGTAAATGACCCTTATAGAATTGTCTTTTTTTTTTATTGAATAAAGTAATTTAGTACATTTAGCCCATGTGGATAATGAATTGATATATTACATCTTCTTATGCATATATTTTGCACATTCTCATAATGATTTGAAGTTAATAAAATATGTTGTATTTGAATAAATAAGAGTTTCTAATGTGAAAATCAGCCCATAGTTCAGACTGGATGTGTCTTCCATTTATGATGAGCGCAGCAGCAACAAAGGTTGATAAGAAAAAATGGCTGCCGGGTGCGCTTGGTTCCTGGTGCTGGGATCTGTCTTTTTGTGCAATCTCTTCAAAATACTGTTGCCGACCATTTCCTCTTTCGTAAGTAGGGGTTATTTAGGCATTGGTCGTGTGAGAAATGCAGGTTTGGCTTGTAAATCATGCAATGTTTTGGCAGATTTGCCCAGGTTAAATTAGCTAGCTTGCTATTTCACCTATCGCGCCCCTCAAACAACGAAGCTAACTAACCATTCCATCCTGTTGGCAAATTGTTACATTGGATAATGGAAGGTGTGCTAGGCTGATAATATTGCCGGGTAGATAATGCCGTGTAGTTATCTATTGGGTACAGATTCAAATAGCAACCATAACATGTCAATACATCTGAGGTCTTATGGTATTTCTAGCCTATAGGCATAGAATATGGGTTGTTATAAACTGGGTGGGTCGAGCACTGAATGCTGATTGGCTGAAAGCCATGGTATATAAGACCATATACCATTGGTATGACAAAACATTTATTTTTACTGTTCTAATTAATTTTGTAACCAGTTTATAATAGCAATAAGGCACCTCTGTGGTTTGTGGGATATGACACATATACCATGACTAAGGGCTGTATCGAGGCACTCCGCATTGCATCGTGCTTAAGAACAGCCCGTAGATGTGATATTTTGGCCATATACCACACCTCCTTGTGCCTTATTAAGCAATATACTCCTAAACCAGGTGTTGCATGTTCTCATGCAATAAACCATAAATGACCCATGGAGGCAGAAAATACTTGTCACTTGCCAAGGCAATTTCATTACAAAGAAAATAGACATTTAAATGAGTAAACATTTGGTATCCTACGTCATTGACTATCAGAACAACACATTTAACAGGATGACGTACAGTGTTTATCGGACATAATACAACTTTCCTATACTTTTGCACTTTTGTTGCAGTAACATATTGGT
Organism: Salmo trutta; assembly: GCF_901001165.1. NCBI lineage: Eukaryota > Metazoa > Chordata > Actinopteri > Salmoniformes > Salmonidae > Salmo > Salmo trutta. The sequence goes on along the minus strand of NC_042969.1, from coordinate 68,546,348 downwards.
AACTAGCTCTCAAACTCTAGGCGCCATTTTGCCTTCAGCCATTAGCTTCATCCACAACTACCTCACATGAACTACACTTACATTTTAGTCATTTAGCAGACGCTCTTATCCAGAGCGACTTACAGTAGTGAATGCATACATTTCATACATTTTTTTTTCTTTTTTTGTACTGGTCCCCAGTGGGAAGCGAACCCACAACCCTGGCGTTGCAAACACCATGCTCTACCAACTGAGCCACACGGGACTACAATCCTGGGCGCTGTGTTTTAATTTTTAGAAACATCAATAATCATCACTTGCGATTCGGCTTTCGAAACATATGGCCCTTATCTTTCACCAGAGAGAAAGAATGTTTCAGATAAAAAAAAAATCTACACTTACTGTAGCAGTTTTGCACAGATCCATACAGCTATGGGGGCCTCCATCCGAAGAAACTACACTTCCCGAATTACACTTACACACAGGTGTTCGGAGCATGCTAATTAGCACTGGTGGCCGCCTCTTGTCTGCCATAAACAAGCGCTGTAATATGGAGATATGGCCGCGTGGGAACACTAACCCTAAACCTATCAAGGTGTGTTTAAATTTATCTTTATTTCTCGCTGATATAAAAGACAAGGTCCTTTCTTATACTTCCAAAACCGTACCTCAAGCGATGCGTGTTAATGTTCATATTGAGCGTCGGGTCTCTTAACAAAGTTCCACTGTATATAAGACACCTTCGTCCAATGAATTATGTGTAATGAAACTGAGTCATGATCAAGGGAAAACTGGTAACCATCCCAAAGTTATCTCCTATCAGAAACTAGGCTATACCTGTAGTGTATTAGCCATTAAATGTTTGTCTGTTGGGATGTGAAGCTGTCGAAGGTCCTTCAGAACGATGCTGAGCAGGAGAGGGATATGAGGGCTGAGATCCAGGAGATGAAGAAGGAGCACAACTCCGTTAGCATGATGGATGAGTTTGCCAGGTACGCCAGACTAGAGCGCAAAATCAACAAGATGACTGACAAGCTGAAGACACATGGTAAGAGAGACACACAATTTAAAGTGGGTTTAGGTGGTCGGTGTGGCAGGGGGCGTGGTCGGGCCAGTTGGCTCTGCTGAATTTCTCTACACCCCTATCTTGGCCATGTAGAGAAATTTCCTGCAGTTCTACACATTTTGTTCATAGAGCTGAGATACATTTTTGCAGTTTTAAAGTTAATTTCATGCAATTTCACATTCTGCAATGGAGCTAAGAGAAAATTGTTTTAAAGCTTTTTTCTTGAAATTCACCATTGCTAATGCTGTGTTCTTTTGCTCAACCATAATAACAAAATCAATACTGCTAAATTCATTGCTTTTGGAATTTTCAATTCTCCCTGATATTCTAGCTTTTATAAAGGTTATTTAATTAAAAAATATATGTATTTTATATTTTCTACATACTTTATAGCTGGTTTTAGTTGTTTAAGTTTACACTGAAAGTGTTTTTCCATCCCAAAAATGTAGTGTATTATTATAATTTTTTTTAAATTTAACACTGTTTGGAATTAGGTGGCCTGAAAAAATGCTTAGGCTGCCCACCCAGAGATTGCAATGGCAGAAAAATCCCTGATAGTGAGTAGGGTTGCACATTTTGGGGAATATTCAGAGGTGGAAACTTTCCATGGGAATTAACGGGAATATATGGGAATTAACGGAAATACATGCAAAGTAATATTAATATCATTTAAATGTAGATTTTTTTGCATTGGATATATTTACCATATCATATGGAGACAGAAACATAAACATTTTACCTTATCATAAGTAGACATAATTGCAAATTATTACATCCTTCCAATAGAAATAACGATTTCTAAATATTTAGTTACGAATTGAACTTTAATTAAATAAGTTGACTCTTCACATGGGATGATTTCACTGAACAACAAAAGAAAGGGAATATTGAATGATCCCCAATGATCCATCATATCACCCAAAAACGTTTTCAACATACATCTGTAAAATGATAAGCAAAGCTTTAGTTTCTAGACTGTCTTCCTCTCAGGCTTCCATGTCTTCTCCCTGGACCTCCTTAATGTCCACCTCTTGAACATCAGACTCTGAGGCCTCATCTTCACTGTCACTTTCCAACCTTGTTGAGGATGGCTCGTTGTCAGGCTCAAAAAGCCTCAAATTTTCCTGGATGGCCACCAATTTTTCAACCCTTGTATTAGTCAGCCTGTTGCGTGCTTTGGTGTGTGTGTTCCCAAACAAGGCCCAGTTGCGCTCTGAGGCGGCTGATGTTGGTGGGATTTGAAGGATGATGGAGGCAACAAGGGAAAGTGCCTCAGATCCACAAAGTCCTTTCCACCAGGTGGCTGATGAGATATGTTGGCATGACTGCCATATTGCATCTCCATCCCAAAGCCCTTGCTTGGAAGTGTACTTTGCCAAACTGCCAAAAACCTTGCCCTCATCCAGGCCAAGGTGGCGAGACACGGTAGTGATGATACCTTAGGCCTTGTTGATCTCTGCACCAGACAGGATGCTCTTGCCAGCATACTTGGGGTCCAACATGTACGCTGCAGCGTGTATGAGCTTCAGGCAGAAGTCTTCACGCTACCCCTTTTGGATATAATAAATATCAAAGACTCAAACCATCTGCCTCCCGTGTCTGCATCTGGGTCTCGCCTTGTGCCTTTATAGTACGAACTGGCCATGACAGACCCAGCAGACTTGGACCAGCTCCGCCACGCTGTCTCCTTGCAGGGAGCCACCATTGGGTGGCATGAGGATCTACTGCTGGACCTTTTGGAAGGGCTTCGTTCCCTGATGGAATGTCATGACAACGGATTCAAGGCTATCATGGTGCAAATCAGTGAGTTAGCTCATAGGCAACCTGCCACCTCAGACCTCCCAACCACCCAGTAACCTGTCTACTATTGTAACGCCCTGGCCATAGAGAGGGGTTTTTGTTCTCTATTTTGGTTAGGCCAGGGTGTTACATGGGTGGGCGTTCTATGTTTATTTTTCTATGTTGGTTTGTTTCTTTGGTTGGCCGTGTGTGGCTCCCAATCAGGAACAGCTGTAGTTCGTTGTTGCTGATTGGGAGTCATACATAGGCAGCCTGTTTTTCCTTTGGGGTTGGTGGGTGATTGTTTTCTGTTTAGAGTATTTCCTGACAGGACTGTTTTGCTGTCTTCTTTTGTTTATTTTTGTAGTGTTCTCTTTTTCAATTAAATTTCAAGATGAACACACGTCCTCCGCTGCACCTTGGTTTCATTACTACGACAGCCGTTACAACTATCAGTGGTGGGTTTGTACAGCCTACCCCAGCTCCCCGAGAACCCCCGCTTACCACCTCCGGAGCGATATTCTGGGGATCCTGGAACCTGCCGGGGTTATCTTTCTCAATGCTCCCTTATTTTTTAGCTACATCCATCTTCGGACCGGTCGACGATAGCGTATATTATTAGTCTAATTTGGGAGCAACAATACGCCATTTGTTGTCATCTGGAGGATTTCATGGCAGAGGTGAGGAAGGTATTTGATTCTCCGGTATCCGGGAAAGAGGCGGCCAGTGAACTTCTTGAATTACTTCAAAACTCCCGTAGTGTGGCAGACTACGTGGTTGATTTTCGCACGTTGGCCAACCGAGAGTGCCTGGAATCTGGAGTCTCTTTTCGATACCTTTCTTCACGGATTATGTGAGGTGGTAAAAGATGAGCTAGCTGCTCGGGAATTACCGGTGGACCTCGACTCCCTATTCTCCCTCACTATTACAATTGATAGACGCCTAAGGGAACGCAGGAGTGAGAGGTCTGGTCTCGGGCACACTCGTTGATCCGCTATGGCTCGCTCACCTTCGAAGGAATCCAGAAGTTCCCGAAGGCAGTTTTTCCGAGAGGATCCGAAGCCCCCCCGAGTTCCCTCGTGAATCATCAACGACGGGTGAGTTGGATACTCCTGAGCCTATGCAATTGGGAAGAGCCAGGTTATTGGTTGGGGAACGCTCACGTAGGCTGAGTTCAAATTGTTGTCTGTACTGTGGAGGGGCAGGAAATTATATAGCTACCTGCCCTGTTAGGAAACCTTTGTCTCTGGTGGGTACAAGTACTCTGGTGAGCCAGACTGGGAGTTCCCTATTTCCCATCACCCACGCACCTTTTTTTGTGCTTTTGCTGTGTGGAGACCAGTCTGTCTCTCCGAGTGCTCATGACTCTGGGGCTGATTAAAGTTTTATGGATGCTACTATTGCTTCAGAGCTTGGTATTCCCACTCAACCTCTCTCTGTTCCCATGGATGCTAGGGCACTGGACGGCCATTCAATAGGTAGTCACCCATAGTACTGTGCCCGTTCATATATGGGTTTCAGGTAACCACAGTGAGACCATACAGTTCTTCCTTATTGCATCTCCCCATGTTCCGGTTGTCTTGGGATTTTCATGGCTCCAAAAACGCAACCCTGTTATTGACTGGACCACGAGCTCCATCCTGGGTTGGAGCCCATTTTGCCATTCCCACTGTCTTCAAGCTACACAGCCTTCCCCCAGACGTCTTGGTCAGGATGTTAGCAAGGCTTTGGATGTTTCTGAAATTCCCACTGAATACCATGACCTCCTTGAAGTTTTCAGTAAGCCACATGCTACTTCCCTTCCCCCCGCACCGTCCTCATTGATCTTCTCCCAGGTACCATACCACCTCAGGGTCGGCTATATTCTCTATCCGGGCTGGAGACCAAGGCTATGGAGGAGTACATAGAGGAGTCTCTGGCTACTGGGGCCGTCCGTCCGTCTGCATCTCCTGCCGGCGCAGGGTTTTTCTTTGTTGAGAAGAAGGACAAGACCCTGCGTCCGTGCATTGACTACTGGGGACTGAATGACATTACGGTTAAAAATCGGTACCCCCTACCACTCCTTTCTCCTCGGCTTTTGAACCTCTCCAGGGGGCCACCCTTTTTTCCAAGCTGGACCTTCGGAATGCCTACCACCTGGTTTGGATACGCGTAGGGGATGATTGGAAAACAGCCTTCAACACAGCCAGCAGACATTATGAGTGCCAGGTCATGCCATTTGGCCTCACCAACGCCCCGCTGTCTTCCAGGCTTTGGTAAACGATGTGCTCCGGGACATGCTAAACCGTTTTGTGTTCGTCTACCTTGACGACATCCTGTTTTTTTCCCGGTCTGCCCAAGAACATGTTCTTCATGTCAGGCAGGTCCTTCAGCGCCTCCTGGAGAAGCAATTGTTCGTGTGAAAGCTGAGTAGTGTGAGTTCCACCGCTCTACAATCGCCTTTCTGGGATATGTCATTGCTGAGGGTAATGTCCAGATGGATCCTGGAAAGGTGAAAGCAGTGGTGGATTGGCCTCAACCTAAGTCCAGGGAGCAGTTGCAACGATTCCTAGGCTTTGCTAACTTCTACCGCAGTTTCATTCGGGGTTACAGCACTCTGGCGGCCCACCTCTCCGCACTCACCTCTCCCAAAGTACCGTTCACATGGTCTCCAGCTGTCGACAAAGCCTTTGTGGACCTGAAGCATTGGTTCACAACAGCACCCATCCTCATCCATCCGGACCCGTCTCGTCAATTTGTGGTAGAGGTTGATGCTTCTGATGTTGGAGTGGGGGCCATCCTGTCCCAGCAATCTGCCCAGGACCAAAAGCTTCATCCCTGTGCCTTCCTGTCCCATCGTCTCACTCCTGCAGAGAGGAACTATGACGTAGGCAACCGAGAACTCCTGGCGGTCAAGATGTCATTGGGAGAGTGGAGGCACTGGCTGGGAGGAACAGAACAGACATTCTTGGTCTGGACCGGCCATAAAAATTTTGAATATCTCCGTACAGCCAAGCGCCTTAACTCCAGGCAGGCTCGGTGGGCTCTCTTGTTTACTAGATTCAACTTCACTGTTTCCTACCGCCCAGGGCCCAAAAATGTTAAGCCTGACGCTCTCTCCCGCCTATACAGTTCCTCTGCCTCACCTTCGGTCTCCGAAACCATTATCCGTACCTCATGCCTTGCAGCCACAGTGGGTTGGGGTATTGAGACCCTGGTTCGCAAGGCGTAACGCTCCCAGCCTGGACCTGAAGGGGGCCCGGCTAACCGGCTGTTTGTCCCTAACTCAGTCCGGTCCTGGGTCCTGGAATGGGCTCATTCCTCCAGGCTAATCTGTCATCCAGGTTCCCGCCGTACCCTAGCATTCCTCCGACAACGTTTCTGGTGGCCCACAATGGTTCCTGACGTCTCTGCCTTTGTTGCCACATGCATGGTGTGCGCCCAGAACAAGACTCCACGGTAAGCTCCTTCTGGCCAACAACCACTACCGGTTCCTCATCGTCCCTGGTCCCATATCTCTCTGGACTTCCTCAATGGGCTTCCCCCGTCTGATGGCAACACCGTCATTCTGACAGTGGTGGATCGGTTCTCTAAGGCCACTCATTTCATCCCTCTCCCCAAACATCCCTCTGCCAAGAAAACGGCCCAGCTCATGGTGCAGCACGTCTTCTGTATCCATGGACTCCCGGTAGATATGGTTTCAGACTGGGGTCCTCAATTCTCATCTCAGTTTTGGTAGGCGTTCTGCACCCTAATTTGAGCGTCGACCAGCCTATCCTCCGGATTCCACCCCCAGTCGAACGGCCAGTCGAAGCAAGCTAACCAGGACCTTGAGACCACCCTAAGATGTCTGTCAACCAACCCCACTACCTGGAGCTGACAACTGGTCTGGGTGGAGTATGCCCGGAACACCCTTCCCTGTTCAGCAACGGGACTCACCCCATGGAGCACTCAAAAGGGCAATCAACCTCCGCTCTTCCCAGAACAAGAACCGGAAGTCAACATACCCTCGGCCCAGATGTTCGTCTGCCGCTGTCGATGTACCTGGAGAAGAGCTCGGGTAGCACTTCTCAAGACCAACTCCAGGTTTCGTACCTCCGCCGGACTCCAGTTCCCCACTACCGCATTGGGCAGAGAGTATGGCTGTCCACACGGGACATGCTCCTCCGGGTAGAGTCCCGCAAACTGTCCCCCCCGTTTCATTGGTCCGTTTCCCATATCTAGTGTCCTTAGTTCCACTGCTGTCCGTCTCCTTGTTACCCCGTACCCTCCATATTCACCCTACGTTCCATGTGTCTAAGATTAAGCCAGGGTCTCACTGTCCTTTGTCTTCTGTCCCCATATCTCTACACATCAGATAGTGCCCTTGGCATTTTCCTGTAAAGATTAGAATTTAAAAAATAACAAATTCCAAATACAATTCCATGTACAGATAAATAGTTAAGCAGTTAGATTAAACAAGTCCAAACAGGTGAATTAACACTCCTCAGTTAGCAGGCTCAAGCAAGCTAAAACCCACATGGTAGCAAAAACTGACTAGCCAAAATTGTTAACAAGTTAGAAATGATTTAAACACACTTTGCTGTAGGCTACTAGTTTACAAAAAATCATGTATCTCATTATAAAATATATTCAACCCTCCCAGTATTGTAATCAAAACTTACCAGAAAGCATGTAGTCCTTGGCTCAGACAGTGTAGTAGTGTGGACTTATCTAATTCCTGTGCAAGATCTTGAGAATCAGCTGTACATGTGATGGAAGAATGCACTGTGCATGCAGAGGGTTGCAATTCCATTGAATTGGGGCTAGTTTAACCAAAATATGTCACAAGACCTAGAGTTGCCTTATGTGTATCCCACAAAAAAGGTTCACTATTATAAGCTAACTTTTTTGATGAATTTAAGCAGAATTCCCCAAATTCCCAGGCTTAACTTCCCCTGGTAAATTTCCAACCATTTTTGGAACTCTAATAGTGAGACATTATCACACCTTTGGGGGGGTTAGATGAAAGTCAGACTTTTACTATAGCTCAGTGCAGGCTGGTGGGAGGAGCTATAGGATGTTTGATACTGTTCCATTGATTCCATTCCAGCAGTTAAGATGAGCCTGTAGCTCCTCTCAAATCAAATCAGCAGATGTTACAAAGTGCTTATACAGAAACCCAACTTAAAACCCCAAACAGCAAGCAATGTAGATGCAGATGCTATAGCTCCCTCATTTACCTTCTATATAAGATAAGGGGCAAAAAGGCGGGAAACCAAATTATCCATACCTCTAGGTTTTTCAAACTGCTCTCTGCTGCCTGTAGGGGACTTGAATGTTAGCGCACCATGTGAAGACAGTGGGAGGTGGGGTTCAGATAACAGACTGAGTGTTCACTGGGGGGCCTGTTGTTGCAGCTGCTGCCTGTTGCTCTCCTTCATGTCCAGACCATAGCTCTGGACTCTACAGAGGCAGGAAGCATAGTATAGAGCTCCATTACGAGTGTGTCATACAGACACACACTCCATTGACTATCAGACAACAACCACATGTCTCCAACAGCCATTTGACGAGTTAATGTCATATGAATGACAGCCTTTGCATTACACTATGCCGCCTGCCCTGCAACCGTAAGGGCTATGACCGAGCAAACAAGGAAATACTATACTCAGATGGATTTAATAAAAAAATGAAAAATACGTTATGGACAAATTCTCAGGAAGGAGAATGGTTTGTTTGGAAAACATTCCTCAGTGGATTTCTGTTACAGTATATATATATATATTTTTGTACAGGGGCAAATACAGGTTGTGACAAAAACCCAAAGGCAGTTTTTGGGGTTTTGTTTGAAAATATCTAGTTTTGAATTTGTCAAAATGGCCCAAAAAGTCCACACTTTCACTCTTTATCACATTGTTTAAATGAGTCACAACGCAGGTGACCTTGATATATGGTGTTTTATATGCTGTCTCAGTTCAGGGCCACTGCCTATCAACCAACATGCCTTCAAGTTCAAATCCTGTTCAACGACAGAAATATTTCACTATTTTAGAATCAAAAGCTTTTTCTCATTGAAATGCACCACATGTATTTCTCCAGTCATACCCGAGTGGTGCAGCGGTCTAAGACACTGCATCTCAGTGCTAGAGGTGCCACTACAGAGCCTGGTTTGATTCCAGGCTGTATCACAACTGGCTGTGATTGGGGGTTCCATAGGGTGGCGCACAATTGGCCCAGCGCAGTCTGGGTTAGGGTTTGGCCGGGGTAGGCTGTCATTGTAAATAAGAATTTGTTCTTAAATGACTTGCCTAGTTAAATAAAGATACTTTTTTTTAAATGCACTGTATAAACTGGTCACACATCAGTCTTATTTGTCACTGCCAACCCCTCCCTTACGCCATACCATAAAAAGCAGGTTCTATTCCAATGCAAGTTGTGTAGTGTACACTGAAATTAATTGTGAAGAACACACAAAAGGCAACTGTTATTAGATCTGATAAAATTCCTAACATTTAATGTATGTCTGTAGGCATTTTAGTGGATGTTTATTTGATATTTAGAGAGTAGATACCAGTAATTAATTTAGATGGTTCCTGCGCAGATTGGTCATTTTGTTTTTCTTCTTACAGTCAAGTCAAGAACTGCTCAACAAGCCAAAATGAAATGGATGGTGAATATAGGTTTTTATATCCTGCAGGTGAGTTAAACATATTTAAATGAGAAATATGTCCTATATTCTTTAATAGGTGCAAAATATACATACCTTTTTTTAAATGTCAATTGTCACCACCAGAGACATGCACAAGTAATTCTGATGCACTGAATCAGGCTGTTTTCTCTTGTCTCTCTAGGCTGCTCTGATGATCTCACTGATTTGGAAGTATTATGCTGACCCAGTGACTGTTGTACCCAGTAAGTGGATTGCCCCCCTGGAGCGGCTGGTGGCTTTCCCATCTGGAGTAGCAGGTAAATTGTGTGATTTCAACACCTGAGAATTGAGGCCCACACTCGCTTTCACTGTGGGTAAATTCATTGTAATCAAATGTAGTGTTTAATGTGTAAAAGACTTAGTCTTGGCTAATTATAGACGACTACTGAATGTCCCTTTTATTCGGTCTCTTTAAATACTGAAGATGGAAAAGAGTCATGTGATTCTATCTTAACATGGAATTCAAAACGCTGTGTTGTATCCAAATTCCACTTTCTTTTCTTTTGGAAACTGTCATCAAATACTGCTAACCGACAACTCCGACGAAACCTATTTGAAACCAGTCTTTTTATCCTTTCAGGTGGAGTTGGAATCACATGCTGGCTGGTGGTGTGCAACAAAGTGGTGTCTATTGGTCTACATGCTGTTAGCTAAGGAATGGTATCTTCTCATGTCTTGTTTATTCCCCAAATGTTCTGAGAATGAAGTCAGGCAGTGTTACTCAGCGCTTTGATATTAAAGTTTAAACCGGTACTGTTGGTAAGCACTTTTTTACAAAGCACCCCATATTCAAACGTTGCCTTACATTGCCAGTGTTATTGCACATATTTGACAGTGTCTCATGTTGGCTTTGGAATTGGATGTTATTTCACAAGTTGCTACTCTGCGTAATGATTGTATGAGCATGTTTTAATGACCATGTATTTAAATCTCATTCCAACTTATTGAGATGAGTTGAGCAAGAAGTGTTAAAATTGTTTAATTGTTATGTCATTTTGTTAATTTGTTATTCATGTTAATTGTAGGCATGGTCTGTGGCACATTTTCATTTGCTGAACTAATATCACAAAGTTTACTGTTTGGGTTTTGGAAGTGTTGAAGTATGCATAAGAAAATATGCGTACTTCAACACAATAAAGAATTTGAAATCCGAAGGCCTCAAGTGTTGGTTGTTCTTAGCATCTTGGGTATTTTACAGAAGCTGTTACAAAATTGTACAATGTACCATTGTGGCATAGGAATAGTCTTCATTGAATGTTGCTTTCATTACAATCTGATCTCAAGGGAGTTAAGGAATTCGTCATGAGCAATAGTGTCAGAGAATGTTTGATGCTCTAATCACAAACAGATAGCTTAATATTACCTCTGTAACAAATAGTTAAACAATACTTTCCAGGTATATAACTCACTATAAATATCACGTATACAAATACTCCATTTAGTAATGCGTTGAGTTGCCATGGCAGATGAAAGATTTATTAAAATAATCAACTTGTGAAAATAGATTATCTTTTTGTATTGTTCTTGGGTCAATCAAAAATTATCTTGGTCTCTCTCCCAGGTGAGACCGGACTAGCATCTCCTGTATGGTGAGATGACATTCTGTCCAGGTCTGTGCTTTGAACTCTTGATCTGCCTGTCTGCATGGCAATTGGATCAGTGATTGGGGCCTGGCCGAAAAGCTCTTTCATCAAGCTGCTCTTCTTGCTGCGGACTACACCATCCTCCGGTTGAGGGCCCCTGGTGTCACGCCTTTGCCATTTCTCTGCTGAGAGAGTGACAAAGGAGGGCTCATATGCCCCAGACCCAAGGTTCTCCACCCTGGCCTGGCTCTTGATGTATCTAGGAGGGCTCTTTCTCAGGCTGTGGGTATGACTGGTATAGGCAGGCTTTCCACTGTGTAGGTTCTGGATGGTTTCTTTGAATTTGTAGAGGCGTTTGGTCCTGGGAGAGGATTCAAGGGGCTTGTTGGCACGTTCTGTATTCAGAAAATCCTCCAGAGTGTACCGGACCTGGCTTTCAAATGGCTCTGTTTGCTCTCCTGAAGCCTTCGGGGAACTCGCTGCCTTCTCTGCAAGGCAATCCTCCTCACCCTGAAGCTGAGGATCCTCCTTGTCAGAATCACCATCCAACTCTCCATCCTCTGTGGATAAATATGATAGTTGCTTGCATTTGCGGTTGTCATTCCCTCAGATTTTTTTGGGATATAACATGACACAGGAAATGTTATTTCAGTCCTGTTAATTACTATGACACGTAAGCTTTAATTATTCCCAATATTTGGGAGTTTTTTGTGTTTGCTGTCTTGTTTGCATATACTGTGACTGGAGAGTACATACAAGACTCTTCAGAATGTAATTTAACCATTTATTTCCTCAATATCCCTTTCGCTTTGCAGCTGTTCATTGGTTCTCCCAATAGTCTATAGTAAAGTAAAAGAAATCCTTACCAGCAAAGTCTTCATTATTGTTTGATCCGCAGTCATCCACTAACGTGTCTGCTGCGTCACTTCTGTCTGTGAAGTCGATGGCAAAGGACTCCTGAAAAAAACAACCAGATATCAACTTTACACTGGATCTCACTACACAAACTTTTATCAAGGAGTTACTATCTTGCTTTTATCGGTCAATATTGAATTAATGTTTTGTTGACCATTACTCAGTTATACAGCTTTCTGCACAGAATGTGAGAGAGAACGAAATCCATTTACGTACCCAGCTCAAACTCGTCTGCTTCTCCAACTCCAGATGCTGGAGTGAACAGGCATATTCTAGTTCAAGTTGGCATGGAGCCTCGATGGGGAGAGAGGATAAGTCATCTGTTTGAACAGATTTAGTTTCTCTTGCCCCTGTAAATGTGAAAAGATATTCAGCCTCAAGTGAAAACAAATAGTCTGATCTGGATCATGGGTTGAACATGTTAAAAGTAGCTCATAATGTCTTTGTACCTTTTCCGTTCCAGCCATTTGGAAATCTATGTGAGTAGATATTGTGGATCTCCAATTCTCTCTCTTTTTCCTATATTTTGTATTAAATGCGTCAGTAAACCATTTCTCAAGAATGCAATATGTACAATAAATGTTACTTTCTCAAATGTAGTGTAATCATCCTGATATCTGTTACCAGGCTGGTTTGTTGCCAGTTGCCCGACGACTCAAACTGAATTAGTCCGCTTCTCTGATTACTTTGTTTTGTTGAACAAAACAAAGTAATCAGCGATTGGATCATTTCTAACCAATTAGATTAGAGTATCAAAGCCAATGACACATTTTCAAAACGCTGCCTTACCCATGTGTGTTCTGGCTCTGGCCCAACCCATCGCTTTCTGGGACCAATCAGAAGGGTTAGAGTGTGTTTGCGTTCTAGAAATCGTCGGGGAGGTACTCAGATCCAGGTTCATTGCGGAGAAGAAACTAACGTCTGTGGGCGTGGCATAGCGTTTGGGTAGCCAGGCAAGTTTACGAGAGGGAAAATGGGTATTTCGCTTCATTCAATTATGGCTTTTGAAATACAGCTGTATTAGACACCCTCTTGTGTTTACATTGCAGTACTGCGAGTTAAATGATGGTCACTCTTTCAAACAACAGTACTGTTCCAAATCTACTCAAATCTGGAACAGTTTACATACACTGATTGTACAAAACATTATGAACACCTGCTCTTTCCATGATATAGACTGACCAGGTTGGGGGTGGGGTGGGGTGCAACTCAATATTAGGAAGGTGTTCCTAAAGTTTTTTACACTCTGTATGTTGCTGCTCTCAAGTTCTTATAAACTTACTTTGATTTTTTTGGTCAACAGACTGATCTGTGCCTGGAGGTAATCAGACATCTCTCTGGCCTCATTGGTCTTCCTTGTTTCTGTGGCAAGATGGCGATTGAAGGATATCTGGCTCAGCTCAAAATTTCTTTCCAAGTCCTGCAACACACAATATATGTAAGTTTCACTACAGATATAACATTGTGATACTATGTGTACAGTATCAATCTAGCATAACTGTATTGACCCTGTCTACCTATATTGGTCTCCCCATAGAAGACCAATACAGATGGACAGAGTTGAAAACCCAATCAGTTTCAATACAGGGATCCACCTGGCCTGTGAACATGGAGTCAGCCCTGCCTTGTGAGTGCATGTACTGTACCTGTATTCTCTTGTTCTTCCTGTTCAGGTCCACACTGATCAGGGCCAGCCTGTGGCTAAGCTCTTCCCTCTCTTTCAGGCTGCGGTCCTCGCTGAGCAGCTGCAGCCTGTGCAGAACGTCCTTGGTACGCAGCAGCTCCTCCTCGGTGCCCCGCAGACGCCTGGACAGACTGTTGCGGCGGATGCGGGCTTTGCGCAGGAGCTCCTGCAGACCGCGCACCTCATTGCCGTGCTTGGCCAGGACCTGAGGGTGTGGGTGGGTGCAAAACATTGCGATCTTAGCCAATGCTACAAGATCAGATTATTGTTGTTAGCTGATGAGTTTGTTACAGCTGTGTTACAGATCAGAGTTTGTTATAGCTGTGTTACAGATCAGAGTTTGTTATAGCTGTGTTACAGATCAGAGTTTGTTATAGCTGTGCTACAGATCAGAGTTTGTTATAGCTGTGTTACAGATCAGAGTTTGTTATAGCTGTGTTACAGATCAGAGTTTGGTATAGCTGTGTTACAGATCAGAGTTTGTTATAGCTGTGTTACAGATCAGAGTTTGGTATAGCTGTGTTACAGATCAGAGTTTGTTATAGCTGTGTTACAGATCAGAGTTTGTTATAGCTGTGCTACAGATCAGAGTTTGTTATAGCTGTGTTACAGATCAGAGTTTGTTATAGCTGTGTTACAGATCAGAGTTTGTTATAGCTGTGCTACAGATCAGAGTTTGTTATAGCTGTGCTACAGATCAGAGTTTGTTATAGCTGTGTTACAGATCAGAGTTTGTTATAGCTGTGTTACAGATCAGAGTTTGGTATAGCTGTGTTACAGATCAGAGTTTGTTATAGCTGTGTTACAGATCAGAGTTTGGTATAGCTGTGTTACAGATCAGAGTTTGTTATAGCTGTGTTACAGATCAGAGTTTGTTATAGCTGTGCTACAGATCAGAGTTTGTTATAGCTGTGTTACAGATCAGAGTTTGTTATAGCTGTGTTACAGATGAGAGTTTGTTATAGCTGTGTTACAGATCAGAGTTTGTTATAGCTGTGCTACAGATCAGAGTTTGTTATAGCTGTGCTACAGATCAGAGTTTGTTATAGCTGTGTTACAGATCAGAGTTTGGTATAGCTGTGTTACAGATCAGAGTTTGTTATAGCTGTGCTACAGATCAGAGTTTGTTATAGCTGTGTTATAGATCAGTTATTAAAGCCCCCAGAAAAACTGCAGCGTACCTGGGGAAGGCCACTCTGTGAGTCTTGGAAGCGCTGTAGCGCCACTGTGTGGCGGACCTGGAGCAGCTTTAGCAGTTTGTTCTCTGTGGCGACACCACTCAGCTGCTGCTGTAGCTCCCACACTTGGCTGTTGAGCTCCTTGATGCGGTGCCTGTGGGCAGACCTAACGCGCTGGTTTGGGCCCTCCAGGGGCTTGATTGGAGGGATGAGAGAGGCCTTGTGGTTCCTTAAATTAGTGTTTTTCTTCTTTTTGCACCACTCCCCTCCCTTGTTTTGTGCTGAGAGGAAAAATGTGCCCAAGTGTGATGTGTACATAGGAATATGCTGTAAACCATCTCTGCCTATAGACCTACACTTACAGTACATTCGGAAAGTATTCAGACCCCTTGACTTTTTCCACATTTTGTTACGTTACAGCCTTATTCTAAAATTGATTAAATCGTTTTTTCCCCTCATCAATCTACACACAATACCCCAAAATGACAAAGCGAAAATAGATATGTAGAAATGTTTGTATTATGTATTAGAAATAAAAACTGAAAAACCTTATTTACATAAGTATACAGACCATTTTCTATGAGACTCGAAACTGAGCTCAGGTGCATCCTGTTTCCATTGATCATCCTTGAGATGTTTCTATAAATTGATTGGAGTCCACCTGTAGTAAAGTCAATTGATTGGACATGATTTGAAAAGGCTCACACCTATCTATATAAGGTCCCAAAGTTGACAGTGCATGTCAGAACAAACATTAAGCCATGAGGTTGAAGGAATTGTCCGTAGTGCTCCGAGACAGGATTATATCGAGGAAGGGTACCAAAAAATGTCTGCAGCATTAAAGGTCCCCAAGATCACAGTGGCCTCCATCATTCTTAAATGTAAGAAGTTTGGAACCACCAAGACTCTTTCTAGAGCTGGCCGCACAGCCAAAATGAGCAGTCGGAGGAGAAGGGCCTTGGTCAGGGAGGTGACTAAGAATCCAGAGTTCCTCTGTGGAGATGGGAGAACCTTCCAGAAGGACAACCATCTCTGCAGCACTCCACCAATCAGGCCTTTATGGTAGAGTGGCCAGACGGAAGCCACTCCTCAGTAAAAGGCACATGACAGCCCGCTTGGAGTTTGACAAAAGGCACCTAAAGGACTCTCAGATCATGAGAAACAAGATTCTCTGGTCTGATGAAACCAAGATTGAACTCATTGGCCTGAATGCCAAGCGTCACGTCTGGAGGAAACCTGGCACCATCCCTAAGGTGAAGCATGGTGGTGGCAGCATCATGCTGTGGGGATGTTTTTCAGCGGCAGGGACTGGGAGACCAGTCAGGATCGAGGGAGAGATCCTTGATGAAAACCTGCTCCAGAGCACTTAGAACCTCAGACTGGGGTGAAGGTTCACCTTCCAACAGGACAACGACCCTAAGCACACAGCCAAGACAACGCAGGAGTGGCTTCGGGACAAGTCTCTGAATGTCCTTGAGTGGCCTAGCCAGAGCCTGGACTTGAACCCGATCGAACATCTCTGGAGAGACCTGATAATAGCTGAGCAGCAACGCTCCCCATCCAACCTGACAGAGCTTGAGAGGATCTGCAGAGAAGAATGGGAGAAACTCCCCAAATACAGGTGTGCCAAGCTTGTAGGGTCATACCCAGGAAGACTCAAGGCTGTAATCGCTGGCAAAGGTGCTTCAACAAAGTACTGAGTAAAGGGTCTGAAAACGTATGTACATTTTTTCCCCCATTTTTTATTTTTAATACATTTGCAAAAACATTTGCAAAAAATCTGTTTTCGCTTTGTCATTATGGGGTATTGTTTGTAGATTGATGAGGGGGAAAAAATGATTTAATCCATTTTAGAATAAGGCTGTAACGTAACAAAATGTGGAAAAAGTCAAGGGATCTGAATACTTTCCGAATGCACTGTATGTCATGAAAGCTAGGCTGTCTGTAGTAATGAGAAGATATGAAATATCAGATATCACATACTTCGTGTTTTAGCTGTCTTCGTGCCTAGACCTGGCTTCTTGCTTGGTGAAAGGGAAAAGGTCCTATTTGCAGTAGTGTCAGCCTCCTCCTCGTAGTCTGACTGGGTGCATGACCCTTGAGAGTCTACCCTGCTGCCTGTCCTACTGCTGTATCCCCTGCTGGACCTAGAAGGGGTGGACTGGTCTGAAAAGTAGAATGAGTCTACATCCCCTGCTCCAACTTCATAGTTAGCATCGTCCTGCTGCACTATGCCTCTGGTGTGGTGTCTCAGACTTAGAGACATGTCTCCCATGCAAAAGATGAGCCTGCACCAGTTTCTGTAATATAGCAGAAAGATATCCAATTAGTTGAAGTAGTTCATTTAGCCACACTGTATGTTAAATGATAAGAATCAAAGCAATCTATACTTCCAACTATAGCGTACTTACATTATTTAATAGTATAATCCGTTTAGCTAGCTATCTAACGTTATCTGCTAGGCCAATTGAAGACACAGAGCGAGTGAAGACAATCATTGGCTTGATTGAAAACCTTTCCTGACTTCAACTATTCTACATAACTAACAACCAAGCCTAATAATTCCCCATGCCAAGGCTATCCCTACATTCAATTATTAAAATATCTCAATGTTTTTTCCCCCTACTCGCATTCAGTTGAGTTATTATTTATCTTCAATAGCAAGAGACAGTCATTGACGATTATGTTGCTGGCTGGCTGGCTCTGAAAATGTATTTTTGGTTGCCCTAGAAACAAGCGTTCTCATAGAATAGGACCATGGGAAATGTAGTTGTCTGTCTACTGGACCGCTTTGGAATACGTTCTAATTATATGGTTAAATCACAGCTCATAGGACATTTATTTGAACTGACAGCTTTTGGGAGAATTAAAAAACACACCATCCTAATTTGTGAATAAACTCAAACTGTTTTCAACTAAAGCAATTATATTAGACTTAGTACAAGTTAGTACTTAATACAATTGTTTGTTTTGATCAACTTTCAGGATATACTACAATTAAAAAAACGATACACTAGCCTATAATAAACATGCACACTGTAGATCTACAAAAATAACTGTTAGGCCTATAGATAATCATGGTCCAACAGCATACATTTCACCTGCCGCTTTAACTCTTGATTTTGGTTTCACTAGTTGCTCTGTTGGGCAGTGGCTATTTCTGTCCATATATGCACTATGCATGTAGCTGCGAACTAACTTGTGGTCCCCATACCGACAGACAGCTGAAGTTGCCAATCACTCGGTCAGCGCTGCACCCCTAAAACCTGGCCCACCAATCCTGCGGTGATGGAGAGTTTGGGGACAAAAATAGCCTCAGTGGTGTGGCTTGTGTGCGCTCTACTATTAGGGGAGTCAGCCTTTATCTTTACTAACCTACGTTAGTACCTCATTCTACAGAACACATTGTAACAAAATGGTTATAAAAGTATTTCTAGCTTCTTCATCAGGATCGACAGCGGTAAGCACATACCCGAGTCTTTGTTTTTACATGCTATTAACTTTGTGGCCGGTTTACCACGACTATTGTTCAGCTCTTAATTCATATGCGTTTATGTGACTGGCAAACAGATTCAAATCGCTTGAAGTTATTATAGACCTAGGCAATTTAGCGGTTTGTCAACTTTTAGTACCGTTATTTGCGTCTAACTTCTCATTTGAGGAGCACTAGGACTACCCGAGTTCCTTATATATCTCTACCGTCGCTGAGATCACATTCCTAACCTGCAACAGCAATCTCTTGAAGATGAATCACCATGCATTCACTTGCAGAACCTTCTGGAATATATTTGGACTACCTCAAACCTAATCTACAATATCAAAAGGAAATGTACACTACATGACCAAAAGTGTGTGGACACCTGCTTGTCGAACATCTCATTCCAAAATCATGGGCATTAACATAGAGTTGGTCCCCCCTTTGTTGCTATAACAGCATTCACTTTTCTGGGAAGGCTTTCCACTAGATATTGGAACATTGCAACTGGGACTTGCTTCCATTCAGCCACAAGAGCATTAGTGAGGTCGGGCACTGATGTTGTGCGTTTAGGCCTGGCTTGCGGTCAGTGTTCCAATTCATCTCAAAGATGTTCGATGGAGTTGAGGTCAGGGGTCTGTGCAGGCCAGTCAAGTTCTTCCACACGGATTTCGGCAAACCATTTCTGTATGGTCCTTGCTTTGTGCACGAGGGCATTGTCATGCTAAAACAGGAATGGGCCTTCCTCAAACTGTTGCCACAAAATTAGAAGCACAGTATTGTCTAGAATGTCATTGTATGGTGTAGCGTTACGATTTCCCTTCACTGGAACTAAGGGGCCTAGCCCGAACCATGAAACACAGCCCCAGACCGTTATTCCTCCTCCACCAAAGTTTACAGTTGGCACTATGCATTGGGGCAGGTAGCGTTCTCCTGGCATCTACCAAACCCAGATTCATCCGTAGGACTGTCAGATGGTGAAGCGTAATTCATCACTCCATAGAATGCGTTCCCACTGCTCCAGAGTCCAATGGCGGCGAGCTTTACACCACTCCAGCCGACGCTTGGCATTGCACTTGATGATCTTAGGCTTGTGTGCAGCTGCTAAGCCATGGAAACCCATTTAATGAAGCTCCCGACGAAACAGTTATTGTGCTGATGTTGCTTCCAGAGACAGTTTGGAACTCGGTAGTGAGTGTTGCAACCGAGGACAGGCAATTATTACGCGCCTCAGCACTCGGCGGTCCTGTTCTGTGAGCTTTTGTGGCCTACCACTTCACGGCAGAGCCCTTGTTGCACCTAGATGTTTCCACTTCACAATGACAGCACTTACAGTTAACCTGGGTAGCTCTATCACGGCAGAAATTTGACAAACTAACTTGTTGGAAAGGTGGCATCCTATGACGGTGCCACGTTGGAAGTCACTGAGCTCTTCAGTAAGGCCATTCTACTGCTAATGTTTGTCTATGGAGATTGCATGGCGGTGTGCTCGATTTTATACACCTGTCAGCAACAGGTGTGGCTAAAATAGCCAAATCGACTAATTTGAAGGGGGTGTACACATACTTCTGTATACAGTTGAAGTCGGAAGTTTACATACACCGTAGCCAAGTACATTTAAACTCAGTTTTTCACAATTCCTGACATTTAATCCGAGTAAAAATTCCCTGTTTTAGGTCAGTTAGGGTCACCACTTTATTTTAAGAATGTGAAATGTCAGAATAATAGTAGAGAGAATGATTTATTTCAGCTTTTATTTCATCACATTCCCAGTGGGTCAGAAGTTTACATACACTCAATTAGTATTTTGTAGCATTGCCTTTCAATTGTTTAACTTAGGTCAAATATTTTGGGTAGCCTCCCACAAGCTTCCCACAATAAGTTGGGTGAATTCCAGTCCATTCCTCCTGACAGAGCTGGTATAACTGAGTCAGGTTTGTAGGCCTCCTTGCTCGCATCCACTTTTTCTGTTCTGCCCACAAATTTCTATAGGATTGAGATCAGGGCTTTGTGATGGCCACTCCAGTACCTTGACTTTGTTGTCCTTAAGCCATTTTGTCACAACTTTGGAAGTATGCTTGGGGTCATTGTCCATTTGGAAGACCCATTTGCAACCAAGCTTTAACTTCCTGACTGATGTCTTGAGATGTTGCTTCAATATATCCACATAATTTTCCTTCCTCATATTTTGTGAAGTCCACCAGTCCCTCCTCCAGCAAAGCACCCCCACAACATGATGTTGCCACGCCCGTGCTTCACAGTTGGGATGGTGTTCTTCGGCTTGCAAGCTTCCCCCTTTTTCCTCCAAAAATAACGATGGTCATTATGGCCAAACAGTTCTATTTTTGTTTCATCAGACCAGAGGACATTTCTCCAAAAAGTACAATCTTTGTCCCCATGTGCAGTTGCAAACCACCGTAGTCTGGCTTTTTTATGGCGGTTGTGGAGCAGTGGCCTCTTCCTTGCTGAGCGGCCTTTCAGGTTATGTCAATATAGGACTCGTTTTACTGTAGATATAGATACTTTTGTACCTGTTTCCTCCAGCATCTTCACAAGGTCCTTTGCTGTTGTTCTGGTATTGATTTGCACTTTTCGCACTAAAGTACGTTCATCTCTAGAAGACAGAACGCGTCTCCTTCCTGAGCGGTATCACGGTTGCGTGGTCCCATGGTGTTTATAGTTGCGTACTATTGTTTGTACAGATGAACGTGGTATTTTCAGGCATTTGGAAATTGCTCCCAAGGATGAACCAGACTTGTGGAGG
This sequence comes from Salmo trutta, assembly GCF_901001165.1. NCBI lineage: Eukaryota > Metazoa > Chordata > Actinopteri > Salmoniformes > Salmonidae > Salmo > Salmo trutta. The sequence goes on along the minus strand of NC_042969.1, from coordinate 68,525,255 downwards.
TCTACAATTTTTTTCTGAGGTCTTGGCTGATTTCTTTCGATTTTCCCATGATGTCAAGCAAAGAGGCATGAGTTTGAAGGTAGGCCTTGAAATACATCCACAGGTACACCTCCAATAGGCTAATTGACATAATTTGAATCAATCAGAAGCTTCTAAAGCCATGACATAATTTTCTGGAATTTTCCAAGCTGTTTAAAGGCACAGTCAATTTAGTGTATGTAAACTGCTGACCCACTGGAATTGTGATTACCGTAAATTCCGGACTATAAGCCGCAACTTTTTTCCCAGGCTTTGAACCTCGCAGCTTAAACATAATATATGTTTTTTTCCCACTTTCAATTTTTTTTTCTCCAAAAAAACACATTCTGTGACGCGCTCAGTTTTTTGGCGGCATGAAGCTTTCATTAGACCAATGAAATTGCCAAACGGGTTAAGGTCAAACAACTTTTTTGTTTACTGTTTAGATTAAATCGAGCGCTCTCAAACTTCCCATCATTCTGATTACGGTAGTCATTTTGTCGCCCTCATCATGGCAAAGACACGGAGAAATGCATATGATGCAGCTGTAACAGTGTAGGTTCCGTCCCTCTCTTCGCCCCAACCCGGGCTCGAACCAGGGACCCTTGCACACATCAACAACTGACACCCCACGAAGCATCGTTACCCATCGCGCCACAAAAGCCACGGCCCTTGCAACACAAGGGGAAACCCTACTTCAAGTCTCAGAGCGAGTGACGTCACTGATTGAAACGCTATTAGCGCGCACCACCGCTAACTAACTAGCCTTTTCACATCGGTTACACTCACCCCCCCTTTGACCTCCTCCTTTTCCGCAGCAACCAATGATCCTGGTCAACAGCATCAATGTAACAGTGTAGGTTCCGTCCCTCTCTTCGCCCCAACCCGGGTTCGAACCAGGGACCCTTGCACACATCAACAACTGACACCCCACGAAGCATCGTTACCCATCGTGCCACAAAAGCCCTTGCAACACAAGGGGGAATCCCTACTTCAAGTCTCAGAGCGAGTGACGTCACTGATTGAAACGCTATTAGCGCGCACCACCGCTAACTAACTAGCCATTTCACATCGGTTACACAGCTTTCAAGTTGAAGGCGATTGATCTGGCTGTTGGAAAAGGAAATAGAGCTGCTGCACGGGAGCTTGGTCTTAATGAGTCGATGATAAGATGTTGGAAACAGCAGCGTGAGGAATTGACTCAGTGCAAAAAGACAACTAAAGCTTACTGCTAATTTTTTATTTTTTGTTACAAGCCGTGTTTCGTTAAAGCCTGTGTAAAGTTAATTTGTTTCAATGTACCGGTAGGCACCTGCGGCTTATAGACATGTGCGGCTTATTTATGTTCAAAATAATATTTTTTTTTTAATTCAGTGGGTGCGGCTAAGTGAAATAATCTGTTTGTAAACAATTGTTGGAAAAATTGCTTGTGTCATGCTCAAAGTAGATGTCCTAACCGACTTGCCAAAACTATAGTTTGCTAACAATACATTTGTGGAGTGGTTGAAAAACAAGTTTTAATGACTCCAACCTAAGTGTATGTCAACTTCTGACTTCAACAGCATATAGTGTATGATATGTGAATAGATTCTTTGTCAAACTATAAAACAAAAAGTAAAAAGCTTTCATTAATGTATTAGCCTACTCTGCTCTCCTCAACCTAGTGAAAGAAAAAAATCTGCCAAACATGATCTCATGAAGAAGAAGCCTATCTATACTGTGTTTGTTGTTTGTCTGTACACCTGTGCGATGGTCCAGATCAAAAAGAAGCAACAGGATGTGCTTGGGTTCCTGGAGGCCCTGAAAGTGGACTACGCTCCATTGGACATTGCCTGCAATGAGGACAACCGCATGTGGATGAGGGAAAATGTCCCTGTGGAGAAAAAGCCCACCAACGGGATCCCTCTACCCCCTCAGATCTTCAACGAAGAGAGCTACTGTGGGGTGAGCATAACAAGATAATATAGAAGGTGTGGTGACCAATAAGCCTACTCCCTACTGAATGGTTCAGGTAAAGGTGGGGGAAAAGTGTCCATTCAAATGCTGAGAGAACGATTGGAGACTAAACAGAAATGTCTAATTTGCCTTTTACCATAGGACTACGAGACATTCTTTGACGCCAAAGAGGACAATGCGGTGTATGCCTTCCTGGGTCTGCCACCTCCTCCAGGTTCCAAGGTTGGAATTCAACTTTCACTTCATTTTCTAAAATATAAATTGTGTTTATATAGCTTTTTAGCTATAGAATTCAGCTACCCAATGTGTTTTCCACTCAAGGGATTGGGATTCGATCCAGCAACCTTTCGGTTACAGGCCCAATGCTCTAACCACTAGGCTACCTGCCGCCCCAAGTAACTAGTAATGTTGATAATCCTCTCATTGCATGGATGAGTGGCAATTTAGAGTTGGTTTAAAAACAGTGTACCCGTCTCTCATTAATTAACATGTGTACATTTCTCAGTTTTTACAGTGTTTCATTGTGTTTATATTTCATCTGTAGTTTTTGCAAAGCATATAAAGTATTTATAATAATTCTATGATATTATATAGGATTTATACTCAATAGAAAGCAGACGATTGGGAATCAGTTCATTATTTTTCTAATTCATTATTTGTATAATAGGACTATTCTTATAGAAGAACATGCTGATGCTGTTGTAAAACATTATATGAACATTTATATGTAGATATATTAAGAAAAAACTTAAACTTCTCAACTCACTTTGGGATGCTGCCAAACCATAGAGAAATTATTTGTATCTTTTTTCCAAAAAGGTGGCAAGGGACAGCAGAGAAAGTATTGCCCAGCTGAACCTGTGATCTTCCTCTAACAAATCCCATAGGCTTTTAGAGGGTGCTGTTTCGAGAAGGGTGCAAATTGAGTTAATTTTACTGGACAAGCTTCATGGGTATTTCTGGGAAAAGAGTTCAGACTCCCTCTGCTTTCGCTGTTCTCCAGAGTACCAGGCCGGTTAATTTTCCATTTAAGTTGCAATGTTGTTGGAATGACAGTTTTTTTTTATTGATACTGTTGACTGGACTGATTTAGCTGGCTCCCGACAGTGTGATAATATGCAGTCTTCCTCGCTACAGCATACATCATTAAAAACCTCTAATTTATCTCCGCAGCACCACTATGCTGCTATTCATCACCTTGCAACCATATGTAATTGCCCTTCATTTATTCATGCATTTTCCTTTACTCAGAGGAGCTGCTGATGCCTTACTCTGTGATGTCTTTGAACATGTGACTCCAGCAGTAGGGCTGCTCCCCTCCTGGTGTTTGATGTGTGCCCATGACAGCTGCTGTGTCATTATTATTCTAACACGTCGTTTTTTCCCCCTTGATGGCACATGGTTGTTTTCACTCTAGAAAAGAGAGGTTCCGATGGAGGAGTGCAATGGAGATGAACACACAGAGGAGGTGGAAGCAGAGGTGGGAGGAAAAACAGGAGAGGAAGCAGCAGAAGAGGCCGCAGAAGAGAAGGTGGCAGAGGAGAAGGAGGCAGTTGAAGACACAGAGGAATCCTTAGAGGACACTGTAATTGGCTCCCAGAATCCCATGCTGTGTCCTCCCGTGACGTCTCCTCTCTCCATCTCTTTAATGTTGTCTTTTCCTCGACCTCAAGGTTTTGTTTCCCTCGAGCTCCTGTTATTCTCGTCTCCTCCTCAACTCTGGACCATACCAATCCACCTGTATTCTGTTATATTGACTGTCCCATAACTGTTTCTATTGACTGTTGACTGTTCTGTTTGTTCCTTAGATCTGTTGGATGTTCAACCACTTCTCTGTTCTGTAGCAGTTAACTGTAATGTCGTCTCAATGACTACATAATCGTTGGTCTTGATTTTCTTTGATATGTACTATGTCCTTTTGTTCTACAACTATGTCTAGGTGTGTATATGTTGTATGTTTCCATGTCTAGGTGTGTATGTGTCGTTCCACTGACCACCCATGTCTAGGTGTGTATGTGTCGTTCTGCTGTCCATCCATGTCTAGGTGTGTATGTGTCGTTCCTCCGTCCATCCATGTCTAGGTGTGTATGTGTCGTTCCACCGTCCACCCATGTCTAGGTGTGTATGTGTTGTTCCTCTGTCCATCCATGTCTAGGTGTGTATGTGTCATTCTGCTGTTCATCCATGTCTAGGTGTGTATGTGTCGTTCTGCTGTCCATCCATGTCTAAGTGTGTATGTGTCGTTCTGCTGTCCATCCATGTCTAGGTGTGTATGTGTCATTCTGCTGTCCATCCATGTCTAGGTGTGTATGTGTTGGTGGGGGTCCTCTGGAAATCCCACCATGTTGTTGTTCAATGTGCGTGATCTGTGAGATCTGTTCAAGTTGCATGACCTTCAATGTAGAAGTGTCTCATCCATGTTTGAGGAGAGGTTCTCTGTTTCCCATATGCCTCCTTGAGGTCATGCTATCATTCTAAAAATCCTGATACACAATCTTTTCTATATTCTCCCCTTTCTGCCAGAAGGCCCCTGTGAAGGAGGAAGAAGCCCAGGTAAGTTGTTTTTACATTTCTGAAAAGTATTGAAATCAAATAGAAATTTCGGAGTCATGTCCCAGTCTCACTGTTTTTCTCTCTTATCCTAAACAGGAAGAAGTAGAGGATGAAGAGGCTAAGGTAACAGGCAACACTGTTCACTGGAGTAATTCCTGATATGAAGGGCATTGTCATTAATAACAACAGCCACTGCTCGCTGCATTGTGCCATCTGCCCCACTAAGAAACGATCTTAGCTTGGATCTCATAAACCTGACACATGGTTCCATACTACATTGTGCCTTTATTGAACTCGCTAATATTCTGGAATTAAGTAAATTATTAACTTGTAGATATTTTAGTCATCCAGCTATTCTAAACAAAGCATATACATGTACGTCTAAAAGGGACATAGGTCTATGTTTTCCTGGCCATAGTCACTGATTATCAGTACTATGAAGATTCTCTTCCAATGCCCAGTCACAGCTGTCTGCTAGCCATTGTAACAAAACATGATTACATCATACATGCTTAATAACATGCTATATACATTTTTAAAGTTTCACAACTCACCAGTAGCTTAATTAATAAATGCTTTTATTGTGACTTGAAAGCTGTATTGAGAATGGTAAAGGTTAAAGGAAGGCAAAAGCCTGACTGATCAGCAAAGGTCAAATATCACATTGTTTTAATGTCTCATACCACTGTTGTGTTCTGTTGGGCTCAGAAGTGGCACAGAAGCTAGCTAATGCTGGTACTGAATACAAAGTGCTGTGGTACAAACAAACAGACGCAGGGTAAACCGAGACGTGTTAGTGTTACCCAGGGCACTATTGTTCACTACAGAGTGAACCACTATCAACTCTTTATTGATAAGATATAAAGTTATAAACTCCTGAATAAGTTCTATATAACTGAATATAACCATCAGACTTATGTGCAATGTGTCAATAGATATCAAAGCACTTGTGATGTTATTGGATTGTAGTAATAGTCAATTAGTTAAAATCTCAATTTCTTAGTTAAAGTAACCTGGTGAAAGCTAGTGAGTTCATCGAAAGCTAATCATTGCTATTCGTTGTTTTAGGGAGAAGACGATCAGCCGGTTTCTGAGGTAGATCTACTTATTTTTTTATGTTGTTTTTTTACCCATTTTTCTCCCCAATTTCGTGATATTCAATTGGTAGTTACAGTCTTGTCCCGTCGCTGCAACTCCCGAGTGGACTCGGGAGAGGCGAAGGTCAATAGCCATGCGTCCTCCGAAACAAGACCCAGCCAAGCTGCACTGCTTCTTGACACACTGCTCGTTCAACCCGGAAGCCAGCCGCACCAATGTGTCGGAGGAATCACCGTACAGCTAGTGACCGAAGTCGGTGGGCATGCGCCTGGCCGCCACAAGGAGTCACTAGAGCGCGATGGGACAAGGACTTCCCAGCCGGCCAAACCCTCCCCTAACCCAGACGACGCTGGTCCAATTATGTGCCGCCTCATGGGTCTCGCGGTCGCATGCTACAAAACCCGGGATCGAATCCGGATCTGCAGTAACACCTGTAGCACTGATCATTGCCTTAGACCACTGCGCCGCTCGGGAGGCCGAGGTAGATCTACTTTCAATTGTGTTCTATAGCTGTAGTGTTCAGTCCTTAAAGTCGAATTCATTATATACTGTTTTCTCAATTTCTGTGCTAAGGGCCTTGGGTGTTCAGTTTTAATGTGTGGTTTGTTTGCATCCTTGTGATGGTGGTCTGTGTCTGATTGTCCAGACAACTAACCTCACATATTCTTCTTTGTTGTCGCTTTTCTTGTGCAATATTGAATGCTGAAACCCCTCTTCCTTCGTAATCCCATGACTTGCAACTCCAGATCCACTTTTGCCGTTTTTGCCCCCTTCTCATTTTCCACAGGTCTCCTATGGAGGGATTTCTGTACGTTTGGATGCATTTCATCTTAATCCTTGACACAGTTTTAGAACACTGATATTTTCTATGGCATGCCACCTTAGAGATATAATCATTAGATACCCTAGTCATCCACATTCATACATTGCCTTCAGAAAGTATTTAGACCCCTTGACTTTTTTCACATTTTGTTACGTTACAGCCTTATTTTAAAATGGATTACATTACAAAATCCTCAGAAATCTACACACAATACCCCATAATGACAAATTAAAAACAGGTTTTTAGAAATGTTTGCAAATGTATTAAAAATAAAAAACGTAAATATCTTATTTACATAAGTATTCACACCCTTTGCTCTGAGACTCGAAATTGAGCTCAGGTGCATCCTGTTTCCATTGATCATCCTTGAGATGTTACTACAACTTGGAGTCCACCTGTGGTAAATTCAATTGATTGGACATGATTTGGAAAGGCACACACCTGTCTAATATATGGTCCCACAGTTGACACTGCATGTCAGAGCAAAAACCAAGCTATGAGGTTGAAGGAATTGTCCGTAGAGCACCGAGACAGGATTGTGTCAAGGCACAGATCTGGGGAAGGGTACAAAAAATGTCTGCAGCATTGAAGGTCTCCAAGAACACAGTGGCCTCCATCATTCTGAAATGGAAGAAGTTTGGAACCACCAAGACTCTTCCTAGAGCTGGCCTCCCGGCCAACTGAGCAATCGGGGGAGAGTTCCTCTGTGGAGATGGGAGAACCTTCCAGAAGGACAACCATCTCAGCAGCACTTCACCAATCAGGCACCTAAAGACTCTCAGACCATGAGAAACAAGATTCTCTGGTCTGATGAAACCAAGATTCAACTCTTTGGCCTGAATGCCAAGCGTCACATCTGGAGGAAACCTGGCACCATTGCTACGGTGAAGCATGGTGGTGGCAGCATCATGCTGTGGGGAATGTTTTTCAGCGGCAGGGACTGGAAGACTAGTCAGGATCGAGACAAAGATGAAAGGAGCAAAGTACAGAGAGATCCTTGATGAAAATTTGCTACAGAGCGCTCAGGACCTCAGACTGGGGCAAAGATTCACATTTCAACAGCACAACGACCCTAAGCACACAGCCAAGACAATGCAAGAGTGGCTTCAGGACAAGTCCGAATGTCCATGAGTAGCCCAGCCAGAGCCCGGACTTGAACCTGATCGAAACATCTCTGGAGAGACCTGAAAATAGCTGTACAGCAACGCTCCCCATCCAACCTGCTTGAGAGGATCTGCAGAGAAGAATGGGATAAACTCCCCAAATACAGGTGTGCCAAGCTTGTAGCGTCATACCCAAGAAACCTCAAGGCTGTAATCGCTGCCAAAGTTACTTCAACAAAGTACTGAGTAAAGGGTTTGAATACTTACGTAAATGTGATATTTCAGTGCTTTGTTTTTTATAAATTAGCAGAACCTGTTTTTGCTTTGTCATTATGGGGTATTGTGAGGGAAAAAAACATTTAATACGTTTTAGAATAAGGCTGTAACCTAACAAAATGTGGAAAAAGTCAAGTGATCTGAATACTTTCTGAAGGCGCTGTATTTGTCATTTGATAAGATAGTTTGATGATTTGATTTTGAAAAATGGCTTGCTCCTTTAGCTGCTACTCTGTCTATATTGTATAAGTAGTTAACACCAGATACAGTAAAAAAGATTGTAAGTCTAAATAAATACAATAAAGATAATTAAGTTTAACAAAATATTTTAGGGCTCCATGTTGAATCATGCATGAAAAGCTATCTGCAAGAGGGTCTTCTCCGCCAGCAACTCCTTGTACCTCCTCCACACATTGACCTCTCTCACCTTTGCCCTTTTCCCCCATCTCTTCGTTTGGTTTTCCAGGGATAAGAGGATTTGGGGTCGGAGGTAACTGGGCTTCGGCGGCTGTGAATTTCTGTGGTTGTTCCCTTAGCCACGAGCTGTGTGGGTTTGTCTGGTAGAGATCAGAAGGCTTTGTGTTGTAGGACGGAAGAGCTTGTCTTGTGATCTATCTGCCGTTCGTTCCCTCATCAGTAGTCCATGTTCACTCCCTCTGAACCTCTCTTTCTCCCCTCTCTCTTAGCCTTCCTCCTCATTTATTCCCTAGTCCTGTAGCTGCTTCCTTTCTGTCAGCCTGAACTATCCCTGTAGATAAACATTTTAACAGACCTTTCCTATCGCGCATGCTTCTGGTGTCACCTCTGACCAGACCATCCACACCACTGACACTCAATCTCATCCTTTCTAGGAGGAAGAAGAGCTGCGACAGCTTGAGGTAGATTGATAAGTGTTTTTTTCCAACTACGCTCGTCCCCCCTCTACCTCTTCACTATTCTATCAATGCTGCTTTTCTTGCTTCCACATCTTGCACAGTTTATTCAGCATTCCTTCAATTTCCTCCTTCACTACTTTTTGTGTAGATGGAACAGACCCTATCTCACCTATGGCATCCGAACAGACTGTAGCCCTTTACTATATTTCTTTAGCCCTCTGTCTCATGCCAGATAATGATATCTCAATCACATAGTTGGATGAGCAACATGGTAACTCTGGTAGCCATCAGAACACAGACCATGATAGAGAAACCCAGCACTGTCATTCATCCTGATTTTAGAATTTTTCTCACTCACTCACTCACTCACTCACTCACTCACTCACTCACACACTCACACAGAGCCTCTCCAACATTCCTTACTGCCCCTGCCTGTCCTCTCTTCTCTTCCACACAAGCTTCACTGCTTTTGCTCTCTGCTCTTATTCTTTCTCCCCTTTCTTGCTCTCCTCCACCTCCTATACTTTCTTTCTCTCCTCCACCTCCTATACTTTCTTGCTCTCCTCCACCTCCTATACTTTCATTGCAGGAGCAAGAAGTCAGTCAGTGAGGTTGAAATAGTTTCCTCTGGATGGAATTTGTGGCGTCTTCTGTGGATCTTAGATTGGAAAGACCCTCTCTCTGTCTCTCTCTATCTCTGCTGCATGGGTGGTAGTCTCTGTGGTACAGATAACTGATGGTGTGCAGCATGGCAGACAACATCGCCAACACGTCATTCGGTTCACTTATGGTAATAATAATGGGAACATTAAGTAACACAGGGTTTTCCTCCCTCTTGTAGTCTCTTTAGTGACATGCAGATTTGCTTTTCTCAAATATAGGCTGTTGTATCTCTTGCGTTTGTTCCCTCTTTGACATTGAAATGCTCAAAACCCCTGATATCCCCTACCTTAGGAAGAAGAAGAGGCCCCAGAGGTAACAGAGGTATATTCTGGCTGCTCTCCAAGCCCATTGCATGGTGTGGCCCCTGATGTGGAGTAAATGGATATTATGCATGACCCTACTCCTTCATATGTGGATTTAGTGTGGGTTGGTTTGTGAAGAGCTCACTACCATCATATTCTTCGAGGCTGTCAGCATCCCTCCTGTGGTATGCTGTCTTTAATTTGGGGAAATGATTGAGCTCTCTCTGGACTCTGGTTGTGGTTTTGATGCTGTGTGACTGGGATGAGGTCATTACCCGTTGGTTTACCTGGAGGCTTGAGGATTCTGCAGCATTGTGCCAGTGGATGTTTCATAACAGGTGACATTCATCGTTTGGTGTCAAGATCTGCCTCTGCCCACATGAGTACAAGTCTGACACATAGACATGCTTGTGAATTGGATCTTACAGTGTTGCATAGGGATCCCTAGTGACTTGACCAGAACTCTATGACAACCAGGATGTTTAAATAGCCATTGGCATGGCTTCACTTTGCGAGGAGAGTCTTGAGACTGAGTGTGGACAGGACAAGTACAGCAGAAGATTAATGGACTGTTTGTTATTGTTCAATGCTCCCTTACAACAAGATATTGGCAGTGTCAGATATGTTGCACCAAACTACACTGCTTTAAATAATGTGTTACTGTGGACATCATTTATCAAATCTTGAATACACAGCAAGCACTATATCCACAAGCAAGTTCTGTAAAATTTTGTCATTAAAAACAGTGAATTAATTGGTCACAGGACTAATTAATTGCACTTCACCACCTGTTTTAAGTGTAGAATATAGGGTAAAGGCTTTTTACATTTGTAGAAATGTAGCTAATTGCAAGACCATGCTCAACCCAACAGATGCACCTCGGAGTGAATGTGGTCTGATGATTTGTGAAGTATGCAGTGCCTTGCAGTTTCACGTCATATGACACCACCTCAGAGAGGGCCTTGCTTAAAGGCCCACACTAATCTTACTACTTCACTAGCAGTTAAGGGAATGGTGCACTATCCCTGTTGGTAACTTGTTCCATTGGTCTAAGTAATGTTGATATTCCTAGTGTTCCTAGTGTCTTCCCAGTCTCATCTCTCCTACCTGTTTTCTTGATGCCTCCCCTGGATGGTTTAACTCCATTTTAACCCAACTATACACACTACTTTTTCCTTTCCCCTATGCTGGACTCTTCCCTTCACAAAAAAACAATCTTTTTTTTGCTATGCCAAGGAGGAAGAAGAAGAAGAAGAAGAAGTGACAGAGGAAGCAGAGGTAGTATATCAACCAGCAAACACACTGATGTTCTCACCAGTGTTCGCCTTGATGCAAAGACTCACCAGTGTTCGCCTTGATGCAAAGACTCACCAGTGTTCGCCTTGATGCAAAGACTCACCAGTGTTCGCCTTGATGCAAAGACTCACCAGTGTTCGCCTTGATGCAAAGACTCACCAGTGTTTGCCTTGATGCAAAGACTCACCAGTGTTCGCCTTGATGCAAAGACAAATTGCCTTATCTGAATGAAATCAGTTTCTCCACTCCTCAGTAATCTTGTTCAACTGTAATCAAGCACAGCTGAGAGATAACACTTAATTGAAGAGGAAAGCTTTCTTCTGGCTGCTCTCTTTATTAAACTAGCACTCTCTGTCATCTCACAGTCATCTGTGCTCTTTTTTTAAAGAAACTAATATGGATTTAAACTACGGTCTGGTTCTTATATTCTTATATTGATAGGACTGAGTGGGATATCTTGGTTCTCCTCTCTTCTGTTGTCTTGCTTTACTTTGTCATTACTCAGTTTTATTTTCTCAGCAGGAAGAAGAGGATGAGTAGTTCCAGCCAAGAAAGGTTTAGGATGTGATTTACTACTGCCCAGGTAAAATACACTACTTTATTACTTAATCAGAATTCTCTTCTCTGCCACTGAGTGGCAGTATTAGAGCAGTTAGTTTGCCGTGAACTGACGGCTGTATTGTAAAACTCGTAAACATGTCTTCTTGTTACTGAATATCTTTCTAGAGTCATTTAAAAATAAAACTATTCAGTACATGTATTACTTTGTGCCTTTTTGACCCTTTTATCAAATGTCTCCTCATACTGGCATTATTAAACCATTGTATTGTTTAGTGCCCTACATGTACCCAGATTACAGATACAAATCCTAAAAAACACATAACCCAACCAGTGTAAAGTGAGGATATAATCCCTGTATTTAATGTACACTGTGTTGCTGTTCTGTATTGGTAGCTGTGTGTTAAGTGTTCTATCAGAGAAGCTAGAGAGAACAGATCATTGGGCTATTTAACAGGGACTGTCACCAGTCTCTACACCGAAAGCTTCAGTGAGCCCAAAATGCCTGAAGGATCAAGTGAACAGCCATATAAAATGATATCTCATGAATTGTCTTTTATTTTCCTGCGGCAGTGATGATGATGATGATAATAATAATAATAATAATAATAACCGTAATCTTCAAAGCTGCACTCATCGCCCCACTCCAGTAGTGTAGAAAAGGGCTCTGCTCGCTGCAGGAGATATTTGGGTTGAGGAGAGGGAACCGCCTGAGACTTTGGTCGGATGGCACAGCCCCCCCCCCCCCTAAATAAAAAAACAAACCTGTCACGCCCAGTTAGAGAAAGCAGCTAAGTGAGCTACTGAAGGGCCTCGAGAGGGACTGGCACTCAGGATGGCATGGGCAGTTTGGGCACAGTGGTGACTAGAAGCTTAGGACCCACAGCCACTAGCAGAGGCGCATTGGTGACCTTTTTATTGTCTTCCAGCCTAGAGAGACCCCTTGTTCCGGCCCTTCCTGACCCCTCTGATCCCTCAGACCGTCCCCCACCGGACTACCCACATTGCCCCCAACTGCTCACTGGGAACGCACATGTCCCCCTGCGGGAACCTGCTGGCTGAAACCTGCCAATCACACACTGTCTGTACGGCCCACCCATACTCCAGAGATAACCCCCTATTTTACCAGATGTTTATATTGCATTCAGTGTGTAGCTCAATTAAATAGTGTTATTAGTTTGTAGTTTTTAGAAGCTTTTCTAATTGTACATACACAGTCATATGTTAAGCATTTAAATATTTCAGACATACTTCTCATGTTTCAAATTGAAAAGGGTAGTTTTATACCACAGTTTGTATAGGATGATGAGCATCTTACCACCAACACCTTAGCAGTCAATGACCGACAGCTTTAACCCTGTGAGTATCTGAGTGAAGATCACTCTACTGTGAACTGCAACCAGTGAATGGACTCTAGGACTGAAACAGATCTATCAATGCAGTGCCTCTCACTCGATGCCGGCAAAGATGTTAGATCTATATGTGTGAATGCAACCCAGTGACTATCAATGTCTCAGTCCAACATGAGAAAGACCCTCATGTAGGGTTTCCACTAGCTTCCATAGCCACAAAGTCAGATTCCACAGCCACAAAGTCAAATATGACAAAAAAAATAGCTTTTTGGTCTTACTTTAAGGTTAGGGTTAAGCATAAAGTTAGCAGTGTGATTTGGGTTAGGTTTCAAATAAAATGTTAAGAAATTGTAGAAATGGGCGGGGTTTAGCCATCATTATGACTTTGTGGCTATGGAAACTAGTGAGCACCCTCATGTACCGTGACTTATGACAGCTACTGGACACCATTCACTGAACATTACTGTTTGCTGATTTACTCTGCAGTTTGTTGAATGTAAAAGGAAGTGGATGACTAAGAAATCCTCCCTAGATGTAAGAGAAGTGAAATGCCAATAAAGTTACGTGGTGTAAACAGCTCCCCATGGCCTATTATGTTCTATTTGCAATTCATCGGGTTTTGTTTATAGATCAGTATACAATGTTAGGGCTGGGTAGTGCAAGGTCAAGTCAACAGGATGTAGCTCAGTGTAAAGCCTTTCTCTGGGGGACTCCAGAAAGAGGTATGGATTAGGGTATTGCACAGTGAAAATATATAGGTGAAAAAGTATGTTTATGTGTACATTTTGATTGAGTATTATTAGTTTTGTGAATTTGTCCTGAAATGTGATATTTGGTGCTCTCTTTTGAAGACATACCTATATTGAAAGATATATGCATTTCAATGGAAGAGACCTGAGAAATCAATATCGTCTGTGGTCTCTCCCTTGGAACACAGCATACTTTTGGTCGGTTGGCATTACAGTGATCAATGCTCTCCCTCTAAATTCACACACAGGTCATCATGTCTGTCCAGACCCATTCTCCTGAAGAGGGAGGGGAGCTGCCATGAAGCCCCTGTAGACTGGGGGAATTTCAATGGCATTGTTCTCTCTGGGACTGTGGGAGTGAATCATGTTGAACAGTTGAAGTCGGAAGTTTACATACACCTTAGCCAAATACATTTAAACTCAGTTTTTCACAATTCCTGACATTCAATCCTAGTAAAAAATTCCCTGTTCTGGGTCAGTTAGGATCACCACTTTATTTTAAGAATGTGAAATGTCAGAATAATAGTTTAGAGAATTATTTATTTCAGCTTTTATTTCTTTCATCACATTCCCAGTGGGTCAGAAGTTTACATACGCTCAATTAGTATTTGGTAGCATTGCCTTTAAATTGTTTAACTTGGGTAAAATGTTTCGGGTAGCCTTCCACAAGCTTCCCACAATAAGTTGGGTGAATTGTGGCCCATTCCTCCTGACAGAGCTGGTGTAACTGAGTCAGGTTTGTAGGCCTCCTTGCTCGCACACGCTTTTTCAGTTCTGCCCACAAATTTTCTATAGGATTTTGGTCAGGGCTTTGTGATGGCCACTCCAATACCTTGACTTTGTTGTCCTTAAGCCATTTTGCCACAACTTTGGAAGTATGCTTGGGGTCATTGTCCATTTGGAAGACCCATTTGCGACCAAGCTTTAACCTGTTAGGGATAGGGGGCAGTATTTTCACGGCCGGATAAAAAACGTACCCGATTTAATCTGGTTATTACTCCTGCCCAGAAACTAGAATATGCATATAATTAGTAGATTTGGATAGAAAACACCCAAGTTTCTAAAACTGTTTGAATGGTGTCTGTGAGTATAACAGAACTCATATGGCAGGCCAAAACCTGAGAAGATTCTATATGGGAAGTGCCCTGTCTGACCATTTCTTGGCCTTCTGTAGGCTCTTTATCGAAAATACAGGATCTCTGCTGTAACGTGACATTTTCTAAGGCTTTCATTGACTCTCAGAAGGCGCCAGAACGTTGAATGATAACTCTGCAGTCTCTGGGCGAAAAACAGTAGGGGTTTTCGAGAGTGGTACTTCTGAGAACAATGACACTGGTGCGCGCGTGCATGTGATGACTCCATTTTCTTATTTCAGTGTTTGAACGGATACGTCTCCCGGTTGGAATATTATCGCTATTTTACGAGAAAAATCGCATAAAAATGTATTTTAAACAGCGTTTGACATGCTTCGAAGTACGGTAATGGAATATTTTGAATTTTTTTGTCACGATATGCGCCGGCGCGTCACCCTTCGGATAGTGTCTTGAACGCAAGAACAAAACGCAGCTATTTGGATATAACTATGGATTATTTGGAACCAAAACAACATTGGGTGTTGAAGTAGAAGTCCTGGGAGTGCATTCTGACGAAGAACAGCAAAGGTAATCCAATTTTTATTCTAGTAAATCTGAGTTTGGTGAGTGCCAAAATAGCTAGTCATGATGGCCGGGCTATCTACTCAGAATATTGCAAAATGTGCTTTCACCGAAAAGCTATTTTAAAATCGGACACCGCGATTGCATAAAGGAGTTCTGTATCTATAATTCTTAAAATAATTGTTATGTTTTTTGTCAACGTTTATCGTGAGTAATTTAGTATATTCACCGGAAGTTTTCGGTGGGTATGCTAGTTCTGAACAAAACATGCTAATGTAAAAAGCTGGTTTTTGATATAAATATGAACTTCATTGAACAAAACATGCATGTATTGTATAACATAATGTCCTAGGAGTGTCATCTGATGCAGATCATCAAAGGTCAGTGCTGCATTTAGCTGTGGTTTTGGTTTTTGTGACATATATGCTAGCTTGAAAAATGGGTGTGTGATTATTTCTGGCTGGGTACTCTCCTGACAATATCTAATGTTTTGTTTTCGTTGTAAAGCCTTTTTGAAATCGGACAATGTGGTTAGATAAAGGAGAGTCTTGTCTTTAAAATGGTGTAAAATAGTCAAGTTTTTGCATTTTTGAGGTATTTGTAATTCGCACCACTCTACACCATTGGATATTGGTGAGGCGTTCCGCTAGCGGAACGTCTGTCCCTAACAGGTTCTTCCTGACTGATGTCTTGAGATGTTGCTTCAATATATCCACATAATTTTCCTTCCTCTTAATGCCATCTATTTTGTGAAGTCCACCAGTCCCTCCTGCAGCATAGCACCCCACAACATGATGTTGCCACGCCCGTGCTTCACGGTTGGGATAGTGTTCTTCGGCTTGCAAGCCTCCCCCTTTTTCCTCCAAACACAACGATGGTCATTATGGCTGAACAGTTCTATTTTTGTTTCATCAGACCAGAGGACATTTCTCCAAAAAGTACAATCTTTGTCCCCATGTGCAGTTGCAAACCGTAGTCTGGCTTTTTTTATGGCAGTTTTGGAGCAGTGGCTTCTTCCTTGCTGAGCGGCCTTTCAGGTTATGTTGATATAGGACTCGTTTGACTGTAGATATAGATACTTTTGTTCCTGTTTCCTCCAGCATCTTCACAAGGTCCTTTGCTGTTGTTCTGGGATTGATTTGCACTTTTCGCACCAAAGTGCGTTCATCTCTAGGAGACAGAACGCGTCTCCTTCCTGAGCGGTATGACGGCTGCGTGGTCCCATGGTGTTTATCCTTCCGTACTATTGTTTGTACAGATGAACGTGGTACCTTCAGGCATTTGTAAATTGCTCCCAAAGATGAACCAGACTTTTTTTCTGAGGTCTTGGCTGATTTCTTTTGATTTTCCCATGATGTCAAGCAAAGAGGCACTGAGTTTGAAGGTAGGCCTTAAAATACATCCACAGGTACAGTACACCTCCAATTGACTCAAATGATGTCAATTAGCCTATGAGAAGCTTCTAAAGCCATGACATAATTTTCTGGAATTTTCCAAGCTGTTTAAAGGCACAGTCAACTTAGTGTATGTAAACTTCTGACCCACTGGCATTGTGATACAGTGAATTATAAGTGAAATAATCTGTATGTCAACAATTGTTGGAAAAATTACCTGTGTCATGCACAAAGTAATGTCCTAACCGACTTGCCAAAACTATAGTTTGTTAACAAGAAATTTGTGGAGTGGTTGAAAAACGAGTTTTAATGACTCCAACCTAAGTGTATGTAAACTTCCGACTTCAACTGTATGTTTGCCACCATTTGTTCGAGGCAGGGAGCAAAGTTCCCACTGGTCTGTGGTAATGTTTAACAGGCTAGTTTTGGGTGATATGGTAGCTACAGTACACAACCGCCACACTAGAGGAAATAGCAGCAGCATCATCAATAGTGTTCCTCAGCTGACAGCCTGTGGTGCAGTACCTGTCACAAATCCACAAAGTCACACTGAGGTGAATAGATTCTGTAAAAAAAAACCTGTATTTTGTTCAACAATAAATTCATCCAGTCAACATATTTCTGTGGTATCTACCATATACAGTACAATAGGAGGACAAACATAGCATATTACCATAAAGATCCTGTAATTAATGAATAGTAGTGTCACGGCTCCTCCTCTGCAGTGCAGGGGCGGTTCCTCCTGCACACAGAGGAGGGTCATTAGTGATTGGAGCCACCTGGGCTCAGGGTATAAAACTGCTCCACTAACCTCTCTCTTTCTCTCTCCCTGCTCCTCCAGGTATGATCCTGTTTTTTTTGTTCCTTTGTTGGTTTATTTAGTTTCCACTCAGTCATGTTCACACACACATATTCACGCATCCATGCACCTTACATTATGACATTTCCACACCTCATTCCTTTTTCTTTGTTTAGAGTTAATAGTTTTGTTTTACAATAAAGAACCTTTTGAATTGGCCTATACCTGTTGTTGATGTCCCCTCATTTTTGGCCTGTGACAGTAGGGTATTTATGATTATTACAACATATACGTTTGAGAAGTTGCATCGAGATTACATAATAAACATTTTATTATCACAGCTGTTCGAAGGAGCGGACCAAAATGCAGCGTGTTCGTAGTTCCACATATTTATTAGACGTGAAACAATGCAATACACTTAAATACGTGAATATACAAAAACCACAAACCGTGACGCAGAGAGGAAAACACACTACTCAAAAGATAATAACCCACAAACAACAATGAGAAAAACCCCTACTTAAATATGATCTCTAGTCAGAGGCAATGAGGATCAGCTGCCTCCAATTAGAGATCAACCCCAAACAATCCCAACATAGAAATAAAAAACTAGAACTTAAACATAGAAATAGAACATCCCAAAACACCCCCTGTCACGCCCACACATCTTACTAGGGTCAGGACGTGACAGTACACCCCCCCCCCCCCCCCCAAAGGTGCAGACACCGAATGCAAACAAAAACCCAACAAAACAACCACAAAACACAAAGGGAGGGTAGGGTGGGTGACTAATGTCTATGGCGGCGGCTCTGGTTCTGGGCGTAGTACCCCCACCGCCCACTGATCCCCCCCCGCTTCTGTATGTCCGGAGGAACCAGACCATGGATCATCTCCAGATGCTTCGAACCGCCAACTGCCGCTGAAGGCTCCGGGCTGCAGACCGCCGCTGGAGGCTCCGGGCCGGAGAGCGTCGCTGGAGGCTCCGGGCCGGAGAGCGTCGCTGGAGGCTCCGGGCCGGAGAGCGTCGCTTGAGGCTCCGGGCCGGAGAGCGTCGCTGGAGGCTCCGGGCCGGAGAGCGTCGCTGGAGGCTCCGGGCCGGAGAGCGTCGCTGGAGGCTCCGGGCCATGGATCATTGCTGGAGGCTTCGGACCATTGGCTTCCTACGGGGAGCTGGAACCGGTCTCACCAGACTGGGGAGACGCACTGAGAACCGCGTGCTCAAAGCAGGCACCGGCCGTACTGGGCAATGGAGGCGTACTGGAGGAAGAGTGCGAGGAGCAGGCACAGGCACAGGACGTACTGGGCTATGGTGGCGCACTGGAGAGAGAGTGCGCGGAGCAGGCATAGGCTACACTGGGCCTTGGAGGCGCACTGGAGGTCTGGCGCTTAGGGCTGGCACAACCCATTCTGGCTCGATGTTGATTATAGCCCGGCAAGGGCGGAGCGCTGATACAGGACGAACTGGTCCGTGCTGGTGAATGAGGGGTACCGTGCGTAGAGCAGGTGCAGGATAACCTGGGCCGAAGAGATGCACTGGAGACCAGATACGTTGAACCGGTGCACTTCTCCCTGGCTGCCGGCCAACTCTAGCACGGCAACGGTGAGGAGCTTGTACCGAGCGCACCGGGCTGTGAGTGCGCATGGGCGACACCGTGCGCACCACCGCATAACATGGTGCTTCTACAGTCACTCGTTCCCCACGGTAAGCACGGGGAGTTGGCTCAGGTCTCCACCCTGACTCTGCCAAACTTCCCATGTGCCTCTCGTGCTTCCTTCGTTGCCTTGCCTGTTGATCTCATCGCTGTACTTCCCTCGCTGCTTCCACCTGTTCCCATGGGAGGCGATCCATTCCGGCCTGGGTTTCCTCCCACGTCCAGGATCCTTTTCCCTCCAGTATGTCCTCCCATGTCCGCGACTCCCGCTGCTCCATTCCACGCTGCTTGGTCCTTTGTTGGTGGGTTATTCTGTCACGGCTGTTCAAAGGAGCGGACCAAAATGCAGCGTGTTCGTAGTTCCACATATTTATTAAACGTGAAACTGAATGTAATACACTTAAATACACAAAAACAACAAACCGTGACGCAGAGAGGAAAACACACTACTCAAAAGATAATAACCAAAAAACAACAATGAGAAAAACCCCTACTTAAATATGATCTCTAGTCAGAGGCAATGAGGATCAGCTGCCTCCAATTAGAGATCAACCCCAAACAATCCCAACATAGAAATAGAAAAACTAGAACTTAAACATAGAAATAGAAAACATAGAACAACCCAAAACACCCCCTGTCACGCCCTGCCCTACTCTACTATAGAAAATGACATCTTACTAGGGTCAGGACGTGACAGTTATAGTACCAGTGGTGTAAAGTACTTAAGTAAAAATATTTTAAAGTACTAGTTAAGTAGTTTTTTGGGGTATCTGTACTTTACTATGTATATTTTTAACTACTCTTTTACTTTTACTTCACTACATTCTTAAAGAATATATTGTACTTTTTCCTCCATACATTTCCCCTGACACCCAAAAATACTTTTGAATGCTTAGCAGGACAAGAAAATGGTCCAATTCACTCACTAATCCCTGGTCATCCTGACTCCCTCTTATCTGGGGGACTCACTAAACACACATGCTTCGTGTGGTGCCGTCTGGTTTGCCAAATATAAGGAATTTGAAATGATTTATACTTTAACTTTAACTCTTGATAATTAAGTATAAAACCAAATACTTTTAGACTTTTACTCAAGTAGTATTTTACTGAATGACTTTCACTTTTAATTGAGTCATTTTCTATTAAGGTATCTTTTACATTTACTCAAGTACTAGAATTGGGTACTTTTTCCACCACTGTATGGGAAATATTGGTGTGTATCTCATTGTTGTTTTTTACTGTACTTATTTTACTAAGATTGTTTCTTCTCGAGCTATACCATAGGAAACTGTTTGTTTAATCCTTGTCAGTGCACTTAAATTCAGGTTGGTTGAAATATAACTATTCAAAGGAACAATTAGAAAACAACATTTTGCAATCTATTTTTCTTATATGAGATAAATAAGTCAATTTAATTGATATGCAATGAATATACTCTGAAGCGGAAAAACAGTTTGAATTACCTTGATTTATTTCTTGGTACATTTAATCAGAGGTAGTAGGTGTTTACATTTGAATAACGTTCATTACACAAAATAAATTCTGTTTTACCTGCCAATTTAGAAAAGAAAGCAATCAAGATTACTGCCAAAACGGTGGGCATAAGTGTAACTGTAACACACTCCTACATTCCTGTAACGAGTGAGGGTTTACCATCAACACACCCACCCACCACCACCACAATGTGCTTGGTCATTGTACCCCTTGGTATTAAACCCACAGCCACACTAATTAACTTCCTAATGATCTATGTGCTCTGCATAATTAATTTCCTTAAAAGGGCTGTGTTTCTTGTTAGTGGGAGGATATAGTGGTCAGGAACAAGAGTGTCACTGAATCCCATCTCAAATTAGAGCATGAAAATGTTCATTACTTCATTGATTCTCCCATTTGAAGGAAAAGTATGAGCTACATAAGCTGCCCTAGATATTTCTCAGACCTAATTTCCTAAATGGATACATCATTTATGACTCCACACAGGCCATATCGGCTAACACAGTTAGCACTGCACAAACAATTTATAGATCACCCAGATTACTTGGAAATGAGCATATTACTATATTATATTCCAAAGTCGCACCTGACCCACAAATATTCTCCCCTTTACACCTCCATCTATCAATGGAATTAAGCTCTGTGAAGCACCACTGAAATTCAATTGGGGATGACTTTTCTAGAGGAGTGTAATGTAAATGCTTCACAACAGGGTATAGATCTTCTCTCCTCACAGACTATACAGTCTATCTATTCTTAATCAGGTACATGGTTTTGTGGGCTATTAAATCTAACATGGCACTTCAGCTGTTAATGTGTTTGTTTACCCATCCCAGCGCAGTGCTACTTATAGAGCGCCCACCCGCTGCCTGCTGCTGCTATGGGCCCTAATTTACTCGACCCTTTTGGTCTGTACTCTACTCTGTAAGTCCTGGTTCCCGAGCCAGATCCTGCTTGCCATCTGGACAGCTCGGCACAGATTTAGAGTTGCTCTCCTCATTTGGACCCACTGGTTTAACATGTGTTTGTCTGGAGCCGACAAGCATGTGACTCATGTTTTACCTCTGTCGGCAATCAAAACAGATTTATACACAGATTTGGGGTAAGATGGAGAGAGATAAGCTTGAGTAGGTCACATTTCAAAAGCCTTCTCGACTCAGTTTTATGTAATGTTTTTTAGAGGATGAATCTTACAGTCAGATCGTGCATGTTTCTAACAGCTTCCCAATCAACAAAGACGGTCACACCCCATGTACCATACCAGAGAATAATTCAGTGGAATTCAAACACTTTACTACTCCTTTAGGTTAAATGGAAATGTGTCATTGGTTTCCATTATAACTCAATCATGATTTTATCACAACACCCCAATGTCACCCACATTCCCCGACCACCATGCTTCTGACGCCCATGTCTCTGTCTGTCCCTGTCAGTGCTGGAGGCCCGGGTGCAGCTGGAGCCCAGAACCATCACGGTGCTGCGAGGTTTGGATCCTCAATGGTGGCTCTGTGATGACCATTTCAGCCCAGTTCGGTATTCTCTTAAACAACCCCAATGCGACTGCCATAAACCGCTCCACCAATCAAGTCTTTAGCTGGGAATTTGTCCTGAAGAGAGTCCAGCACAGCCACCAGGGACAGGTGACCTGTGACCTCCAAAACATCCAGAGGCAAACTGCCAATCTGTTTGTTCAAGTTTTGTGTGCTTTTCTCATTTGGCTGTCCTTGAGCTGGCTGCCTACTGGCAGGCTGACAGTATTCAGTATGGCAGAGAAACAAAGGAAAACAGAAAGGAAAACGCGACACACTGCTGCTCATGCTCCCAGGTGATATTTATTTTATAACGGTCTTCATCAGGCATCCATATCCCAGGTGGGGGTGGAAGGTCCTATATGTAGGGGCAGGACTTAGTGACAAAATGTCAAAATTATTGTGTGCCCTAATTGAATATTGTTTGTGTATATACAGTATATATTACTGTAAATATTGATCACATTCCTTGTGTATGATCATATATTTTGATGAATTGAATGTTTAATTTTTTACATTTTTTAATTATTATTATTATAATTAAAATATATATATATATAGGGGTGGATCAGCTTAATATTGCAGAAAGAATATTGCTTCCATCAATGTAATTGTCTGCATCATTTCCAATCCCCCATATATTTTTGGGGTAAATATATATATATATATATATATATATATATATATATATATATATATATATATATATATATATCCATACGTGCATTCATACATATACACATATATACATACACATACCTATATAGACATACATACTTTTTTTAAGAATATACCTTTATTATTGTTCCCCGCAAACCCTACCACCGATCCCCCAATTGGAGTAAACTAATAAACACTTCGGCTTTTATCTTCAATTTATTCATCTTATACACATTTTACAGACACAGTCTATTTTACAATAGTTATTTTTTGTTTGTTTTTAGTCCTTCCTCTATTGCTGATGTCCATCCAGTTTGATTCTATTTGTAACTGTGCTATATCACAAAAGTTCTGAACCTATATACATTTTACAGACTCCGTATGTTTTTCATTGGTTATCTTGTTATTAGTCCCACCCTTCAGCTCCATTCAACCCATCCCATCTGTCTCTCAACATCATCCATTTCGAATTTCTATTTGCCATATATTTTTCAACTGTGCTGTGATGCTTCACAAAACAATTGAACCTTTCTATTCTCATAGCTTCTACAGATTGTAAATTAAAAATAAACATTTTTGCTAAAATAATTATTATATTATTGATTGATGGACTATGGCTTTTCAAATCACCCAGTATTGCTATCTGCAGCGTTAGTTCTAGGCAAATGTTGCAATTCTTCAGCCATTCCTGGACCTGTGACCAAAAACGAGCTACATATGGACAATACCAAAATAAATGATCTAATGACTCTGCCTCCTCACAGCAGAATCTGCAGAACTGGGAAGATTGTATCCCCCATATATATAACATTCTATTAGTTGCATTTTGTATAGTAATTTAAATTGAAAAATGTGAAGTTTTGAATCCGGCGTTGTTTTGCGTATCAATTCATAAACCATGTGCCATGGAATGGGTACATCGAAAATCTCTTCCCAACTATTTTGCAATTTATAATGCACAGCTGTCAGTTTTTTGGTCCTTAAATGAAATTGGTATATGTTTTTATTTATCACACTTTTCTTTAATTAACCGTTTATGTTCTTTAATACAGGGCCGACATACAAGTTCCTTACTTTTTTCCCCTTCTACTTGCCTCTTCCATTTTTGTGGTAATGCTGCAATTAATTGGTTGTAATTTTGGGTAGAGCAGACATATCCATATGTCTGTGTTAGCTGCATGTGTGACATAACTCCACCAGTCCTATTTATAATATCATTCACTAAAATTATACCTTTTTTAAACATTTCTTCGAAAAATACCGTTTTTTTTCTATCAATTACTATATTTGAATTTAACCACAATATTTGTTGTATTATTTGTTCTGTCTTTTCAGGTGGATTAAACTGAAATTGCAACCAACTTTCTAAGGCTTGTTTAAAAAATAAAGATATTTTGGAGATTATTTCCTTTTCAAACAACCGAAAGTGGGCAGGTGTAATCTGAATAAAGGGAAAAAGGCCCTTCTTGAAACCAGTTTGGATTTAAGTATAACTTTGGTATGACTGATGCCTTTAGTGAGAGGTTTAATGCTTTAATATTTAATCATTTCTGCCCTCTGAATTCATATTCGTTATATAAATAGGCCCTATAATTTTATCTGGCTTGCCGTTCCAAATAAAATTGAATATTTTTTGTTCATATAATTTAAAAAGCAGGTCACTAGGTGTAGGCAAAACCATAAGCAAATAGGTTAACTGTGATATGTTTAAAGAGTTAATCAGAGTGATTTTTCCACAAATAGACAGGTATTTTCCTTTCCATGGTAGCAAGATCTTATCTATTTTTGCTAACTGTCTATAAACATTTATTGGAGTGAGATCATTTCTTTCTTTTGGGATTTGTAAACCGAGTATGTCCTCATCTCCGTCAGACCATTTAATTGGTAAACTACATGGTAATGTAAAATTTGTATTTTTTTGTGATCCAATACGTAATATATCACTTATCATAATTTGGTTTTAATCCAGAGAGGATAGCAAAAGTATCTAGATCCTCTACAGTGGGGGGAAAAAAGTATTTGAAACCCTGCTGATTTTGTACGTTCGCCCACTTACAAAGAAATGATCAGTCTATAATTTTAATAGTAGGTTTATTTGAACAGTGAGAGACAGAATAACAACAAAAAAATCCAGAAAAACGCATGTCAAAAATGTTATAAAATGATTTGCATTTTAATGAGGGAAATAAGTATTTGACCCCTCTGCAAAACATGACTTAGTACTTGGTGGCAAAACCCTTGTTGGCAATCACAGAGGTCAAACGTTTTGTTGTAGTTGGCCACCAGGTTTGCACACATCTCATGAGGGATTTTGTCCCACTCTTCTTTGCAGATCTTCTCCAAGTCATTAAGGTTTCGAGGCTGATGTTTGGCAACTCGAACCTTCAGCTCCCTCCACAGAATTTCTATGGGATTAAGGTCTGGAGACTGGCTAGGCCACTCCAGGACCTTAATGTGCTTCTTCTTGAGCCACTCCTTTGTTGCCTTGGCCGTGTGTTTTGGGTCATTGTCATGCTGGAATACCCATCCACTACCCATTTTCAATGCCCTGGCTGAGGGAAGGAGGTTCTCACCCAAGATTTGACGGTACATGGCTCCCGTCCATCGTCCCTTTGATGCGGTGAAGTTGTCCTGTCCCCTTAGCAGAAAAACACCCCCAAAGCATAATGTTTCCACCTCCATGTTTAACGGTGGAGATGGTGTTCTTTGTGTCATAGGCAGCATTCCTCCTCCTCCAAACACGACGAGTTGAGTTGATGTCAAAGAGCTCCATTTTGGTCTCATCTGACCACAACACTTTCACCAGTTGTCCTCTGAGTCATTCAGATGTTCATTGGCAAACTTCAGACGGGCATGTATATGTATTCTTGAGCAGGGGGACCTTGCGGGCGCTGCAGGATTTCAGTCCTTCATGGCGTAGTGTGTTACCAATTGCTTTCTTGGTGACTATGGTCCCAGCTGCCTTGAGAACATTGACAAGATCCTCTAGTTCTGGGCTGATTCCTCACCATTCTCATAATTATTGCAACTCCACGAGGTGAGATCTTGCATGGAGCCCCAGGCCGAGGGATTTTGACAGTTCTTTTGTGTTTCTTCCATTTGCGAATAATCACACCAAATGTTGTCACCTTCTCACCAAGCTGCTTGGCGATGGTCTTGTTGCCCATTCCAGCCTTGTGTAGGTCTACAATCTTGTCCCTGACATCCTTGGAGAGCTCTTTCGTCTTGGCCATGTTGGAGAGTTTGGAATCTGATTGATTGATTGCTTCTGTGGACACGTGTCTTTTATACAGGTAACAAGCTGCGGTTAGGAGCACTCCCTTTAAGAGTGTGCTCCTAATCTCAGCTCGTTACCTGTATAAAAGACACATGGGAGCCAGAAATCTTTCTGATTGAGAGGGGGTCAAATACTTATTTCCCTCATTAAAATGCAAATCAATTTATAACATTTCTGACATGTGTTTTTCTGGATATTTTTGTTGTTATTCTGTCTCTCACTGTTCAAATAAACCTACCATTAAAATTATAGACTTATCCTTTCTTTGTCAGTGGGCAAAAGTACAAAATCAGCAGGGGATCAAATACTTTACTCCCCTCACTGTATGAGGCCGTGGAGAGACTCTAATTGTGGTTTTAAAAGGAAACATTAATCATCGGCGTACAATGACACATTAGTTTTTAAGCCACGGATTTCTAATCCCATAATATTATTGTTTGATCTAATCTTAACAGCTAACATTTCGATGGCAATAATAAATAGATATGCCGATAGTGGACAACCTTGTTTTACTCCTCTAGATAGTTTAAAACTTTCTGAGATGTAGCCATTATTTTCTATTTTACACCTAGGGTTACTATACATAACTTTAACCCATTTTATAAGAGATTCCCCAAAATTGAAATATTCTAGGCATTTATATATAAATTCCAGTCGTACTTTATCAAAAGCCTTTTCAGAATCAGCTATGAAAACCAGGCCTGGTGTCCCCAATATTTCATAGTGTTCTATTGTTTCCGGTACTTGTTTTATATTATCTCCAATGTATCGTCCATGTAAAAAACCTGTCTGATTAGGATGAATAATATCTGACAATACTTTTTTAATTCTATGTGCCAAGCATTTTGCTAGGATTTCTGCATCACAACACTGAAGTGTAAGAGGTCTCCAATTTTTTAAATGGACTGGATCTTTTTACACTGCTCAAAAAAATAAAGGGAACACTTAAACAACACAATGTAACTCCAAATCAATCACACTTCTGTGAAAGCAAACTGTCCACTGAGGAAGCAACACTGATTGACAATAAATGTTACATGCTGTTGTGCAAATGGAATAGACAACAGGTGGAAATTATAGGCAATTAGCAAGACGAGATGAGATCCTCAGACCCCTTGTGAGACCATATGCTGGTGCGGTTGGCCCTGGGTTCCTCCTAATGCAAGACAATGCCAGACCTCATGTGGCTGGAGTGTGTCAGCAGTTCCTGCAAGAGGAAGGCATTGATGCTATGGACTGGCCCGCCCGTTCCCCAGACCTGAATCCAATTGAGCACATCTGGGACATCATGTCTCGCTCCATCCACCAACGCCACGTTGCACCACAGACTGTCCAGGAGTTGGTGGATGCTTTAGTCCAGGTCTGAGAGGAGATCCCTCAGGAGACCATCCGCCACCTCATCAGGAGCATGCCCAGGCGTTGTAGGGAGGTCATACAAGCACGTGGAGGTCACACACACTACTGAGCCTCATTTTGACTTGTTTTAAGGACATTACATCAAAGTTGGATCAGCCTGTAGTGTGGTTTTCCACTTTAATTTTGAGTGTGACTCCAAATCCAGACCTCCATGGGTTGATAAATTGGATTTCCATTGATTATTTTTGTGTGATTTTGTTGTCAGCACATTCAACTATGTAAAGAAAAAACTATTTAATAAGATTATTTCATTAATTCAGATCTAGGATATGTTATTTTAGTGTTCCCTTTATTTTTATGAGCAGTATATATACCACTTGGGTCCTGTTTCAGTAATAATGATATCAGACCTTCTTGTTGTGTGTCTGATAATCTACCATTTATGTAGGAGTGGTTAAAACATGCTAATAATGGTCCTTTGAGTATATCAAAAAGAGTTTGGTATACTTCCACTGGTATGCCATCCAGCCCTGGAGTTTTCCAGGGAATTGAATGTTAGTAATGTGAACCTATGTTAGTGTTACGGCTTGGTAGTCGTGGAGGAGGAATGAGGCGCAGGAAGCAGCGAACACAGGGTAGTGGTGTTTTTAATATACACTCACACAAAAACAAATGTTCCCACACACAGGGGAGAAAGTACATACGGCGTCAAAACAACGTCGACACGAACATAAGCCGTCTGTCAAAGAAACAATCATTAATCCCGCACGAACAGGAGCGGGCCAGCTAAACTAAATAGCCCCTCTAATGGCTAATTGACCACAGGTGTCACAAAATAAAAAAAGGGAAAAGCAAAAGGGAATCGGTGGCAGCTAATAGGCCGGTGACGACGACCGCCGAGCGCCACCCGAGCAGGAGGGGGCGCCACCGTCGGTGGGAATCGTGACAGTTAGATATTTTTTACCTCCTGTTTCAGGAAGTGATGTCACTAAGTACTGCCCCTATATATAGGACCTTCCACCCCCACCTGCGATATGGATGCCTGCTGAAGACCTAAATATCACCTGGGAGCATGAGCAGCATGCAACGTTTTCCTTTCTGTTTTCCATGAGTTTGCATACAACTCCAGCACCTGCAGAAAGTACCTGGATGTGCGTATATTCTTCAGCTTTTGTAGAGAAACAAAGGAGCCACAGTTACAGTACTGCAAAGGTTTTTCAAGAGAGGATTTCAAAGGCCAGCTGGGAAGTGGGATTTTCGTTTGTTATGGATTCTCTCTCCTTGTCTCTCACACATGTATGCACACTCACATGTACACGTGCACACACACACAAAGAAAATAAAACAGGCGGAACCCCTTTTGAAAACAATGGCAGAATGAAAGAAGACAAAAAGGGGGAATTTAACCTTGACTAGGAGAAGAAAAGCAGAATAAACTAAATCCTTGATGATGCCACCCACACACTCCCTGACACTAGAGACAAAAACTCAATGTTTTCCTAAGCCATATTGGCTTATTGCTTTAATTGAAAACCGTTGTTTAAATTTGTTTGAGGTTTCATGCATGCAGCAGATTTTCTCAAATTCTTCTCAAAGCAGCTGATTTAGTTGTTGGGCATCGATCCAGGTGTATATCAAAGAGGACTGCTGCAGTGGCTGTTTTGATGGGCTGTATGACATTGTTAATGCCAGGGTTGAAGGGTGTGGGATGGGAATCGATTGGGCCAGTTATAAATACAGGGTGGAGGGAACTCTCCTGAGCACCAGTCATACACCACCCGGGATTTAGAGTCTGTCATCCCTCACCTGATATGCCCTCCCTCTATCCCTCTATCTCTGCTTCCCTTTTCCCCCTCTATCTTTCTTTCCATATCTTCAACTTGGATGCCGATTAAGGCAGCCCCCCGCACCTCTCTGATTCAGAGGGGTTTGGGTTAAATGCGGAAGACACATTTTGATTGAATGCATTCAGTTGTACAACTGACTTTCCCTTTTCCCCTCTATCCCTCTGTCCATGTTTCCCTTTTCCCCTCTATCCCTCTGTCCATGTTTCCCTTTTCCCCTCTATCCCTCTGTCCATGTTTCCCTTTTCCCCTCTATCCCTCTGTCCATGTTTCCCTTTAACCCTGTTTCCAGTATGCAGATAAACTCTGTTCCACAGGGGCTAAAGGTGTGGAGAGATTCAGTGTCAAAATAGTTATCTGAAATTGTTCTCTCTCCAAGCCAAAAGTATCCCAGTGAATCATCTCCGAGAGTTTGCTGGGGATACCCTGCATGCCACAAAGAATACTCAACTAGAAATGAAGAAAGACGAAGAATGATTACAACCCATACACTGGCCCAGAATTCACCAAAACTGATAAGCTGTTATGGACAGTAGCAATGCTAGGTGTTGCTGATATCTCTTCTACATTTTTCATATAATCTTATTATAAACTCCACTCATATTGGAAAGTTGGACCGAAGACAAATGGGTTGTAAACAGCACAAGCTGAGAAATGTATAATTCATTTTTCGATAAAAACATAAGTATTGTTTTAATGATGTTTACTCTGGAACATTTTAGCATAAAAATGAATGAGATGGTTATGATGATGATGTGTAAAAAAACTGACATGATGATGACATATCATCGGGTGATGAATCTTTATTACACCATAGAGGATATTCACGTATTCCCCTTTCCTCTCTCATTATTCAGCTAATTTCACCCTGCTGCAAACTGAGAGCTCAGCTAAAAGCCTGAGCAATGTCCTCCATGCAAAAAGGAGGGAACAAAGCAATGACCCATTGCCTTCAATATATTACAGGAGGAGTCCTCCTGTATTGCCAGAGCTACACATTATCACTGACTGAGTATACCAAACATTAGGAACATCTTCCTAATATTGAGTTGTGCCCCTTTTTCCATCAGAACAGCCTCAGTTTGTCTGTGCATGGACTCTACAAGGTATCGAAAGCGTTCCACAGGGATGCTGGCCCATGTTGACTCCAATGCTTCCCACAGTTGTGTCAAGATGGCTTGATGTCCTTTGGCTGGTGAACCATTCTTGGTACACACGGGAAACGGTTGAGCGTGAACAACACAGCGGCATTGCAGTTCTTGACACAAACCGTTGTGCCTGGCACCTATTACCATACCTCGTTCAAAGGCATTTAAATCTTTTGTCTTGCACATTCACCTTCTGAATGGCACACGTGCACAATCCATGTCTCAATTGTCTGAAGGCTTAAAAATCTTTCTTTAACCTGTCTCCTTCCCTTAGGGCTCCCGAGTGGTGCAGCGGTCTAAGGCACTGCATCTCCGTGCTAGAGGTGTCACTAGACACCCCAGTTTGAATCCAGGCTGTATCACAACCGGCCATGATTGGGAGTCCCATAGGGTGATGCACAATTGTCCCAGCGTCGTCCGGGTTTGGCCGGTGTATGCCGTCATTGTAAATAAGAATTTGCCTAGTTAAATAAAGGTTACATTTTACGTGGATTTAACAATTG
Source organism: Salmo trutta (assembly GCF_901001165.1). Lineage (NCBI taxonomy): Eukaryota > Metazoa > Chordata > Actinopteri > Salmoniformes > Salmonidae > Salmo > Salmo trutta. Next base: position 68,494,322 of record NC_042969.1, on the reverse strand, counting down.
ACATCAATAAGGGATCATAGATTTCACCTGGATTCACCTGGTGAGTCTATGTCATGGAAAGAGCAGGTGTTCTTAATGTTTTATATACTCGGTGTATGTAACCACTACCCATTAACAATAGTGCATGGTGGATCAAGCCCTCCAGTGTGGATGCAGAGGATCTCAGAGCCTTTGAATTAATTGTGCATCAAGGCCTTTTCCAGTTAACCATCAGCAACTCTGCTAGTGATTTGTGGCCGGAGGAGAACCACAAATCTACACTGGAGACTGGTCTCACCCCTTCATTCTAATTATCTAATGTGAATATGATGCAAACACGCCCACACAGAACAAACACACACATACTGCTTGCAGACACACAAACACACACATACATGCATGAACATAGTGTACACATGCACACTTTTTTACATGAAGAAATCAATATCTCTGTATGGGGTTGTTGAATATGAACAGGATGTGCTGTAAGGGCTAGAGCCAAGGATGAGGCCACTTTGATGTAAATCAGAGACGAGTAAGCGTGCCTTTAGCGATTGGGCTGGAGAGGCGCAGTGTGCTGTTCATCAGAATAAATGCACGCACAGACACACACACACACACACACACACACACACACACACACACACACACACACAGCTACTAGTGCTGTTGGAGAGAGACGATACTGCTCATCCGAGCAGAGGGCGCCCATACTTCTTCCAGATTAAAGGCTGTCCCTCAGAGTGGCAATTTCTCTGCCAAGGGCCCTGTTGAAAAATCACAGGAATTAAAAAGAGTTGTACTCCTCACCAGCACCTTCTCAGGAAACAGTCACAAAGCCTGTCTTAGATGGCTAGGCTTACTGTGATTAATGAACCTTATGAAACCTTATTTCAGAGATCACTTAGGTTGGAATGATGGGGGAGGAGTCTCATGTTGTAAGGGACTGACTATCTTTCCTCAAATGTATCAATCTTCCATCCATGATTAGTTGCAGTAGTTTATTAGTCCATGGAAGTGAGATGCTGCTTTCTTCTTCTGATCCCCATTACTTTATTGCACTGCTGAGATTTTCAATGGGGAGACAGCGTAATAAAAGTTATATATCAACTGATATGACACCAAATCAAATATCAAGACGCAGCCTATAAGGAACAGGGGAAGCCATCATTGTGCACAGAACATTGAGAGCTTTGATCCTGAATCAACATAGACATGTAATTCGGTTAGACAAAGCAACAAAGCTTCAGTAATTATCCGTCTATCTATAGCAATTCTCTGCTGCACCCTCTGCCTTTCACTCTGCCAGACAATAGACTTCACAGAAGATAACGCCCAGTCTTAGTGGCTTATTTGGCTGCCAGTGTATGAGATAGGGGAAAAGAGGCATTCTCCCATCAGTCTTTTGAGACCTCGAGGCACACGATTGATCATTTAGGAAGAGTAAGAAGCCTCTAAGTGAGCAGATCAATTGCGATCAGAGAATCCTTATCCATCTCAGGATACACTTGGCATGCATACAGTACCCACGCATACGGCGTACTGCACACAGCGCCTTCCTCTAATCCAGAAACACACAGTTATGCATGTGACCGAACCAGCTAAATACTACACACACTCTTGCAAAATAGCACAATGGACTAGAATGACCTGGCAAACTGTAAGAAATACATACAGTATACCAAAACGCTTACTCTTTTATTTCCAGAGAAGGGTAACGTGGCCATTATGGGGGGAACGTGACTGTGCTGAAGGGGAAGAGGTCCTATTCCAGTACCTGACTGTAGGCTGGTACCCAGAGCTCAGTCTGACTTGGCTGGTGAATGGCAGAGAAGTGGACCAGGGTCAGTACAACATCAGCACTGAAGGGACTGTTGATGTGGAGTGCCTCTACAACCTGACCAGTAACTTCAGCGTCCAGGCAGCAGAGAGCTCTCATGTGGAGTGCCTAGCCTCTGTGTCTGCCCTCCCCACGCCTCAGGCCAGCAGTGTGCATCTGACCGTGGGTGAGAAACACAAAATCGCTTGCTCTCTCTCTCTCCCTCTACTCAGAGCTGAGATCTGTCTACATCCTCATATTCATCAGTGAAAGCAGACTGTGGGGGTTTGTTATTGTTGATGAGAGGAATGACATGAAAGGCATTGCAGGACAGACACGTCTTTTATCACCATTGAAGTCATCCTACATAAATAGAGTATTGGGAGCTACAGGATTTGGTACGCTCACTGTGTTATGTTGCATACTGAGTTTCCCCTCTGTGGTTTGGGTAATCTTGAATTAAATTCAATAGTGTAAACAAAAGACAGGACAGTCTCCCTGCCACAATCACAGCAAATGCTGATAATAGATTGTATCGATTAAAATATTAATTGAAGAATTACATTTTTCGGCTTCTTTGGGACTAAACCTCATAAATTACCTTCTTTGTTTAGTTGCAGAGGTGATGGTGGAGAATGTATGTGACGACTGCACTGTTCTAATCGCAGTAGACAAAGGAGATGATTGTGGACTACAGGAAAAAGAGGACCGAGCACGCCCCCATTCTCATCGACGGGGCTGCAGTGAAGCAGGTTGAGAGCTTCATGTTCCTTGGTGTCCACATCACCAACAAACTATCATGGTCAAAGCGCACCAAGACAGTCGTGAAGAGGGCACGACAAAACCTATTCCCCTCAAGAGACTGAAAAGATTTGGCCTGGGTCCGCAGATCCTCAAAAGGTTCTACAGCTACACCATCGAGAGCATCCTGGTATGGCAACAGCTTGGCCTCTGACAGCAAGGCATTACAGAGGGTAGTGCGAACGGCCCAGTACATCACTGGGGCTAAGCTGCCTGCCATCGATGACCTCTATACCAGGCGGTGTCAGAGGAAGGCCCTAAAAATTGTCAAAGACTCCAGCCACTCTAGTCATAGACTGTTCTCTCTGCTACCGCACGGCAAGCGGTACCGGAGCGCCAAGGCTAGGTCCAAGAGGCTTCTAAACAGCTTCTACCCCCAAGCCATAAGACTCCTGAACATCTAATCAAATGGCTACCCAAACTATTTGCATTGCCCCCCCCTCTTTACACCACTGCTACTCTCTGTTGTTGTCATCTATGCATAGTCACTTCAATAACTCTACTTACATGTGCATAATACCTCAACTAACCAGTGCCCCCGCACATTGACTCTGTACTGGTACCCCCCCTGTATATAGTCTTGCTCTTGTTGTTTAACTGCTCTTTAATTACTTGTTACTTTTATCTCTTATTCTTATCCGTATTTTTTTAAACAGCATTGTTGGTTGGGAGCTCGTAAGTAAGCATTTCACTGTCAGCTCTACAGCGGTTGTATTCGGCGCATGTGACTAATAAAATGTGATTTGATTTGAGTAACAGCCTCAGTGTCCGCTGTCCTCCTGCTCCTGTTGCTAAGCATCTGCATTGTCCTCTGTTACAGACTGTTGCTAAGCATCTGCATTGTCCTCTGTTACAGACTGTTGCTAAGCATCTGCATTGTCCTCTGTTACAGACGGAGGAGAAGAGCAAGTAAGCGCCTTTCTTTTCTTTTTGTACCACTCAGTGAAAAATGTCCAACCCCCCACCCTCACGGGAACAATGATTAAAGTATAATGAAGGAGTTAGGCAGTCACGCGCAGTGATTCTGCAATGTGTTCCACGCCTGCATCGGCAAGGGCATAGGGTTTTTGAACGTATACAGAACTTCCGCTGTCAGCAGAATGCTCCGGTTCTAAAGTGCTGGCTTTGGCTATGGCTTGGCCTAACCCCCCACCTATCCACAAAACACAGGAGCACCACCATGGAGAGACAGTTGTCCAGGACAGACACACACCTGGTGGTCACTATATGGAAATGCAGTTATTATGTCACTAAGTAACACAGGTAGACATACTCATGAATATGGGTGAGAATGCCATTAGGCAGGAATTAGCATATTCCGTTTATTTTCCATTTGCTATGTTGAATAATCTGAGAGTTATGTCAATCATCAAACAGTCTTATGATCTGGTGTTACAAATACCAAGACAGATTCATAATGACTCTAATAGGGGCCACAACCCACAAACATGTCTCTGAAGTGACCCCCAAAAATCTTTAACTTCCCACCTCTGGGATTAATGTCTTACTGGGTTACCAGCAGACAGTGAATAGAAGGTTTTATGTGTCTTTGGCGGCTTTCAGAGTAGAGACGGATGGTGAGGAGTTTCTGGAGAGCCATCTCAGAGGGGATCGTTGTTGTGTGCGACGAGGCGTCCGTCTGGCTGTTTGTGTACGATAACAAAACCTGCCCCTGAGTCATGCATTAGACTGCTCTAATCCCTGTGACTGATTTCAGACCAGTGCAAACCAGGGCCATGATTTGGGAGCTGTAGGATTATCTTAATAAAGCAGGTGTGCCCTCCTTAGTACATTTACAGTATTCACCCAATAGTCTGATATCATTTTCACTGTCCTTGGTTTGGTCCAGTTCCTTTCCCCACTTTCCTTACTATAACTCCCAGGCAGCAAAGCGTCAAATCAACATAATCAGGATTTTTCACATTTAACAAAATGGCATGACTCCAAGTCAGTACTGCTCTCAGTTGGCTAATCCAACACACTGAAGAGTAATGCATGCATTGTAATTATTCGGGTAGAATGGGGATTAAATATATTCACCTTAAAAACGTTGGACAGTATGGGTTTAAAACATCAAGACAGAGGCAATTTTTCCTCCTGTAAAGAGTCTGGTTTATCCTTCTCCTGGGCTGGCACCATCTGTACCACCATTGTTATAGGATTGTTTCGGCTCTGGCCAGGACCTTGGGCTAAGAAAGGTAATGATGCTGTGTGATAAGATTCATTAACAATCAGCTCAGGCTTTCACTCTAACATTTCTAAAGTGACCTCAGGCTTGAGTGAGTGTGTGCTGGCCCAAAACTAATTAACGCTGCATTTACAGCTGTCATACATACACTCTTAGAAAAAAAAACTTAAAGGAACACTTTTTGGTTGTAGGTAGAACCCTTTCTAAATGGAACCCAAAAGGGTTCTACCTGAAATCAAAAAGTGTTTAACCTGGAACCAAAAAGGGTTCTCCTGTGCGGACAGCCGATGCTGTGGTCTATGCAACCACAAGCAAGGTCAGGATTACTGTATTAATCTAGATTGAGCATTGAGACAGTAAAAATCCTGTACGATAGCTGTAATATAAATTCACATAAGATATTGACTGTTGTAATTTTCTGTATTTGGTTGTCTTTCAGAATCAAGCCAACTGGAGACAGTAAGGTGAGCGTTTGACGCTCTTTGTGCCATTCTTTCCAACCTCTCAACCTGCTTGTTAATGTAGGATTATACATTATTTGAAAAGGTACATACCTTGGCATTTTTTTGTTGGCAAGAGCTGCCAAATGAAGATCCAGGATCAAGTATGGCTACTTTAGAGGATGTGACAAACCATCCATGAAATGATTTATTGGAAACATTTGTGAGAGGGTACTAATACAGTGTCATCCTATTCATTCAAAATTCCATTACTCCTTTACACAAGTTAGTGCTGGCACTCGGCATAAATCTTAGTAAATAAGTCTACCCAAAGGCATGTATTTACATGTCTCTGAGACTGCCTTGTGTCTGAGAAAGATACTGGGATTTTATAGTTAATTAAAATAAAGAATTGAGAATAATTACTTGGAACATTAGATGGTTATTAGATTATAACATCCAAATTAAGATTGAAACTCTAGTTTACCCCACCAAAAAAATATGTCAACTTGAATGTGTTACTGTGTATGTATTGCAATATCCATGTATTTCTGTTTCATTGACTGCATTGACTGCCATGTGGATATCAGTAAAAACAAGTGAAATTCATGACAATATGTACAGTACATTCAGAAGACTCAAATAAATGTGTATAGGTGTCACGGCTGTTTGAAGGAGCGGACCAAAATGCAGCATGTTCGTAGTTCCACATATTTATTAGATGTGAAACTGAATGCAATACATAAATAACTTGAAAACACAAAACCGTGACGCAGAGAGGAAAACACTACTCAAAAGATAATAACCCACAATGAGAAAAACCCATACTTAAATATGATCTCTAATCAGAGGCAATGAGGATCAGCTGCCTCCAATTAGAGATCAACCCCAAACAATCCCAACATAGAAATAGAAAAACTAGAACTTAAAAATAGAAATTGAAAACATAGAACAACCCAAAACACCCCCTGTCACGCCCTGCCCTACTCTACTATAGAAAATGACATCTTACTAGGGTCAGGACGTGACAATAGGTATGGAATGGGACACTTTTTATATTTCTCAGTCCTGGCCTGTGGAATTGAAAGCAGGTATGTGCTGTGGGTGGAACTTCCTAACACTTGTCTCCAGCAGGCAGGTTACCAGTCTCTCAAGGGGGACTTGAAACAGAGTCCAGTCACAGTTTCGCTCTTCTCTCATGAAGTGAGGGCAATGATAGTGATGTCAGAGCATTGTTGTATCCAGGATATGCCGTGCCAACGATGATTCTGCAAGTATGCTTCTGTATGCACTCGAATTGTTCAGAGAGGGCTTGAGTCAAGGAGCTGTGCCAAGCTGGTGCGGCATACTCTAGGCAGGGTCAAACATTGCTAGTAGATCTAGTTTTATACCATTTGTCAGCAGTTTTAATGTCCCTTATGATACGATTTTACTATTGAAGCAGTGAACACACTGACTTAAGAATATTGATATTGGATTTTTCGTAGGTATCAGCTTGTACACCGACAAGACAATTGATAGTACCAACATAAAGCTCACAAAACTGTTGATTCTTTCAAGGTTGCACCATTTTTCTTTTGTAGGGTAGGAATTGGCCATATTTTCTATTGGGCTGTTACTCTGGGTTTCCACAGGATAGACGAATCACAGAGTGGGAGAAGCTCTGTTGCCAAGGCAACAGAGGGGGAAGGTCAACCTGGGATACACCACAGAGGGCCACTCAGGTGAGAGTCAGTGTGACAAATACCCCTGTTCCTCATTAGGACACATTATCTTCAACATCTAATTGAGATCACTGAGGTATGTTGGCATAGAAAATCAGATTGGATAGGCTATTTTATTTTATATGTGATTTTTTTTTATTTGTTAAAAGTCTTATAGGTTACTAACAGCATTAGAGGCTATAATTGACTATGATGTAATCATAATGCCATGTTCTATGTTGGAGCCGCTGTTCTATACTTCCTCCCCTGAGCACACAGTGTGGTACAGTGAAATGGTCAGGTCAAATGATGTCAGGTCAGGTAAACACCTATTTCTCTCTCAACAGAAGCTGGCCGCAGTGACCTCATCGTCACTGGGGGAACCCACAGCCAGATGAGCTCCATCAGCACTCACAAGGTAAGAAGAGGGAGAGAGGAATTTACCGCAGTTGAATAATGCAGTCAGTCTCCATACTGCAGCCGGAGCCCCTGACACCTCCCAGGCTCTCACATTGACGGGGACTGCAGGGATTACAAAGATCCTCCCCTGGCCGGGGGACAGTTAACTCTCAATGGCTGTATTTGAAATGACATCCTATTCACTATATAGTGCACTAGTTTTGACCAGGGCCCATGAGTCACTCATAATGCTGAACTTGACACATTTTTGAAATTGCTTATTACAGTTAATAATAAGCATGCACCCATTAAGAAAATTACTCTAAAAACTGTTAAATCCACTTGGATTGATGAAGAATTGAAATATTGCATGGTTGAAAAGGGATGAGGCAAAAGGTATGGCAAATAAGTCTGTCAGCACAACCGATTGGCATACATACTGCAAATTGAGATATCATGTGACAAAAAATAAATAAATTATACTATGAAACAAAAATAAATCATATAAAGAATTATATTAAAAAGCTTTGGAGCACCTTAAATGAAATTTTGGGCAAAAGGCAAACTCCGCTCCATCATTCATTGAATCAGATGGCTCATTCTTCACAAAACCCATTGACATTGCCAACTACTTAAATGTTTTTGTTCATTGACAAGATTAGCAAACTTAGGGATGACATGCCAGCAACAAATGCTGACACTACACATCCAAGTATATCTGACCAAATTATGAAAGACAAGCATTGTACTTTTGAATTCCGTAAAGTGACTGTGGAAGAGGTGTCAATCAACAATGACAAGACACTGGGGACTGACAACCCAGATGGAAAATTACTGAGGATAATAACGGACGATATTGTCACTCCTTTTTGCCATATATTCAATTTAAGCCTACTATGAAGTGTGTGCCCTCAGGCCTGGAGGAAAGCAAAAGTCATGCCGCTACCCAAGAATAGTAAAGCCCCCTTTACTGCCTCAAATAGCTGATCAATCAGCCTGTTACCAGCCCTTAGTAAACTTTTGGGAAAAATTGTGTTTGACCAGATCCAATTCTATTTTACAGTAAAACACTGACAACAGACTTTCAGCACACTTATAGGGAAGGTCATTCAACAAGCACAGCACTTAAAGAAATTAATGATACAAATATTGTGGGGGCTGTTTTTGTTAGACTTCAGTGCAGCTTTTGATATTATCGAACATAGTCTGCTGCTGGAAAAAATGTATGTGTTATGTCTTTACACTCCCTGCTATATTGTGTTATCTGTCTAACAGAACACAGAGGGTCTTCTTTAATGGAAGCCTCTCCAACATAATCCAGGTAGAATCAGGAATTCTCCAGGGCAGCTGTTTATGCACCTTATTTTTTTCAAACTTTACTAACAACATGGCACTGGCTTTGAGTAAAGCCTATGTATGCGGATGACTCAACACTATACATGTCAGCTACTACAGCGGCTGAAATGACTGCAACACCTAACAAAGAGCTGCAATTAGTTTCAGAATGGGTGGCAAGGAATAAGTTAGTCCTAAATATTTAAAAAACTAAAAGCATTGTATTTGGGACAAGTCATTCACTAAACCCTAAACCTCAACTAAATCTTGCAATGAATAATGTGGAAATTGAGGAAGTTGAGGTGATTAAACTGCTGGAGTAACCCTGGATTGTAAACTATCATGGTCAAAACATATTGATACAACAGTAGCTAAGATGGGGAGAAGTCTGTCCGTAATAAAACACTGCTCTGCCTTCACAACACTATCAACAAGGCAGGCCCTAGTTTGGTCGCACCTGGACTACTGTTCAATAGTGTGGTCAGGTGCCACAAAGAGGAACTTAGGAAAATTACAATTGGCACAGAACAGGGCAGCACGGCTGGCCCTTATAGTACACAGGGAGCTAGCATTAATGATATGCATATCAGTCTCTCATGCCTCAAAATGGAAGAGAGATTGACTTCATCACTACCTGTTTTTGTAAGAAGTGTTGACAAGCTGAATGTACCAAGCTGTTTGTTTAAACTACTAGCACACAGCTTGGACACCCATGTATACCTCCCAAGACATGCCACCAGAGGTCTCTTCAAAATACCCAAGTCCAGAACAGACTATAGGAGGCGCACAGTATTACATAGAACCATGACTACATGGAACTCTATTCCACATCAGGTAACTGATGCAAGCAGTGGAATCATTTTTTAAAAACAGGTAAAAATACACCTTATGGAACAACGGGGAATGTGAAGAGACACACACAGGTACAGCCACAAGCATATGTACACGCACACTAGCACACGCACGCTACACACACGCACATTGTAATATTGTTGTATGGTGGTATTATACATTTAGTATTGTAGATATCTAGTGGTGTAATAATGTTATATGATGTACTGTTTAATATTTTGTTTGATACTGTATGTAATGTAAGTGCCTTAATGTGTCTTGGCAACAGCTGATAGGGATCCTAATAAATACAAATACACCTACTGTACTGTATATGATAACTAACTGACTGTTCAAAATGTGATTTGCTGGATATATAGATTAAAGTTAGTTAGTCAATAATATATTGGATATTAGTTAATCAATGTTGATGAGTTAATGGAGCTTCTTAGATGCTCTTATAAAGATTGTTAAGAAATAAAACCAGTAACTGATTGGCATATTGATCAAAGGAATGTTCAGAGTTGTTGCATGATCACTAATGGTGATGGGAGAACGTTATGGCAACTACACCGTCCTTAGATTGGTGCTGAGTTTCTTTTGCCCCCTTGCACTGTCCTTGAAGTAACTTTGCACAAGGTCTTGTTTTAATGTGGATATAGATACTTTTGTACCCGTTTCCTCCAGCATCTTCACAAGGTCCTTTGCTGTTGTTCTGGGATTGATTTGCACTTTTCGCACCAAAGTACATTCATCTCTAGGAGACAGAACGTGTCTCCTTCCTGAGCGATATGACAGCTGCGTGGTCCCATGGTGTTTATACTTGCGTACTATTGTTTGTACAGATGAACGTGGTACCTTCAGGCGTTTGGAAATTGCTCCCAAGGATGAACCAGACTTGTGGAGGTCTACAATTGTTTTTCAGAGGTCTTGGCTGATTTCTTTTGATTTTCCCATGATGTCAAGCAAAGAGGCACTGAGTTTGAAGGTAGGCCTTGAAATACATCCACAGGTACACCTCCAATTGACTCAAATGATGTCAATTAGCCTATGAGAAGCTTCTAAAGCCATGACATCATTTTCTGGAATTTTCCAAGCTGTTTAAAGGCACAGTCAATTTAGTGTATGTAAACTTCTGACCCACTGGAATTGTGATACAGTGAATTATAATTGAAATAATCTGTCTGTAAAAATTTTTGGAAAAATGACTTGTGTCATGCACGAAGTAGATGTCCTAACCGACCTGCCAAAACTATAGTTTGTTAACAAGAAATTTGTGGAGTGGTTGAAAAACGAGTTTTAATGACTCCAACCTAAGTGTATGTAAACTTCCGACTTCAACTGTACCTTCTTGTGTTCATCGATGAATGATGCCAACATTAATAATGTATGCTATCCCTTCCAGTGAAAATGGATACAAGAGACATTCAACAAAAAGGAAGACAGAAATAGAGTTTTATTACATGCAATATGCAGACGTGCTCTTCAAAAGCTGTCTATGATATAAAGCATGTCCTATATTATATGAGAGGAAAGCTATGTTACACAATATGATCATGCTGGAACTCAATAATCCAATAATGTATGTATTCAATACACACTACTGGCATGAATAGGAAGACCATTCACTGTCTCTATCTACCCATTAATAGAGCTAAGCTACCAAGGAGCAACCAAACCCCAGTAAACTTGCAGAGCAACAGTGTTTGGTCAGTCAGTGTCCCTAAAAAATTAAATGAGGAGGAACCAGAGTGTCATAAAACATTTAAGCCGAAATAACCATTTTCCCCAACAATATCTAGTCAGAAAACATTGTTCCCCCGCTGTTCCCTTTCCTTCATAGAATCTTTTTTTTTTACAACTAAACCGTATTCCAATGTGTGTCAGCACCTCTACCCCCGCCTCCTTTAATTCCCTTATGAGGAGAGGAAACAGCTACAACAGCCATGGAAAACCTTTGAGTGGTATGCTGCTGCAAGAGAGAGATGCTCAGCAATGCATTGGAAAGTGGATATTCTTCCAGAAGGGATGATATAACATCAGCATATTATAATGGTGAAGGACAATAATCGCGAGTGGTGGAGGTATATGAACCTGTAATAGCAATTCTATAGTCACACATACGTTACTGTCATTTACAGAGTCGGCATGCATAAAAATAATGACATGCTTATGACTTCTATCTCAGAGGTAGAGACGCTTGATTTGCTACATCTTTTATTAACAGCATGGGGCAGAAAGTGGCAAGGAATGCAATTCAGTGGCTTATGCTTTGTGAATAGAAAATACTCCGACATCTCAGTGTATGTAAGCATTTTTAAAGACCTGTTTAGCACATTGATTTGACTTATCAGTATCTGTAACCTTGGTGGAGAACAAGGGGCCTGAAATCTTTGGTGATTGGCGTAATAATGACCAAGACTGTCATTTTGTAAGTGCTACCTCAACTGGACCTAAAACACAACAAAGCAAAATGTTTGGGCCATGACCTTAATACCTCTTTATTTGCAGATGAGGGTTTTCTAGTCTAAATTATCTATCTGTAAATGGTACAGTAATTGTATCTGTGCTGCCTGCAGCTGGAAGATTACACTTAGTGTCAGAGAGTGAGTGAGAACTTTTAATAGAAAGTAAATGAAAAACAACATCCTTATTGGGTGGCATCTGAGGGAATATGTTTCCCCTATTGTCAATTATGCAGGGACAACATCCATTGCATTATTGAAGCATATTCCCTCAGACGCCACCCAATAAGGATGTGACAATGGCGCCGGAGGGGGTGGCTTCCGTTTTACGGGCTCCTAAACAACTGTGAAACTTTGTGTGTTTTTTTCGCATTGTTTGTAACTTATTTTGTACATAATGTTGCTGCTACCGACTCTTATGACCGAAAAGAGCTTCTGGATATCGGCTACGAGGAATATCCTGCAGTCACCCGACCAGGCCCCGATCCCCGTGATTTGCTGGAGAAGGAAACTGAGATTTCGAGGCAAAAGATCCAGGTGCCTTGCGAGGATCAGGCGACGTGTGGCAAATCTGCCCTTGCCTTCCATTCTGCTAGCTAACGTTCAATCGCTGGAAAATAAATGGGACGAACTGAAAGCACATATATCCTACCAACGGGACATTAAAAACTGTAATATCTTATGTTTCACCGAATCATGGCTGAACGACGACATTAAGAACATACAGCTGGCGGGTTATACACTAATGGCAAGACAGAACAGCAGCCTCTGGTAAGACATGGGGCGGGGCCTATGCATTTATGTAAACAACAGCTGGTGCCCGATATCTAAGGAAGTCTCCAAGTTTTTCTCGTGGGGGTGAGCAGAGGTAGAGGTAGAGTATCACGATAAACTGTAGACCACACTATCTACCTAGAGTGTTTTCATCTGTATTTCTCGTAGCTGTCTACATACCACCACAGAGCGAAGTTGACACTAAAACTGAACTTAGTGAGCTGTATTCCGCCATAAGCAAACAGGAAAATGCTCACCCAGAGGCGGCGCTCCTGGTGGCCGGTGACTTTAATGCAGGGAAACTTAAATCAGTTTTACTGAATTTCTATCAGCATGTTAAATGTGCAACCAGAGGGGATAATATTCTAGACCAACTTTACTCCACATACAGAGACGCGTACAAAGCTCTCCCTCGCCCTCCATTTGGCAAATCTGACCATAACTCTATCCTCCTGATTCCTGCTTACAAGCAAATATTAAAGCAGGAAGCACCAGTGACTCGGTCTAGAAAAAAGGGGTCAGATGAAGCAGATGCTAAACAACAGGACAATGCCATTCTTCTGATGGCATTGAGAACACCACATCAGTCACTGGCTTTATCAATAAGTGCATTGATGACGTCGTCCCCACAGTGACTGTACGTACATACCCCAACCAGAAGCCATGAATTACAGGCAACATTCACACCGAGCTAAAGGGCAGAGCTGCCGCTTTCAAGGAGCGGGTCTCTAACCCAGAAGCTTATAAAAAATCCCGCTATGCCCTCCAATGAACCATCAAACAGGCAAAGCGTCAGTACAGGACTAAGATTGATGTATTATGTACATTTTCTTGGGGGGGGGGGTATTTTATTAGGATCCCTTCCTGGGGTCCATACAAAACATGAAACATAATACAGAATGACATAATACAGAGCATCATTAGACAAGAACAGCTCAAGGACAGAACTACATCAATTAAAAAAAAAACTCTCCACCTGGTTTATTGTCCTGTTTCCCATCACAAAAATTATTAGTCCCTCTGCTGTTTGTCTTCTGCTGCCCCGTACCCTTCGTATACACCCCACCTTTCATGTGTCCCGAGTTAACTTCTTTGGGAAAGGTGGGATGCTAGCGCCCCATCTCGACAACATCCGGTGAAATTGCAGAGCGCAAAAAATCGTAATATTAAACATTCATGAAAATACAAGTGTCATACATCATTTAAAAGCTTAACTTCTTGTTAATCCAGCCGCTTTGTCAGATTTCAAAAAGGTTTTACGGCGAAAGCATACAGTGTGATTATCTGAGGACAGCGCTCGGCATACAAAAGCATTAAAAACATTTTCCAAACCAGCAGAGGCATCACAAAAGTCAGAAATAGCGATACAATAAATCACTTACCTTTAAAGATCTTCCTCTGTTTGCAATCCCAAGGGTCCCAGCTACACAACAAATGGTTGTTTTGTTCGATAAAGTCCTTTATATCCCAAAAAAGTCAGTTTAGTTGGCACGCTTGATTCAGTAATCCAGCTGTTCCACTCGTTCAAAATGCATACAAAGGAATCCCAAAAGTTACCAATAAACTTCGTCCAAACAAAAAAAACAGTCAAACAATGTTTCTAATCAATTCTCAGGTACCCTAATATGTAAATAAACGATCAAATTTAAGACGGAGAATAGTGTGTTCAATACCGGAGATAAATAACGAAGTGCGCTCCCTCATCCACGCGTGCCACAAAACTACAGTCAAAATGAAAGCCACCTTGAAAAATTACAAATTGTAGCTCATTTTTCAAAAAACAAGGCTGAAACCCTTTCTAAAGACTGTTGACATCTAGTGGAAGCCATAGGAACTGCAATCTGGGAGGATTTCCTTTGAATTTCCCATAGACAAGCATTTCAACAACAAAAACAATTCCGGATGGATTCTACTCGGGTTTTCTGAACATCTGTACTATCACCCATCTGGTGAAATAGAATTGCGGTGAACAAAATGTTATTTCAAATTATATTTGTCACATGCGGCGAATAAAACAGGTCTAGACCTTACCGTGAAATGCTTACTTACAAGACCTTAACCAACAATGCAGTTCAAGAAATAGAGTTAATAAAATATTTAAATAGTCAGAATGGCCATTTGATTAATTGCTCAGCAGTTTTATAGCTTCGGGGTAGAAGCTGTTAAGGAGCCTTTTGGACCTAGACTTGGCTCTCCGGTACCGTTTTCCGTGCGGTAGCAGAGAGAACAGACTACGACTTGGGTGACTGGAGTCTTTGACAATTTTTTGGGCCTTCCTCTGACACCGCCTAGTATATAGGTCCTGGATAGCAGAAAGCTTGTCCACAGTGATATACTGGGCTGTACGCATTACCCTCTGTAGCACCTTACGGTCAGATGCCGAGCAGTTACCATACCAGGCGGTGATGCAACCGGTCAGGATGCAATTTTTTAAGATCTGGGGACGCATGCCAAATCTTTTCATTCTCCTGAGGGGGAAAAGGCATTGTCGTACCTTCTTCACGAATGTCTTGGTGTGTTTGGACCATGGTAGTTTGTTGGTGATGTGGACACCAGGTATGCGTCCTACCTGGGCGCATACCTGGTTGACCGGGGTGTCGGTGTTGAAAATACGTGATGAGGCCTGGGTCCAGGATGTCCCTGGCGGGGACCCAGCACCTCTCCTCCAGGTCATAACCCTCCCAGTCAAGCAGGTACTGGAACCCCCTGCCCCGAGGTCAAACCTTCAGGAGACACCTCACTGTGTAAGTCAGTTGGCCGTCGATCAGACAGGGAAGAGGGCTGGGCCTGGAAACAGGAGACATAGGTACTTCTTAGGGATAGGGGGCAGTATTCGGAAGTTCGGATGACTGACGTGCCCAAAGTAAATTGCTTGTTACTCAGGCCCAGAAGCTAGGATATGCATATAATTGGCAGTATTGGATAGAAAACACTCTGAAGTTTCTAAAACTGTTAAAAGCCATCTCTGTCTCTCCTTCACTCATTCTCCATCTCTCCTCCTTCCTTTGTTAGCTCTCCACCTGCTCAGGTTCTTGTGTGAGGCGATCACGTTGTACAGTCTCTCTCAGGTGCCGTCCCGTCTCTCAGCCTTTGGGTTTAGCTCTTGCGTAATCAACACTCCTCTCTTCAAGGGGCTTCTGTAATTTCGGCAGTTGTTTTTCCCCTCATACTCGAACAGAACACAGGAGATCTCAGCAGATGTTCCACAATTAAAAGCAACCAATGAGGAGAAGCAGTGATAAGGGTTCAGCTCCCAGGTTCCTTTCATAGCTTGCCCTCGCAATTACCCAGGGTGCCCAAGACCTTTCCTAATGTATGAATAAATAAATAGAGCCTTTGCTAATGGCTCTCTGGAGCTTTTTAAGTTCTCTCCAGTGGCTTGTTATGTGGAACTTTTACTTCCTGTAGGACTGCTGTGTCCATTATGGAGGACGGAGTCAGTGAGGAGGGAGCAGAGACGAGCACTGATGCAACAGAAAAACAGAAACAGCTGACATCAAAATGCCACAGTACCATTTAGAGCTGTGTTTACTGCTATTTCAGGCCAGTTTAAACAGTGTACATACAATAAGTATCTCCTTAATCTTGAACTGCTGTTGCCTGAGAGAAACATGGCTTGCACAGATATAGGAAAACAAATTATTCTATTGAGTCAATACAAAGCAAGGTGGCACCAGATTCATCTCTCCTTATTGACCCATGAATGTAGATAAGAGTGCAACTCTGTCAATCCAATATTAACATAATAGTAGGATATAAAGCCTGAGCTCTTCACCCTTTCTATAAACATGTATTCATGCATATTAGACCCCAGCGACATAAAATACTTTGCCTCTTCAGGATGGGTCCTGAGTTTATATAACTGACTTGAATTAAATGGGCCCTCTTGGCATTGGTCTGAGCAAATAAAACAATTGTGCTTGGTTTGTGCCACTCAGGGCCAATGCTGATGAATAACTTAGCGGCCTCCCTCTCGTTATTGAAAGCCAATGCTCTCAAGTGCGTCTTTCACTGGCCTGGGCACGAGTGAAGGGCTTCCAAAACAAGGCGTTTGCTACTGTATTATGTGCCTGGGCTATTAAAGGCAACTGGAGCAAAACATCCTTGACGTGACCCTGTTAACATAATCAAGTCTCTCTTAATTAGCTGCTTAATGCAATTTAGAAATAGACGCGGCAGCCCTTTACCAGAGTGCAACAGAGTGAGAGCTACATGTGGTGGTCAAGTCTCTGTGAGAGATCTCTGTGAGAGGCTGAGTGGTACACATCTCTTCGCTTCCCTCCAGGCCCCAGTGGCTGATTGAAGGTGCAGTCCGTGACCTTAAGCATTCAGGAATTTGTAACATATCATACGAATTACAAAAAAAGTTTACAAAAAATTATAACGGACCCATTTTGGCTCATGAGCACTACTTTCAAAACTACAGGCTGAAATGATACAAAAGCTCTGGAGCATCACTTTAACTGGTTGTGGCTGAATTTGGAGCAGGGTCAAGGGATGGCCACCATCTGATTCCTAGCTAAGCAGAGCACTTCCACTTTTAAGCCTGTGAGGCGTCTCCAATCCTCCCCAGCCTTCCCTTTACATCCAGTATGTGTCTCTGACTCACAGTGCTTTCAGTCAGATTCAATTTCATATCCTACCATTAACATTAGCCGTAGCCAAACACACATTTTTAGCTGCATGAGGGTTATCACCAGAATAAAAACAACAAGCCCTCTAGTGGGATGCATCTTGAACGAGCATGGGATGAATGTCAAGGTCACATTTTAGCCATTCTAGGAAGAATATTATTATACAGTATACATACAGTATAGTGCTCCCTATACTCTAATGGTACATTGCTAAATCATAGCAATATCATTGCATGACAATTCTTACATCTTAGCTTTGTTTTTCTCCTTTTCCTATGTGTCAACAGACTGTAATCACATTAATGACTCAATGGTAGCTGGCAAGAAAGCGCTATTCGACTTATGTGGTATCGTCCCCAAGTTAAGCCTTGGGAACAATTAATGTCATGTGCACTCAAATAATTATTTGCAGTCCAAAATGTTCTGGTTCATTTCTTCAAGAGTGCAAGTTATAATATTTTTTTTTGCAGCATGTTTTTATATTACCCCTGGCGATTCTCTGGGAAGCATAAGTAAACTGGATAGAAGTATTTTGTTTCTGTAGACAAAAATATAAAATAAATACAGTCCCTAATATCTTGATTTGGGGAAGTGCTTTGTAGTGTGTTGCTAAGGGCATCCTGCTGTTTCAAACGAGGGTGTAGAATCGATTATATCACCAGCCAACCAAGGATGGATATCATTTTTATATTAGTGTAGACTGCATTTGATTCACATTTTTCTGTTGTTTTTTATCACTTCAATTTGACCCATTTTGGGAAAATAAGAACATATTTTATCTAACAGATGTTATCTCCTTATGTCCAGTCTATTGTATTTGTTTTACCCTGTACACATTTGAATATTAACACAGTGAGATTGGGTGCATGGACACTTCACTGAAATCTAATTTCATCATCCCACCCATCCTTACATTGAGTCCACCCAGAGTTGCTCTGATGAATTCTCTGCAGATTCTGCGGACCCTTTTTCATATGTCCCGACCTGCTCATCTGTCACTGCTGGGCTCAGATGGCAGGGACTTTGGTAGAAAGGGGGCAGCAGTTCACGTACCCTGACAGCTCTCGTCCTGATAAATGACACCCAGGCATCACTGGGCAGCAGGCAAAAGATATGCAATACTAGAGCCCCTAACAGAAAGCCTTTTCATAACAAATCTGCATTGACTCATCATTGTTCACTCCACATCACAGAAGAAACTTAGTAAAACAACTCCCAAATGGAGACCTACAGCATTAGGTAGAATGTTAGACCTCATACAGTATGTATGGATTAGTTTGCTAACTCCGGTATTAGCCCATGAGCAACAGATTAAAGACACATACCATGACCAATAATGGTAACTACCGATACCTGGATTGGAATTATCTAGTACAGGAGGTTATGAGAGAGTTCACCTCTGGCTCTGCGAGGAAAGTGAACCTCTCTCACAGACTATGTTCTGTCACATCAAACCGAAATGAAACCGTGAAGGCAGCTGGGCAGGACACACCCTGTAAAGTTATGTCAAGATAGGGATACATACATGCCAGTAGAGTACATTGTACCAATCGAGGTGACAGTTTTCAAGCTTTTTTATGAATTTACTCTGTTCCCTTCCTGAACTTTGAGTGCTGTGTCAGGTATTTTAAAAGGTTCACACTGGTCTGGAAAATGGTGATGTTTCTGAAAGAAGCTTTCCAGGTTTATCACAACATGCTAGCAGAGCTTAGCAATGGGCAGTATTTTATCAACAGACACAGCTGTCCATTTTGTTGATCCTCTCTGCTCTCCACTTGAACAGCACATGCCCAAAATTCATGTTTGTCAAAACCCAAAGCCAAGTTTGACAATAGAATACAGTATATACATATGAAATGAGTAAAGCAGTATGTAAACATTATTAAATTGACTAGTGTTCCATTATTAAAGTGGCCAGAGGGTGCCGGGCCATTGACCGGGGTAGGGGTAGCCAGGTGGAAAGCATGGCCAGCCGTAGAGAAATGCTTATTGAAATTCTCAGGTAGTCAGGCCTACTATTGTTGTGTCATCTGCAAACTTGATGATTGAGTTGGAGGTCTGCGTGGTGATGCAGACATTTGTGAACAGGGAGTACAGTAGGGGGCTGAGCAGGCACAATTGTGGGGCCCCTGTGTTGAGGATCAGCGAAGTGGAGGTGTTGTTTCCTAGCTTCACCACCTGGGGGTGGCTCGTCAGGAAGTCCAGGAGCCAGTTGCACTGGACTTAGTGATGACAGAAGTGATAGGGTGATAGTCATTTAGTTCAGTTACCTTTGCTTCTTGGATACAGGAACAATGGTGGACATCTTGAAGCAAGTGGGGACAGCAGACTGGGATAGGGAGAGGTTGAATATGTCCATAAACACTCCAGCCAGCTGGTCTGCGCATGCTCTGAGGTCGCGGTTAGGGATGCCGTCTGGGCCGGCAGCCTTGTGAGGGTTAACACGCTTAAATTACTTACTTGTTCTTTGTTACTTACTTGTTCTTTGTTTCTGGACATTTTGAGCCTGTAATCGAACCCACAAATGCTGATGCTCCAGATAGTCAAATAGTCTAAAGAAGGCCAGTTTTATTGCTTCTTTAATCAGCACTACAGTTTTCAGATGTGCTAACATAATTGCAAAATGGTTTTCTAATGATCAATTAGCCTTTTAAAATGATAAACTTGGATTAGCTAACACAATGTGCCATTGGACCACAGGAGTGATGGTTGCTGATAATAGGCCTCTGTACGCCTATGTAGATATTCCATTAAAAATCTAACCCTAACCCTACAATAGTCATTGACAACATTAACAATGTCTACCCTGTATTTCTGATCAATTTGATGTTATTTTAATGGACAAAAAAACGTGCTTTTCTTTCAAAAACAAGGACATTTCTAAGTGACACCAAACTTTTGAACGGTAGTGTATATTGGAAATGGACAGTTGATCCAGTAGTTACCTATTGCACTAACCAGAGAGGGTTGATCAATTGCTGTCGAAGTCATTGTTGGTTTTGGTATTGGTTTCAATACACCTCCCCTAAACTATGCAGACCATCATCAAGGATCAGCCTAAGCGCGAGGCTGCAGGGGAGGGGCTGGGGTAATCCCATCTCTAGCCATTAGCATACAGAAAGAGAGATAGAAAGCAGCATCCCTGGGTGAATCCCACTCCACAGTTAATCATCGGCCTCAATTATTAACACATAGTTAAATAGACAATTTGTATGCATCACCCTAGCCATAGACTGTTCTCTCTGCTACCGCACAGCAAGCGGTACCGGAGCGCCAAGTCTAGGTCCAAGAGGCTTCTAAACAGTTTCTACCTCCAAGCCATAAGACTCCTGAACATCTAATGAAATGGCTACCCAGACTATTTGCATTGCCCCCCCCCCTCTTTTACACTGCTGCTACTCTCTGTTGTTATCATCTATGCATAGTCTCTTTAATAACTCTACCTACATGTACATAATACCTCAACTAACCGGTGCCCCCACACATTGACTCTGTATCAGTATCCCCCTGTATATAGTCTCTGCTCTTTAATTACTTGTTACTTTTATTTCTTATTCTTATCCATATTTTTTAAAACTGCATTGTTGGTTAGGGGCTTGTAAGTAAGCATTTCACTGTAAGGTCTACACCTGTTGTATTTTGCGCATGTGACTAATAACATTTGATTTGATTCTAGGGGTGAGTACCTTAGCTTAGGTCTCTCCCTTTAGCATCACCTCTGGCTCCTATGCTAGGTGTCAGCCCTGGCTCTGAAGACATGCATCCCTATAGCCTTTCATCCACAGATGAGCGGACAGAGCTGTTGAAGACAAGGGCTGAGCAATGGGGCAAGAAGGACATGATTGACTCCCAAATGTGCTGTTTCTTTTACAGGACCCACTTGTCACAGGCGTCAAAATGAGTAGACCAAGGCGCAGCGTGTATAGTGCTCATCTTTAAACTTTTAATGAAGACACTTGAACCAAAACAATAAAACGACTGACAACAGTTCCGTAAGGTACACTCTGACAAACTAAATGGAAAACAACTACCCACAAAACCCAAAGGAAAAACAGGCTGCCTAAGTATGGCTTCCAATTAAAGACAACGGTAGACACCTGCCTCTGATTGGAAACCATACCCGGCCAAAACATAGAAAACAAAACATAGAAGTAGAAATCTAGAAAAAACCCACAAATAAACAGAAAACCTAAAACCACCCAAAACAACCACCTGTCATGCCCTAACCACTTTACTATGGAAAATGACCTCTTACAAGGGTCAGGACGTGACACCACTGGAGTCATTGATTCTCTGTGTTGCTCCTTTCACCGTCTGAGGTCTCATTCGGGCTAAATAGACTAACCTTGTTTCTAGAACGTATATATTATCTCTCCCCTTTTTTAGCGAAAACAATTGTCAGGGCAGCAGGGAATGAGAAATGGCAAATCGCTATTGGTAGACCATCAGTCATATAACCTCTGCTCCCCAAGGTTTTTTAACTCCTGGTCTGGGTCTTTGCTTACCTCAATATTTTCACATCTCACAAAAAACTGCTTAAGGTAATCTTCAGAAACATTTTTCAATAAAGCTATTGGGATAGTGGAGAAACCCAAGGTCTTCAGGCTGGGCAGTAATTAAGCCTTGACCCATCTTTCACTTTGATCTCACTATGCTGACTAGGAGATGGCAGTCATTGCTTCTCTCTGTCAGCACTACATGGGCTTTGTGTTCAGCTGTACCAGAACTAGAAGTAGGAGGATGAGATAGGTAGATTGTCTGAGGTTTCTTCTCTTCATCTATTACCTTCTCTCTCTAACTTAATAGCACACCTCCGTAGCTACTCTGCCTGGACTATCCACTTCAACATGTACATTTCACACCCAGACCCTTCATGGAGGAAATTAAAAGCAAACATTGGAGCCATTCCCTGGGTAACAGTGGATGAGCAGACTTCTTCTAGTCTAACCTTTCCCTCTCTCTCCTGCTCCCTCTCTCCTGCTTGGTAGCCTTAAAGGCACCCTCCAGATGAAGTTGCCACCCCTATTTCAAAGTAATTCCTGTCCTAGAACAGAAGCGCTTGTTGAGTTGAACCTCTGAAGAATGATGCAGACTCATACATATTCACAATTTGGGGTGTGAACATTGTTGTGAATTCCATGTGAAGTGGAGAGAAGCAACAACAAATAAGGCTCTGACAGCTGTCAGTGTAGCTAGCTAGCATGCTAACCTTATTTAGCTAGCTAGCTATTTTGCTAACCTTATTTTTTTATTTTTGTAAAAAGAAAATTACCTTTATTTAACTAGCTAGCTGTTATATTTTGTTGCTGTTTTACATAGTATTCAAAAGATTAGTGAGCTGGCTATGGCTGCTTCTGGAGATGGATTTGTCTTAAGCATTAGAGAAACCTTCGCCACAGATGGATAGGGGAAACAAGTAGCCTATCTTTCACTTCACAATCTATTGTTATCTCCAAATTTTGTCATCTTCCATAAATTGTAGCCGCCAATCCACCATAAAAATATAATAGTTAGAAAGAATAATATGGTTAATTATTGAACAATATGGGCTAGACATGCGGTTTAATACATTGTAATGGACAAGGTGCAACTTTTGGTTGGCTGCTGGTAGGATATTTGGCTGCAGTACTGCAAAGCCAAGTCAGCCAGTACTCATGGTTCCCACAGGGGAAGTGAAATGATAGGCTACAATGACTTTGCTCATGATGCACACTGCTCAAATGATATGTAATAACACCCTGAACGCATCGTACAAAACACCAATACAAATGTAACAACAGCATAACAAAATAGATAAACAAGTTCCTTGAATTTTCTTTCACGGGTGCCTTTCATTATAAGATAGACACTCATGAAATAGTGCTTTCTAGCTGCACCAATGTAAGCAGTGGCATGTGTAGCGAAGGAAAACTGTAGTGGTCAAAACCATTCTTCTTGGGGCAACGGGGGGAGCAGGGTTACAAAATACAATTATAGAATTTAGTCAAATATCATTTTAATACAGACTAGCTCAAAAATAAGTGAAAATGTAAAAATTATCCAATGGATTTGGTTATTATGTTAATTATCTGGTAAAAAGTGGAGGTGAAAAAATATGTTTGCACCCCCTATTTTAATCCGCTCCAGGGCTCATAAGCCAAAGTGGACTTCGAAAGGCTGTTTGGCTCAGCTCAGTCACAGATAGAACAATGATACAAATATTTCACTGGATGTATAAATGTGAAGCGTCCGCTTGGCGTTTCCACTCACTACCAAAAATGGTAGTGAGAGGAAACCCACTGGCCGGCATTGAGAGAAGATGGAAAGAGATTGATTTTGGCTGACATTCTGCAAATTTTTCAATATTTAATCTCAATACAGTTTTCTGTTCCCAAACTAAAATCTTTATGAACAGAGCGGACTGTTTTTAAACACCGCATTGTTTAGGAGTGCAAAGGCTTAGGAAACGCCTACACTTCACAGAGTAGGCATTCCCTAACGGAAATATGCAGATGCTGCCAATAGGATCTCGCCAGCTCGTGCTTAGCTCTGCCCACCTCCTTGCTTGTTCTGCCCACTATTACTCATTTGTTCCCATTGGAAATGACAGGTTGTGGTCAATCTTGGTTTAGTTATAAAAATATTTGACTCAGTCACAACTTGCAAAGAGGAAGAATTTTACATGTGTTTCTGATTAATAAACAATGCCATGGTGGTGGGTGGTGACATTCAAATAAAACCCAGGCCTGAAAAGAAAAGTAGTCTGAAAAGTATTTGCACATCATCTCATAGGGGAAACGCATAGCATTGACACAGATCTCCACAAAGTTCCCACTTTGGATTTCCCACTTCAAGCCCAAATACTTGATACTTTGACTAAAACAATGACCTATCGACTTAAATTGTTGCCCAACATCAAGCTCTGGGTATGGTCTTTCAGCTGGAACTTTGCTGTTGTGGTACTTTAAAAGCTGGCCAGACACTCAACAGTGGTGGGTGTTTGTTTACATCTAAAGGGAACACTGTCTGTTTACAGTTAGACAATAATGTAGGGGCTAGGGCTGATTTATGCAGACATCAGTGCTGTTAGGGTATGCATAATGCATTTCATTTCGAGGGAGAACTATAGGGAAGAGTGTCACGCCCTGACCAAAGAGAGCCCTTGGTTCTCTATGGTGTTGAGGTCAGAGCGTGACT
This sequence comes from Salmo trutta, assembly GCF_901001165.1. Lineage (NCBI taxonomy): Eukaryota > Metazoa > Chordata > Actinopteri > Salmoniformes > Salmonidae > Salmo > Salmo trutta. The sequence goes on along the minus strand of NC_042969.1, from coordinate 68,469,778 downwards.
AGGGGGGTGTTCTAGTCATTCTATTTCTATGTTGGTGAGTTGTATGGTTCCTAATTAGAGGCAGCTGGTAATCGTTGCCTCTAATTGGGGATCATGTTTAGGAAGCCCTTTCTCCCACCTGCTTTGTGGCATATTGTTTTGTTGAGTGCTGATATGCGTATTGTTTGTTCACGGTCGGTGTTTGTTTATTTTAGTTTCACTTTGGATTAAAAGTATGTGGAACTTTAATCACGCTGCGCCTTGGTCCGTCTTTCCTCACGATCGTGACAGAGAGTGGGGTAAGTTGACCCACCCCTTGTTTCTAGGAAACCATACACAAAATTAATAATGTGACCAAATATTTAGGAAGATGTCAATTTTGTGGAGGAAGAAACCAAATGGAAAAAGTTGTAAGTTAGGTTAAAAAAAAAATGAAGTAGGTTATCAGGCCAAGTAAGACCCAAGTGCAGACTGTGAAGTAACCATGTTTATTGTAACACCAGGGGCAGGCAAACGACAGGTCAAGGCAGGTAGGGGTCGATTATCCAGAGTAGGAGCAAAGGTACAGGACGGTAGGCAGGCTCAGGCAGAGTGGTCAGGCAGGCGGAGTCAGGCAAGGCAAGGATCAAAACCAGGAGAGTGAGAAAAGAGAAACTGGAAAAAGAAGGAGCTGAGACACAAACTGCTGGTAGGCTTGAACTGGCACAGACAGAACACAGGTATAAATACCCAGAGGATAAGTGGGGAAGATGGGCACCACCTGCAGGGGGTGGAGACAAGCACAAGGACAGGTGAAACAGATCAGGGTGTGACAAGGTAGATTTAAGATTGTTTTATACATCATTTGGGGTCTCCGTAATCTACAATATGAGGTCCCAAACCAAGCATTAAAGTGCATCCTTGTAGCTGTGTTGACTAATATAGTCAAAATGTTTGCCATGGGGTAAGTTGAGCTAATGGCCACACTTTATGATTACATTTGGTCAGTTTTATGCATAGTAGTTTTGCAATGTGTGACGACCCTCCCACTCTGTCTGCTGTATTTTCTCTCTTTGCTCTTGTTCCTCTTTGCCAGTGGGCGGAGTTGGAAGGGTCGTCAGCTAAATGGGAAGCACCTGGACTCGGGTGTGTCCCAGGATAAAGAGGCCTCTTCCCCAGTCATTGGAGAGACTCTCTCCATGCAGACACATTGTTGTTTTGGTTGTGCTAGTTGTGGAATCTAATAAATATATATTTTTGATACTCCTTGTCTCCACGTTGTCTCCCTTTTGTTGCGAACTCTGAGCCGGTTCGTAGCAAATGTCTCAGGCATATGAACTCAAGCGTGCATTTTTATTGTTAGAGTAGACTTAATCATGCCCAGTGTATACAAATGTAAAACAAGCAGGGGTCTAGCCCCCCTTGAAGTTCTTGAGAGAGCAGCCAAGGAAGTGAGAGAAGGGAAGAAGTCCATTCGAGCAGCAGGAAGGGATAAAAAAATAGAATGACACTGATGAGGTATACTGACAAAAAGGAAAATGAACATCTACCTGTGCGAAAGAGAGGCTATAATAGAGTAGCTAGGCACATAAGGTCTTATATGATGACATGGAGTCTGAGCTTGCTAAATATACAGTTGAAGTCAGACGTTTACATACACTTGGAGTCATTAAAACTCGTATTTCAACCACTCCACAAATTTCTTGCATCTACTTTGTGCATGACACAAGTAATTTTTCCAACAATTGTTGACATACAGATTATTTCACTTATAATTCACTGTATCACAATTCCAGTGGGTCAGAAGTTTACATACACTAAGTTGACTGTGCCTTTAAACAGCTTGGAAAATTCCAGAAAATTATGTCATGGCTTTAGAAGCTTCTGGTAGGCTAATTGACATCATTTGAGTCAATTGGAGGTGTACCTGTGGATGTATTTCAGGCTTACTTTCAAACTCAGTGCCTCTTTGCTTGACATCATGGGAAAATCAAAAGAAATCAGCTAAGACCTCAGAAAAAAAATTGTAGACCACAAGTCTGGTTCATCCTTGGGAGCAATTTCCATACGCCTGAAGGTACCTTGTTCATCTGTACAAACAATAGTACGCAAGTATAAATACCATGGGACCACGCAGCCATCATATCGCTCAGGAAGGAGACGCATTCTGTCTCCTAGAGATGAACGTACTTTGGTGCGAAAAGTGCAAATCAATCCCAGAACAACAGCAAAGGACCTTGTGAAGATGCTGGAGGAAACCGGTACAAAAGTATCTATATCCATAGGATAACGAGTCCTATATCGACATAACCTGAAAGGCCGCTCAGCAAGGAAGAAGCCACTGCTCCAAAACCTCCATTAAAAAAAGACAAACTACGGTTTGCAACTGCACATGGGGACAAAGATCGTATGTCAGGAATTGTGAAAAACTGAGTTTAAATGTATTTGGCTAAGGGGTATGTAAAAATCCGACTTCAACTGTATCAAGATTTTTGCAGACTAGTTTCATGGGCTTAGTAGCCTCAAGGGCAGAGAACTTGCTTACAAATTGGCACATTGAAACAACATCCCTGTCTCAGACAACTGGTCAGGAAATGGAAGGATAAGTGATATTGAACAGAGATATCTACATCTGAATGTAGGCATACATTTAAGATATACAATATACCACACCCCTGTCCCATGAATTAAACTTTGACCAACCAGCACTATTACCCACTTACCTCAAGGCATCTCAACTTACGCTGTACGCATATGTGGGAACTCCTTCAAGACTGCTGGAAAAGCATTCCAGGTGACTTCCTCATGAAGCTGGTTGAGAGAATGCCAAGAATGTGCAAAGCTGTCATCAAGGCAAAGGGTGGCTACTTTGAAGAATCTCAAATCTAAAAATGTTTTTTGATTTGTTTAACACTTTTTTTGGTTACTACATGAGTCCATATGTTTAATTTCATAGTTTTGATGTCTTCACTATTATTCTACAATGTAGAAAATAGTAAAAATAAAGAAAAACCCTTGAATGAGTCAGTGTGTCCAAAATCTTGACTGGTACTGTAAGTGTGGAGATGGTGCTTTAAATTCCTGATGAAGCTTTAGTGTTCTTATAGATTCAAAGGAAAGACAATGTATTCCATTGAGCCTTGTCTGATTAATCAAGTTGTAATACACAATGAATTGATATATACTGTACAGCCTGAGACACTTGTGTGCAAAATGATGTAAATGTTCCTTACAAGCCAGAATGTTGAATAAAATTACATTTAAACTTGCTCTACCGTTTGTCTGTGATTTGTCCTTCTGCTGCTTGAAAACTTAGACCAAATTTCCACAGAGTAGTGTTATTAACCCAACTCTGTTTTTTGGTTTGTACTTCCGGTTTTTATTTTCAATGCTGATGCAATTTGCATGTGACATACACTTGCACAATATGGCCTAACCGAACCACAGACCAAAAGGCAAACACATCCAGCTGATTGCAAGGAAGCTTGTTTCGGTGGACTACGTTCGGTTACATTCGGCTGTTTTTTACATATTGTGCATCACGTGCAATGAGTCAAGAAGAGATTAAAAAAAATAAAAAATTCATGCGACAGAAACTACAAGCGCCACAAAGTTGGGTAAACAACACTTTCCTGTGGATACCCTATCTCCACCTCCTAAAGCCAAAAGGACCAACATGTACAAACGGTAATGTAAGTAATGTCAAATATAATTGTATTGAACATTCTGGCTTATAGATACTATTGTCATTACCAACATTTCCGTGGTTGGAACATTAACTTCAAAAAACGACAAGCGAGCAAGAGTGAGAGTTACAGGTGTAAAATGAAAGCAATCAATCCAGCAAGATTTAAGTGACAAGTAGATTTTTTTTTTACCCCTCAAACACAGGAAATAGATGTCTGAAAAAGACAGATCCTCAGGTGGGAGGGGAATGCCCGTTGCTAATTGAAATGACGTGGAAACAACATTGATTCAACCAGGGTGTGCCCTGTGGGTCGAGCTGTCTTCAGATTCTGAAATATCTTCAAGATATGTTTTGAGTTTCTGTGTTAGATATCATGTCTCTCTCTAAATTGTTGTTTGCATGCTTTTGTTCGGGTTTTTGTTGACCTGAGTTCTCATTGGACATATCAGGCAATTCAATATCATCACTCAAATGCAATCAGAAAATGTCTAGTGACCCCGTTAACAATCCGCATGACATACACACTGTAAGGACCGCCGCTGGAGAAGAGAAGCAAGTACGGGGAGTTGAACATTTAATGTAGAACAGACATCAAACAAGACAGGAACAGTGTCAGCACCGGGAAACGTAATGACATATTAACATTAATCCTGAAGCAGGGAACAGAGCTTGGGAATAGACAGATATAGGAGAGGTAATGGCACAGGTGATTGAGTCCAGGTGAGTCCAATAATTGCTGATGCGCATGACGGGGGACAGAACCTGATGGTGGCAGGAGTACGTAATGCTGCGGAGCCTGGCGCCTTCGAGCGCATGGGAGGGGGACCGGGAGCAGGCGTGACACACACGACAATAATCCCTGATATCGATGCATTTCCTGAATGAAACTGACATGAAATGGATCCAATTACAATTTGAAGGTTTTTGCATGGAATGACTTAATGAAAGCCAGCTGCCATTTGGATGGAGGAAATACACCGCTTATGCCAATATTTCTGGGCACGTCAATCAATATACACCTGCTGACAGTGCAAATAAGCTTGGCACTGCTCCAATTGGTATTGATCATGAACTCAGGAGGGAAGACAAATTGCATTGCATTAAAGCCACCCTACTTTTCCTTCAATGAGCTTTGAGGTAATGGGAGCAGATGCACCCATCCACTTAGAGCGCCAAAGAACAGTTGTTAAGCCAATCACTGTGCACATTCTGATAAAGAGGATTCTCCAGAGAAGGGACTTCGCGCAAAAAACGCTTGGGCTTCACTGACAAAACGGCGTCTATCTGACTGAACAACAGTGAGGCACACGACTAGCAATTGGGAGACACAACAGGCTAGGATGAAGGGAGGAAGAGCGAACGACAGAGACAGCAGACAGCCCACAGAGACTTAAAATAGTTCTGGGCCCAGCATGGCCCAGGGAGAGCTGTCAGGCTTTCCCTGTGTGAGGTTTCATTATGCTGTCTTGGGGTTGCTGGCAGTGCCCATGCTCACAGGATTAAATTAAGTTTCCTGCTATAGTCATGAAAACACTAAGAATGTCCCCAGGCTCTTTTGTCACATTGTTTACTTGGAGAGTGCACAGATAGGCACACCAGTGTTGGATGTAGGATCTCTGGATGCAGGGCAGTATACAGAGAGAAGAGAGGTTATGTAGGGAGGGTAAAGGTTAAGGCACACACACAAGACATGCACAGACACGTGCACATAAACGCACACAAACACCCACATACCATCCTCAAGGTTATGTTGAAGGCATGGAGAGAGAGTGCATGGACATATAACCAAGCTCAGCTAATACCGGTCTAACTGTCCCGATATTGAGGACGACAGAGATAGCAATAAGGCCTGGACTGTGTACATCACTGTGTGTCAACCCATATGGAGATGTTTTTCCTTACATGTTCAGAATTATATCAATCAGTGTTCTAAGGCACTGCATCTCAGTGCTAGAGGCGTCACCACAGACCCTGGTTCGATCCCAGGCTCTATCACAACCGGACGTGATTGGGAGTCCCACAGGGCGGCGCACAATTGGCCCAGCGTCGTCTGGGTTAGGGTTTGGCCGGGGTAGGCCGTCATTGTAAATAAGAATTTGTTCTGAACTGACTTGCCTAGTTAAATTAAATGTAAAATAATTTAGGTACAACAACAAAGGATTTAAATGCGATGTTAAATTTATCAATGAAATAAATATTTGCATGTAGCAGTAACTAATCTACCCCTTGACCTTTTAAACACAGCATTACATTAGATCTAGAATAAACATTGAATATTACCATATAAGTAAAACCAAAGCGATTAAGCCAACAAATTAAACTCTCATTATGATGAGAAAAACAACAACAAACCATTAAGATCCATTCCACGATCGATGATCTAGCTAGGTAATTTCATTGCTATAGACCAAATGTCCCCACCATATTTGCAGTGGAGATACTTTCCATGATAAACTAATCTAAATGAATGAATTAAAGGAAGATAACATTAGTGGTTCATTTTGGTTAATCAAAGACAAGTATTTATCTGTGAGAAAAGCCAAGAGCCTTCCCCTAATGATGTCACTGATTCAACTCTCTTCTTTGTCAATAACTACATACGTAGGATCTTAATTTGATCAGCCTGTTGCAGGATACATTTTCTGAAATGCAGGAAATCAAAACCGTGTGGTGTATTTGAGGTTTGAAAAAGCCTTCTGAAGTTTGTAATTTAAATATCATGTGCTGCTAAAACAATGTTTTCACATAGTAATAACATTAGCACATAATAGCAGTGCCACAAAATTAAAATAATATTAGCCTTATATCCTTGTTTTCACCAGTTTTCTTTCCCATCATTCCATTTGTAGTTTATCTTGTAATTTAAATAGATGGACTGTTTGTGTATTTAGATTCCTAAAGGGGTCAGAGAAGACCCACAGCGCATGCCATATTTATGGAATAGATAAAAGGGGCTGCTACCACAAAAGCAGTGCTCTACATCAGCTGTCAGCATGCAGAGTTTGGCTCACTACAACACAATACAATGGTGTTGTTATCATCCTCTGTGCCACACTTTGCATGTGTAGTATTAGTATTATTACTGTAGTATTTAGTTCACAGACAGAGTGCCGATTTTAGCAAAGCCACTACACAACACAACACTAAATAATACTTTAATTGGACTATAACGGTGACAAACGGTACCCACAAACTGTTAGGGCCTACAGAAAGCTGTGCCAACAATAGAGCTTTATTTTCAGCACCATGGAGTGAATCCTTATCTCCACTGCACCTGGCTATCAGCGGACCTTTGACTGGCAGCGAAACAGTTCATTCAGCCTAATTTTCTGCCTTTTTAAAAACCATAGCTGATATGGCTGACTTGCTTAAACAAATGTGGTTACTACTGACTCCTTGTGAATTTGTGTAAGTCGTTAAGAATCGCATTCTCCTTCAATAATAACAAACGCCAAAATGAGTTTTGACTTTTGAACCATGCACCAACATTATTACATTTATGTTCAGTGAATTCATAATGTTAATTCTTATATCATCAACACTTAGCTCTAAGTATAAGCAAGTGCAAGCAAACGAGCTGCGAAGAGGTAGACCTATTCATTCAGCACTTTCAAAATGGACACCGACAGAAATTCAGAAAGATGTTAGTTCAGATAAATTCAGCAAGATGTTGAGGCCTTAACTTTACTCTTCTTTAAGTCGAGAGAGAGAGAGAGAGAGAGAGAGACACTCGGTTAGCCTACAATTTGCAGTATTTTAATAGGCCTATGTGGTCTAAAAAGGAAGGAAAATCTAATCGTGAGGGTCCACTTTTATATACAATATACCGACGCACAGACAGTAGATTGCGCAAACAAAACAACCCTCGCGACATCAACCGGAATTACATGGGTCTATTATGGAACATTTTGTTGAAAAAGAAGAGAAGAGACTGTCACTGGCAAACATGGTTACAGACACAACAACATTATACAATGAGGGAAAAAAGTATTTGATCCCCTGCTGATTTTGTACGTTTGACCACTGACAAAGAAATGATCAGTCTATAATTTTAATGGTAGGTTTATTTGAACAGTGAGAGACAGAATAACAACAAAAAAAATCCAGAAAAACGCATGTCAAAAATGTTATAAATTGATTTGCATTTTAATGAGGGAAATAAGTATTTGACCCCTCTGCAAAACATGACTTAGTACTTGGTGGCAAAACCCTTGTTGGCAATCACAGAGGTCAGACGTTTCTTGTAGTTGGCCACCAGGTTTGCACACATCTCAGGAGGGATTTTGTCCCACTCCTCTTTGCAGATCTTCTCCAAGTCATTAAGGTTTCGAGGCTGACGTTTGGCAACTCAAACCTTCAGCTCCCTCCACAGATTTTCTATGGGATTAAGGTCTGGAGACTGGCTAGGCCACTCCAGGACCTTAATGTGCTTCTTCTTGAGCCACTCCTTTGTTGCCTTGGCCGTGTGTTTTGGGTCCTTGTCATGCTGGAATACCCATCCACGACCCATTTTCAATGCCCTGGCTGAGGGAAGGAGGTTCTCACCCAAGATTTGACGGTACATGGCCCCGTCCATCGTCCCTTTGATGCGGTGAAGATGTCCTGTCCCCTTAGCAGAAAAACACCCCCAAAGCAGCATGTTTCCACCTCCATGTTTGACGGTGGGGATGGTGTTCTTGGGGTCATAGGCATTTTGGTCTCATCTGACCACAACATTTTCACCCAGTTGTCCTCTGAATCATTCAGATGTTCATTGGCAAACTTCAGACGGGCATGTATATGTGCTTTCTTGAGCAGGGGGACCTTGCGGGCGCTGCAGGATTTCAGTCCTTCACGGCATAGTGTGTTACCAATTGTTTTCTTGGTGACTATGGTCCCAGCTGCCTTGATATCATTGACAAGATCCTCCCGTGTAGTTCTGGGCTGATTCCTCACCGTTCTCATGATCATTGCAACTCCACGAGGTGAGATCTTGTTCTTTTGTGTTTCTTCCATTTGCGAATAATCGCACCAACTGTTGTCACCTTCTCACCAAGCTGCTTATAGACTGATCATTTCTTTGTCAGTGGGCAAACGTACAAAATCAGCAGGGGATCAAATACTTTTTTCCCTCACTGTATAGTATCTTTTCCTCGTCAAGAAAAGAACATGAGCTAATTATAATACACAAAGTAAGAAAAACAATGAAATAATTCCAACATTGCCTAAAATTATGAAAAAGATACTAATGAGATTATCCTATAGAAGCAATAGGCCTATAACAATTAAGATGTACAAACTATGACAAAGGGAGCAATGAGCAGATAAGAGGCAATCCAACATTTAGATTAAGACATTAATGAGCGAGCTAAAATGGATGTAGTCAATAAGAGCGTCTGCTAAATGACTTAAATGTAAATGTAAATATAGCTATTGGTTCATCACTTTTGAAATGTACAGTGACATAATTCAGAACATGGGCCGTTCTTACAGTAGTCTCCCTGTACACTAAGTCAGAACCGTATTATAAATAAAGGGGGCATATAAGCAGACAAAGTAAGCTCTTACAATATTTGATGATGACATTTTTCTAAAACAGGCTATAGGCTACATGTGCACCACCAAGTCAGAACAGTAGGCTAATTTCAGAGGGGGAAAGGAACCAAATTATTATGGTGAGGCACATGGGCTAGTAACAGCTTACTACACAACATACACTTAGTATTACTTTCTTAGCTACAGTATACATATCTCCCTGGCATAGTACATAATTTATCCAGCAGCATACAATACCTTTTTGGTCTCACCGTTGTTGTGCTGTGCTCACTTGAACAGGAAGGTGGCGTGGCGGATCAAACTAGTGTCATCAAAGTCTGGAATTCTCTGGATTTATGGTGCTTTCAAGACAACTGGGAACTCGGAAAAAAACAAGGTTGAATCATTGTCAGTGATCTTCAGGTCGGAGCTCTAGAAAGAGGCCCAAGTTCTGGACTTCGAATTCTGAGTTGGATGACCGTTCAAAACTCATTTTCCCAGTCAGAGCTTGTTTTTCCGAGTTCCCAGTTGTCTTGAACTCACTGAAGTCTGAGATTTCCTAGTTCCGAGTTTCCAGTTGTTTTGAACATGGCAGAACGTCATGCTGGATTGACAGCATGGCCAATGTATTCAACCTTTTCTGGCCCATGGTGTTGCATATAAATGTTTATTCTTTTAAGCTTGGAAAATAGACCCTTTCAGACAGATGTTTTAAATCCTTAAAACCAGACTTGGACCACACATCCTCTCCACCAAATAGCAGGCAAGGGGAGCAAAATAGTGATTGCTTTGCAACTCTTGCAGTTAGCCGCTGACTCCTTCCAAACCACTCAATGTTGAATTTGCGATTTCCAACTTGTTGTGTAATATTTACGTCTCATGGCCGATGAGCACCGATACGTTTTATCTATAATTTCTCAAGGATTGAAAAGGATTTGCCAGTAGATTGTCGACGTGATTCATTATGATGGGTCCGTAATGTGGCCGCGGTCAAACGACCACCCCCATCACTGTCAAACGCTCCCAAAAACACTTCAGCGAGCAGGCCTCTAATCAACCTGGCCCGGGTGTCCTGGAAGGATATTGACCTCATCTCGTCAGTAGAGGATGCCTGGTTATTCTTTAAAAGTGCTTTCCTCACCAGCTTAAATAAGCATGTGCCATTTAATAAATTTAGAACTAAGAACAGATAAAGACCTTGGTTCACTCCAAACTTGACTGCCCTTGACCAACACAAAAACATCCTGTGGCGTACTGCATTAGCATCGAATAGCCCCCATGATATGCAACTTTTCAGGGAAGTTAGGAACCAATATACACAGTCAGTTAGGAAAGCAAAGGCTAGCTTTTTCAAACAGAAATGTGCATCTTGTAGCACGCATTCCGGACACTGTAAAGTCCATGGAGAATAAGAGCACCTCCTCCCAGCTGCCCACTGCACTGAGGCTGGGAAACACTGTTACCACCAATAAATCTACAACAATCGAGAATTTCAGTAAGCATTTTTCTAAAGCTGGCCATGCTTTCCACCTGGCTACCCCTACCCCGGTCAACAGCCCTGCACCCCCCGCAGCAACTTGCCCAAGCCACCCCTGCTTCTCCTTCACCCAAATCCAGATAGCTGATGTTCTGATAGAGCTGCAAAATATGGACCCCTACAAATCAGCTGGGCTAGACAATCTGGACCTTGTTTCTAAAATTATCCACCGCAATTGTTGCAACCCCTATTACTAGCCTGTTCAACCTCTCTTTCGTGTCGTTTGATTTCCCCAAAGATTGGAAAGCTGCTGGAGTCATCCCCCTCTTCAAAGGGGGAGACACTCTTGACCCAAACTGTTACAGACCTATATCCATCCTGCCCTGCCTTGCCAAAGTCTTCGAAAGCCAAGTTAACAAACAGATCACCGACCATTTCGAAACCCATCATACATTCTCCGCTATGCAATCTGGTTCCCGAGCTGGTCATGGGTGCACCTCAGCCACGCTCAAGGTCCTAAACGATATCATAACTGCCATTGGTAAAAGACAGTACTCTGCAGCCGTATTCATCGACCTGGCCAAGGCTTTCGACTCTGTCAATCACCGCATTCTTATCGGCAGACTCAACAGCCTTGGTTTCTCAAATGACTGCCTCGCCTGGTTCACCAACTACTTCTCAGATAGAGTTCAGTGTGTCAAATCAGAGGGCCTGTTGTCTGGACCTCTGGCAGTCTCTATGGGGGTGCCACAGGGTTCAATTCTCGGGCCGACTCTTTTCTCTGTATACATCAGTGATGTTGCTCTTGCTGCTGGTGATTCTCTGATCCACCTCTACGCAGATGACACCATTCTGTATACATCTGGCCCTTCTTTGGACACTGTGATAACAAACCTCCAGATGAGCTTCAATGCCATACAACACTCCTTCCATGGTCTCCAACTGCTCTTCAATGCTAGTAAAACTAAATGCATGCTCTTCAACCGATTGCTGCCTGCACCCGCCCGACTAGCATCACTACTCTGGATAGTTCTGACTTAGAATATGCGGACAACTACAAATACCTAGGTGTCTGGTTAGACTGTAAACTCTCCTTCCAGACTCACATTAAGCATCTCCAATCCAAAATTAAATCTAGAATCGGCTTCCTATTTCGCAACAAAGCCTCCTTCACTCATGCTGCCAAACATACCCTCGTAAAATTGACTATCCTACCGATCCTTGACTTCGGCGATGTAATTTACAAAATAGCCTCCAACACTCTACTCAGCAAATTGGATGTAGTCTATCACAGTGCCATCCATTTTGTCACCAAAGCCCCATATACTACTCACCACTGCAACCTGTGTGCTCTCGTTGGCTGGCCCTCGCTTGATATTCATCGCCAAACCCACTGGCTCCAGTGTCACGCCCTGACCTGAGAGAGCCTTTTTATGTCTCCATTTAGGTTTGGTCAGGGTGTGATTTGGGTGGGCATTCTATGTCCTTTTTTTCTATGTTTTTGTATTTCTTTGTTTTGGCCTGGTATGGCTCTCAATCAGGGACAGCTGTACATCGTTGTCGCTGATTGGGAGCCATACTTAGGTAGCCTGTTTTTCCATTGGGGTTTGTGGGTAGCTATTTTCCTGTTTAGTTCTTGATAACCTGACAGAACTGTTGCTAGTCGTTTTTGTTTATTTTGTAAAGTGTTCATTTTTTCTATTAAAAAAGATGAATTCATTCTCCGCTGCACCTAGGTCCCATCCTTTCAACGGCTGTTACATCCAGGTCATCTATAAGTCTTTGCTAGGTAAAGCCCCGCCTTATCTCAGCTCATTGGTCACCATAGCAACACCCACCTGTAGCACGCGCTCCAGCAGGTATATTTGACTGGTCATCCCCACAGCCCATCTGTAAATAGCCCACCCAACTACCTCATCCCCATATTGTTATTTATTTTTGCTCTTTTGCACCCCAGTATCTCTACTTGCACATTATCATCTGCACATCTTTCACTCCAGTGTTAATGCAAAATTGTAATTATTTAGCCACAATGGTCTATTTATTGCCTTACCTCCCTAATCTTGCTACATTTGCACACACTGTATATAGATTTTTCTTTTGTGTTATTGACTGTACGTTTGTTTATCCCATGTGTAACTCTGTGTTGTTGTTTTTGTCTCACTGATTTGCTTTATCTTGGCCAGGTCGCAGTTGGAAATGAGAACTTGTTCTCAACTGGCCTACCTGGTTAAACAAATGTGAAATAAAAAAAATAAAAAAAATAATGACTGCTTGTCTAGCTTGCTAGCTAAGATTTTGAAAGTATGATGTTGACATGATCCGTCCAATCAAAGCTACGGTAGCTATAACGTTATTTGACGTAATTTTATATGTGGCCAATGACCTTGGGCCTTCTTGGATGGGAACTTCTAATGTAAATCTTTGGCAGCACTCAAGGGGGCTTGAACTGCCTAGCTCTTCCTGTAGATTTTGCGGTGACGTTGTATCCCCATGAGTGACAGAACACTGAGCCAATCACGGCACAATTAGAGAAGATGACCAATGCCTACGCTCTGTATTTTCTGCTGGCTGCCCCTCTACCACAGAAAGCACTGAGTTAGGCTGAAACACCTACATTTTGGAGCTGCCTTACTCATGAAAGCAAGAAAGAGACCGTGTGTATGCGGCTTTATTCAGTCAATAAATGTGTTTTTACATTGTTCGCTAACTGATATGTGATACAAATTAATGCCAAATTAACTTGCAAAACAGAAGAAAAAAATCTAATAAAAAAATCTATATTTTTAGCTAAAGTGCCCCACCTAGCCTGAATGACAGGTTGCTGTTGTATAGACAGGGAAGCTATGACCAATTATTATAGTAATAAAACAGCATATGGGTGTTGTTCATTCAACTGTTTTCTACAGTATTTAAACTTGGCTCATACATGCATATGAGGCTGGTTAGACCAGGAGGTTGTATTATGCAATAACATCCCACACAGTCAACAAGGGCATGCAGTTTCATTTCAGGTATATAAGTACCTTGCTCAAAGGCATATGGACAGAATTTATACTTAGTTGGCTCGGGGATTCAATCCAGCAAGTTTTCGGTTACTGGCCCAACACGCTTAACTGCTAGGCTACCTACTGTCTCTCTGTTAGCTCTTGTCTTTGTTCCTCCACTCTTCTGCAGCGTAAGGTGAGCTCTTTCTGCTGGAGATAAAAAGAGAAGCTGTCTATTTATGGTCTAACAGTTTCCTCTGGCTCGTGTATTAAAGAGGAGATTGATTCTGAACCGTGTCTGAGCCAGGAGCATCTGACTTGGGACCAATGTTTTTCTCTTACCTGGGAATGAGAGGAGCAGTGCTCACACGCACGTACAGCGCCCACACACACACACACGCGCACGCACACACACACATACGTACACACACGCCTCTGAAATAGACACTCTATGCAACCCACTGAGGGATGAGCAATGCTCAGAACTAACTAAGCAAATACAATCAAATACAATGCTATCCCTTAAAATACACTATGGGGGTCACACTTCATGTTTACAAACACAAAGGTGAGATATGAAGGATAAATATGCAAAGTTATTAATGAAGAGCTAAGCCTCCTACATTATCATCATAAACTCATTGTGGGGTACAAGACATTTAGTACCTTTGAGAACTGGGGTTTCTCATTGGCACATAGTGAATATGAATGTCCTTTGGCTTCTCTTTTCATGTATGATAATAAGGACGATATGCATATTTACATTGACAACCTACACCGGCCAAACCCTAACGACGCTGGGCCAATTGTCCACCACCCTATGGGACTCCCAATCACAGCCAGTTGTGATACAGCCTGTAATCAAACCAGGGTCTGTAGTGACACCTCTAGCACGTATATGCAGTGCCTTAGACCGCGGTGCCATTCGGGAGCCCATATGGGTCTCACTGGATGGAAATGGATAGATATTTCCTCTAGATGAGGTGATGCCCTCATCAAAAGGACACAGACAAGAGGCCTCGGCTACATTTGTAATCATTCTCCGTTCCATCTGTCATCACTCTTCAGGGACTACACTGGCACTCTGATGACAGTCCCGGTCTCAGGATGCTACAGTATCTATAGGAGGACAGACTCATTGTAATGGCTGGAATGGAATTAATGGAACTGAGTCAAACACACGGTTTCCATATGTTTGATGTGTTTGATACCGTTCCATTTATTCCATTCCAGCCATTACAATGAGCCCATAATCTTATAGCTCCTCCCACCAGCCTGTTCTGCTGTACACCCTTACAGTGAAAACCAACTACAAAGGCACTGAGAATATCGCTCATCCGCAATTCCTCCATGTCAAATATTATTTCTGTTAAAGAAAAAGAAACAAAGAGATGAGTGTGAATGGGAGCATGCTAAATGTGGGTGAAATCTTTCCTTCCCTATTGAGTGAATGGAATTTGCCATGGCTTCATTTCTGTCCATTATGTTCAGAGATAAACATTTACAGCTTTGAAGCAAATTATAATGATTATAAAGGAGGGTGGTTGGGGTAGTAATAGTGGATGTTTTCATGCCAATAGGCCTATATGCAATGGCATGCAATGGCGTTGAGGACTAGCCTACTAATAATCATAATAATATGACAAATAACATCAGAGTTTTTCAATCCCTTAGCAGAATTGTTTGGGGAAATGTCCTGATTGTCAAACAGTTGATATAGCTAGTCATAATATGAATTACCATATCCTTATAACACCAAGAAAACTGTCCTAAAGAAAAACCCCTTTAAACACAATTGTCTCTCTGACTCTACCAATTCAATCTAAACCCTGTGACTGAGGATTTGCCAGAGGAATTCTAACTGATTCTGAACAAAAATGGCAGTTTTATGTCTGAGTTCACCTCAGAGATTCTGTGAAGCCATAAAACTCAAACACTCAAGCATGGTGAGATCATGCGGAACTTTGTACAATTTACTCTCATTAACTCTCTGATGCAGGTGTTCAAACCTCTCAACACAACCTATAGCCTAGTCTTGAAATCAAAGTAAAAGTATAAAAAGTACTAGCCTACATACAGTACCAGTCAAAAGTTTGGACACCTACTCATGTACTCGTGACAGGGTTTTTCTTTATTTGTACTATTTTCTACATTGTAGAATAATAGTGAAGACATCAATACTATGAAATAAGACATATCTAATCATGTAGTAACCCAAAAAGTGTTAAAAAAAAATGTATAATTCAGATTCTTCAAAGTTGCCTTGATGACAGCTTTGCACACTCTTGGCATTCTCTCAACCAGCTTCATGAGGTAGTCACCTGAAATGCATTTCAATTAACAGGTGTGCCTTGTTAAAAGTCCATTTGTGGAATTTCTTTCCTTTTTAATGCGTTTGAGCCAATCAGTTGTGTTGTGACCAGGTAGGGTTGGTATACAGAAGATAGCTCTATTTGGTAAAAGACCAAGTCCATATTATGGCAAGAACAGCTCAAATAAGCAAAGAGAAATGACAGTCCATCATTACTTTAACCTCCCTGGGCAAGGTGGGACGGAAAGTCAACAGCCAGTGGAATCGTGTGGCGCGAATTACAAATACCTCATAAATGCTATAACTTCAATTTCTCAAACATATGACTATTTTACACCATTTTAAAAACAAGACTCTCGTTAATCTAATCACACTGTCCGATTTCAAAAAGGCTTTACAGCGAAAGCAAAACATTAGATTATGTCAGGAGAGTACCCTGCCAAAAATAATCACACAGCCATTTTCAAAGCAAGCATATATGTCACAAAAACCAAAACAACAGCTAAATGCAGCACTAACCTTTGATGATCTTCATCAGATGACACTCCTAGGACATTATGTTATACAATACATGCATGTTTTTTTCAATCAACTTCATATTTATATCAAAAACCAGCTTTTTACATCAGCATGTGATGTTCAGAACTAGCATACCCACCGCAAACTTCCGGTGAATTTACTTAATTACTCACGATTAACGATCACAAAAAACATAACAATTATTCTAAGAATTATAGATAAAGAACTCCTTTACACAATCGCGGTGTCAGATTTTAAAATAGCTTTTTCGGCGAAAGCACATTTTGCAATATTCTGAGTAGATAGCCCGGCCATCACGGCTAGCTAATTTGACACCCACCAAGTTTGGCCCTCACCAAACTCAGATTTACTATTAGAAAAATTGGATTACCTTTGCTGTTTTTCGTCAGAATGCACTCTCAGGACTTCTACTTCAACAATAAATGTTGTTTTGGTTCGAAATAATCCATAGTTATATTGAAATAGCTCCGTTTTGTTCGTGCGTTGAGGTCAGTATCCGAAGGGTGACGCGCGGGCGCATTTCGTGACAAAAAAATTCAAAATATTCCATTACCGTACTTCGAAGCATGTCAAACGCTGTTTAAAATCAATTTTTATGCGACTTTTCTCGTAAAAAAACGATAATATTCCAAACCGGCTACGTTGTATCCGTTCAAAGAGAGAAAGAAAAAAATGGAGTCCTCTCGTGCACGCGCGCTCCAGTGTCAGTGTTCCCTGCCTGACCACTCACAAACACTCCTGCTGTTTTTCGCCTAAAGACTGCAGAGCTCTCATTCCACTTTCTCGCGCCTTCTTAGAGCCAATGGAAGCCTTAGAAAATGTCACGTTACAGCAGAGATGCTGTATTTTCGATAGAGATGCAACAGAAGGACAACAAATTGTCAGACAGGGCACTTCCTGCATGGAATCTTCTCAGATTTTGGCCTGCCATATGAGTTCTGTTATAGTCACAGACACCATTCAAACATTTTTAGAAACTTTAGAGTGTTTTCTATCCAAATCTACTAATTATATGCATATTCTCGTTTCTGGGTAAGAGTAGTAACCAGTTTAAATCGGGTACGTTTTTTTATCCGGCCGTGAAAATACTGCCCCCTAGCCCCAACGGGTTTTAAGACATGAAGGTCAGTCAATGCGGAAAATTTCAAGAACTTTGAAGTTTTCTTCAAGTGCAGTCGCAAAAGCCATCAAGCACAATGATGAAACTAGCTATCATGAGGACCGCCACAGGAACGGAAGACCCAGAGTTACCTCTGCTGCAGAGGATACGTTCATTAGAGTTACCAGCCTCAGAAATCGACAATTAACTGCACCTCAGAAATTGCAGCCCAAATAAATACTTCACAGAGTTAAAGTAACAGAAACTTCTCAAAATCAACTGTTCAGAGGAGACTGCGTAAATCAGGCCTTCATGGTCGAATTGCTGCAAAGAAACCACTACTAAAGGACACCAATATTAAGAAGAGACTTGCTTGGTCCAATAAACACGTGCAATGGACATTAGACTGGTGGAAATCTGTCCTTTGGTCTGATGAGTTCCAAACATACCTCCAGGTGTAAGGGCTATTTGACCAAAAAGGAGAGTGGAGTGCTGCATCAGATGACCTGGTCTCCACAATCACTCAACCTCAACCCCAATTGAGATGGTTTGGGATGAGTTGGACTGCAGAGTGAAGGAAAAGTAGCCAACGTATGTGGGAACTCCTTCAAGACTGTTTGAAAAGTATTCCAATTGACTACCTCATGAAGCTGGTTGAGAGAATGCCAAGAGTGATCAAAACTGTCAAGGCAAAGGGTGGCTACTTTGGGTGGAACACTTTTTTGCTTAGTACATGACTCCATATGTGTTATTTCATAGTGTTGATGTCATCACTATTATTCTACAATTTAGAAAATAGTAAAATAAAGAAAAACCCTTGAATGAGTATGTGTGTCCAAACTTTTGACTGGTATTGTATGTGTCAAGAAAGGCGGATACATTGTCGTTCCTGCGCTCTGCGTATGATGCGATGCGCAATGATGAAATAATGACTTCGATTTTAAAAAAATAAAACATTCATAAAATGCCTCCCCCTGTTTTAATTCATAACCTAACGTTTGTCAGAAAGAATCAGAAGCCCTGTTTTATTATAATAAAAAAAGCTTTCACAGTCTATGAATATTTCAAGAAGTTGGGTGGTGACTTGTGAGACAAATTTGCCGACGGCATTCCTATTGGTTTAGTGGGAGCGTGATGACACTGAGGACTTCGGCATAATATTTTATAAAGCTTCTCTGTCCGTGGTGAGCCATTGCGAAAAAGACGACAGTTAACTCCTAATAGGTGAACTCAAGCGTTGGAAACCGAGAGCAACCTCGAGATTACTACTGTACATCATGAGTGAGGTAGGATCATTTTATATTTTGAATGGACATTTTTAGAATGAAGTATTTACACACGAGCACAGCTCTTGTGTGAATAGCCTAGTTCTGAATAAATTGAAATACATAAGATAGGTATCTTTTAATATTCCTCATGCTCCATAACCGACAGATTGCTACAGTACTACCAAATGATGTGGTTTATTTACCTTGAATCCACTGATGCTGCGAACAGACATGATCCACGTTTGCAGAATTGTATGCTGCACCATAACGTCTGTACTATCCTCAACTCACCTGTCGTTTACTAAGGTTTACATGGGTTTACGAGTAGACTAAAAAACTTTAGCCTACCCTTCATTCATGGGCACTGAGTTGCAATATGACCACGAAACTCTTGTTTATGACTTTACAATAGATATGTCAGAAGCCTAATTGTTTTTCGATTAAATGTGACATACGCGGGAACTGTGCCAATTGGAACAGGTTTTAAGTAATTGTTGCATGGACAGGTGAATTCCGGGTGCCTAGAGTATAGTAATTAATTTCCAGTCTTAGGCTAATGAGTGTATTGAGAATATCACAGTTCAAAATGTCTTATGAAGAGGAACTTTTATTAAGATAAAATGTCAATGATTCCGCACCATGAATTGCAATGGCCAATATAATATAGCACCATGTAAACATGTCTTAACCATTTCCTTGAAGAACAAATAACTTGATGACTGTCATTAATGTTTCTTATCATTCATTCGAGAACGAATGATCTTTTCCTCTCAATTCATATAAGCTACTGTACCACTGGCAGTCTATATGTTAGGTGATGAATGAGATGGTTACTGGTTACTGGCTACTCAATATACAGCGGTCATAGGCAACACGAGCACTTCCAACTTCACAGGGGTTTACAGCTTGGAATGGGAAACTGCTGTTAGGTTTTCCCACAGCTAACTGGCCTCTGATCCTTAGTCGCAGATGTTCCGGGCTTGATTCATTTCAAAGTGGTTGGAGGGGGATATTAATAGCCATTTTTGCTGTCAGAGCAAGAACATTTTATCAGGCAGAGTTTAAAAAGTTCGTTATTGAATATTCACACATTGGCGGAGGTCACCAATCCCTTTTGCAGCTATGGTGTTAATAGCTTGCCTATATGTGACAATGTCATAAACTTTAGTGTTAATAGAGTTTCATAATGCCATAAACTTTGGCACTGTGCACATTACAGTGTTAAAGGTCCAATGCAGCTGTTTTTATCTCAATATGAAATTATTTCTGGGTAACAATTAAGTACCTTACTGTGATTTTTTTCAATAAAAAATGTTTTAACTAGGCAAATCAGTTAAGAACAAATTCTTATTTTCAATGACAGCCTAGGAACAATAGGTTAACTGCCTTGTTCAGGGGCAGAATGACAGTGTTTTATCTTGTCAGCTCGGGGATTCGATCTTGCAACCTTTCGGTTGTTAGCCTAGTGGTTAGAGCATTGATCTATCTGCCGCCCCTTAAAATGGGCTATACTGTTGAGCGATTAGTGCTTTCTGACGTCGTTTCGGTTGAATTATGCAAAAATAATTACGTTTTTTGATTTTGGTATAACATTTTATTTTTTTTACATCAAAGGCATGAAATATAGCTTTTTTTTATGTAGCATTCAATTGCCAAAACTTTGAAAATATTCCATTGTCTCTGTTAGGTCTACATTGGGTAGACATCAATAGAAAAATAGGAAATTACTATAAATAATACAATATTTCAGTTGTGTATATTACTTCATTTTTATTTGATTACTTTATTATAAAAAAATTCCTTAAAGTCATCTCATCTCTGTTCAGGCAGTAGCAGTCTGCCAGCCAAACCTAACGTTATCTATGTGCTCCCCATACTGTACTGTCTTTAGTCATCCTATTTAGCTAGCCTGCCTAATTAGCCTATGCTGCAGCTTTGTGAAATGTAATTTTTTTAACTAATTCTTCAAAGTAGAGAAGGCATACTTTCACGAACTGTCTCTGTCCCTCCAGTTGTTGTGTTGTGTACATTACTCTCTCATGCGGTCTGTGTGTTTCTAACCTAATACAGCAGGCATAAAAGTGTATCCGTCCAGAGATCTGTATATAATGATGGGAAGCTCATGTCTCTGCCCTAAAAATGGGAGTCGTTGTCCCAAAGACGGGAAGGCAGGCGACAAATTTAGATCCAAAATAAGCCTATAGAAACGGATTGGGCTTATTTTGGACAGATTTGGGCGAGAATGAAAGCTCTCGCTTTGTCTCTTTCTCTCTAATCCATCTCCGCCCGAGACTGAAAAACTGGTTAATTAGTTAATTACCACGTTTCTGAGCTGAACTAGGTTGAATATTTGCTTAATGAAAACTCCCTTCAGTCCAGCGTCCCACATAGTTCTTGACTTGATTTCTGTCGTGAATGATTTGATTTCTCTCTAGAGCTCACAAAAAAAGCAGAACTTAATGGAATTGAAGTAATTGAACAGATGTCGGTCAATTAGTTGTTTAATAACCCCCCAAAAAATGAAATGTCGGTTAATCGCTCACCAGAAATGGTCAAAAATAACCCAAAATTGCTTCTTAGGAAGAGCCATTTCTCAAATAATTTTGCTAGGACTGTCTGGGAGTGGTCTGAATGGGCAGGGGAAAACAGAATACTAGCAGAGGCTTGGAACTCTCTTTCTTATTGGTCTGTTAACTAATTTACTGCCTGGTGATGTCAAAACTCCATCCCACCAAAACAGGCTGAAAACAGCCCTTACATTAAAAGGGCATTATCATAATTTTCACAATTTCACAGTATTATTCCAACCTCATAGTGTGTAAATATATATAAAACACAGATAAATCACGTTTTTCACTGCACTGGGCCTTTAAGTAATTTGACTGACAGCATGCAATACACATATTTGCTGACCTAATGTTGAATAACCGTGTTGTTATGGTGTTTTCCATGCTTTGTCCACCCATATACTCTTTACATACTGTAATAAGCTATAGCCATATCCCATCCAAGTATCTGACATTTTGTTAGTTTGAATTGGGACACAAGTATTATGAATTGTCTGTCAGCTTATTGTCTGTAAAGTCATATGTTCAGCTCTCAGTTCTGCTGAGAAGTCAGTCACAATTGTGGAAAAATAAAGAGTGAAAGATTAAGAAGGCTTTTCTGCCACCCAGGGAATTAACAGGCTTTGTGCTCTTACTGTGACATTCTGTCTTCAGAACATGAATGACACGTTAGCATTTGAGTTTACTCACACATTTAGGCTGGTAGCACACAGACTCTGGGGTAGATTGAAGCGAGGATGACACTGTCACTTTACGGACATTTTGTGCTGAAAATACCATCTGAGTTGTGGAAGAAACCTGCTGGGCGTGTGCCCGTGTATGTGCGTGCACGCCTGTGCCCAACCGTGTATGTGTGTCCGCCCGTTTGTGTGTGTGTCTGCCGGTGTGTGTCCGCCCGTGTGTCCACCCGTGTGTGTGTGTGTTGAGGTTGCCTGAGAGCACTGTGATCCCTGAAAATCTGCATCAGCAGCAGACTGTTAACCTCTCCAGACACTGTGGATCCTCTCTTAAGACTAGAGGTCGACCGATTATGATTTTTCAATACTGATACCGATTATTGGAGGACCAAAAAAAGCCGATACCGATTAATCTGCCAATTTTTTTATATATATATTTGTAATAATGACAATTACAACAATACTGAATGAACACTTTTATTTTAACTTAATATAATACATCAATAAAATCAATTTAGTCTCAAATAAATAATGAACCATGTTCAATTTGGTTTAAATAATGCAAAAACAAAGTGTTGGAGAAGAAAGTAAAAGTGCCTTATGTGCCATGTAAAAAAGCTAACGTTTAAGTTCCTTGCTCAGAACATGAGAACATATGAAAGCTGGTGGTTCCTTTTAACATGAGTCTTCAATATTCCCAGATAAGAAGTTTTAGGTTGTAATTATTATTGGACTATTTCTCTCTATACCATTTGTATTTCGTATACCTTAGACTATTGGATGTTCTAATAGGTACTTTAGTATTGCCAGCCTAATCTCGGGAGTTGATAGGCTTCAAGTCATAAACAGCGCAATGCTTGAAGCACAGCGAAGAACTGCTGGCAAAACGCACGAAAGTGCTGTTTGAATGAATGCTTACGAGCCTGCTGGTGCCTACCACAGCTCAGTCAGACTGCTCTATCAAATCATAGACTTAATTATAATATAATAAACACACAGAAATACGAGCCTTAGGTCATTAATATGGTCGAATCCGGAAACTATCATCTCGAAAACAAAACGTTTTTTCTTTCAGTGAAATACGGAACCGGTCCGTATTTTATCTAACGGGTGGCATCCCTAAGTCTAAATATTCCTGTTACATTGCACAATCTTCAATGTTATCTCATAATTATGTAAAATTCTGGCAAATTAGTTCGCAACGAGCCAGGCAATGAACGCAAGAGCAGTGACACAATTTCATATTAGCAGGCAATATTAACTAAATATGCAGGTTTAAAAATATATACTTGTGTATTGATTTTAAAGAAAGGCATTGATGTTTATGGTTAGGTACATTGGTGCAACGACAGTGCTTTTTTCGCAAATACGCTTGTTAAATCATCACCCGTTTGTCGAAGTAGGCTGTGATTTGATGAGAAATTAACAGGCACCGCATCGATTATATGCAACGCAGGACACGTTAGATAAACTAGTAATATCATCAACCATGTGTAGTTAACTAGTGATTATGTTAAGATTGATAGTTTTTTATAAGATAAGTTTAATGCTAGCTAGCAACTTACCTTGGCTTCTTGCTGCCCTCGCGTAACAGGTAGTCAGCCGCCATGCAGGCTCCTCGTGGAGTGCAATGTAAGGCAGGTGGTTAGAGCGTTGGACTAGTAACCAGAAGGTTGCAAAAACGAATCCCCCTGAACAAGGCATTTAACCCCCGTTCCTAGGCCGTCATTGAAAATAAGAATGTGTTCTTAATCTGACTTGCCTAGTTAAATAAAGGTGTAATTTTTTTTTTATCGGCAAATCGATGGCCAAAAATACCGATTACCGATTGTTATGAAAACTTGAAATCGGCCTTAATTAATCGGCCATTCCGATTAATCGGTCGACCTCTAGTTCTTATGTGGGGGTTTTTCTCACCTCAAATTTTTACGACCTGCAACACTTTTGAACAAGTCTGCCGAGCTGTAGAATGGATAGGGAAGCTAATTACGTGACAGTAAATTAGCATAAGCTCAGCCCAGATCTATCCTGCCAGGTCATTACCACATGTTCCAGCTCCTTGGAGTATTAGAGTTCTTAATATCTAAAGAAAGCTGCCAATTATTTTGAGGACTGCAGTGAGAGACCATATGCCGTGTTCCACCAATTTGCATTTGCCTCTCCTTATTTCCTATTTCAGACTAAATCCAAGAGTCATTGATGTTCATTCATCGAAAAAGCTGTTTAAATCCACTTTAAGGGACAATAGGAATTTGACACTTCTCTTCAATAACCCCAAAACATTTAAACTTGGATGACAGAGGTGTCGTGCGATATTCACTACCCCTAAATCTACAGACAATGTGACCAGGCTAGGACTGAATTTAAGAGACCTTAGCTGGAAGACCTGGTCGGTTTACTAGAATCGCTTGGCTTTGCTTGAAAAACAAGTTAATCACTTATATAGGTCCATCTATAAAAGCATCCTCCCTTTCTGCAGATACTATCAGTTTGCATGATGGCAGACATGCCAAATAGGATCTTTCAGCGAAGAGAAATAGTAATTCACTCAGTTCATGAACCCATCTAGATACCCACCTCCCTATCTATTCATGACCAAAATCACATTACGGTTCATACAGTGCCTTCAGAGAGTATTCATACCCCTTGACTTATTCCACGTTGTGTTGTGTTTTTTCTCACCCATCTACACACAATACCCCATAATGACAAAGTAAAACATGTTTTTTAAAATTTGTGCGAATTTATTGGAAATGAAATACAGAAATATCTCATTTACATAAGTATTCACACCCCTGAGTCAATACTTTGTAGAAGTACCTTTGGTTGCGATTACTGACGTGAGTCTTTCTGGGTATGTCTCTAAGAGCTTTCCACAGCTGGATTGTGCAATATTTTCTCATGATTATTCTCAAAATTCTTCAAGCTCTCAAATAGGTTTTTGATCATTGCTAGACAACCATTTTCAGGTCTTGCCATAGATTTTCAAGTAGATTTAAGTCAAACTGTAACTCGGCCACTCATGAATATTCACTGTCTTCTTTGTAAGCAACTCCAGTGTAGATTTGGCCTTGTGTTTTAGGTTATTGATCTGCTGAAAGGTGAATTAATCTCCCAGTGTCTGGTGGAAAGCAGACTGAACCAGGTTTTCCTCTAGGATTTTGCCTGTGGTTAGCTCCATTCCGTTTCTTTTTTATCCTGAAAAACTCACCAGTCTTTAACGATTACAAGCATACCCATAACATGCAGCCACCACTATGCTTGCAAATATGGAGAGTGGTACTCAGTAATGTGTTGTATTGGATTTGCCCCAAACATAACACTTTTTATAACTGTTTTAAAGTCACCATTGGCCTCGGGGTGAAATCCCTGAGGGGTTTCTTTCATCTCCGGCAACTGAGTTAGGAAGGACGTCTTTATCTTTGTAGTGACTGGGTGTATTGATACACCATCCAATGTGTAATTAATAACTTCACCATGCTAAAAGGGATAGCATTGCAAGGTATTGGAAAACCTCCCTGGTTTTTGTGGTTGAATCTGTGTTTGAAATTCACTGCTTCGACTAATGGACCTTACAGATAATTGTGTGTGGGGTACAGAGATAAAAAAAATCATGTTAACTATTATTGAACATAGAGGCCATGCAGCTTATTGTGTGACTTGTTAAGCACATTTTTACTCCTGAACTTATTTAGGGTTGAGTACTTATTGACTCGAGACTTAATGTTATTATTTGTAAAAATGTTTAAAAAAAACACAGTTCCACTTTGACATTATGGGGTATTGTGAGTAGGCCAGTGGCAACAAATTTAAATGTAATCAATTTTAAATTCAGGCTAGAACACAACAAAATGTGGAAAAAGTCAAGAGGTGTGAATAGTTTCTGTATGGATAGAATCACAGAGGACCCGTAGAGTTTTAATCTGATTATGACAGCCCCCCAATAATTGCCATCCTCCTGATTTCAGACTGTGCTTTTCTATCTTCCTCTTCCCTCTAATTCTGTACTGGCATCTTCACACATCATTGCACTCCCATTCCCCAGATTGGATTGCTTTATGCTACTCAAGAGGCCTTGCAGAGCAACCGGGCAGGCTAGCAGCAATCAGATTGGACACATCCTGCCATGAGCTACTGTAGATCAACTGTTTTATTGTCTTGCAGTTTGCAATTTGTTACCCTCCTGCTACAGTTTGATGTATCGTTTTTAATAACTAGGTTGGGGGAGGGGTCTCTACTGAATGGGTCTGTGTGGCTCAGTTAGGGTAGAGACGTTCAGCTGTGATCAGTAAAGCTATTCTTTTGTGTGGAAAAGGGAATTTGAGAATAATAATTTGCATTAATCTACCTATATTACCATGAGTTGAGATATGATAGAGTACAGGGAAATCAGATTTGGCACAGAGATATCAGATTTGAAGGCACTTTTTCAGATTTTCTCTGAACACTTTTCATCCTAGTTCAAGGGTTTGCACTGTAATCGATTCAAGTAGGAGACTGCTGGTAGTCGAAGGCTTTACCAAGAGTTCAGAAAGCAGTTATTTAATCTTCAAAGCACAGGCTGTATCTTAGGGTACAAGTCTGCATATATGGACCAGGCCAGAGTTAAAGGATAAGCAGAACATCCCAATCTCTCCAGATTGATTGCCTTCAAGAGACTGGAGGGCTGCCGCTTCTCTCTACTCTACAATATTAAGCTGCTTTAGGGGATACTTTTGTTGCAGGCCTGGATTAGGGGACTTTTGTGGATTGTATAGAATAGATGCTCTGCTGTTGTATTGTGTGGCCTCCCACATTGCCAGACTGATACTCGGGACAGTGTGTACAACAGGCAGGCAGAGCAAGCTGAGGGATCTTCCTTCTCTAATGACACACGGGTTAAATAGGCTTAGCCTGTCCAAATGGCAACGTCCCGCTGCCGGGATAAAGTGCAACATCTCAAGAATACATTTGAGATGTTGCAAATGTATCCCCCCCCCCCCCCGGATTATTACTGTTGAAATGTTGGGTGATGTAACTGACACAGATGGTTAGAATCCAGGAAACATTTAGCCTTATTCTAAACCTAGTGGAAAACAATATTTGTGTCGTTTTTCACTAATATCTGGGGGTTTTTCCAACACATGGAAAGTAAATAGTATATGAACTATCTAGACCAGGTATTCTCAAACTGGGGTACGCGTATCCCCAGGGGTATGCCACGCAATGCCGTCTGGGGTACGCCAAATAAAAATGTGATTCACCTAAAAAATAAACACTTCAGTGAAAATGGTTAACTTTCTTAAAGCAAGGCCCCTGAACTCTCGTGTATTTTTTGCATTATGCACTGATATCAGGGATGCAAACTAGTCACCTTTCAGCAATATTCACAGTTTTGAATCCAAAATAGGTGACCTAGGTGATTCATGTAGATCCGATGTGAAAAGTTTGGACGGGGGGGGGCTTTGGATGACTACTGGCGGTAAGCGAACGAGTGATGCGCCTTTGGAGCAATACTGGCTGTATCCAAGGTTCAGCCAATCATTCACATAACAATAGAATGCAGCACGCGACTGAAGAGAGAAGAGACAACCAATGTGCCAGTTACAGCATCAGCGAGCGCTGAGAGAGCGGAGGGTGGAATGGCAGTTTACCAGCTACAGCAGCACGTCCACTGAACAATAACTTAGAGGTAGGTGAGAAGCCTGACTACGGAGACAGGGGTGAGAAGGTGATAATGCGTACTTCATGAGCTGTAACTGAAAAACAACTGGAATTTGGAAAGTTTGAGGTGAGGGTAGAAAGTGTGGTGGAACAAGTATTATTAGCATTTTTAAGTATATTGCTACAGTAGCTGGATAGAATTCTCCGTTAGCTATCCAGAGAAATATTGAGCAACATTAGCCAACTTAACTGATCAAATAATTTATGGTGTGAAAATTAGCTGGCTAATAAGGTCAGACAGCTAACATTAGCTAGCTAACGTTACAACATCAGATAAGCTAACGTTAATAACCTAACTATTTCACTATAGTATTAACTGGTATATGACTCCTTGCCGTTGTTGTGCCGAAAATCTACCCCCTGGCAGAATCCCCCCCCCCCCCCCTTCACTTGAACGCACACACACTCAATTCTTCATTGCTGCGACATGCTTGCTAGTTGAGATTTCTGCTCTTCACTTGTCTGTTAAGCTACCAAAATGATTATGAAGTGTGCCAGGCCTTGCAGTCCCAAAATAGAAGGGGGGGGGGAGAATTTCGGCAGGCAAGAAAATGGCCTTGCCGCAATCCCCACCCCCTTCTAATTTCCTTAATTTTGTAAGTATTTGATTTGATTGGATTTGAACTAGGAGTCAAATACTTTCTGTGGTACACATCAGAGTCAAAAACTTTCTATAGATTTAACTTCACATCAGGATAGGCAACCAAAATGAATAATGAATGTATGTGTGTTATATTAAACATAGAGGAGGGAGTAAAATGTAGGCAAGCAATAAACATTTCAGAACAACTACTAGTTGAATAAGACATGGGAGAGATGAATTTTGGCAAAGAGATTTATTTATAGACTAATACACTTAAAACAAAATGACAAACCGAAAACTGCAGACATTACTAGTGCCTCCTCCGCGATCAAACCGCCATAACAAATCAAATGAAACGCAGCCTAACGTGATCATTGACAGCTGCCTTTGCTTACTGGACCCTGGCAATCTGTGTGAAATGTTAACAAGTTAGCGAACTAACTAGAGTACTGTCTGTCAACTAATGTTTTCCCTCTACAGTATGTGGTTCATTTTCAGAATGAGAGAATTAGGTGAAAATGAGGCGTTGCTTGTTTAACAAGTGGATTCAGGGATCAAGTGTAGCTGGAGCTGGGCCAGGCTTAAGCTGGATCCCACTATAGAGGTGAAAGGAACACCACACACTTTCCCTCTTTCTCACTTTTTCAAAACAGTGGATATAAAGGGGTATGTCAGGTGTCCTCTCTGCCTGAAAGAGATCAATTATGCCAACAAAGGGTATCATGCTCTGCTGGCATGTTGTAGAATCGATGTCCAAAGGCAGAAAGTGTACACTGTAATAATGTGCAGTGTAGCACAAATATATTGTTTTTGTTGTGTTGAACTTGACAGTAACACGAGTAAGGGGGGATTATAACATTTTTTACTCGGTGAACAATATTTATGCACACATGTAGCCTTGTGCACTTGATCGACATCTACTATAGTGGCCACTATAATAGAGCAAAAATAGAATGCCTATTTATTTCATTCTATTTCTACTTTAAGATATATTTAGATGTGTGTGTGGTCACAAGTGTTCTATTATAAAGGCTGTCATGGCTAATTGCAATATTTGTATACTGTTTTTTTCTCAAGTCGTGAGTGTCATTTGCAGTAAAGTCTAGGCAACAAATAACATTGGTTTGCTTTCTATACATTTTTTTAGCTGTGAGTTAGGTTCACATTAACCAGTTTTTATTTTACACACAGAGACTGATCATGTAGATCATATTATTTGTTGTTTAATTAGTTAAAACCAGCATTGCCCAATAGCAGGGATTTTTTGCATGTTTTAGTGCAAAAAAAAAAGTCACCCTTTTGGGCCCTCAGCAGTTTGCAAACCTGTGATATGGGCAGCGACCATGTAACGCTTTAACAACATACAGAAGTGTGCTGGTTATCAAGGGGCAAAATATATACTTTTTTTTAAAAATTGAGAGACGAGCTTAAAGTTTTCTGACCATAATTTTCACTTGTCTGACCGCTTGCATGATGACGAGTTTCTCACACAACTGGCCTATCTGGGTGATGTTTTGTCTCGCCTGAATGATCTGAATCTAGGATTACAGGGACTCTCCGCAACTATATTCAATGTGTGGGACAAAATTGAGGCTATGATTAAGAAGTTGGAGCTCTTCTCTGCTGCATTAAAAAGGACATCACACAGGTCTTTCACTCATTGTCAGATTTATTTTTTGTACAAATGAACTCAAGCTTACGGACAATGTCAAATGTGAAATAGCGAAGCACCTGCGTGAGTTGGGTACGCAATTATTCGGGTACTTTCCCGAAACGGATGACACAAACAACTGGATTCGTTATCCCTTTCATGACCTTCCTCCAGTCCACTTACCGATATCTGAACAAGAGAGCCTCATCGAAATTGCATCAAGCGGTTCTGTGAAAATTGAATTTAATCAGAAGCCA
This sequence comes from Salmo trutta, assembly GCF_901001165.1. Taxonomy (NCBI): domain Eukaryota; kingdom Metazoa; phylum Chordata; class Actinopteri; order Salmoniformes; family Salmonidae; genus Salmo; species Salmo trutta. Next base: position 68,439,498 of record NC_042969.1, on the reverse strand, counting down.
CTGCCAGATTTCTGGATAGGGCTGTGCTCAGAGTAACTTGCGTTGGCAAATCGTGCTGTTAAGACACTGATGCCCTTTGCAACCACGTACCTATGTGAGAGTGGATTCTCAGCCCTCACTAGCATGAAAACTAAATACAGGCCCAGACTGTGTGTGGAAAATGATTTAAGACTGAGACTCTCTCCAATACAACCCAACATTGCCGAGATATGTGCATCCTTTCAAGCACACCCTTCTCATTAACCTGTGGTGAGTTTTCAATGAACAAATAAGGTTTTATATGTAAGATGGTTAAATAAAGAGCAAAATTATTGATTATTATTATTTGTGCCCTGGTCCTATAAGAGCTCTTTGTCACTTCCCACGAGCCGGGTTGTGACAAAAACTCACACTCATTCTTGTTTAATAAATGTATCGTATAGTGTGTGTGTGTGTGTGTGTGTGTGTGTGTGTGTGTGTGCCAGTCTTACAATGATGGCAAAAAAACATTTGAGAGTGCGCTGACCATGGTGCTGGAGGGGGTACGTGGCTGGAGGTTGAATGTTTGAAGTGGTGCGGGACTATAAAAAGTTTGGGAACCACTGACCTAGACCTTTATTAACAGGCTAAGAAGATCCAACTGGCTATTTGCTCCAATTAGAAGATCATACATCACTTGTGTCTGTGTTCAACACTTACCAACATACTGAGCTTTGAGAGGTTATGTATTTTCAGGAAAATAAATAGTCCTTTTAATGTGAGTGGAATTTGTTTGATTACTATCGTGCTGCAAATAAATGTTTGCAGCCCTGCACACAGTTTTATAATAGGCCTCTGCACTGCATCTGGCAGAGGCAATGCCTATTGGTAAATTAAATCAATAAAACAAATTGACGTCTTTATTTATTAAGCCTGTTGCTTAGGAGAAATGCATTGGAGGTCAACAACACCATCGGATGATGGGTGAGACTCAGTCAGCAAGTGGAACATAACAAGTATGTAAATGTGTCTTTCATTGTAATGGGATTTCTATGGGGGTAAATGGTTAGCAGAACACTGAATGGGAATCGCTCACATTAGCATCCATGTGGGGGGACTTTGATACTCTTTTTATTGTAAATGCATGAATCAGGAAACAATGGGTGTGGCTGTTATTACAATGTTATGGTGTTCCAGTCTGGTGTTTTATGCGAGTGCTTTACAGTATGTGTGACATGAATTACTGTGAAACCTAAATCATGGTAGATGTGAGGACTAACAGGTTTGAAAGGTTTTGACAACAATGGATTGCTTGACTAGTGTGCATCCATCTGACAATATGAAACACTGCAGAATGAAAACAGCTATCATGGAATTCCACAAAGTCATTTCTTCTCACCACATGCGTGTGAATCATATAGCCGTTTCAGCTGTGTCAGCAACACTGCATTGCCCTCCCTGTGTATGCTGGTCTCTCACCACACAAGATGAGTGGGTGGGTGGCGATGGGGGGGCTGAACTAGCAGAGCGACAGTTCTTGCCATACACAACATCTTTTTCCTCCCAGAATTCATTACAGCAGTACACTCCACGGATTTGTGGCAGAAAACATCACATCGAGGATTGCAAGGGTCTCCGGACCAATGTAATGGAGACAAACAACATCCGGGAACATCATAATGTACAGTTCTGTAGAAGCTCTGGCCGGCATTTAAAATGTGAAGAATCATTTTAAAATAATCTTCTGTTTGGGTGTGATTGGGAATAGTACATTATGAGTATACATATGTTCCTGTTAATTGGATGTGCATATACTGGTATCAAGAATTGTATTTTCATTCTTTGTTAAAACATCAAGCCCAGATCAAGATGTTCTCTTTGCTTCACATGCCGTGCAGGATTTTTTATCAGATCTTCCAAACAACAGTATAGGTTGCAAGGCAGAAACAAAACTTGGCTAGCATCCTTTGCAATTCTGTAGTTCTCATTGCAATAACAATGCAAGTGAATTTAATGTAACCCACTTTTTCAATTTTCCCAAAGTATGTTCAAGAGATTTGAAAATGTCCCAGTACCGCTTTGGTATTTTCAGGGAAAGGGGTTGAAGCTAGCCTAATAGTTCTTATGGGAAGCATGTCATTTTAAGTTTTGTTAATTCTCTTGTATCCATTTTACGGACGTTACTCAACACTGAATTCACAATGATGAATGATGTGCCTGAGAGGATTTGTGCATTTTAAATGGAGTTGCATATTGTAAAGTAAAGCTGTTTGCTTTTTATCGATGGGGAGTAATCTCCATTCAAACGGGCCAACTTAATCTGACAGCAGAGAGGTGGAACTTCATTGGGTTTTTTGTGTCTCCGTGGCGTAAAAAGCATCTACTGAGTTATTTTAAAACTCAAGTGTAAAGTCAGAGAGATAATCTTAAATATTATTCATTCTATTCTGATTGCGAGTTGACAACCAGCTTAATTTAAAGACACTGGTAAATGGTGTAACGGATGGTGTGGTAAATTATCTGAGCTCGACTGGTAATGACTCTGACGAGGGAGCACAGCTTGAGCTCCAGACCGACCTTCCCCTCAGAAGATTTAGTTCCTTCCCTAAATCTACTGGCAATTTGCCACCAATATCAGGGTAGCACAGAAATTAGGTATAGAGCTGGAAAATGCAGCACAGACGAGGGTTAATGTTGGTGTCTACTACAGCTGTGGAATCGGTGATGCAATTGCGCTGTTTTTCTTGAGGGTCATTGGCCTCTCATCTCCCTTAAAACTACCGGTAGGCAAGGTTACCGAGGTGAAACAGAAAGTTGCATGAGACGTCTCCAAACGGTCTCTTGTACAGTCTCAGCCGGCCTGGTTGGGTGGCTAGAGTTAGTATTATTGATGGCATTTTCAACTCCCATTACTGGCTAAATGGAGCAACACTGGTGTGCTCATTTCTAAACTCATTAAAGTGGAAGAGAAATCTCCTGCCAGGACTGAAATGATCTGGATGAGTTAGTGATAGACGAAGATTGAGTAAAGACACAGGCTACGATGTGGTTGGAGATTTGAGGCATTTCCTGTGGTGTTGTTCCAGGGGACTGCCTGACAGGCGGCCATAAATAATCTCTTCTGCTCAACATCTGTCATTCAATCTCTCAACTCTTAATTAATTTGGGAGTTACCTGTCTCTTGGATGCGTACAGAAGAGATCCCTGTTGTGATTTTGATCGCATCAGACTTGTTAAAGTTCTCTAACTTTGAACTCCCAAGATTAGTATTTTTTAAAATATTTTTTATTTCACCTTTATTTAACCAGGTAGGCCAGTTGAGAACAAGTTCTCATTTACAACTTCGACCTGGCCAAGATAAAGCAAAGCAGTGCGACAAAAACAACAACACAGAGTTACACATGGGATATACAAACGTACAGTCAATAAGACAATAGAAAAATCTGTATGCAGTGTGTGCAAATGAAGTAAGGAGGTAAGGCAATAAGTAGGCCATAGTGGCGAAGTAATTACAATTTAGCAATTAACACTGGAGTGATAGATGTGCAGATGAGGATGTGCAAGTGGAAATACTGGTGTGCAAAAGAGCAGAAAAACAAAAACAAATATGGGGATGAGATAGGTAGTTGGTTGGATGGGCTATTTACAGATGGGCTATGTACAGCTGCAGCAATGGTAAGCTGCTCTGACAGCTGATGCTTAAAGTTAGTGAGGGAGATATAAGTCTCTAACTTCAGTGATTTTTGCAATTCGTTCTAGTCATTGGCAGCAGAGAACTGGAAGGAAAGGCGGCCAAATAGGTGTTGGGTTTGGGGATGGCCAGTCAAATATACCTGCTGGAGCGCGTGCTACGGGTGGGTGTTGCATTGGTGACCAGTGAGCTGAGATAAGGCGGAGCTTTACCTAGCAAAGACTTAGATGACCTGGAGCCAGTAGGTTTGGCGATGAATATGTAGCGAGGACCAGACAACGAGAGCATACAGGTCGCAGTGGTGGGTAGTATATGGGGCTTTGGTGACAAAACATATGGCACTGTGATAGACTGCATCCAATTTGCTGCGTAGAGTGTTGGAGGCTATTTTGTAAATGACATCGCCGAAGTCAAGGATTGGTAGGATAGTCAGTTTTACGAGGGTATGTTTGGCAGCATGAGTGAAGGATGCTTTGTTGCGAAATAAAAAGCAGATTTCTAGATTTCATTTTGGATTGGGGATGCTTAATATGGGTCTAGAATGAGAGTTTGCAGTCTAGCCAGACACCTAGGTATTTATAGTTGTCCACATATTCTAAGTCAGAACCGTCCAGAGTAGTGATGCTAGTCGGGTGGGCGGGTGCGGACAGCGATTGGTTGAAGAGCATGCATTTCGTTTTACTAGAATTTAAGAGCAGTTGGAGGCCACGGAAGTAGTGTTGTATGGCATTGAAGCTTGTTTGGAGGTTTGTTATCACAGTGTCCAAAGAAGGGCCAGATATATATAGAATGGTGTCATCTGCGTAGAGGTGGATCAAAGAATCACCCGCAGCAAGAGCGACATCATTGATATATACAGAGAAAAGAGTCGGCCGAGGATTGAACCCTGTGGCAAAAGAAGCTAGCCTTTGCTTTCCTAACTGACTGTGTATATTGGTTCCTGACTTCCCTGAAAAGTTGCATATCGCGGGGAGCGTAATGCTCACCATATGGAGACAAGTGAATTCTTCCAAGAAGTAGAATAACTCACTCCACTGTTTGGATTAACAGAAGTGAAATTAGAGTCTCAGAAGTGATGATGTGGTTTGCGTCAGGGAAATCCAAGGACCTTAGATCCTTAGAACAGCTTTGTCACTTGTCTTCGGCAAGGTCCAATCTAACCTTTCTTGCAATCCCGCTCTGACTATGGCATTTCTCAAAGTGACTATGTCAGAATCCCACCTCAGATTAATAGACCATCTGAGCCAGGAGCCTGATAATGTCCTCTCTGGATGTTACAGAAATGATAAAGACTTTTGAGGCATTATTTTGTAGGTGGCCACATAGTCCTATGAGACAATGGTACTGTAAGGGTTGGAGTGAATACTAATACAAGCTGTATACCTTGGGAACACTACAGATTTATCATTAATCAAAGGAAGTGATGGGAGTGAGACATTTTCTAGTTTTCTCAGTACAGCTCAACACAATTTAATGTTTGACAAACTGTCACTTCCCCATGTGCATTATAAAGCCCCTCAGTAATTGTGATCTGTCAGAACGCTATACATACAAAGTAGATTGTCAAACATCAAAAAGTCATTACCTGTCTAGATTTATAACCAGTCATTGTATGGAAAGTTGATGATTTGGTTTTGTTATAGTGGCCCAAACAACCTTTATGGTTTACAAGGTTTCCCCTCATGGCTTGTTTCAAGAGCCCTGCTGAACTCAACTTATTCCACGGTAGTTGCCACTCTGAGTTTGTACAGTAGGCGTCAATGGAAATTGAATTGAGCTCTCTACCCATCCAGCTCAGGATGTGGAGTTGACTGTCTCTCTCGGGGTGACCCACGGCTAGACTCACAGGAGGTAAGTGAACTGGCATTGTGGTGCCAGGACAACAACTTCTCCCTCAACATCAGCAAAACAAGGGAGTTGATTGTTGATTTCAGGAAGCAGAGGAGGGAACATGCCCCAATCCACATCAACGGGACTGCAGTAGAAAGAGTCAGCAGTTTTAAGTTCCTCGGTATCCACATCACCGAGGACTTGATATGGACCAACACCACCACTCTTGTCGAAAGGGTGCAACAGCGCTTCTACTTTCTTATGCATAAATAATAGTCCACAGACACTGATAGTCCGGCTTCCCATTATGACATAGCTACGCGGCTCTGAGACCACCATCTGCGTGGAACGCAACTCCCCACAATTCCCAACCAACTTGTCTCCTGTACACGTTGTCTGTTCATTTGAATGTGTTGACAGTTGGAGAAATTGCATGAGCTGCGCTGAGAATTTGAAAAGTATGAATGCCAAAGGTTCAATATTCCAGAACACTGCTGTGCATACACGTACACGTTTGGTACTCTGATAGAACCTTAAGGCGGCTGAAGAAATTCGGCATCCCACCCAGGGTCCTCTCCAAATACTACCACTGAACCATCGAGAGCGTCCTGACCGGTTGCTTCTTGGCCTGGTAAGGGAATTGCTCCGTCCACGCCTGCAAGGCCCAGTACATCAATTGCACCCACCCATTCAGGACATCTACTTGAAACGGTGCCTGAGGAAGGCCCGCATCATCATCAAGGACCCCACACACCCCAGCCATGACCTGTTCACTCCCTTACCGTCGGGCAGACGGTATCTGAGCATGAGCCTGATACCAACAGTCTCAGAGACAATTTTTATCTACAAGCCATCAGACTGAACAAGAGGGAGAGGAAGCGATCGAGCCTTGTGTTTCTTCTTCTTGAATTGTCTGTGGCCTAGTTCTGAATCTCCTCTTTAAATTCTTAATGGACATTGAGTGCTGCATGGAACTCTTTCAGACCACTCAAGCTGCCAAAAGCCTTAAAATAGCACTACAAACGGCTGTGTGGGATTATTTATTTATTTGAGTAATTCCACCCTTGCCACTAGATTTGCTGTGCATTTGGACAGAAGAGGGTCAATTTTCTGCCCACCCACTGAGGTTTTGAATTTGCTAGCATTATACAGTAGGTATTATTAGTATAACCACAATAGTATGACAAATAGTTATCTTGTTCCCAGACACGACAAATAGTAACAACAACAAAACAACATCTTTCAAGGATCGCAAGAGTTTGAGAAGGATGTAAACATTTGCTGGAATGTAACCATTTTGCTGTAGATTCATGAGATCATCTTCTTCCTCTAGCATTCTCAGTTCAGGGAGAGGGGTATCTTCTCCCCTGGGGACACTATGTGGGATGCTTCTGGTCCAACCATCTTCAAGGGGCAGCACATGTTGGAGGACAAATTCATAATTTCACATAATTAGGGGCCTAAATTTAACACCTTGCTCTTTTTGGCTAATTTGCAAGCTATTCTCCTGCTGCGTGGCCCACAAAGACAGGCAGAGCGCTATCTGGGTCGTCCGGTTACGGTGAGGGATGAGGGAAGAGTCACATGAGTTTGGTGGCGATGACGTGTGACAGAATGTCTGTCGGTCCGACTCTAAATGAGTGCTTCTCTGGGACTGAAAGCGACTCAAAGTGGTGGGTGTTAGCTGATCCAGTAACATTGGCCAAAACATCCATAAAATATCCATCTCTTCATAATGCCAACTGTGTTTATGCATCAGGAATTACAGATTAGCAAACTAATAGGGGTCTGGCAGGGAAAAAAGGCTATTGATTTTCACATCCAGTAAGCCCAGGAGGCTTCCAGATCATCTGTGTTGTCATACTGTAGCGGTAAGCATGGGGATGGACTGTGGGAATGTCCTCATTGTCTCGATCTGAACAGCATCTATAAAGGACAGGATAGTTTACCAGGAACAGTTTTCATTGAAGAAGTCGAACCAAGCATTGCAGGCGTAGTAGTAGGTTTTGAAAATAGTAATCTGACCCTGAGTCACCTGAGTGGCACCTCCAAAGTGACACCATCTTTTTTTGCCAGGACTTCAACGCACCATGTAGCTCCTGAAGTAAATCAGCTGGCTAATGGCACCCTCAACTGCACTGTGATCAGGGGGAATCCCTCACCTATTTCTCAGACCAGTGGTTACTTACTCTCTGTAGCACTGCAGTGCTATGCTCCCTCACGTGATCTGAAGCTGCACGCACGCAACATACTGTATACAGTCGTCATCGTCCAGGGGGAAACCAATCCCTCTGAGACTGGAGACACTCGCTATTGAAATAAACGTACAAAAAAGTAATCTCACCAATTTCAAGGCTCATTAAGCTGTGTAACAAACGCAAGTTTGAAGAAGAGCGTTAACCTGTTTTTTCTCTCCCTGCACATGGTAATTGGCGTGAATCAAAGCATTCTTACTGTAGCAGTAGTGTGTAAGAAGGAAAACAAATGCTTTTCTGAAGGGACAGCTACCTTTGTATGGCTTTCCTGACCATGTACGGGTGACAAGTACTCACCAATTATGTTTCTTTAGAAATTGTGCATCACAATTCACAAACATATGAAATCAGTATGAAATAGTAAAGGTATGACGTCTGAGTGTGCGTATGTGTGTTTGTGTTTTTCCCTTATGAGGGGTCAGCTCTGTGGGTGAGTAATACACAGAATTTCTGCACAAACATTCTGCAACCCCCTTCAGTTTAAAGTAGGAAGGGACATTTTTTTAAACTGTTATATGCAAGTCTATGCGCTTTGTTTGAAAGTTTGTGCATCCCTTGTGGAGATAGCTCCCGAAGCCAGCCAAAGAGGTTGTCTGTGTGTACAGATGCCGTATCTTAATTTCATCATCCTTTTGTTGCAGGAATTTTCATGCACAGCAGGAAATGCACATTTGTAGTGTATTCAAGGTTTTAAAGACTCCAAAAGTTTGTAATTTCCACTTTAATTTCAGACATGATTTTCCCGAACAAAAAATGTATCAACCCCTACAAAAATGTCCATTAATTTTAATCCACATAGCAATTGACTTTTCCTGTTGCTGCAGGATTATTTTCTTGCTGTGTGAAACTGGCTCAAATTTAGATATGGCATGTGTATATGTGTGGGTGGATGTAAGAGAGAGAAGTGGGGGGGTTACTCTTGACGTGGTGGACTGACAGAACAGTTCACTTCAGAATGCGGCAGGAGTCTTTACTGCCATGAAATAGAAGAACCCAGGGAACACAGCTGAGCAGCGCGCCACCCGGGATGCCGGCAGACTGTGCCTTGGCTGAGCCTTCGCCAATCAATGTCAAACAGCTGATATTTATGACACCCAAATCTGCCACTCTCCCTTCAACTTAAGCGAGATGTTGTCTTACTGTCCCGCTCTACCTCTCCCCAAAGGGTACCTAATTAGAAGAAAACCTCCAGCCTGCCCTGTTGATATTAGGAGATATGATACAGCCTTCCATTCACCACCTCCCAAGAGGCCTCTCTAGCATGAAATGAATGAACACTGATTACATTTGGTGGTAATCATTTGTTCAGCTCAAGCCCCAGTAAGAGCAGAGAGTTCTACCTCTCTGGTTACATGCAAGAATACAAAATAGAGAACCAAAAACCATTGTGAAGACCTATTACTGCCATGATGATGTTCCACCCCATGCCTGAAAGGCATGATGACAGCATGGTTTATGTAACAGCCTCTCTCACAAAGAGAGATGAACAAATCAGGAACCTCCCCATGTGAAGCCCTCTCGTTTCACAGCCAACACAGGGAGTAGCATACTATGATGATTGCTGAAATTTTAGGTAGGAGGATAAGGTGTCTGGAGGATTAAACTGGCTTTCCACAGCTACATTTTGTATGTCTTTTTAGAAACTGTAGCCAGACCTATCTCTAAACCAGCATGCCGGCATTCTCATAACTGTCCACTTCTGGCAGTAGTCTCAACTTCCCAACCTCTGTGTTGGTCAGGTGAGGCTACTGTCCAGCGGATGTTAGCCAGGTGGAGAGGCATAGTGGAGGTGGGACTGAGGCAAGAGTATAATTAATGGTGATGAAGGAGTGTAACCAGTAATGAGTCTAGACACCATTCCTCACCGGCTATTATGGACCCAGTCAGAGCCATCCTCCTCTTCCACTACACCACCAGGTAACAGCAGAGTGACAGAATGAATAGGTTCTATGAGATTCCCAGACCTAGTCCAGCTGAGAAAAGGTAGAGGACCTTTTAGAATCTGCAACACGTACGCTACTGCAGAGGAGATGTCGACTAAGTAGGAAGCTCTCAGCAGAAAGGAGGTTGAAATCATGTAAAAAGATTCTCTGTGTAAAGCTCTATTCTGACTGCCCTTCCGAAGACCACAGCCCAGTCGGAGGAAACATAGTTACATTTTTCTGATCATGTGTGCATTAATTCCTGCACCTGCCTTTTGCCTGTCAAGGGAATTGTTTATTACTGTGTGTGTGCGTTTACTTCCTTGAAGTAATTGACAGCCCAGAGGTGTGAATGCTGCCGCAGCCACCATGGAATTTGCAGTGAGTGTGCACGTTCATTTGTGTATGTCTATGTGTTTGTGTATGGATGTGTGTCTGTGTGCAGACACGTGTAAGGGCCTAATGTTCGTGTGAGTATGTAACTCTAAATGCCTAATGAAAGGCCCACTGTGTATCCCTCTCTTCCCTGTCATTGCAATGTAATTAGTGTCTCTTTGCACTTGATGGGTTTCTACCCATCTCGCTCTCCCCCATATCTCTAATTGCAGTATAGCTTTGTGTGTGTGTGTGTGTGTGTGACATCATACGGAGGATATCCCTGCCTCTGTGCATGTGTGTATGTGTATTAGTGTGTGTGTGTGTGTGCATACTTTTGTAAATCTGCAGACTGAGGATAGCCCTTTCCCCATCAGTAATCACACTCACCGAGCCGCTGTTATTGCAATTGGCTCAGCCTCAACCCTAATGGTATTTCCTCTCCCCTGTCTTTCAGTGCATTAGTCTCTCATCACCTCTGGAGTGATCTGAAGCCCTGTGCTATGTTGTCCGAGGAAGCATAACTCCATTATTTATCCCTATGTTTAAAGGAGGTGCGCTGTGCTCCTCCACAGTCTTGGTTAAGAAACCACAATGGCTACAATGTTGCTGAAATGTCATACAAACCACAGGGTCTTTGTGAATGAGTTGCCTTTAGGTTAACCATCTTTGAATGCCTTCACAGCTCATGCATAGATTACCCCAAAGTTCTTGCAATGATTCTGCAATGTTGCTGCAACCTCACTGCTCCAATAACACAGATAATCTGTTGTGGTTGAGCTGAAGGGCTGCCTCTTGCCTCCAGCTTCCTGCCTCCAGCTTCAGTGCCTTTTGATCTGTTTTTTTTTTTTTTTTGGGGGGGGGGGGGGGGCGCCTTTGCAGTGCTCTCTTCTCCTAGTCAGAGTGCTGCTTATTCTAGCGATGGGAGCCACGTTAGCGTAGCCCAGGCATACAGACAGGGCAGGCAGGCAGGCATCAGTTCATTTCATGGGCATTACAGGGCCCTGATGCAGAGACACGGCTCTTCCCTTTGAACTGGGATTAGCAGCCATCGAGAACAAAACAGCCTCCCTATCTACTGGGGATTGTTTGGAGCTGCAGGGAGGAAGGCAGGAGGGAGCCTCTCAACTCTGACTTCATAAGAAACATCAGCCTATCCGTCTATTATGATAACTGTTTTTAGACAGGAGTTGCAGCTCCTCGTATTGTGTCAAGGTAATGAGAGATTGTGTCCCGGGTGAGAGCTGGGAAGTGTTTTTACAGGTAAACAACAACAGTGATTTCACATTTGCATATTTCACAGCTAGTAGAATAATAAGGTCTTATAAAATCCAAAATTGCATAAGAGACTTTTCTTGAATTAGACTGCTTCCCCATAAGGCTGGGTTGTTAGGCTTGTAAGGACGTTTCAATCCCCCCATTCCCCCTTCCCCTTCTTCCCACCCACCAACCCACCCCCTCCACTCCAACTCCCCCCTCCCCTCAGCATCAAAGCACTGTGCACACTGTTGGAAATTGATTGAAAGCATTCCATTACTGATGCAGGAAGAGATGTGCAGAAGGAGAACATGTAGCACTGTGCCTCTTCACCTCCTCGGATATTAAAGCATGCAAGCCTCTCTGACGTGACCAAATGGAGAAGCTGTGGGCAAAAGGGAATGGGTTATAGGGGTGGAAGTACTGGTGAGAATAGCGCTATGGGGGAATCCCATAGAGTCCAGAATTCAAGATAGCGACATAAACCATTTCCTCCTGTGTTTGTGTTGCAGTGTAAACTCCCCATCCAATAGCATTTCCTCTGATTTGTTGGAATTGGAAAGAAAAATCCTCATGAAATGTTTCATGGATACGCACATGGATGTTTCATGGATACACACATGGATGTTTCATGGATACACACATGGATGTTTCATGGATACACACATGGATGTTTCATGGATACGCACATGGATGTTTCATGGATACACACATGGATGTTTTATGGATACGCACATGGATGTTTCATGGATACACACATGGATGTTTCATGGATACGCACATGGATGTTTCATGGATACACACATGGATGTTTCATGGATACACACATGGATGTTTCATGGATACACACATGGATGTTTCATGGATACGCACATGGATGTTTCATGGATACGCACATGGATGTTTCATGGATACGCACATGGATGTTTCATGGATACGCACATGGATGTTTCATGGGACACAAAGAATCATAAAATATATATATTGATCCATCCAGATTTGACTGGTTTTTGCAGTACCAAGCTTTAAAATATGCCCAGTACAAATATCAGTCAGTGGCTAACTTAAGACCCTGCCATTATGGCTCAGATTCTGGATCATCAGTTGAAAATCCTGCAGAGAGAGGAGGAAAGCATAGATGCTGCAGTCCCACCCAATTGAGCACATCTTCTCCTTGCCAATGTTTGTCTGTGCTAGTCTTGGAACTGCAGGAGGTATCGATCCCCCTCTCCTTCCCCCTCTACTTATGTTCATGAGGAGAAATTCCCTTCATCAGACAGCCCTGATTAGCCGTAGGGAAACATGAGCTGACAACCTCTTTGTCTCCCCTCCATCCGGCCAGCTGGCTGGGAACTGGGATATATGGCGATGAGGAAGGTGACTTTGCAAGATCTGAAATACCTTTATGACGCCATTGGGTAGCTAATGCATGAGATAAACCATTTTAAATAGATAATGTTGTAGTAATGCAAGGACTCAGATAATACACGATAGGCCTAGCCATTTTAATATTTCAGGTGGAATAATTCAATTGTGGTCGACCATGAGCAGTGGCTCATTGGGCAGGTAGTCCTACGTTCATTTTGTTTAGTTGTTGTAGTCCTTATGAAAGTTATATAGAGATAATGATGTACATATTGAATGAACGGTGTGGTAATGTTTGCGGCAGTGACTGAGTATTGAAATTTGGTTCCTTCGTGCTCCTCTCCATAGAATGCCTCTAGCTATTATTTGTTGTGGCTCTAAAGATAAATGAAGACACCAACACAGTCCTGAGCACAGGCGCAGGGACATCAATTACAGGAGAGATGCTTAGTGTTGAATTAGCATGGTTAGATATGGTGGAGTAGGAAACGACAAGATCATCTGATGTAATCACCTTTTTATTGTTGCATTTAACATCCTTCATTGTGGTATATGAGCCTTGGTATTACAGCATGATCTTTTTCAGTGGACTATACCGTAAACATATATATACTGCTCAAAAAAATAAAGGGAACACTTAAACAACACATCCTAGATCTGAATGAAAGAAATAATCCGATTTAAATACTTTTTTTCTTTACATAGTTGAATGTGCTGACAACAAAATCACACAAAAATAATCAATGGAAATCCAATTTATCAACCCATGGAGGTCTGGATTTGGAGTCGCACTCAAAATTAAAGTGGAAAACCACACTACAGGCTGATCCAACTTTGATGTAATGTCATTAAAACAAGTCAAAATGAGGCTCAGTAGTGTGTGTGGCCTCCACGTGCCTGTATGACCTCCCTACAATGCCTGGGCATGCTCCTGATGAGGTGGCGGATGGTCTCCTGAGGGATCTCCTCCCAGACCTGGACTAAAGCATCCGCCAACTCCTGGACAGTCTGTGGTGCAACGTGGCGTTGGTGGATGGAGCGAGACATGATGTCCCAGATGTGCTCAATTGGATTCAGGTCTGGGGAACGGGCGGGCCAGTCCATAGCATCAATGCCTTCCTCTTGCAGGAACTGCTGACACACTCCAGCCACATGAGGTCTAGCATTGTCTTGCATTAGGAGGAACCCAGGGCCAACCGCACCAGCATATGGTCTCACAAGGGGTCTGAGGATCTCATCTCGGTACCTAATGGCAGTCAGGCTACCTCTGGCGAGCACATGGAGGGCTGTGCGGCCCCCCAAAGAAATGCCACCCCACACCAGTGTGAACCTGCTTTCATCTGTGAAGAGCACAGGGCGCCAGTGGCGAATTTGCCAATCTTGGTGTTCTCTGGCAAATGCCAAACCTCCTGCACGGTGTTGGGCTGTAAGCACAACCCCCACCTGTGGACGTCGGGCCCTCATACCACCCTCATGGAGTCTGTTTCTGACCGTTTGAGCAGACACATGCACATTTGTGGCCTGCTGGAGGTCATTTTGCAGGGCTCTGGCAGTGCTTCTCCTGCTCCTCCTTGCACAAAGGCGGAGGTAGCGGTCCTGCTGCTGGGTTGTTGCCCTCCTACGGCCTCCTCCACGTCTCCTGATGTACTGGCCTGTCTCCTGGTAGTGCCTCCATGCTCTGGACACTACGCTGACAGACACAGCAAACCTTCTTGCCACAGCTCGCATTGATGTGCCATCCTGGATGAGCTGCACTACCTGAGCCACTGTGTGGGTTGTAGACTCCGTCTCATGCTACCACTCGAGTGAAAGCACCGCCAGCATTCAAAAGTGACCAAAACATCAGCCAGGAAGCATAGGAACTGAGAAGTGGTCTGTGGTCCCCACCTGCAGAACCACTCCTTTATTGGGGGTGTCTTGCTAATTGCCTATAATTTCCACCTGTTGTCTATTCCATTTGCACAACAGCATGTGAAATTTATTGTCAATCAGTGTTGCTTCCTAAGTGGACAGTTGGATTTCACAGAAGTGTGATTGACTTGGAGTTACATTGTGTTGTTTAAGTGTTCCCTTTATTTTTTTGAGCAGTGTATATTTACAGTCCGTTGATGCTTAACCTTTCATTACAATAAATGAAGAAAATGCCCCAAACTGTGTAATCGTCCCTTAGTCAGACCGAATGCTAAACTGGGTTAGATAGATGCATAGCTACTGTAGTATGTTGCTATCTTGAGATACACCCATCATTCACACGTTGGAAAACATCTTGTGACATCATTCATAGAAACGTTTGCCACTTTCCATTACACTATTTATTTACATTGAAATGATTTGAAACGTCTCACCAGAACATGCCTGCTGCTGTTAACAACCCTAATGCCTTACAGTTTGTAAGAGTCTCCTCCTTTGTCATTCCCTGTGATATCCCTTCTCTCACTTGCACCGCTGCCGCATATTAAAAGGATGAGTATAATATGATTCTAAGAATAGCCTCCTTAATCTCTCCATTGTGAAAGCGAGTGTCACTCCTGTACTCCTCTCTAATGTAATATCTGCTTTTACCGTGCCTGGGTCTTTTAGTGTACAGATGTAGGATCTTACTTTGATCAACCTGAGCCCTTGCAATGCAGATGAAGGATCTTCATTTGATCACCCAGAACTTCTGCAATGCAGGAAATTTAAAACGTGTAGTGCATTTGAGGTTTAGAAAAAGTCTTCTTAAGTTTGTCATTTCCACAGAAATTTGACTTGATTTTCCCTTGTGAAAAAATGTCCATTTAGTTATAATACACATAATAATTTAGATTTCCTGTTGCTGCAGGATTACTTTTCCTACTGTAGCAAATGGGCTCAACTTAAGATCCTACATATGTAGCGCTATCTGGACAGTACCTGCACTCAGAAGCTCAAACAGCATATTGTGTCTGAACCCGGTTCACCTCGTAGTGGAGCCTCGCTACCCAGAACGCTCTCGCTACCCAAATCAGAGCAGATGAAGATACCTTTTACACACCGCTTCTGTATTTCCCCAGAGCATGGAGCTGATTTGCAAGTTAATGTGACGAAAGGTAGAGCTTTTGGAATGTAAAGTGATTAAAATCAGCAGCATCCATCAGAATGTAGGCAAGATAAGCTGTAATTTCACACTGTAGGTGACTCACTGTTATTTTGCATCAGATATGGAAAGACATTAATTATAGTGTACCCATGATATTTCAGAGGACTGTGATGGTAATGTCTGAAACCCAGAGGATCATGGGAATTTACACATTTCCTTATGGAGTCTAGAGGGGGTTTTCCTTGAATAACGCTTCTAAAAAATACTATTAATACAGATTGGAAGTCCTAAACCAAATTTTTTTTTTGTGTCCATTGTGTGTTTTACAGAGACAAGGATCTGGTACAGCGGGCGGAAACAGCAAAACATCTGGAGGACAAGGTAACCGAAACATAATTTTAAAGTACCAGTAATTATATAAAAGTCTTGCAATATGGAACGGAGGACTTACTACAGTTGAAGTCGGAAATTTACATACACCTTAGCCAAGTACATTTAAACTCAGTTTTTCACAATTCCTGACATTTAATCCTAGTAAAAATTCCCTGTCTTAGGTCAGTTAGGATCACCACTTTATTTTAAAAATGTGAAATGTCAGAATAATAGGAGAGAGAATGATTTATTTCAGCTTTTATTTCTTTCATCACATTCCCAGTGGGTCATAAGTTCACATACACTCAATTAGTATTTGGTAGCATTGCCTTTAAATTGTTTAACTTGGGTCAAACGTTTCGGGTAGCCTTCCACAAGCTTCCCACAATAAGTTGGGTGGATTTTGGCCCATTCCTCCTGACAGAGCTGGTGTAACTGAGTCAGGTTTGTAGGCCTCCTTGCTCGCACACGCTTTTTCAGTTCTGCCTACAAATTTTCTATAGGATTGAGGTCAGGGCTTTGTGATGGCCACTCCAATACCTTGACTTTGTTGTCCTTTTTAGCCATTTTGCCACAACTTTGGAAGTGTGCGTGGGGTCATTGTCCATTTGGAAGATCCATTTGCGACCAAGCTTTAACTTCATGACTGATGTCTTGAGATATTGCTTCAATATATCTACATAATTTTCCTACCTCGTGATGCCATCTATTTTGTGAAGTGCACCAGTCCCTCCTGCAGCAAAGAACCCCCACAACATGATTCTTCGGCTTGCAAGCCTCACCTTTTTTCCTCCAAACATAACGATGGTCATTATGGCTTAACAGTTCTATTTTTGTTTCATCAGACCAGAGGACATTTCTCCAAAAAGTACATTGTTTGTCCCCATGTTCAGTTGCAAACCATAATCTGGCTTTTTTATGGCGGTTTTGGAGCAGTGGCTTCTTCCTTTCTGAGCGGCCTTTCAGGTTATGTCGATATAGGACTCGTTTTAATGTGGATATAGATACTTTTGTACCTGTTTCCTCCAGCATCTTTACAAGGTCCTTTGCTGTTGTTCTGGGATTGATTTGCACTTTTCGCACCAAAGTACGTTCATCTCTAGGAGACAGAATGCGTCTCCTTCCTGAGCGGCATGACGGCTGCGTGGTCCCATGGTGTTTATACTTGCGTACTATTGTTTGTACAGATGATTATGGTACCTTCAGGCATTTGGAAATTGCCCCCAAGGATGAAACAGACTTGGCTGATTTCTTTGATTTTCCCATGATGTCAAGCAAAGAGTCAAGCAAAGAGGCACTGAGTTTGAAGGTAGGCCTTGAAATACATCCACAGGTACACCTCCAATTGACTCAAATGATGTCAATTAGCCTATCAGAAGCTTCTAAAGCCATGACATCATTTTCTGGAATTTTCCAAGCTGTTTAAAGGCACAGTCAACTTAGTGTATGTAAACTTCTAACCCACTGGAATTGTGATACAGTGAATTATAAGTGAAATAATCTGTCTATGAACAATTGTTGGAGAAATTACTTGTGTCATGCACAAAGTAGATGTCCCTTCCGACTTGCCAAAACTATAGTTTGTTAACAAGAAATTTGTGGAGTGGTTGAAAAACGAGTTTTAATGACCCCAACCTAAGTATATGTAAACTTCTGACTTCAACTGTATATGTCCTTGTAAGGCCTTTAACCTGTCAGTGTTATGTATTTTCTTTTTGTTATTACAAATTTGTCAACAACAGCATCTTATTGTAAGTTTTAATGTCAGGAGTCTTCTACTAGGGTTAGATATGCTCCATCTGGCCATCAGCATGGAGAACCAAAGTTACAGGAAGTCACATTGAGTTTCCTTACCAATAACTTACTGAGGCACCACACCACCAACAACACTAGCAGCAGAGCAAAAGTGCTGCTCGTTCAGTCACTCAATGTTTCCCCACGGGACTAAGTTCCCAATAAAACACTGCTGATCTGCGTTATGGCCACTAAATGAAGCCAGAGCCTGGTAAGCATTTTAAAACATGCACTTTTGTGCCCTTCTGCAAAAAAAGAGAACAGTTGGCCACAGGGTTGCAGCCAGAGCTGCATGCTGACGTGGACTGAGAGGGAGAGAGGTGGATAGAGCATAACTGACACGCTGGCCCAATGCACCTTAAACTAGCTTGAAAAGGCCCACTTTCTGCCGCTCTCTCTCTTCCTGGTGATGTCATGTAGTTGACGGTGATGAGGGCTGAAGGACGCACGTAGACAGGAACAGGAGCGCCCAAAGGGCTGTCCGTCAAACCCTGTTATGACCGTCACAGAGGGAGTTCAAAGTCCAATGTCAAAGCTGACTTGACATGTAGAAGATTCTCTTCAATGCCTTCAGAAAGTATTCATACCCCTTGACTAATTACACATTTTGTTGTTATAGCTTGAATTCAAAATTGATTAAATAAAACATATCCATCTCATCCATCTACACACAATACCCTATAATGACAAAGTGAAAACATTTTTTTAGAAATGTTTATTGAAAATTAAATATCTCATTAACATAAGTATTCACACCCCTGAGTTAATACTTTGTAGAAGACAGCTCCATTCCATTTCTTTTTTATCCTGAAAAACTCCCCAGTCCTTAACGATTACAAGCATACCCATAACATGATGCAGCCACCACTCTGCTTGAAAATATGGAGAATGCTACTCAGTAATGTGTTGTATTGGATTTAAAAAAAAAGTTTATTGCTTTGCCACATTTTTTGCAGTATTGCTTTAGTGCCTTGTTGCAAACAGGATGTATGTTTTGGAATATTTTATTTTGTACAGTCATTTAGGTTAGTGTTGTGGAGTAACTACTGAGCAAAAATATAAACGCAACATGCAACAATTTCAACGATTTTACTCAGTTACAGTTTCTATAAGTAGAGGTCGACCGATTATGATTTTTCAACGCCGATACCAATTATTGGAAGACCAAATATATATATAAGACCATGTATATATGTATATGTATATATATATATACAAGATGGCGTAGCAGTTCAGACGTCCTGTCGTGTCTCGTGTATATATATATTTACATATTTTTTTCTTCACTTATCTTTTTACATTTTTTTTTTATTCAAATACTCAACCTCAAAGCACTCTCCTGCAACCCGCCTCACCAATTAAAAAAAAAAAAAGAAAGTATTATTTACCTCATCTGAATTCCACAACAGAAGCTAGCCAGAGGTTAGCCATTTTCACTGGCTAACGTTGAAGTTCAGCTAGCCACGGTTAGCCATCCTCAGCTGTCCATTAGCTCGAAAAGCTATCGGCAGTTTTTGTACAGCGCGACTCAGACCAGAGCATATCGGACCTATTCTCTCTCCTTTCCCCGATTTCTACCGCAGGCTCTGGACATTTACACCTGGATCTTGCAGCTAACTAGCTGCTACCTGAGTGACTATTGGCAACGTCGGTCACGGAATTAACACACATTATTACGGAGCTTGCCAGCTAGCCAGCTGAAGAGTTCCGTCAGCCACTTGTGGGCTATTCCTGAGCTAGCCAGCTGAAGTGTCTCCTGGGCTACTACTCACCTATCCTGACCCGTTTTACTGCCGATGCGGAGCCCCATCGGGTCTTCACGACTGGACCACCGACGTTATCTGCCCGAGGGAGTTGTCCAACTGGCCCCTCCGTCGCGGCGTAACCTGATCGCCCATCTGCGGCCGGCTAATCGTTAGCTGTCTTTTCGGCTGCGATCTGAATAGGTCTATCGGACACTTTTCTTGGGCCACTATAACTAACTATTTTGCCAACTTGGACAGGTCCCCCCTTCCACACGGAACCCCACTAACCCACAGACGGAAACGCACGAGGTGGCTAAAAACAGACCTCCCTCCCATCTTCCACCAGCTTGCTACCTATGGCCCGGCTAGCTGTCTGAATCTCACTGGACCCTCTGATCACTCGGCTAAGCATGCCTCTCCTTAATGTCAATATGCCTTGTCCATTGCTGTTCTGGTTAGTGTTTTTTGGCTTATTTCACTGTAGAGCCTCTAGCCCTGCTCATTATACCTTATCCAACCTCTCAGTTCCTCCACCCACACATGCTATGACATCTTCTGGTTTCAATGATGTTTCTAGAGACAATATCTCTCTCATAATCACTAAATGCCTAGGTTTACCTCCTCTGTACTCACATCCCACCATACCTTTGTCTGTACATTATACCTTGAAGCTATTTTATCGCCCCCAGAAACCTGCTCCTTTTTCTCTCTATTCTGGACGTCACAGACGACCAATTCTTATAGCTTTTAGCCGTACCCTCATACTTATTCTTCTCTGCTCCTCTGGGGATGTAGAGGTGAATCCAGGCCCTGCAGTACCTGGTTCCACTCCTACTCCCCAGGCGCTCTCTTTTGATGACTTCTGTAACCGTAATAGCCTTGGTTTCATGCATGTTAACATTAGAAGCCTCCTCCCTAAGTTTGTTTTATTCACTGCTTTAGCACACTCTGCCAACCCGGATGTCCTCGCTGTGTCTGAATCTTGGCTTAGGAAGTCCACCAAAAACTGTGAAATCTTCATCCCTAACTACAACGTTTTCAGACAAGATAGAACGACCAAAGGGGGCGGTGTTGCAATCTACTGCAGAGATAGCCTGCAGAGTTCTGTCCTGCTATCCAGGTCTGTACCCAAACAATTTGAACTTCTACTTTTAAAAATCCACCTCTCCAAAAACAAGTCTCTCACCGTTGCCGCCTGCTATAGACCCCCCTCGGCCCCTAGCTGTGCTCTGGACACCATATGTGAACTGATTGCCCCCCATCTATCTTCAGAGCTCGTGCTACTAGGCGACCTAAACTGGGACATGCTTAACACCCCAGCCATTCTACAATCCAAGCTTGATGCCCTCAATCTCACACAAATTATTAATGAACCCACCAGGTACAACCCCAAAGCCGCAAACACTGGCACCCTCATAGATATCATCCTAACCAATGTGCCCTCTAATTACACCTCTGCTGTTTTCAACCAAGATCTCAGCGATCACTGCCTCATTGCCTGCACCCGTAATGGGTCAGCGGTCAAACGACCTCCACTCATCACTGTCAAACGCTCCCTGAAACATTTCAACGAGCAAGCCTTTCTAATCGACCTGGCCCTGGTATCCTGGAAGGATATTGACCTCAGTAGAGGATGCCTGGTTATTTTTTAAAAATGCCTTCCTCTCCATCTTAAATAAGCATGCCCCTTTCAAGAAATTTAGAACCAGGAACAGATATAGCCCTTGGTTCTCCCCAGACCTGACTGCCCTTAACCAACACAAAAATATCCTGTGGCGTTCTGCATTAGCATCGAACTGCCCCCGCGATATGCAACTTTTTAGGGAAGTTAGAAACCAATACACACAGGCAGTTAGAAACGCCAAGGCTAGCTTTTTCAAACAGAAATTTGCTTCGTGCAACTCCAACTCTAAAAAGTTCTGGGACATTGTAAAGTCCATGGAGAATAAGAACACCTCCTCCCAACTGCCCACTGCACTGAGGATAGGAAACTCTGTCACCACCGATAAGCCCACTATAATTGAGAATTTCAATAAGCATTTTTCTACGGCTGGCCATGCTTTCCACCTAACTACCCCTACTGCATTCAACAGCACTGCACCCCCCACAGCTACTCGCCCAAGCCTCCCCCATTTCTCCTTCTCCCAAATCCATTCAGCTGATGTTCTGAAAGAGCTGCAAAATCTGGACCCCTACAAATCAGCTGGGCTTGACAATCTGGACCCTTTCTTTCTAAAATTATCTGCCGAAATTATTGCAACCCCTATTACTAGCCTGTTCAACCTCTCTTTCGTGTCGTCTGAGATTCCCATAGATTGGAAAGCAGCTGCTGTCATCCCCCTCTTCAAAGGAGGTGACACTCTTGACCCAAATTGCTACAGACCTATATCCATCCTACCCTGCCTTTCTAAGGTCTTCGAAAGCCAAGTCAACAAACAGATTACCGACTATTTCGAATCCCACCGCACCCTCTCCGCTATGCAATCTGGTTTCAGAGCTGGTCATGGGTGCACCTCAGCCACGCTCAAGGTCCTAAACGACATCGTAACCGCCATCGATAAGAAACAATACTGTGCTGCCGTATTCATTGACCTGGCCAAAGCTTTTGACTCTGTTAATCACCACATCCTCATCGGCAGACTTAGTAGCCTTGGTTTCTCAAACGATTGCGTCGCCTGGTTCACCAACTACTTCTCTGACAGAGTTCAGTGTGTCAAATCGGAGGGCCTACTGTCTGGACCTCTGGCAGTCTCTATGGGGGTACCACAGGGTTCAATTCTTGGGCCAACTCTTTTCTCTGTATACATAAATGATGTCGCTCTTGCTGCTGGTGAATCTCTGATCCACCTCTACGCAGACGACACCATTCTGTATACTTCTGGCCCTTCTTTGGACACTGTGTTAACAACCCTCCAGACTAGCTTCAATGCCATTCAACTCTCCTTCCGTGGTCTCCAACTGCTCCTAAACACAAGTAAAACTAAATGCATGCTCTTCAACCGATCGCTGCCTGCACCTGCCCGCCCATCCAGCATAACTTCTCTGGACGGTTCTAACTTAGAATTTGTGGACAACTACAAATACCTAGGTGTCTGGTTAGACTGTAAACTCTCCTTCCAGACTCACATCAATCATCTCCAATCCAAAGTGAAATTTAGAATTGGCTTCCTATTTCGCAACAAAGCATCCTTCACTCATGCTGCCAAACATACCCTCGTAAAACTGACCATCCTACCAATCCTCGACTTCGGCGATGTCATTTACAAAATAGCCTCCAATACCCTACTCAACAAGCTGGATGCAGTCTATCACAGTGCCATCCGTTTTGTCACCAAAGCCCCATATACAACCCACCACTGTGACCTGTATGCTCTCGTTGGCTGGCCTTCACTTCATAATCGTCGCCAAACACATTGGCTCCAGGTCATCTACAAGACCCTGCTAGGTAAAGTCCCCCCTTATCTCCGCTCACTGGTCACCATAGCAGCACCCACCTGTAGCACGCGCTCCAGCAGGTATATCTCTCTGGTCACCCCTAAAGCCAACTCCTCCTTTGGTCGTCTCTCCTTCCAGTTCTCTGCTGCCAATGACTGGAACGAACTACAAACATCTCTGAAACTGGAAACACTTATCTCCCTCACTAGCTTTAAGCACCAGCTGTCAGAGCAGCTCACAGATCACTGCACCTGTACATAGCCCATCTATAATTTAGCCCAAACTACTACCTCTTCCCCTACTGTATTTATTTATTTTGCTCCTTTGCACCATATTATTTATATTTGAACTTTGAACTTTCTTCAAACTACAAATCTACCATTCCAGTGTTTTTCTTGCTATACTTTATTTACTTTGCCACCATGGCATTTTTTTGCCTTTACCTCCCTTATCTCACATCATTTGCTCACATTGTATATAGTCTTATTTTTCTACTGTATTATTGACTGTATGTTGTTTACTCCATGTGTAACTCTGTGTTGTTGTATGTTGTCGAACTGCTTTGCTTTATCTTGGCCAGGTCGCAATTGTAAATGAGAACTTGTTCTCAACTTGCCTACCTGGTTAAATAAAGGTGAAATAAAAAAAATATATATATATACACACACACACACACACACACACACACACACACAGCTCTGAAGTGACAACGATACTGAAGAGTCTGCTTAGGAGACAAATACTCTCAACTGTTTGAATAATAAAAATAGAGTTTAAGTTACCTGTGATGAATGCTGAAAACAAAAACTGTAATTTCTATATGCAGGAAATCCTATTTTAATAATGGGCATGGTAACAATTGACTACCAAAGTGCGAGTCATAATTCCCATGACACCTTCTAGCAAAATCTGAAAAGCGGTTCCTTCATTTATTCCATAGGATATTTTTAGATTAACTTAAAATAAGGTCTGTGTTTGGTTTAGGCTTACACCACCTTGCCAATTTTATAACTGTGTAGATATCCATAGGATATAACTCTGATCAATATAAGCGAAGATAAAACATTTTGTAGAGGGGATTTATGAAAATATGTTGACAAACGTTACCTAGTGAGATTTACACGGGTATCAAAACGCAGAGGCGGTTTAAGCACAAAACACAGACCTTATTTTAAGTAGATCAAGACATTCTCTATGGAATACATGAACGGTAAAATAACGAAGGAACCCCTTTCAAGTTCAGCCGCAAGTTATTACAGGAATTATGACGCGTCGACTATTTCTCTCTAAACCATATACCTTTGACTATTACGAGCCTGCTGCTGCCTACCACCGCTCAGTCAGACTGCTCTATCAAATATCAAATCATAGACTTAACTATAATATAATAAACCTTAGGTCATTAATATGGTCAAATCCGGAAACTATCATCTCGAAAACATTATTCTTTCAGTGACATACGGAACCGTTCCATATTTTATCTAACGGGTGGCATCCATAAGTCTAAATATTCCTGTTACATCGCACAACCTACAATGTTATTTCATAGTTCCGTAAAATTCTGGCAAATTAGTTCGCAACGAGCCAGATTCTGTATACCCTGATTCTGCGTGCAACGAACGCAAGCGAACTGACACAATTTCACCTGTTTAATATTGCCTGCTAACCTGGATTTCTTTTAGCTAAATATGCAGGTTTAAAAATATATACTTCTGTGTATTGATTTTAAGAAAGGCATTGATGTTTATGGTTAGGTACAGTCGTGCAACGATTGTGCTTTTTTCCGCAAATGCGCTTTTGTTAAATCATCCCCGTTTGGCGAAGTCTGCTGTCTTTGTTAGGAAGAAATAGTCTTCACAGTTCAACAAGCCAGGCGGGCCAAACTGCTGCATATACCCTGACTCTGTTTGCAAGAGAAGTGACACATTTTCCCTAGTTAAAATAAATTAATGTTAGCAGGCAATATTAACTAAATATGCAGGTTTAAAAATATACTTGTGTATTGATTTTAAGAAAGACATTGATGTTTATGGTTAGGTACACGTCGGAGCAAAGACAGTCCTTTTTCGCGAATGCGCACCACATCAATTATATGCAAAGCAGGACAGGCTGGATAAACTAGTAATATCATCAGCCATGTGTAGTTAACTAGTGTTTATGATTGATTGATTGTTTTTTTATAAGATAAGTTGAATGCTAGCTAGCAACTTACCTTGGCAACGTAAAGCAGATGGTTAGAGCGTTGGGCTAGTTAACGTAAGGTTGCATCCCCAAGCTGACAAGGTAAAAATCTGTCCTTCTGCCCCTGAACAAGGCAGTTAACCCACCGTTCCTAGTCCGTCTTTGAAAATAAGAATGTGTTCTTTAACTGACTTGCCTAGTTAAATAAAGGTTTTAAAAAATTATTTAAAAAAAATAAAATAAAAAAATCGGCAAATCGGTGGCCAGAAATACAGATTACCGATTGTTATGAAAACTTGAAATCGGCCCTAATTAATCGGCCATTCCGATTAATCGGTCGACCTCTACCTATAAGGAAATCAGTCAATTGAAATAAATGTATTAGGCAAAGGGGATACCTAGTCAGTTGTCCAACTGAATGTATTCAACTGAAATGTGTCTTCCGTATTTAACCCAACCCCTCTGAATCAGAGCCCTAATCTATGGATTTCATATGACTGGGTAGGGGTACAGCCATGTGTGGGCCTTGGAGGGTATAGGCCCACCCACATGGGAGCCATGCCCACCCACTGGGGAGCTAGGCCCAGCCAATCAGAATTCGTTTTTTTCCAAAAAAGGGCTTTATTACAGACAGAAATACTCATCAGTTTCATCAGTCTCAGACCAGCTGTCCGGGTGGCATGGTTATGCGTGGTCTGCAGTTGTGAGGCCGGTTGGACGTGAGGCCGGTTGGACGTACTGCCAAATTCTCTCGAACGACGTTGGAGGCGGCTTATGGTAGAGAAATGAACATTCAACTCTCTGGCAACAGCTCTGTTGGAAATTATTGCAGTCAACATGCCAATTGCATGCTCCCTCAAAACTTGAGACATCTGTGGCATTGTGTTGTGTGACAAATCAGCACATTTTAGTGGTATTTTATTGTCCCAGCACAAGGTGCACCTCTGTAATGATCATGCTATTTAATCAGCTTCTTTACATGCCACACCTGTCGGGTGGATGGATTATCTTGGCAAATGAGAAATGCTCAATAACAGGGATGTAATCAAATTTGTGCACAACATTTTAGATAAAGTGATCTTTTATTTCAGCTCATAAAACATGGGACCAACACTTTACATGTTGCGTTTATATTTTTCCGTATACAATGTTGTTGATCCATCCTCAGTTTTCTCCTATCACAGCCATTAAACTCTAACTGTTTTAAAGCCACCATTGGCCTCATGGTGAAATCCCTGAGCGGTTTCTATCCTCTCCAGCAACTGAGTTAGGAAGGACGCCTGTATCTTTGTAGTGACTTGGTGTATTGATACAGCATCCAAAGTGTAATTAATAACTTCCCCATGCTCAAAGGGATATTCAATATATATATATATATATATATATATATATATATATATATATATATATATATACACACACAGTGGGGGGAAAAAAGTATTTGATCCCCTGCTGATTTTGTACTTTTGCCCACTGACAGAGAAAGGATCAGTCTATAATTTTAATGGTAGGTTTATTTGAACAGTGAGAGACAGAATAACAACAAAAATATGTCAGAAATTGTATAAATTGATTTGCATTTTAATGAGGGAAATAAGTATTTGACCCCCTCTCAATCAGAAAGATTTCTGGCTCCCAGGTGTCTTTTATACAGGTAACGAGCTGAGATTAGGAGCACACTCTTAAAGGGAGTGCTCCTAACCGCAGCTTGTTACCTGTATAAAAGACACCTGTCCACAGAAGCAATCAATCAATCAGATTCCAAACTCACCACCATGGTCAAGACCAAAGAGCTCTCCAAGGATGTCAGGGACAAGATTGTAGACCTACGCAAGGCTGGAATGGGCAACAAGACCATCGCCAAGCAGCTTGGTGAGAAGGTGACGACATTTGGTGTGATTATTCGCAAATGGAAGAAACACAAAAGAACTGTCAATATCCCTCGGCATGGGGCTCCATGCAAGATCTCACCTCGTGGAGTTGCAATGATCATGAGAATGGTGAGGAATCAGCCCAGAACTACACGGGAGGATCTTGTCAATGATCTCAAGGCAGCTGGGACCATAGTCACCAAGAAAGCAATTGGTAACACACTACGCCGTGAAGGACTGAAATCCTGCAGCGCCCGCAAGGTCCCCCTGCTCAAGAATACATATACATGCCCGTCTGAAGTTTGCCAATGAACATCTGAATGACTCAGAGGACAACTGGTGAAAGTGTTGTGGTCAGATGAGACCAAAATGAAGCTCTTTGACATCAACTCAACTCGCCGTGTTTGGAGGAGGAGGAATGCTGCCTATGACACCAAGAACACCATCTCCACCATTAAACATGGAGGTGGAAACATTATGCTTTGGGGGTGTTTTTCTGCTAAGGGGACAGGACATCTTCACCGCATCAAAGGGACGATGGACGGGGCCATGTACCGTCAAATCTTGGGTGAGAACCTCCTTCCCTCAGCCAGGGCATTGAAAATGGGTCGTGGATGGGTATTCCAGCATGACAAGGACCCAAAACACACGGCCAAGGCAACAAAGGAGTGGCTCAAGAAGAAGCACATTAAGGTCCTGGAGTGGCCTAGCCAGTCTCCAGACCTTAATCCCATAGAAAATCTGTGGAGGGAGCTGAAGGTTCGAGTTGCCAAACGTCAGCCTCAACCTTAATGACTTGGAGAAGATCTGCAAAGAGGAGTGGGACAAAATCCCTCATGAGATGTGTGCAAACCTGGTGGCCAACTACAAGAAACGTCTGACCTCTGTGATTGCCAACAAGGGTTTTGCCACCAAGTACTAAGTCATGTTTTGCAGAGGGGTCAAATACTTATTTCCCTCATTAAAATGCAAATCATTTTATATCATTTTTTACATGCGTTTTTCTGGATTTTTTTGTTGTTATTCTGTCTCTCACTGTTCAAATAAACCTACCATTAAAATTATAGACTGATCATTTCTTTGTAAGTGGGCGAACGTACAAAATCAGCTGGGGTTCAAATACTTTTTCCCCCCACTATATATATATATATATATTCCTCATCTACCAATAGGTGCCCTTCTTTAATAGGCATTGGAAAACCTCCCTGGTCTTTGTGGTTGAATTTGTGTTTAAAATTCACTCTCGACTGAGGGACCTTACAGATAATTGTATGTGTGGGGTAGAGAGATGAGTCATTCAAAAATTTTAAATACTATTATTGCACACAGAGTGAGTCCATGTAACTTATTATGTTCAGTGCATTGGGAAAGTATTCAGACCCCTTGACTTTTTCCACATTTTGTTACATTACAGTCTTCTTCTAAAATGTATCAAATAGTTTTTTCCCCTTGTCAATCTACACACAATACCCCATTATGGCAAAGCAAAAACAGTTTTTTAGACATTTCTGCAAATGTATAAAAAAAAAATTATATCACATTTACATAAGTATTCCGACCCTTTACTCAGTACTTTGTTGAAGCACCTTTGACAGCGATTACAGACGCAGGTCTTGGGTGTGACACTACAAACTTGGAACAACTGTATTTGGAGAGTTTCTCCCATTCTTCTCTGTAGATCCTCTCAAGTTCTGTCAGGTTGGATGGGGGGGGCGTCACTGCACAGCTATTTTCAGGGCTCTCCAGCGATGTTCGATCGGGTTTAAGTCCGGGCTCTGGCTGGGCCACTCAAGAACATTCAGAGACTTGTCTTGTATGCTCAGGGTTGTTGTCCTGTTGGAAGGTGAACCTTCGCCCCATTCTGAGGTCCTGAGTGCTCTGGAGCAGGTTTTCATCAAGGATCTATCTGTACTTTGCTCAGTTCATCCTTCTCTTGATCCTGACTAGTCTCCCAGGTATCATTTCATATTTTTAAATGTAAGGTTGTCTAACTATACAAATACTTTTTGAGATCAACTGACACTAACCAAAGAGTTTATCAAATTGAACAACTCCTGTTTAATTTACGTATTGTAATGAATGACTGTAACCTGTACTGAACTTTTGAACATGTCTGTGGTTTACCCCCTCCAAGTGTAATGGCTACAGAGCACAGAGATGCTTTAGTTAATGTTAAATCCCCACAGCATGATGCTGCTAAACTCCATGCTTTGCTGTAGGGATGGTGCCAGGTTTCTTCCAGATGTGACGCTTGGCATTCAGGCCAAATAGTTCAATCTTGGTTTTATCAGACAAGAGAATCTTGTTTCTCATGGTCTGAGAGTCTTTAGGTGCATTTTGGCAAACTCCAAGTGGGCTGTCATGTGCCTTTTACTGAGGAGTGACTTCCGTCTGGCCACTCTACCATAACGGCCTGATTGGTAGAGTATTGTAGAGATGGTTGTCCTTCTGGAAGGTTCTCCCATCTCCACAGATGAACTCTGGAGCTCTTTCAGAGTGACCATTGTGTTCTTGGTCACCTCCCTGACCAAGGCCTTTCTCCCCCAATTGCTCAGTTTTGCCGGGCGGCCAGCTCAAGGAAGAGCCTTGGTGATTTCAAACTTCTTCCATTTAAGAATGATGGAGACCACTGAGTTCTTGGGGACCTTCAATGCTGCAGAATTGTTTTGGTACCTTTCCCCAGATCTGTGCGTCAACACAATGTTGTCTCGGAGCTCTATGGACAATCCTTCGACCTCATGGCTTGGTTTTTGCTGTGACATGCACTGTCAAC
Source organism: Salmo trutta (assembly GCF_901001165.1). Lineage (NCBI taxonomy): Eukaryota > Metazoa > Chordata > Actinopteri > Salmoniformes > Salmonidae > Salmo > Salmo trutta. Next base: position 68,409,616 of record NC_042969.1, on the reverse strand, counting down.
TGTTGGACCTGATATAGACAGTTGTTTGCCTTTCAAAATGATGTCCAATCAATTGAAGTGACCACAGGTGGACTTCAATCAGGTTGTAGAAACATCTCAAGGATGATCAATGGAAACAGGATGCACCTGAGCTCAATTTCGAGTCACATTGCAAAGTGTCTGAATACTGATATAAATAAGTATACAGTTCTTTTAAATAAATAAATACTTGCACAAATTTCTAAAAACCTCTTTTCACTTTGTCATTATGGGGTATTGTGTGTAGATTGATGAGGATTTTTTTGTAATTTAATCCATTTTAGAATAAGGCTGTAACGTAACAAAATGTGGAAAAAGTCATGGGGTCTGAATACTTTCCGAATGCACTGTAACTTGTTAAGCACATTTTTTTTCTCCTGAACTTATTTAGGCTTGCCATAACAAAGGGGTTGACTAAAGACATTTCAGCTTTACATTTTATATTAATTTGGAAAAATTTGGAAAAACATAATTCCACTTTGACATTGCGGGGTATTGTGTGTAGGCCAGTGACACAATTGAGGCTGTAACACAACAAAATGTTGAAAAGGTCAAGGGGTGTGAATACTTTCTGAAGGCACTGTACACTGTGTATTTCAACAACTCAATATTCCTAATCTATATTTAACAAAACACAGGATTTCTGCGACACTATTCAACTTTAACCTCCCTGGGCAAGGTGGGACGCGTGGCGCGAAATACAAATACCTCCTAAATGCTATAACTTCAATTTTTCAAACATATGACTATTTTACACCATTTTAAAGACAAGGCTCTCGTTAATCTAACCACATTGTCCGATTTCAAAAAGGCTTTACAGCGAAAGCAAAAAATTAGATTACGTCAGGAGAGTACCCTGCCAAAAAATAATCACACAGCCATTTTCAAAGCAAGCATATATGTCACAAAAACCAAAACCACAGCTAAATGCAGCACTAACCTTTGATGATCTTCATCAGATGACACTCCTAGGACATTATGTTATACAATACATGCATGTTTTGTTCAATCAAGTTCATATTTATATCAAAAACCAGCTTTTTACATTAGCATGTGATGTTCAGAACTAGCATACCCACAGCAAACTTCCAGTGAATTTACTAAATTACTCACGATAAACATTCACAAAATACATAACAATTATTTTAAGAATTATAGATACAGAACTCCTTTATGCAATCGCGGTGTCAGATTTTAAAATAGCTTTTCGGCGAAAGCACATTTTGAAATATTCTGAGTATATAACCCGGCCATCACGGCTAGCTAATTTGACACCCACCAAGTTTGGACCTCACCAAACTCAGATTTACTATAAGAAAAATTGGATTACCATTGCTGTTCTTCGTCAGAATGCACTCCCAGGACTTCTACTTCAACAACAAATGTTGTTTTGGTTCCAAATAATCCATAGTTATATTCAAATGGCTCCGTTTTGTTTGTGCGTTCAGGTCAGTATCCGAAGGGTGACGCGCGAGCGCATTTCGTGACAAAAAAATTCAAAATATTCCATTACCGTACTTCGAAGCATGTCAAACGCTGTTTAAAATCAATTTTTATGCGATTTTTCTCGTAAAATAGCGATAATATTCCAACCGGGCGACGTTGTATTCATTCAAAGAGAGAAATAAAAACATGGAGAATTCACATGAACGCACATCTCCAGTGTCACTGTTCTCAGCCTGACCACTCACAAAATGTCCTGCGGTTTTTCGCCCAGAGACTGGAGAGACGTCATTCCATTTTCTGGCGCCTTCTGAGAGCCAATGGAAGCCTTAGAAAATGTCACGTTACAGCAGAGATATTGTATTTTCGATAGAGATGCCACAGAAGGAGAACAAATTGTCAGACAGGGCACTTCCTGTATGGAATCTTCTCAGGTTATGGCCTGCCATATGAGTTCTGTTATACTCACAGACACCATTCAAACAGTTTTAGAAACTTTAGAGTGTTTTCTATCCAAATCTACTAATTATATGCATATTCTAGTTTCTGGGCAAGAGTAGTAACCAGTTTAAATCGGGTACGTTTTTTATCCGGCCGTGCAAATACTGCCCCCTAGCCCCAACAGGTTAATATCCTGACTCCATTTGATAAAAGAAGAAACCTTTAGACAATGGATAACCCTTAGAGTTATTTTAATCCCAAAGCTCTGAGGACTGTCTGTTTGAACCAGAGATATATAAATGTTTTGTCTGTTTCAGTCCAATCCTGGGGGAAATAACAGCTTTAGCAGGGTAAACTAATTTCTCCCGCTGCCCGTCGTCCAAGGGATTTGATGGGAACCCTGAAACGTGCCTTTCTGAATTCTCATAGTTTTATATGCTCCCTGTCACATGTGGAGGACATGTCTAGCTGACAAGACATTAGATCCTGATTCAGGATGATATCATAGGGAATAAGCTGTCCCTATTTCATCAGATAAGCATGGGATGTGCTTAATTCAGATGGCTTAACAGATGACCACAGATATTATTAGTGTTCGCTAAGTTCACTGGTGAAGTAAGTACAGAAACTTGGAAAATGGAAGTGAAAATGAGTGGTCTTCAAACTGAAGCCAAATATGTTGATATGTGTTGATACTGGAATGATGACTAATCTATCAGTAGAATGCAGATCTATTACTTGATTTAACCTTTATTTATACAAGGAAGTCCCATTGAGAACAATGTCTCTTTTGCAAGGTAGCCCTGCTTTACAAAGGTGCAGCAAGAAATACAACGTCCATAATGAGGAATTAGTGACACAATTATAACAAGCAAAGGTGAGAGCATGAAAAATACAAAAATACACTTACAGGTCATGATTGGTGAAGTGACAGTGTAGAGATCAACAGTGGGAGTTGAAAAGACATAAGACCTCTCATAAGAGGTGACATGAACTTATCAATTCAACCTTTTTCTGTGGTCCAACGATGTATGGTGGAATGTAAAGAGAAACCCTGCTATAAAATGCTGTCTTACATTATTCAACACTAGCAATTACTGAAATCCAATTCACCTCCAGCTCTTGATTGAGAAGAAAAAGCGACTTGGTACAGTATACAGGCAAACAATGTTATTGTGCTTTACGATTCAGGCCTGCTGTCTTTGTTCACTTAATTAAAGAAAGCAATGGAAAACACACACACACACACACACACACACACACACACACACACACACACACGGACACAACAACACACATGGACACAACAACACAAAAGACTGAAATGCCTTTGTTGTCTGACCTTGACAATTCAAAATGCTTCCCCAGCATCCTGGATCCCCACTCAATACATAGGCAAAGCTCTTAGGCTGCAGAGGAGATAGTCCAACGGTGCTATTGACTCTGTCCCCCACTCGACATACCTGGACAATAGAGGAAGGCCTTTCAGAAACCAAGGACACCAACAGAGCGAGAGATATGTATTCATATTAACTGGTACACCCTATTCATTCTGTACTCTGCATTTCTGAAGAACATCATTGTCGAAGCCAAGGCTCTTTGCATGATAACCGTCTCTACGGAGAGATGGAATGGAATTGCTCATTCACATAACCACAATATTAATATATCTACCTAAAACATTTACAGTTAATCGGTAATATGAGTTTGGACAGAGTGGTTGATTGAATCCCAGCTGTCATACACTGAGACCATATGTTCCCTGGCTGTATGAAGTCCTACTCCCCACATAGACTGTCCCTCTCATAGAAACAGCTGATGAGAGGTGAGAGATGGCATGGTTGAGAGATGGCATGGTTAGATCATGTATAAAAGACATATCATGTACAAATTACATAGTTCACAGAGTTTATAGTTCACATATTTTATAACAGTTCATAAAAATGTGCGAGGTATCCCCAAATGGAGAACTATGCAGATACATTTCTATTCAAATGAGCCACAGCATAATCCAACTCCCTCACCTTTGAGATCAAAGTCATCATGTACTATAATTAGCTATGGACTAGCTTTCATTGTGAGGCCTGATGACCCATTTTATTATGCTCTCATAATTAGCACTACTGCACTCAATTATACCCAGAATAAATTCACCTTGTTCTGTTAAATATCACCAATATTTATGGAAAGTCCAAATGTATATCTGAATAAACCCATTATTACACACATCAGGATCAAATACAAAACAATAAAAGCCACAAATAATGGTTGTTTAAAAACAAAAAGAGTAATAAACGTACATATTGAACATAGGGGGTTGTTGGCACCATAATTGGGGAGGACGGGCTCATGGTAATGGCTGAAGCAGTATCAGTGGTATGGTATCAAATATATCGAACACATGGTTTCCATGTGTTTGATGGCATTCCATTAGCTCTGTTCCAGTCACTATTATGAGCTGTCCTCCCCTCAGCAGCCTCCATTGATATTAAAGTTCACTTTACCTGTCACTAGGACATGTCTATGTATCTATACATACATACTAAAACACAAAAGGCAAGCGATCAATAAGTCCCCAACCTATTGATTTTGGGGAGACACAGAGGTGTAGCTAGCGTTAGTTGTATTTACCTGACCTTCACACACACAGCCACGTAAAGCCCCATGTGGGACTCGCACACAAACACACACACACACACTTCCTCTGATTAAAGAGGAGTGAGAGAAGGCCCCCTGGTTCACTTTGATGAGGCTGTCTTTTCCTTTCCAAGGGATGGTCCTATGGGAATGAGAATAGGAAGTCCACAGACACACCTGTCAATTTGTTATTATATTATATTAGGAGCGAGGCTTTTGTGATGGTAACATGTGTAGGTAATAATAAAATGTGCATTTTATTGCCTGTGCATTGAGCACATATCGTTCAGGTAATGGAACCTGGGTTCATTGCCTGAGGTCTACAATCGTGTTTTTGTCCTTCCTCTTTTATGAAGAACCTTTTCAGATTCTATGACTTTGGAAAATACTATTTGTTATATGGCAAAAAATCCATCCAGCTCCATTTTGTCAGAGTACAGTATGTTGAAGTCGGCCAAGGAGCCCATGCGTTGAGACGGTGAAACAATTCACTGTGGCATGATGTCATAGTCTTTGATAACAGTTGTTACCACCATCCAGCTGCGATAAACATATACTGTAAAAAAACATCCTGCAGTAAAAGTATTCTAAAGACTATTCAGAGTGTCACCCTGACACCAGGCATTACATTCACATAAGAGCAAGGACATGGCTGTTGAAAGTGGTGCCACGAGTAATAACTTAGATCATTTGTCCTGTATGGTGAAAAGATGACTCCTAAAGTTACCCCAAGGAACATGATCCATCATTGTCATTCGGGCCAGAAATATTTATTTTTCAGCTTGATGAAGAATCCCCCAAAAACGACCATGCAAGAACCATAACTCTTTATTAAAACATTTTGAATGTAGACATTTCTAGTTTAGATAATGAGATTGTAATAAGATATCAAACTTAGCCCATCAGCCTTGAGTCCTGAAAGTAAAAAGGAAGGTGTTGTGGTTGGAAACACCTGTCTGTCCTTCACAGCACAAAGCTTATCAATATATCTCGTTGTTGAAACCAGGGAGGGCGCAGTTCAATAGCTAATGCTGGGAGATGAATACAGCACACATTAGAGCTTAGGAAAAATCAATACCAGTTAATGCAGGGGTTGAAGCCAGTGACGATGATAGGCCTCAGTGTTTTTGGTCCAGCCCCAAACCTTTTGATGATTTATTTTATAAATGTTTTTATTTCAGGCTGTATGTGTGACATGAGTTTCCATAACCCCACATCACTTGCACTATGCAGTATTTTTGTATTTATTTTTTATTGACAAATTTTGATGAAAAAATAAACAAAATATACTGCGCTAGGCAATAGCAGGCACTGCAAGAAGCACCTGAGTGATTCGCCGGTGCCTGCTGTGATTGGTCGAGATTTCACAACGCAGTGGACCGCTCATGTCCCTTGACCCCTCCCCCTCCCCCACCCCTACAGTGCCGGTTAGATGTCAAGTCATCATAGAGTTTCTAAACCCAGAGTTGCAACATTGCGAGACTTCCGGGAACGCTTGAAAAACAGACCAAGCAGACCACTCGGGGGTTTGGGGTTTGAGAAGTCAATGATGGAAGTGCTTCCTTAGTAGTTAATTTTCTCAAAATCTAAATGCACAACCTAGATTCGAGCCAATGACTTAAGTAGTTGAAAATTGTATTACTCCAACCTCGTAAAAGTGACAGGTTTTAATTTATGTCAAAAACAACTTCATATCGAAGTGCCTTTGATTTGACAGCCTGCACATGCTCAGTTCTGCTTGAGCCGAACGTTAGACTTCATGACGTGTTTCTGCGCATAATCTTGACATCGCCTACAAGTGTGATCTTGGATTTCTATTGGAGAAGCAGTTTCTGTCTATCTTCCTACTGTACTGTCTTTGAAGTCATCACTCAGCAAAACGCCTGTCACGCATTCAGAGCCTGCAGTATTTCACAGAGCAAATATGGATATTCAGAACTTCTTCTGAAAGAGAAGCAAAAAAAAGTGAGCAGATTGAACACAAGCAGGCAGCAGTGAATGAGGTGGAGAGGGCAGAACAGCCAGAAAGTCAAAGTGCAGCAGCAGCACGAGTTAGTCTCAAGTTTGTGCATGGTTGATGGTAGCTAACTAGCTAGCTATCTAGTGTCCCTCAGCATAAGGGTTGGCTAATGCTAATAATCTAGTGTTAGCGCTCAGATCCATAAGCTATTGGTTGTCCACCAGAGTTATTTAACTGTATATTTAGTGAATGGGCAAGCTAAGGATGTTGATATAAGTCATGTTATTAGGAAAAGTGTATATTTCCAGCTTGGCTGGCTAGCTACCACAGTAGCTACCAGTAGCTGGCTAGCTAGCTGAGACCGAAGAGATGAGAGAATGTTTTTCTGACTTAAGCACACATCTTCTGACAGTGACACAGTGCACCCCTGTGGACTGAAGCTGAACTTTAGTACAACTAGATATTTAACCCTGTTTAAAATTGGCTATGTTGAGGTGGTAGAAGTGACGAAATGAAATGAATCATAGAGGTCTTATAACCTATTCCATTCTACAGGTAAACATGATTGGCTTATGTCTGTTATTTCCATATAGGTTATGTAACTTTGTAAAAATAACTGCCCATTATTAAATCTGTGAATTTATTTAATTGACCTTTTGTTTTTATTACTCTTTTTATTCACTTAGCTACTTACTTTTTCTGTTGTTGTTGCATTGTCAAGAGGTGAACCTGCAAGTAAGCATTTCATAGCACTGTGCACTCCTCTTGAACTTAGAAGGAAACGGGGAGGGCAGACAGAAAGAGAGTGGAATAGATGGCCAGCTTTGTGGTTAGATTGTAGGTGAACCAAACATGGGTAATACATAGGCCCTTAAAGGGCAACTCCGTCACTTTGAACATTTGGGTTGTTATTATGAAGTATTTAGTGATATAACTTATTTTCTGATCATATTGGAACTCCCTGCTATATGTTGCTCTGGTTGTCTTTGTCTAATACATCTGTAAATATTTTAAATAGACACTCAAAAACCTATAGATTTATATTTATAGTTTTTCAAGGCTCAAACTGCCATGATTCCGTTCGCCAAAACCACTCCCACAATCACTGTTGAATTTACAGCTCCGGCAGTTATTGCACCTTTTCCAAATAGCCATTTTTTTTATTTATTAGTTCCAATAGGCCTACAGTGTTTTTGGATGGTTGCTTGGACAGTTGCTAAGGCTGTGTTTGGCTGTTATTTTTTGCTAATGTTAGCACCAAAGATAGAGCAGGCTTCAATCATGAGAGACGAGGATTCCTTAGTGATTTGCATGTAAATTTCATAATAAATGTTGTATTCTAATATACTAGTAGATAAAAAAACATGAGCTGACACACACCCAGAATAATAGTTTGTGTGGAGGTGCTGACTAATGGCGAATAAACTAAAAACTATCAAATAAAGAAAGTCGCACACTCCATGTGTAATCAGGTCTGAGGAAGGCACAGTGATGCTGAAACGTTGGTAAATACCCATTAAATTGCTGGGAGATTACACATGGAGTGTGCGACTTTCTTTATTTTGATAGTTTATGGTATTCTAATATACTAACAGCATAATAACAGTTTAAAGTGGTGGAATTGTCCTTTACGTTATGTGTCCTCAAATGTTATGTAATCTAAAAGTCTCACATCTTTCATGTTTGGAGTTCTGCCACTCTGTTATACACACTTGAATTTTTCATTACAGTTGAGTTGCCCTGGTCGTATCAATATACAGTAACTTTAAAACGAACTAATTACATGTTGCACCTCGACCTTGCTACCTTACAGATGAAAACAGCAGGCCAGTGGAGCACTTAGAACAGCAGCAGCCAGTGGCAACTGGTAGGGAAGAAGATGATTTAGGTGACCCACACCCTCTTCCATGGCTGTTATCTATAAATGCATTTAGAGACTGTTTTTAATTTACAATGATTGCTACATTTACCTCACTTAGCCAAACAGTGTGTAAAGTTAGTTAGCTAGCTAGCAACTCAGATGAGTTAGCCTACAAAGTATGTTTTTTACATGAATAGGTTCTCCCGCTGCCTACATTTTTTGGGTCCTTTCAAAAACAAAATAATGGGCAATCTTCACAATATTTTCGGTGGAAGCAAAGTGCAGCCAATAGCCATGTGTGCGAACGGAGACCAGCAAAAAGTTTGTCACCAGAGCGGTTTAGATCGTGTTGTGACGTTTGACTTCAGCCGGGGGCCGATTTTTGTCAGATTGGATGGTTGGGGGACCGGAACATAATTATAATCGTTTGTACACTGCAAATTGAACACAACTAAGCCCAAAAAGAGATTGCATATGGAAATAACTTCATACCTTGATTACATTGACAAATGATGTCTCTTTTATATGTCTCTTTTATATGTTTATATGTCTCTTTTATATGTTTATATGTCTCTTTTATATGTCTCTTTTATTCATGGGAATCCTTGGGAACAGATTTCCTAAATGTATTATTATTTTTGGCTGAATTCATACTAAAAACTTTGGGAGGCCCCAAAAAAATCACTCTGTTGCCGATCCCTGCACTAGAGGAACGTTTCCTGGAGCTAAAAAAGCTGAACGGTTTTGATGCAGAGTCTGAAGCAATAGAGCAAATGCTGGTGTCAAATGGCCTTGAGAATGGCCTTGAGAATCTGCAGTGTGTGGCTCAGACCTATGATGGTGCGTCTGTCATGAGCAGGGCAGTTGTTGGTGTACAGGCCCATTTCCATGCCATTCACCCAGAAGTGATATACCGTATATCCACTGTTATGCGCATGAGCTTAAGAGTGTGCTCCTAATCTCAGCTCGTTACCTGTATAAAAGACACCTGGGAGCCAGAAATCTTTCTGATTGAGAGGGGGTCAAATACTTATTTCCTTCATTAAATTGCAAATCAATTTATAACATTTTTGACATGCGTGTTTCAGGATTTTTTTGTTGTCATTCTGTCTCTCACTGTTCAAATAAACCTATCATTAAAATTATAGACTGATCATTTCTTTGTCAGTGGGCAAATGTACAAAATCAGCAGGGGATCAAATACTTTTTTCCCCTCACTGTATATTTTTCTACTCATTTTATAATAATACAATACATTCAGGTTACTTGCACCTTCCCATCTGCCACAGCAGACACTGCTTGTACTCAATTACAGTAGCTTCTGTGGGTCTCTACTCAGGAAAAAGAGTACACACTCTCTAATGTGTCATAGAAGTTGCCAGCTTCTGGGACTGCCTTGCAGGTGTAGCATAACACCAGGTTAAAGGGAGTGCTCCTAAACTTAGCTTGGTACCTGTATAAAAGACACCTGTCCACAGAAGCAATCAATCAATCAGATTCCAAACTTTCCACCATGGCCAAGACCAAAGAGCTCTCCAAGGATGTCAGGGACAAGATTGTAGACCTACACAAGGCTGGAATGGGCAACAAGACCATCGCCAAGCAGCTTGGTGAGAAGGTGATAACAGTTGGTGCGATTATTCGCAAATGGAAGAAACACAAAAGAACTGTCAATCTCCCTCGGCCTGGGGCTCCATGCAAGATCTCACCTCGTGGAATTGCAATGATCATGAGAATGGTGAGGAATCAGCCCAGAACTACACGGGAGGATCTTGTCAATGATCTCAAGGCAGCTGGGACAATAGTCACCAAGAAAACAATTGGTAACAGACTACGCCGCGAAGGACTGAAATCCTGCAGCGCCCGCAAGGTCCCCCTGCTCAAGAAAGCACATATACATGCCCGTCTGAAGTTTGCCAATGAACATCTGAATGATTCAGAGGACAACTGGGTGAAAGTGTTGTGGTCAGATGAGACCAAAATGAAGCTCTTTGGCATCAACTCAACTCGCCGTGTTTGGAGGAGGAGGAATGCTGCCTATGACCCCAAGAACACCATCCCCACCGTCAAACATGGAGGTGGAAACATTATGCTTTGGGGGTGTTTTTCTGCTAAGGGGACAGGACAACTTCACCACATCAAAGGGACGATGGACGGGGCCATGTTCTGTCAAATCTTGGGTGAGAACCTCCTTCCCTCAGCCAGGGCATTGAAAATGGGTCGTGGATGGGTATTCCAGCATGACAATGACCCAAAACACACTGCCAAGGCAACAAAGGAGTGGCTCAAGAAGAAGCACATTAAGGTCCTGGAGTGGCCTAGCCAGTCTCCAGACCTTAATCCCATAGAAAATCTGTGGAGGGAGCTGAAGGTTCGAGTTGCCAAACGTCAGACTCAACCTTAATGACTTGGAGAAGATCAGCAAAGAGGAGTGGGACAAAATCCCTCCTGAGATGTGTGCAAACCTGGTGGCCAACTACAAGAAATGTCTGACCTCTGTGATTGCCATCAAGGGTTTTGCCACCAAGTACTAAGTCATGTTTTGCAGAGGGGTCAAATACCTATTTCCCTCATTAAAATGCAAATAATTGTATAACATTTTTGACATGCGTTTTTCTGGATTTTTTTGTTGTTATTCTGTTATTCTCTCACTGTTCAAATAAACCTACCATTGAAATGATAGACTGATCATTTCTTTGTCAGTGGGCAAACGTACAAAATCAGCTGGGGATCAAATACTTTTTTCCCTCACTGTATATGGGAACATATGAACAGAAATTATGATAACTGAATATATGATTTGATATTAGTCTGAATATTATACCTATACCTGTGTAATGGCCATTGAAAAAAATTACTAACTAAATAAAAAGTTGTTCACTAAAGAAAATCTTAATCAATCCATATTGTAGTGCCCACTAAACACTGGTCTCAACGTCAACAGTGAAGAGGCGACTCCAGGATGCTGGCCTTCTAGGCGGAGTTGCAAAGAAAAAGACATATCTCAGACTGGCCAATAAAAATAAAAGATTAAGATGGGCAAAGGAGCACAGACACTGGACAGAGGAACTCAGCCTAGAAGGCCCGCATCCCGGAGTCACCTCTTCACTGTTGATGTTGAGCCTGGTGTTTTGCGGGTACTATTTAATGAAGATACCAGTTGAGGACTTGTGAGGCGTCTGTTTCTCAAACCAGACACTCTAATGTACTTGTCCTCTTGCTCAGTTGTGCACCGGGGCCTCCCGCTCCTCTTTCTATTCTGGTTAGAGCCAATTTGCGCTGTTTTGTGAAGGGAGTAGTACACAGCGTTGTACGAGATCTTCAGTTTCTTGGCAATTTCTCGCATGGAACAGCCATAATTTCTCAGAACAAGAATAGACTGACGAGTTTCAGAAGAAAGTTATTTGTTTCTGATTATTTTGAGCCTGTAATCGAACCCACAAATGCTGATGCTCCAGATACTCAACTGGTCTAAAGAAGGCCAGTTTTATTCTTTCTTTAATCAGAACTACAGTTTTCAGCTGTGCTAACATAATTGCAAAAGGGTTTTCTAATGATCAATCAGCCTTTTAAAATGATAAACCTGGATTAGCTAACACAACGTGCGATTGGAACACAGGAGTGATGGTTGCTGATAATGGGCCTCTGTACGCCTATGGAGATATTCCTTTTAAAATCAGCTGTTTCCAGCTACAATAGTCATTTACAACATTAACAATGTCTACTCTGTATTTCTGATCAATTTGATGTTATTTTAATGGGCAAATAAATGTGCTTTTCTTTTAAAAACAAGGCCATTTCTAAGTGACCTCAAACTTTTGAATTGTTATGTATATTTAAACATTTTAACTTTTAATTCATAAACTGCTCAATACTTTGGCACAGAAAGTTACTACTTATCCATTTTAATATTTCCTGTTGTGAGATGATTGGCTCACACCACCGGTTAGGAGTGTGAGCTGAGTCTGTCTATAGAGAGAACTGGGGGTTAATGTGTTCCTTGTCCTCAGCCATGGAAAACCACTGTCTTTTCATCCCCTGGAATTGCATGGCCATCCCTTCCATAATGAAGGCCTGAGAGCTACAGGGGAAATTATAATCTTCTGGACCATGTCGTTTTTAATGAATACAATTGTGGTACCCTTTCTTTTGGTATGCATTATTGTGCTTTAGATCAGAGTTTCCCAAACTCGGTCTTGGGGCCCCCCCTGGGTGCACGTTTATTTTTTTGCCCTAGCACTAAACAGCTGATTCAAATGAAAATGAAAAGCTTGATGAGTAGATTTGTTTCATCAGCTGTGTAGTACTAGGGCAAAAAAACTAAACATAGGATTCTACTGTACGTGTGTATCTTGTATAATGTATTCAGAGGGTCTCCCAGTTGCAGGAACCCAGAGTACTAGTGGAGCACCACTCTGTGGAGCCTAGTAAGTCACAAGCCTCATTTCCTCTTCTTCCAGATGCATCCAAGAAGTCCCAGGAAGTCCCAGCAGAGGACTTTGACATCGACATGGACGCCCCGGAGACTGAGAAGGCGGCCGTCGCCATCCAATCACAGTTCCGGAAGTTTCAGACTAAGAAGAAGACTGACGACAAGTCATAGTGACTGCAGGGTTTCCCTGTAGCTGTGGAGACCTGGCAGGGGCGGCTTGGCGTGGTGGCATTTGCATGTATACATATTCATACCATACGAACTCAAGGGGTGGGGTCGGGGGGGAAAAAGGAAGGCAGAAGCCTGTCGATCAGTGACATGTCTGTGAAACTGCATATGTAACCTATAATTTGATTGCTGTACCAATAAATGGCAAAGTTCTGAAGATCGGTTTTCTGTCCCGCCATTTTGTCCATCCATGGTGTGTAGCTTGTGTAATGTGTTAGGGAATGTATTGATGTATTTATTCTGCTTTTTACCTCCACCATCCCTTCTGTATTTATCAGGGTTTCTCCATCTAGAATAGAAGATGATTTCATCACATTATAATATAAATGCATTTTTCTTATCTGCATGGCACCCTCATGCTATGATCTACTGTGTAACAATGTACATTGAATTTAAATAAACATTCTGTGTGGACAAGTGCATATGTCAAAATATTAGAAAGCGGGTAAATTACCTGCAGGTATGTATCAAGCATGGCATGTTTTTATTGTAAGCCACTAGACTATCTTTGATGGATGGCATTAGCATACCCTGTTTTTATTGTAAGCCACTAGACTATCTTTGATGGATGGCATTAGCATACCCTGCTCTGCAGGGTAGCATGGGGACTCAGTCGTATCCCTCTGGAACTCAAAAAAATAGAATATGCCTTCCCTCCCCTCTACAGTGTTACCATCCCAATGACTAATAATCCTAATTGATTCATTCTCCTTATTCGATTCCGTCCTCCTCCTTCTTACTCATGGTTGTTAGAGCTCTCCTTACTTGCAAACAAATTGCTTAATCCGTAACTAACTGGGATTTCTTCCCTGAACACTGATGAATATTTGATTGGCTATTGAATGTTTTAGAAGGGTCATCGCTACGCTGCCTTCCAAATCCCAATAATTTAGCCAGTTGGAAACAGTGAGTCAGGTCCAGAATTATTGGATCCCTTGATAAAGATGAGCAAAAAAGACTATAAAATAAATAATACAAATACTGAGATACAGTGGCTTGCAAAAGTATTCTTCTCCCTTGGTGTTTTTCCTATTTTGTTGCATTACAACCTGTAATTTAAATTAGATTTTTTTGGGGGATTTCATGTAATGGACATACACAAAATAGTCCAAATTGGTGAAGTGAAATGAAAAAAAACTTGTTTCAATTTTATTTTTGATATAAATAAATACGGAAAATTGATGCGCACCTATGTATTCACCCCCTTTTCTATGAAGCCCCTAAATAAGATCTGGTGCAACCAATTACCTTCAGAACTCACATAATTCATTAAAAATAAGTCCACCTGTGTGCAATCAAAGTGTCACAAGATTTGTCACATGATCTCACCTGTTCTGAAAGGCCCCAGAGTCTGCATAACCACCAGGCAAGGGGCACCACCAAACAAGCGGCACTACACACAAGGAGCTCTCCAAACAGGTCAAGGACAAAGTTGTGGTGAATTACAGATCAGGGTTGGGATATAAAAAAATATCTGAAACTTTCAACATCCCACGGAGCAACATTAAATCCATTATTAAAAACTGGAAAGAATATGGCACCACAACAAACCTGCCGAGAGAGCCGCCCACCAAAACTCACAGACCAGGCAAGGAGGGCATTAATCAGAGAGGCAACAAAGAGACCAAAGATAACGCTGAAGGAGCTGCAAAGCTCCACAGCGGAGATTGGAGTATCTGTCCATAGGACCACTTTAAGCCGTACACTCCACAGAGCTGGGCTTTACGGAAGAGTGGCCAGAAAAAAATAAGCAAACACATTTGGTGCTCGCCAAAAGGCATGTGGGAGACTCCCAAACATATGGAAGAAGGTACTCTGGTCAGATAAGACTAAAATTGAGCATTGAGGAAAATGCTGTCTGGCGCAAACCCAACACCTCTCATCACCCCGAGAATACCATCCCCACAGTGAAGCATGGTGGTGGCAGCATCATCCTGTGGGGATGTATTTCATCAGCAGGGACAGGGAAACTGGTCAGAATTGAAGGAATGATGGATGGTGCTAAATACAGGGAAATTCTTGAGGGAAACCATTTTCAGTCTTCCAGAAATTTGGGGCTGGGAGGGAGGTTCACCTTCCAGCAGGACAATGACCCTAAGCATACTGCTAAAGCAACACTCGAGTGGTTTAAGGGGAAACACAATGGAACCCATCCAAATTGAAGGAGCTGGAGCAGTTTTGCCTTGAAGAATGGGCAAAAATCCCAGTGGCTAGATGTGCCAAGCTTATAGACACATACCCCAAGAGACTTGCAGCTGTAATTGCTGCAAAAGGTGGCTCTACAAGTGGGTGAATAGTTATGCATGCTCAAGTTTTCCGTTTTTTTGTCTTATTTGTTGTTTTAAAAATATTTTGCATCTTCAAAGTGGTAGGCATGTTGTGTAAATCAAAAAATATTTTTTCATTCCAGGTTGTAAGGCAACAAAATAGGAAAAATGCCAAGGGGGGTGAATACTTTCGCAAGCCACTGTATATTGTATGCTGAAACAAATTGGGAGCTTATATAATTTTGTACTAATGCAAAAGCTCAGAGAAAGACATTTTGTTTAACATAGCAAAACAAATCCAAAAAAAATAGGGGTCAAAATTATTGACAACCCTGTTTTCAATGCCTCATCTTGCGAGGTTAATGACACTGAGCCTTTTTCTAAAATGTTTGATGAGATTCGAGAACACATTGGGAGGGATCTTAGACTATTCCTCCATACAGAATGTTTCCAGATCCTTGATATCCTTCGTCTGCGCTTATGGACTGCCCTCTTCAATTCAAACTACAGGACTTCAATTGGGTTCACTTCCGGAGACTGAGATGGCCAATGCAAAATTGGGATTTTGTGGTCAATTAACCATTTCTTTGTGGATAGGGATGTGTCCTTGGGATTATTGTCTTGCTGGAAGATCCACTTGCAGCCAAGTTTCAGCCTCCTGACAGAGGTAAGCAGCTTTTTGGCAAACATTTCCTGGTACTGGGTAGAGTTCATGATGCCGTTGACTTTAACAAAGGCCCCAGGACCAGTGGAAGCAAAATAGCCCCATAACATCAAAGATCCACCACCAAAATAGGTATGGGGTTCTTTTCTGCTTATGCATCCTTATTTCGATGCCAAACCCACCACTGTTGGGCGTGGCCAAAAAGCTCTATTGTCATGTCATACAACAAATGTAAACACCTAGAGTTTTCTAAACTGCATTGAAACTTGGATTGCAACCAAGGCTATGGTCAGATGATATGAACATACATGTAGAACTCTTTGGCCACGCACACCGTTCATCCACCTCTGGCCTGCTGGCCCCCCTACCTCTGCGGAAGCACAGTTCCCGCTCAGCCCAGCCAAAACTGTTCGCTGCTCTGGCACCCCAATGGTGGAACAAGCTCCCTCACGATGCCAGGACAGCGGAGTCAATCACCACCTTCCGGAGACACCTGAAACCCCACCTCTTTAAGGAATACCTGGGATAGGATAAAGTAATCCTTCTTGGAGTTGAAATAAGGATGCATGAGTAGGGTTGTTAGGGTGACCATATTGCCACACCGGCAGTCATTTACATTTACATTTACGTCATTTAGCAGACACTCTTATCCAGAGCGACTTACAAATTGGTGCATTCACCTTATGATATCCAGTGGAACAACCACTTTACAATAGTACATCTATATCTTTTTTGGGGGGGGGGTTAGAAGGATTACTTTATCCTATCCCAGGTATTCCTTAAAGAGGTGGGGTTTCAGGTGTCTCCGGAAGGTGGTGATTGACTCCGCTGTCCTGGCATCGTGAGGGAGCTTGTTCCACCATTGGGGTGCCAGAGCAGCGAACAGTTTTGACTGGGCTGAGCGGGAACTGTGCTTCCACAGAGGTAGGGGGGCCCGCAGGCCAGAGGTGGATGAACGCAGTGCCCTTGTTTGGGTGTAGGGACTGATCAGAGCCCGAAGGTACGGAGGTGCCATTCCCCTCACAGCTCCGTAGGCAAGCACCATGGTCTTGTAGCAGATGCGAGCTTCAACTGGAAGCCAGTGGAGTGTGCGGAGGAGCGGGGTGACGTGAGAGACTTGGGAAGGTTGAACACCAGACGGGCTGCGGCGTTCTGGATGAGTTGTAGGGGTTTAATGGCACAGGCAGGGAGCGTCGCCAACAGCGAGTTGCAGTAATCCAGACGGGAGATGACAAGTGCCTGAATTAGGACCTGCACCGCTTCCTGTGTGAGGCAGGGTCGTACTCTGCGAATGTTGTAGAGCATGAACCTACAGGATCAGGTCACCGCCTTGATGTTAGCGGAGAACGACAGGGTGTTGTCCAGGGTCACGCCAAGGCTCTTAGCACTCTGGGAGGAGGACACAATGGAGTTGTCAACCGTGATGGCGAGATCGTGGAATGAGGAAGAGCAGCTCCGTCTTGCCGAGGTTCAGCTTGAGGTGCCAGACATGCAGAGATGCAATTTGCCACCTGGTTATCAGAAGGAGGAAAGGAGAAGATGAATTGTGTGTCATCTGCGTAGCAATGATAGGAGAGACCATGTGAGGATATGACAGAGCCAAGTGACTTGGTGTATAGCGAGAATAGGAGAGGGCCTAGAACTGAGCCCTGGGGGACACCAGTGGTGAGAGCACGTGGTGCGAAGATGGATTCTCGCCACGCCACCTGGTAGGAGCGACATGTCAGGTAGGATGCAATCCAAGAGTGAGCCGCGCCGGAGATGCCCAACTCGGAGGAGGTGGAGAGGAGGATCTGATGGTTCACAGTATCAAAGGCAGCAGATAGGTCTAGAAGGATGAGAGCAGAGGAGAGAGAGTTAGCTTTAGCAGTGCGGAGAGCCTCCGTGACACAGAGAAGAGCAGTCTCAGTTGAATGACCAGTCTTGAAACCTGACTGATTTGGATCAAGGTCATTCTGAGAGAGATAGCAAGAGAGCTGGCCAAGGACGGCACGCTCAAGAGTTTTGGAGAGAAAAGAAAGAAGGGATACTGGTCTGTAGTTGTTGACATCGGAGGGATCGAGTGTAGGTTTTTTGAGAAGGGGTGCAACTCTCGCTCTCTTGAAGATGGAAGGGACATAGCCAGCGGTCAAGGATGAGTTGATGAGCGAGGTGAGGTAAGGGAGAAGGTCTGGAGAAGAGAGGAGGGGATAGGGTCAAGCGGGCAGGTTGTTGGGCGGCCGGCCATCACAAGTCGCAAGATTTCATCTGGAGAGACAGGGGAGAAAGAGGTCAAAGCATAGGGTAGGGCAATGTGAGCAGGACCACATCACTAGTCATGACCGCAGTCAAATTCCATTTGACTGTTAAGTCACGGTAAATGGGCTTCTCCAAGCTCTGATGCTGCTGATGGTCATTAGTAGCCTATCAAACTAACTGCCTGGTACTCAGCACTCTATTGTCCCTCTAATCACTCTGACATCAATGCAAGTGTAATAAAAAATCTAATCAAACACTTCATGAGAGCCAATGACCTCATGTTGCGCAACATTTCTATAGGCTAGAGTGGGAAAACAGAGTTTGATGGCCTCTATTAAAGAGAGGAGGATACCATCAGCTTTCTACAGTATAGGCTAGGCCTACTATATTTATTTCTTAACTTTCCTAATATTAAGCTCATTGCTTTGCTTTACAACAGGAGTAAAGCCTACCTGGCTGGTATGAAAATGAACCAGGGAAAAGCGTCCTCCATTCACTATTTAAATACATAGATTACATGTATTTTTATCCCCTGCTACTGTTCCGTGACAGGTGCATGATAATGGTCCATTGTAAATCAAAACTAATTTCATATATATTATTTAGTATAGCCTATGTAAAGACAAGATTAAATCAAGAATAGTCTGATGGGTGAGAATATTAGCCTATTATCACTTGGGAATGATGCCCAGTAATGTGTGCAGAAATGCAAGAAACAACACATTTTTGAATGATGTTTGAATGATGCCCAGTAATGTGTGCAGTAATGCAAGAAACAACACATTTTTCATATCATAGTCGCACACCTCATGTAGCCTGGCCCATAAGCCTATATGTTTTGATAATGTTTGTATCACAACTAAAGTGGTCAAATAACTTCTTAAAATGAATCACATTAATCTTCTTTACTACATGTGTAGAGCCTAACTGGCATACGTAGGCAGTGTGTGAGTTTCAAGTTTGGGGAAGATCATTTTCAGCATTAAAATGCACCTTTATAATGCATCATAATAAAGCATTACATGCATAGCGCATTTGCGGTCACTTTTGAGAATGGTTTTCTAATTGATTGCATTTTGGAACAATTGTGCTTATAGCCGACTGCCATGTTCCCATTGCTGTACGTATAATGTGAAGAAATTGCCAAATAGTTCAAAAACATTTTAAGCTAAATGTTCTGTTGTATCAGCCTCGTTGCTTTTAAAATATTTTTGGGGATGCGAGTGGTTGTATTCATTTGGGATCTATCGCATCCCACAACTGTCCCAGACTATGTTTGGAGTATTTATTTCTCGTACAGTAGGACAAGTTGACCAATAGAATAGGTACATTTTTGTACCATGGGGGATAGTAGATTGACATAGGCTAGTGCTTTTGCTGTTTGTTTGGCCTACTCATCTTGCTGGCTGACGAAAAGTAAATGTGGACAGTTCTAATGTCTTCAATATGCGCATCAGAATTTGATAAGGACACGCTGTGTCTGTCTTCACTTATAGCCTACTTCAGAGCTGAGATGGCTGTGAGGAGGACCAGATCACATGACGGGCATTGGCTAATAAGAATGTATATATCTGAGAGAGCCATGTGAGTGAGAGCTGCTTCAGAGCATGCAGTCGGTAGAAGGGAATAATAATTATTATATTCAGCCCAGGGCACAAAGGCCACTGGCCGCAAAAGGCATCGATTTTCTAGGGGGGTTACAGTCACATTTTATTTTTTATTTTATTTCACCTTTATTTAACCAGGTAGGCAAGTTGAGAACAAGTTCTCATTTACAATTGCGACCTGGCCAAGATAAAGCAAAGCAGTTCGACAACATACAACAACACAGAGTTACACATGGAGTAAAACAAACATACAGTCAATAATACAGTAGAAAAATAAGTCTATATACAATGTGAGCAAATGAAGTGAGATAAGGGAGGTAAAGGCAAAAAAGGCCATGGTGGCAAAGTAAATACAATATAGCAAGTAAAACACTGGAATGGTAGATTTGTAGTAGAAGAAAGTGCAAAGTAGAAATAAATAATGGGGTGCAAAGGAACAAAATCAATAAAATAAATAAATACAGTAGGGGAAGAGGTAGTTGTTTGGGCTAAATTATAGATGGGCTATGTACAGGTGCAGTGATCTGTGAGCTGCTCTGACAGCTGGTGCTTAAAGCTAGTGAGGGAGATAAGTGTTTCCAGTTTCAGAGATTTTTGTAGTTCGTTCCAGTCATTGGCAGCAGAGAACTGGAAGGAGAGACGGCCAAAGGAGGAATTGGCTTTGGGGGTGACCAGAGAGATATCCTGCTTGAGCGCGTGCTACAGGTGGGTGCTTCTATGCTGACCAGTGAGCTGAGATAAGGCAGGGCTTTACCTAGCAGGGTCTTGTAGATGACCTGGAGCCAGTGGGTTTGGCGACGATTATGAAGCGAAGGCCAGCCAACGAGAGCATACAGGTCGCAGTGGTGGGTAGTATATGGGGCTTTGGTGACAAAACTGATGGCACTGTGATAGACTGCATCCAGTTTGTTGAGTAGGGTATTGGAGGCTATTTTGTAAATGACATCGCCGAAGTCGAGGATCGGTAGGATGGGCAGTTTTACGAGGGTATGTTTGGCAGCATGAGTGAAGGATGCTTTATTGCGAAATAGGAAGCCGATTCTAGATTTAACTTTGGATTGGAGATGTTTGATGTGAGTCTGGAAGGAGAGTTTACAGTCTAACCAGACACCTAGGTATTTGTAGTTGTCCACATATTCTAAGTCAGAACCATCCAGAGTAGTGATGCTGGACGGGCGGGCAGGTGCAGGCAGCGATCGGTTGAAGAGCATGCATTTAGTTTTACTTGTATTTAGGAGCAGTTGGAGGCCACGGAAGGAGAGTTGTATGGCATTGAAGCTCGTCTGGAGGGTTGTTAACCTCTCTGGGCCAGTGGGACGCTTGCGTCCCACCTACTCAACAGCCAGTGTAATCCCGTGGCGCGATATTCAAATACCTTAGAAATGCTATTACTTCAATTTCTCAAACATATGACTATTTTACACCATTTTAAAGACAAGACTCTCGTTAATCTAACCACACTGTCCGATTTCAAAAAGGCTTTACAACGAAAGCAAAACATTAGATTATGTCAGCAGAGTACCCAGCCAGAAATAATCAGACACCCATTTTTTAAGCTAGCATATAATGTCACATAAACCCAAACCACAGCTAAATGCAGCACTAACCTTTGATCTTCATCAGATGACAATCCTAGGACATTATGTTATACAATACATGCATGTTTTGTTCAATCAAGTTCATATTTATATCAAAAACCAGCTTTTTACATTAGCATGTGACTAGCATGTGACTAGCATTCCCACCGAACACTTCCGGTGAATTTACTAAATTACTCACGATAAACGTTCACAAAAAACACAACAATTATTTTAAGAATTATAGATACAGAACTCCTTTATGCACTCGCTATGTCCGATTTTAAAATAGCTTTTCGGTGAAAGCACATTTTGCAATATTTTGAGTAGATAGCCCGGCCATCACAGGCTAGCTATTTAGACACCCACCAAGTGTGGTACTCACCAAACTCCGATTTACTATTAGAAAAGTTTGATTACCTTTGCTGTTCTTCGTCAGAATGCACTCCCAGGACTTCTACTTCAATAACAAATGTTGGTTTGGTTCCAAATAATCCATAGTTATATCCAAATAGCGGCGTTTTGTTCGTGCGTTCAAGACACTATCCGAAGGGTAAAGAAGGGTGACGCGCCTGACGCGTTTCGTGACAAAAAAAATCAAAATATTCCATTACCGTACTTCGAAGCATGTCAAACGCTGTTTAAAATCAATTTTTATGCTATTTTTCTCGTAAAAAAAGCGATAATATTCCGACCGGGAGTCGTTGTTTTCGTTCAAAGAGAGAGAAAGTAAACATGGAGTCGGCTCGTGCACGTGCATCCATTCTCATTGTCCTCAGATCGACCACTATCCAAATGCGCTAATGTTTTTCAGCCATGGCCTGCAAAGCCACCATTCATCGTTCTGGCGCCTTCTGAGAGCCTATGGGAGCGTTAGAAAATGTCACGTTATGCCAGAGATCCCCTGTTTTGGTTAGAGATGATCAAGAAGGCCAAGAAATAGTCAGAGAGAGCGCTTCCTGTTTGGAATCTTCTCAGGTTTTGGCCTGCCAAATGAGTTCTGTTATACTCACAGACACCATTCAAAGATTTTTAGAAACTTTAGGGTGTTTTCTATCCAAATCAAACAATTATATGCATATTCTAGTTACTGGGCAGGAGTAGTAACCAGATTAAATCGGGTACGTTTTTTATCCGGCCGTGCAAATACTGCCCCCTATCCCAAACAGGTTAACACAGTGTCCAAAGAAGGGCCATAAGGGCCATAAGGTGGATGCTGCTGGGAAGTTCGAGGCGTTATTCAAGGCATAATTCAAGGCATTAAGTGCTTGTCAAAATATCAGTGAGAGACTGATGAAGTGTGTGCAGCCTGCGCAAGAAACTAAGCAGAGCTCATGCCTTTCATGCAACTTCTTTCAAATCATCATTATAGTCACATCATGGTTTTTCCCAAATGTATTAAAAATAAAAAACACAAATACCTTAATTCCCTAAGTATTCAGACCTTTTGTTATGAGACTCGAAATTGAGCTTAGGTGCATCCTGTTTCCATTGGTCATCCTTGAGATGTTTCTACAACTTCATTGGAGTCCACCTGTGGTTAATTAAATTGATTGGAAATGATTTGGAAAGGCCCACGCCTGTCTAATATAAGGTCTCACAGTTGACAGTGCATGTCAGAGCAACAACCAAGTCATGAGTCCGAAGGAATTGTCCGTAGAGCTCCGAGACAGGATTGTGTCGATGCACAGATCTGGGGAAGGGTACGAAAATATTTCTGCAGCATTGAAGGTCCCCAAGAACACAGTGGCCTCTATCCTTAAATGGAAGAAGTTTGGAACCACCAAGACTCTTCCTAGACCTGGCCGCCCGCTCGGGGGAGAAGGGCCTTGGTCAGGGAGGTGACCAAGAACCCGATGATCACTCTGACAGAGCTCCATAGTTCCTCTGTGGAGATGGGACACACTTCCAGAAGGACAACCATCTCTGCAGCACTCCACCAATCAAGCCTTTATGGTAGAGTGGCCAGATGGAAGCCACTCCACAGTAAAAGGCACATGACAGCCCGCTTGGAGTTTGCCAAAAGGCACCTAAAGGACTCTCTGACCATGAGCAACAAGATTCTCTAGTCTGATGAAACCAAGATTGAACTCTTTGGCCTGAATTCACATCTGGTGAAAACCAGGCACCGCTCATCACCTGGCCAGTACCATCCCTACGGTGAAGCATGGTGGTGGCAGCATCATGCGGTGGGGATGTTTTTCCGCGGCAGGAACTGGGAGACTAGTCAGTATTGAGGGAAAGATGAATGGACAAAGTACAGAGAGATCATTGATGAAAACCTGCTCCAGAGCCATCTGGAGAGAAGTATGGGAGAAACTCCACAAAAACAGGTGTACCAAGCTTGTAGCGTCATACCCAAGAAGACTCGAGGCTGTAATCGCTGCCAAAGGTGATTCAGCAAAGTACTGAGTAAAAGGTCTGAATACTTATGTAAATGTCATATTTCAGTTTTTTCTTTTACTGTTTTTGCTTTATCATTATAGGGTATTGTGTGTAGATTGATGGGGGAAAAAATGGATTAAATAGTTTTAGAATAAGGTTGTAATGTAAGAATATTTGGAAAAAGTGAAGGGGTCTGAATGCTTTCCAAATGCATTGTATAGCCCAATGTTTGAGTCACGACTAAAGTTGCATAAATAACTCTAAATTAAGCATATAGTAGGAGCTGTTTTTTTGTGAACCGCTCAACACAGAATAGCTGCGTCTGCGCACTCATTCTGTAACGGTCGTCGTATATAGTGGACCAAGGCGCAGCGGGTTGAGTGCTCATAATGACTTTTAATTTAGAACACTGAAAACACAAAACAAGAAAACGCACGAATGAACAGTATTGCAGGCTAACACACAGCAGTGCAACAACAACTTCCCACAAAGGGACAGGTGGAACAGGGCTACCTAAGTATGACTCTCAATCAGCAACAATGATGTATAGCTGTTCCTGATTGAGAGCCATACCAGGCCAACACAAAGAAATACACAACATAGAAAACCATAGAAATACAAAACAAGAACATTACCCAAAAACCCCGGAACACATAAATCAAACACCCCTCTTACATAAATACATATCCCATAAAACCCCAAACCACATAAAACAAATACCCCCTGCCACGTCCTGACCAAACTACAATAACCAATAACCCCCTTATACTGGTCAGGACGTGACACATTCAGAATAGTTTGGAGAAAATATCCTTTCTATTTTATTCAGCTATGTTCAATTGTATTCTTCATACTATAAAATAATACCTGGGAATTCTAAGCAAATCTTGTCTGCTAAATGAACTAGTGTAGCCCACAGCCATGTGGCATAGTCAGATCAGGGTCTAATATAAGAACAACTCAGAGTATGGAATTCTGTTCTTCTGAAATAGACTACATTTTCTTCATATCATGTTTCTTTAGAACCATCTAAAATAAATAATGGATTTATTGTGGTGGTTTAGGCTATATTACATGGATTTATTACACTTTTTATATTTTAGACATTCCAAAGGCCTGCATCAGTGGCTTGTAGGCTAATGGAAGCCAGGAGATGCTAAATGTGTTTATGTTCATTAACAATCAATTACCGTGAGACCGGCAGTTATTTGCTTGACAATCACCAACTGACAAAATTTCATGACCGCCACAGCCCTAGTTAGTACCAATTGGAATTGGACAGTTTTGACAATTATCCTTGGACATCTCTCTCTGTCTCACCTTGAACCTGCAGAGCCCCAGTTGTTGCTGGCCACACAGCTGTAGTTCCCAGAGTCCTCTGATTTCACTATCCAGATGATGAAGCTGCCGTTGCTATGGACACTGCAGCATCCATCAATCAAAAGAATGTTATCATAGTAAAACCATGATTACGATTTTGACATACCTGCATTGTGTTGAATCATGTGACAGATAGGTCTTGACCATAGAGATCATTACTTGGAAATAACCTGGTTTTGCATGGACATTGCCATTGAAGGCTTTCATCATTTTAAAGTAGTCAACTGGGTGGAGATTCCTATGAGTTGGGAGCAATTAGCCAATGATCAGAGCATTGTCTTCTTCTTCAAATTGGTTTTCCTAGTTTGTAAATGGCTTAACCGCCATCTAGTGGCCACAACAAATGAATGACACAATATTTGGTTCAAGACACCAGCACTGCAAATGGCGGTAAGTCATCAATATTAGCTTGACACTTTTTTCAAACATCAAAAGAAGAAGAAACGGACTCCTTTAAAATGTAGATAGCCTCAATGGCGCTGCCAATGCTGTCACAGACACAATAATGGCACAGATACAACATTGCAATCTTTATACATCTCTATGGCTTGATTTACTTTCCCTTCAGCCACTTGATGGTGGGGGGTGGATCTCCGACCGCCTTGCAGGGCAGAATGATGTCCTTCATCCAGGGTGTAGTCACTGTTCCGTTGAACGTCAGGATCCTGGCAGGAGCTAGGGGGGTTACACACATGCATCCCTGTGACTTTACCATTCTATTCCAATGGATAACAATGATGAATAATAACAGAATGCAAGCAATATCCTAGATGTCATATCAATCAACATCATACTGCAATCACTAATATTTCAGAAACATCAGTTTTGATTCCCAACGTTCAATAGTTACGCTGTTACACAGGCAGCCCGTACCTTTGGCCCGAGGTTCCACTGTGATGGTCTCACTGCTGTTGCCTCGCCCAGCGGCTGTCACGGCAACCACCCAGATGCTGTACTTCCTGTTGCGGGCCAGGTTTGGCACTCTGTAGAAATACACATCAGGAGAAGCCTCAAACTCACTCATCACCTGGAGAGAGGGAAGGAGAAAGGAAAGGGGGTTACACGTCTATGCATTTATCATACAACTTGAACAGGGGAGTAATCTTCATGAGCTTTCTCTCTCCCTACAGGACTTTCTAATACAGCCCAGAATAGGAGGACTGGAGGCAGTGTTGTAATGAGCATTCAAGGCTGCTGTGAGAGCTGTGTTAATAATAATAGAGCTCCGTACCGTGGGGTGCAGGTTGGAACAGAAGACAATGTACTTCCTGATGATGCCGTTGAGTTTGAGAGGAGGGAGCCAGGACACAAACACCACGGAGCTGGTGGCAGCTGCACTCTTAACCCCCGCTGGAGGCCCAGGGACTAGAGGGAGGAAGGAGGGGCATATTATGTTGAACATACATATATATTGTATATATGAATAGAAACAGTGAAGATGGGCTTATATGGCCTCATTGCAGACAGTGCTGTATTACGTGCATAGCTTGAACTTTTGAGGGAATCATGCTTTGATATCAATGTGAAAGCACATGCAGAAAACTACTGTCACATATGGTGGATCTCTGAAGTTATGGGTTATTTAGATTTTTATCTCAAGTACCTTTTTTCTGGGTAACAATGAAGTACCTTACTCTGATTGTTTTCATTAAAGATTGTCAAAAATAAACAGAAATAGCTTCTTAACTAAAAGCAATTTTCTCAAGTAATAATCTTGCTAGGACATTCTGGGAGTGGTTGAGTGGTGGGCCTAATTGGAGAAACCTAATGCGAAAAAAAAAGATCTAGCTGTTATTATCAGAGGAGAGCAAACTCTCTATGTTCTAGGTCTATGAACTTATACCAGGTCCAAAACCCCACCCATGCAAAACAAGCAGACCTTTCAGGCAGTCTTTTCAAACAGCTCTTACACTAAAACTGAATTATC
The DNA here is from genome assembly GCF_901001165.1 of Salmo trutta. Lineage (NCBI taxonomy): Eukaryota > Metazoa > Chordata > Actinopteri > Salmoniformes > Salmonidae > Salmo > Salmo trutta. The sequence goes on along the minus strand of NC_042969.1, from coordinate 68,382,551 downwards.
ATAATTTTTGTAATTTCACAGTATTATTCCTACCTAGATATAAAACACAGGAAACCACATTTTGACTGCACTGCCCCTGTACCAGACTGGTATAGTGAAGTGACCTGAGGTGGCCAGTGAAGTGCCTGAGCCTCTTAGACTACAGCATCATTATAGGGATTAGCAGGCCTCTGGGTGCAGCTCAATTGGACTTTATCAAGGCCCGTAGTGACCTTTGAACGTCATTGATCTTTCGTAGCGATTGACTATATAGCTGTATAAACCGGAGAAGATTGAACTGCTGCTTGGCCCATTTCCTTGATATGTAACGACATATAGGGCCATATTGGCAGCAAAGTCTTAGTCAGAAACAACGCAAGTGTGGAGTATTACGTTTACCTCATCAAGATGCTTTCCAGATATTGAAACGGTGAAAATGACAGTTTGCCAGTGATTTACTGTAAGAGTAAAGTCTCTATCTGTGCAGTTTTAAATAAAAAGTAAGGGAACAATGGCCTTCAGAGCTCTTGTGAAGGTCATTCCTCGCATGAGAAGATACATCATTCACTCCAGCTCCCCCTACAACACAGCGCATAATCCACCCTACTAGGATGAACCAGTGTGCCATAACCCACCCTGTTAGGATGAACTAGAGTGTCACAACCCACCCTTCTAGGATGAACTAGAGTGTCACAACCCACCCTGCTAGAATGAACAGGAGTGTCACAACCCACCCTGATAGGATGAACCAGAGTGTCACAACCCACCCTGCTAGGATGAACAGGAGTGTCACAACCCACCCTGCTAGGATGAACAGGAGTGTCACAACCCACCCTGCTAGGATGAACAGGAGTGTCACAACCCACCCTGCTAGGATGAACTAGAGTGTCACAACCCACCCTGCTAGGATGAACAAGAGTGTCACAACCCACCCTGCTAGGATGAACAGGAGTGTCACAACCCACCCTGCTAGGATGAACAGGAGTGTCACAACCCACCCTGCTAGGATGAACCAGTGTGCCATAACCCACCCTGCTAGGATGAACTGGAGTGTCACAACCCACCCTGCTAGGATGAACAGGAGTGTCACAACCCACCCTGCTAGGATGAACTAGAGTGTCACAACCCACCCTGCTAGGATGAACTAGAGTGTCACAACCCACCCTTCTAGGATGAACTGGAGTGTCACAACCCACCCTGCTAGGATGAACAGGAGTGTCACAACCCACCCTGCTAGGATGAACTAGAGTGTCACAACCCACCCTGCTAGGATGAACAGGAGTGTCACAACCCACCCTGCTAGGATGAACTAGAGTGTCACAACCCACCCTGCTAGGATGAACTAGAGTGTCACAACCCACCCTTCTAGGATGAACTGGAGTGTCACAACCCACCCTGCTAGGATGAACAGGAGTGTCACAACCCACCCTGCTAGGATGAACAGGAGTGTCACAACCCACCCTGATAGGATGAACTAGAGTGTCACAACCCACCCTGCTAGGATGAACTAGAGTGTCACAACCCACCCTGCAAGGATGAACTAGAGTGTCACAACCCACCCTGATAGGATGAACTAGAGTGTCACAACCCACCCTGCTAGGATGAACAGGAGTGTCACAACCCACCCTGCTAGGATGAACTAGAGTGTCACAACCCACCCTGATAGAATGAACCAGTGTCTCACAACCTACCCTGCTAGGATGAACTGGAGTGTCACAACCCACCCTGCTAGGATGAACCAGAGTGTCACAACCCACCCTGCTAGGATGAACTAGAGTGTCACAAACCACCCTGATAGAATGAACTGGAGTGTCACAACCCACCATGCTAGGATGAACTAGAGTGTCACAACCCACCCTGCTAGGATGAACTAGAGTGTCACAACCCACCCTGCTAGGATGAACAGGAGTGTCACAACCCACCCTGCTAGGATGAACTAGAGTGTCACAACCCACCCTGCTAGGATGAACAAGAGTGTCACAACCCACCCTGCTAGGATGAACTAGAGTGTCACAACCCACCCTGCTAGGATGAACAAGAGTGTCACAACCCACCCTGCTAGGATGAACAGGAGTGTCACAACCCACCCTGCTAGGATGAACAGGAGTGTCACAACCCACCCTGCTAGGATGAACCAGAGTGCCATAACCCACCCTGCTATGATGAACTAGAGTGTCACAACCCACCCTGCTAGGATGAACTGGAGTGTCACAACCCACCCTCCTAGAATGAACCAGTGTGCCATAACCCACCCTGCTAGGATGAACTAGAGTGTCACAACCCACCCTTCTAGGATGAACTAGAGTGTCACAACCCACCCTGCTAGGATGAACAGGAGTGTCACAACCCACCCTTCTAGGATGAACTAGAGTGTCACAACCCACCCTTCTAGGATGAACTAGAGTGTCACAACCCACCCTTCTAGGATGAACTGGAGTGTCACAACCCACCCTGCTAGGATGAACTAGAGTGTCACAACCCACCCTGCTAGGATGAACAGGAGTGTCACAACCCACCCTGCTAGGATGAACTAGAGTGTCACAACCCACCCTGCTAGGATGAACAAGAGTGTCACAACCCACCCTGCTAGGATGAACTAGAGTGTCACAACCCACCCTGCTAGGATGAACAAGAGTGTCACAACCCACCCTGCTAGGATGAACAGGAGTGTCACAACCCACCCTGCTAGGATGAACAGGAGTGTCACAACCCACCCTGCTAGGATGAACCAGAGTGCCATAACCCACCCTGCTATGATGAACTAGAGTGTCACAACCCACCCTGCTAGGATGAACTGGAGTGTCACAACCCACCCTCCTAGAATGAACCAGTGTGCCATAACCCACCCTGCTAGGATGAACTAGAGTGTCACAACCCACCCTTCTAGGATGAACTAGAGTGTCACAACCCACCCTGCTAGGATGAACAGGAGTGTCACAACCCACCCTTCTAGGATGAACTAGAGTGTCACAACCCACCCTTCTAGGATGAACTAGAGAGTCACAACCCACCCTGCTAGAATGAACTAGAGTGTCACAACCCACCCTGCTAGGATGAACTAGAGTGTCACAACCCACCCTGATAGAATGAACCGGAGTGCCACAACCCACCCTGCTAGAATGAACTAGAGTGTCACAACCCACCCTGCTAGGATGAACTAGAGTGTCACAACCCACCCTGCTAGGATGAACAGGAGTGTCACAACCCACCCTGCTAGGATGAACTAGAGTGTCACAACCCACCCTGCTAGGATGAACTAGAGTGTCACAACCCACCCTGCTAGGATGAACTAGAGTGTCACAACCCACCCTGCTAGGATGAACTAGAGTGTCACAACCCACCCTGCTAGGATGAACTAGAGTGTCACAACCCACCCTGCTAGGATGAACCAGTGTGCCATAACCCACCTTGCTAGGATGAACTAGAGTGTCACAACCCACCCTTCTAGGATGAACTGGAGTGTCACAACCCACCCTGCTAGGATGAACAGGAGTGTCACAACCCACCCTTCTAGGATGAACTAGAGTGTCACAACCCACCCTGCTAGGATGAACAAGAGTGTCACAACCCACCCTGCTAGGATGAACTAGAGTGTCACAACCCACCCTGCTAGGATGAACAGGAGTGTCACAACCCACCCTGCTAGGATGAACTGGAGTGTCACAACCCACCCTGCTAGGATGAACTAGAGTGTCACAACCCACCCTGCTAGGATGAACAGGAGTGTCACAACCCACCCTGCTAGGATGAACTAGAGTGTCACAACCCACCCTGATAGAATGAACCAGTGTCTCACAACCTACCCTGCTAGGATGAACTGGAGTGTCACAACCCACCCTGCTAGGATGAACTAGAGTGTCACAAACCACCCTGATAGAATGAACTGGAGTATCACAACCCACCCTGCTAGGATGAACTAGAGTGTCACAACCCACCCTGCTAGGATGAACTAGAGTGTCACAACCCACCCTGCTAGGATGAACAGGAGTGTCACAACCCACCCTGCTAGGATGAACTAGAGTGTCACAACCCACCCTGCTAGGATGAACAAGAGTGTCACAACCCACCCTGCTAGGATGAACTAGAGTGTCACAACCCACCCTGCTAGGATGAACAAGAGTGTCACAACCCACCCTGCTAGGATGAACAGGAGTGTCACAACCCACCCTGCTAGGATGAACAGGAGTGTCACAACCCACCCTGCTAGGATGAACCAGAGTGCCATAACCCACCCTGCTATGATGAACTAGAGTGTCACAACCCACCCTTCTAGGATGAACTGGAGTGTCACAACCCACCCTCCTAGAATGAACCAGTGTGCCATAACCCACCCTGCTAGGATGAACTAGAGTGTCACAACCCACCCTTCTAGGATGAACTAGAGTGTCACAACCCACCCTGCTAGGATGAACAGGAGTGTCACAACCCACCCTTCTAGGATGAACTAGAGTGTCACAACCCACCCTGCTAGGATGAACTAGAGAGTCACAACCCACCCTGCTAGAATGAACTAGAGTGTCACAACCCACCCTGCTAGGATGAACTAGAGTGTCACAACCCACCCTGCTAGGATGAACTAGAGTGTCACAACCCACCCTGCTAGGATGAACTAGAGTGTCACAACCCAGCCTGCTAGGATGAACTAGAGTGTCACAACCCACCCTGCTAGGATGAACTAGAGTGTCACAACCCACCCTTCTAGGATGAACTGGAGTGTCACAACCCACCCTGCTAGGATGAACAGGAGTGTCACAACCCACCCTGCTAGGATGAACCAGTGTGCCATAACCCACCTTGCTAGGATGAACTAGAGTGTCACAACCCACCCTTCTAGGATGAACTGGAGTGTCACAACCCACCCTGCTAGGATGAACAGGAGTGTCACAACCCACCCTTCTAGGATGAACTAGAGTGTCACAACCCACCCTGCTAGGATGAACAAGAGTGTCACAACCCACCCTGCTAGGATGAACTAGAGTGTCACAACCCACCCTGCTAGGATGAACAGGAGTGTCACAACCCACCCTGCTAGGATGAACTAGAGTGTCACAACCCACCCTGCTAGGATGAACCAGAGTGCCATAACCCACCCTGCTAGGATGAACTAGAGTGTCACAACCCACCCTGATAGGATAAACCAGAGTGTCACAACCCACCCTGATAGGATGAACTAGAGTGTCACAACCCACCCTTCTAGGATGAACTAGAGTGTCACAACCCACCCTGCTAGGATGAACAGGAGTGTCACAACCCACCCTGCTAGGATGAACAGGAGTGTCATAACCCACCCTGCTAGGATGAACTGGAGTGTCACAACCCACCCTGCTAGGATGAACTGGAGTGTCACAACCCACCCTACTTGGATGAACTGGAGTGTCACAACCCACCCTGCTAGGATGAACTGGAGTGTCACAACCCACCCTGATAGGATGAACTAGAGTGTCACAACCCACCCTGCTAGGATGAACAGGAGTGTCACAACCCACCCTGCTAGGATGAACTAGAGTGTCACAACCCACCCTGCTAGGATGAACTAGAGTGTCACAACCCACCCTGTTAGGATGAACTAGAGTGTCACAACCCACCCTGCTAGGATGAACCAGAGTGTCACAACCCACCCTGCTAGGATGAACCAGAGTGTCACAACCCACCCTGCTAGGATGAACTAGAGTGTCACAACCCACCCTGCTAGGATGAACTGGAGTGTCACAACCCACCCTGCTTGGATGAACCAGTGTGCCACTTGCTGAGGGTAATACTTGTTCTGAGACGTGAGTAAAAAAGTATCCTCTAGATGTTCTGGTGTGTGTGTTCTAGCTGAGCCCAGGCTCTAATATTTCCCCGTCTCACTTTCGCCCTGTTTATACCTGGTGCTGACATGCGTCCTTTGTCCACATTCTGATTTTACCCAATTTGCATTTACATATGGTAGTAAAATGTATCGCTTGTCCATCCACTGTGTCTGCATTGTGCCCAGAATTAATGATACGCCCTCTGTTTGCAAACATGTATTTATTTATTTTAAGACACATATTGATGTCATAAGTGGTATAATGATGATTTAAATGGCTTCACTGTTCAGATCCATTTACACTTTTAGGTTAATTAATTATTTGGGGGGTGCTTGTATTTGTCCTGTTACACACTTCTACAAGTGTGTCATGGAAATGTGTTTCTTGCATATCCCAACTTCTCCTGAGACACCCGCAGGGAGTGGGGTCACAGCCGAGGTCACCATTGTCCAGCGCCCCTAGAGCAATTGGGTTTGGCCTTGCACAGTGGCGGATTTTTCACCTTGTCGGCTCAGGGTCTCAAACCAGCGACCTTCTGGTTTCTGGCCCAATGCTCTAACCTTGAGACTACCTGCCGCCTGGCTACCTCCGGAGGTGGTCAGAAACATCTGATCACAATCAGATCACAATGTGTCTTTTAATCCTCTACACCTGTCCAAAAATGTGGGCACAATCAGAGTATGGACAAGATCAGGAAAAAGGATATTAGCACCAGGTATGAACAGGGCTTTTGAGACAAGTACCTGGAACAGCAATCCTCTCCTTCCTGGTGGGATGATGTTGGAGGGAAAGAGTGGAAGCTGACAGGTCTGGGATGAGGATTGGGATGGGGGAACTGTGTCATTAGCATCGCCACTGGGCCGCAGATACCTCCCTGCAGAGGCCCAGGCTGGCGCCCTTCTCTCACCTATAAATTGGAGATAGATTGAAGCACCATGGGGTCAGCCAGCCGGCACAGGCTTCACAACCCAGACATTACAGTTGGATGCAGGCCCTAAAATCAGCAGCATCTCTCAGATGAAGAAACTTAATCTCGTTCCACAATCTTGAGGGAAAAACAACGCCTGTTTTGATAAACATAGAGTATAATGGAATTGTGGTGTTACACATAGACATGTACTGTATGATGTGTTAGGGGGACACTTTCACACATAATACACTGAATTTTTTAACAGATGGAGAGCCCATCTGAATACAGTGATGATACTGTATGTCTACTCTTTTGATAGAAAACTATTCAAGGGCATGTTCTTGTCATCATAGAAACAGATTCGATTTCTTGTAACGGCTGTCGTAGGAGAGAGAGGACCAAGGCGCAGCGGGTTGTGTGTTCATCATTATTATTATTTATTAAAATGTGAACACGGAAAAACCAATAACCAAAGAAACGACAGGAACAGTTTTACAGGCTATAATAACAAGCAGTGCAAAATCAACTACTCACAAATCCCCAGGTGAAAACACGCAACTAATATATGACTCCCAATCAGGAACAACGACGTACAGCTGTTCCTAATCGGGAGCCACACAGACCACACAGAAATAAACAAACTAGAAAACCAACCTAGAATACAAAACCCAGAACATACACCAAAACCCCGTAATACATAAATAAAACACCCCTCTACAATACACATAACCCCCGAACCACATAAAACAAATACCCTCTGCCACGTCCTGACCAACCTACAAATACATATAACCCCTATACTGTTCAGGACGTGACATTTCTATGGTTATCATCGCGGTGAAATATAATATATCACCCATAGAGGAATAATATCACTAATGGATGACTGTACTCCATACAAAATATTTCCCCTGTACTGTACTACCATTTTAAAGCAACAGCAAGGTATAATATATGTACACTACCATTCCTCCTATTCTAGACTGGACAAATACACAAATTAATTTCACAGTAGAAGGTTACAGATAATAATTAATCATCCATATTGTTATGGGAACTGACAGTTCAGTTATTTTGCCTTGCATCGCTGCACCAACCTACTTCTTCTAAATATATTTCCAGAAAATAAAAGCAAATAATGTGCAGATCACTTCCTGAGTTCCTGTCAAGGGGTATCCTTCTATAATGAGAGCTTAGGTTCTCCAGACAGTAGCGATCCACACACTTCCCCCATCTCTTGATTTGTTGGTTAGTACTTTAACGTTTCCTCTGTTGAGAGAATGTACAGGTTTAGACAGCAGCGGAAAAAAATAATGATTGCAGCCAAAGCCTACTGTAGATTTCATTCATTATAATTTATATTTTCAGCTACTACAGTATAACAATAGTTTCAATGATATGGACCTAATTCACTAGAAAATAATATTTGTGAAAAAAAATGTTTGATTGTGTTGAGAGGTTCATCACTCAAGATGTACTATATCTATACTAATGGGAAAATTCCACATGGGGACTATATTTGAACTTCAGCGCTACATTAATAGCTTCCACAAAATCGAATGAAGTTTACCTTCACTGATCCTCAGCTTTTTTGTTCTTTAGCTCCACTCAGGTCCCTTTTGATCAATCCGAGAGCTGGAAACTTTTTTTCTGAGTTTCCCTAGATCCTCTTACATAGCAAACGCTTATTCTTGGGGACAGTGGAAATTGAATTCTGATAGCTTGAACAGAAACTTGATTCTGAATGCATTCATTAGCATTTTTTGACAGTGCTGAACAAAGCTGCATCCTGCTGTTACTCTGAAAGCCTGATTAAAACTTTGATTGAATCCCAGCGTCACTATCAAACTGGGCCGGTGCCAGTAACCCACCGTGTTCACAGAATACATGAAGCTAGGGTTAAGGTCAGGGTTGAAGGTTACAGTTGAACCAGGATGTGGACATGATGCTAAGGTTAGGGTTGTGGTTGAGGCTTGGGTTATGGTAGAACCAGGATGTGGACATGAAGCTAGGGTTAGGGTTAGGGCTAGGGGCCATAATGGAATCAGCCAGGATTCAGTTTTCAAGCTGGCCTGTCAGAGATGGACTATAACAACGTGACGTAGTGCATTGCAAGTCTGGACGTGAGTGCTTGGCAATGGTTGTCATTTTACTTACTTGGCCTGAAATCAATGTGAATGGTGGCCAGGGAGTTCCTCTGGGATGGAGGTACATGTACACTTAACGAACAATGCCTTTGTCTGTGTTACCTTCAGATAAACTCTCACACACCACAGGTATTGCTCTCTGTGTGGAGAATGATCAACTTTGCATTCAGAGAAAGTTGAAAGTTCTCAGAACAGGCTATTTAAAACATACCTTGAATCTACATGGACACACCTTCAACTATCAGTGAATAGGAACCACAAATAACATTGATAAATCTTGTGGAATAGAGGCACTACCCACAGAACAATAGAACATCTTACATGTGATAATGAGGTACTATAATATAATGATAATGAGGTACTATAAGATACTGATAAGGAGAAACTATAAGATACCAATAATGAGGTACTATACAATACTGATGAGGTACTAAAAGATACTGATAATGAGGTACTATACAATACTGATAATGAGGTACTATATGATACTGATAATGAGGTACTATACGATACTGATGGGGTTCTATTGTCACGACTTCTACCGAAGTCGGTTCCTCTCCTTGTTTGGGTGGTGTTCGGCGGTCGACGTCACCGGTCTTCTAGCCATCGCCGATCCATTTTTCATTTTCCATTTGTTTTGTCTTGTTTTCCCACACACCTGATTTTCATTCCCTCATTACGTGTTGTCTATTTAACCCTCTGTTCCCCCCATGTCTTTGTGCGGAATTGTTTGTTGTAAGTGCTTGTGCACATTGTTGTCTGGTGCGCGACGGGTTATGTTACCCATACATTGTTATTCTGGATGCCGGTGGTTTTGGATTTGTATATTAAACTGCTCTGGTTATTACCCAGTTCTGCTCTCCTGCGTCTGACTTCTCTGCCACCAGTTACGCACCCCTTACATCTATAAGATACTGATAATGAGGAAATATAAGATAATAATAATGAGGAACTATTAGATACTGATAATGTGGTACTATATGATACTGATGAGGTACTATAATATACTGATAATGAGGTACTATACGATACTGATAAGGTACTATAAGATACTTATAATGAGATACTATACAATACTGATGAGGTACTATAAGATACTGATAATGAGGTGAACATGAGGTACAATAAGGTATGAGGTAGGTTGTGAACAGTCCTAATGACATCCCTCACCACCACTACACATGACCACACACTTGATTCATTTGCAGTCCCTCATGTACTGTATAGCCTCCATACTGTATGGATAGTTATTAAAAGGAACTAATTAAGAGGATTCAAGAAAGCCACCTGTCAATCAAGACCGGTCTAAGCTGGACCAATCAATATCTCACAATCAATGAGCTACATATTCCTCTAGCCGATCGGAGTGGAGAATTCTGTCTGGCTCATTTAAGAGAACAGTTAATAAACTTGTAGCTTGCACTGGCGGGTTGCGTGTAAATCACAGACCGCCGCCATGGTTCATTTGGTTTGTAGGCCTACTTCAGAGGAAGTTGGGATGGGGGGGGAAGGAGATGAATACAGTTATGTGGCATAAGATCATAAATCCACCCCCTCGCCAGGAGGATGCCAACAAAACCAAGTCTCCCACCTAGTCCAGTTTGATGATAAATATTCAAGAGAGACCATTTCTTGTCAGAAGCATCCAGGATCACAAATCAGATCCTTCAGTTAGGATAAGGACAAGACAGGTTCAGGATCGATAGAGCGAGGAGAGAGAAGAGTGAAGAGAGAGGGAGAGAATGTCAGAAGGAAATTGGGCGAAGACTGGTCTTGTGAGGAGGACAAGGGCTGACAGATGAAAGTAGCACAGTGTTACCTCCAGGGAGATACCCAGTATTTTATGAGCTCCAAATTGCCCCCGTCTGATGCATGTTCTTCTGGCACCTCATTATGAGGCTTAGTGGAGAGTGGTGGTCTATTCCAAACCTGCCTAAACTGACACTGCAGTACAATCCCCTCATAGCCTCCCTAACCAATAGAAGCGTCCTCAGTGCATTATCTCTGACCTGCATTATCTCCGAATCAGCTCGCGCACACACAACTTCAGAATTTCAGCTCATCTCAAAGTGGGTAAAGCCATGAAACCCCTCCTCTACTGTACATTCACTCCCTGTGAGGCTGCATGACCCTTGAACACCGTGCTGCAAACCTACAGTTGAAGTCGGAAGTTTACATACACCTTAACCAAATACATTTAAACTCAGTTTTTCACAATTCCTGACATTTAATCCTAGAAAAATTATCTGTCTTTGGTTTGTTAGGATCACCACTTTATTTTAAGAATGTGAAATGTCAGAATAATAGTAGAGAGAATGATTTATTTCAGCTTTTATTTCTTTCATCACATTCCCTGTGGGTCAGAAGTTTACATACACTCAATTAGTATTTGGCAGCATTACCTTTAAATTGTTTAACTTGGGTCAAACGTTTCGGGTAGCCTTCCACAAGCTTCCCACAATAAGTTGGGTGGATTTTGGCCCATTCCTCCTGACAAAGCTGGTGTAACTGAGTCAGGTTTGTAGGCCTCCTTGCCCGCACATGCTTCAGTTCTTTCAGTTCTGCCAACAAATTTTCTATGGGACTGAGGTCAGCGCTTTGTGATGGCCACTCCAATATCTTAACTTTGTTGTCCTTAAGCCATATTGCCACAACTTTGGAAGTAAGCTTGGGGTCATTGTCCATTTGGAAGACCCATTTGCGACCAAGGTTTAACTTCCTGACTGACGTCTTGAGATGTTGCTTCAATATATCCACATAATTCTTCTTCCTCATGACGCCATCTATTTTGTGAAGTGCACCAGTCCCTCCTGCAGCAAAGCACCCGCACAACATAATGCTGCCACCCCCGTGCTTCACGGTTGGGATGGTGTTCTTCGGCTTGCAAGCCTCCCCCTTTTCCCTCCAAACATAACGATGGTCATTATGGCCAAACAGTTCTGTTTTTGATTCATCAGACCAGAGGACATTTTTCCAAAAAGTACGAACTTTGTCCCCATGTGCAGTTGCAAACCATAGTCTGGCTTTTTTATGGCGGTTTTGGAGCAGTGGCTTCTTCCTTGCTGAATGGCCGTTCAGGTTATGTCGATATAGGACACGTTTTACTGTGGATATAGATACTTTTGTACCTTTATCCTGCAGCATCTTCACAAGGTCCTTTGCTTTTGTTCTGGGATTGATTTGCACTTTTCGCACCAAAGTACGTTAATCTCTAGGAGACAGAACGCGTCTCCTTCCTGAGCGGTATGGCGGCTGCGTGGTCCCATGGTGTTTATACTTGCATACTATTGTTTGTACAGATGAACGTGGTACCTTCAGGCGTTTGGAAATTGCTCCCAAGGAAGAAACAGACTTGTGGAAGTCTACAATTCTTTTTCTGAGGTCTTGGCTGATTTCTTTTGATTTTCCCATGATGTCAAGCAAAGAGGCACTGACTTTGAAGGTAGGCCTTGAATTACATCCACAGGTACACCTCCAATTGACTCAAATGATGTCAATTAGCCTATCAGAAGCTTCTAAAGCCATGACATAATTTTCTGGAATTTTCCAAGCTGTTTAAAGGCACAGTCAACTTAGTGTTTGTAAACTTCTGACCCACTGGAATTGTGATACAGTGAATTATAGGTGAAATAATCTGTCTGTAAAATATTGTTGGAAAAATTACTTGTGTCATGCACAAAGTAGATGTCCCTTCCGACTTGCCAAAACTATAGTTTGTTAACAAGAAATTTGTGGAGTGGTTGAAAAACGAATTTTAATGACTCCAACCTAAGTGTATGTAAACTTCCAACTTCAACTGTATCTTATCACTTACGAACCCCGATGACCCTTAATGAATGAGCTCATTAGCTTATACTGTAAGTAACACCCTTTTCACATTTGGATGCAGGCTATGATTTAACGGAAAGGTGTGAATCTCTCCTGATTGACACTGTGAGGCACTCACGTCTTCTTTCCCCAGGGGAAGGTCGTTGTGTCTCTATCTAAAATCTGATTCGATTTGGAGCTTCTCTCTCCGCTGTGCGCATTGGGAGGTGGAATAATGGGCTCCGGTCAGAGGAACAGAAGCACTCTATTCCTCCATTCTATACTTACTGTATGAGAGTGAAATCAGCACTCATATATTAAATTCACTATTGTACATGACACTTACTTATCGCTGTCATGAGACATATACTGTACATTGGAGCATATTGTTGATGTCTGATGAAAACCTCTAATCTCCAAAACAGAAACTTGATAGGAAATTCAAAAAAATGACCCTCATTTCCCTTTAACGAACATACAATTATGAAACATCAGAACCTATTTTGAATATTTTGAATACATTTGCATGGTCCTAGTGGCATGAAATGTTCAGAGTACAATGACGGGTTACTGCTTTTAATACATGTAAAACAAAATGTAGTTTTCATCAGACAGCGACGATATGTGGAAAAGATGAGTTATAACCACACTTCCCACGTCAAGAGAGGAAAGTCTTCTCCCCAGTTACATCAGGTTAGTGTGTACAGTATATACGTGATATCCAGTCCATTAGGAATATGTCATCATGTACTGAAGATGTGGGAAGCACAATAAAAGGCTCCTAAGTTTTTCTAAACACAACATATTTTCCCACACCAAGTGCCCATATCTGTCATTACGTAAGCCCCATAGCTGTGATGTGACTCCTCAGGCTCAGTGGGGAATATCATCAGATCTCCAGTGCTACATTATAGATGGTCTGTCTACAAGTACACCCATTTGGGCAGGAGACAAACCCTAACTTTCCAGAGAGGTAGTAGATTCATTAAGATGTCACTACTACTCCCTGTAGTGGCATAGTGCTGTGTATGTGTGTGTGTGGTGCCCCATACACCGGCATAGAGGGATCGGTGTGTGACAATGTGAACCTGATCTGGGACCCAGTGTCGGTGTGGGGATGAATAATTTATTGGGTTCTGTGTGGTAGAGTCTAGCGACACTCCAAACGGATGGATAGACGACCGCGTGTTCTTGTCCTGCCCTTGAAGCTTCCCATAAGAATGTCAAAATATGTTTAAGTATTGTACAGCCCTCTCTAAAGCAAAACCAATTTCTCCTCATTTATTGTCACAGAGGTGCTGTGTTGAGTGACTACACAGCGCCCCCTGTTGGGGGTGACAACTCCAGGCCAACCCATTGAGACCATGTTGAGAAGTCAAATCAAAAGAGCCCAACACTCCGTTAGATACAACCAGTGCTAACGGACTTAAATGACCCCAAAACATGAACTAAGACACAGGAAGTCTCATCTTTCACTAGTTTGTCATCTCCCTGAAATAAGGTCGCAATGCTGACAGATATGTCTAGTCAATACCCTTCACTGCAGCGGTAACATTAGATCTGGGCTTTCAGGTGAGGCATGTATTGGATTGCCACAGTTATCCACATACCAATAAGTCGTCACTAGTGTGGATAAATCATACCTATTTTCCCAGAGAGTCCTCTGCACTATGGGGGAGCGGGTCAATGGAGTCAGATACCCCTGAGGTCTGATAGGGAGCAGTGATGTCTATACCCTGCCTGCCCTCTACTAGCTAATATAATGTGAGACATCCGATCCAGGTGACCTGTTCAGAGTCATTTATCATGTATACACCCAAATCAATTATTGCAGTGTCTACATAGTGAAGGGTGCTTGTGTTACACAACACACAGGCTATGGAGTGATTGGTGTGCTGGGCTCTGTGGTGGCTGGGAGGGTAGAGATGGAGGAAGAAAGAGAATAAGCAGTATTGTCCAAATCTCAAATCAAACCCACATGTGCAAACATGACTAAGGACTTTATTAACCAAATCATTTTCCCTGTAATATCCACAAATAAAAGTGATCTCTTTTATATATATTCACATTGTATAATTTTCATAGTGTGACAAAATTCTCTTTTGGATTTTCCAGCCATTCCTATAATTGTCATAGATCAGTCCCCATGCAGTCATTGGAAAGGTTGAAGAATGTAGTAACAATCTATCTAAGTAGATTGAGTCGAAGGCATGGACAGACAGGTTCAGCTTTAATGCAGTTATTTTCCTTGGCTCCTCTCATTATTGAAAAACCACCAGCTACCCAATCATCGATTCGATCACACTGCGACAAACTAAATAAATAAATGAAGAAAGAAATATCCTCCTGCAGAGTGTTCCAGAGTCCTCCTCCTCTTCTTCTTCTTGTTTTTAGACATTTTACATTTTTTATATATAATAATAATAATGACTATAATTATCATTGATATAAATTCAATAGTATTTTTCTCTGTCAAATTTAAATACATTATTTTGGCAATTTTCATATGGTGTTTAGAATAAAAGAATACTCAAATAGAAAATAAACTGAGAAATCAGAGAGCCAGAAGAGGAAAGAAGGGAGCAAGAACAAAAGAATAAAAGAAAGGAATAGAGAAGAGAGAAGAAAGAAAGAAAGCAAGAGAAAGAAATACAGAAAGAATCAAAGTAACGCATCCACTTGGAGTCAGAAATATATATATATGTGTATGTATGTATGTATGTATGTATGTATGTATGTATGTATGTATGTATGTATGTATGTATGTATGTATGTATGTATGTATGTATATATATATATATATATATATATATATATATACATATACATATATATACAACTTTAGTTGTTGAAAAGTGTCCATCATCATCATTGTTCCGTGCCAGCTCTCTGTGTAGAGCTGCAGTACAGTTTACAGTCTGTAAACGGAGTGTGTAACGTAACTCCTTGTGTTATACCAGTGTGTAGGACTTTGCGTAGGGGTTGTTGCTCTGTTTTAGGTGTCCTCTGGAGTCTAGCAGGGACTCCTGTGAGCTGCTGAGCTTGGCAGCCTGGGTCTGGGCCAGGTCTCCGGTGGCCTCACGGCCAGTGGGCTCACGCTGGGGCAGGGTGGAGGCAGTCCCTGGCTGCCACTGCTGCACCTCCCTGGACGTTGGCACCTCCATGGGTGTGGGTTCCAGGAGCGGGGGTCGTTTCAGTGTGCGGCTCTTCTGGGGCTCCAAACACGCCTGACCCAACGCCCCTGTCTCCCCTCCTCCTCCTTCTCTTCCTCCGTTACCACCATTGGACCCCCGGCCTCCCGACGCAGAGCCACGGTTTAACAGGAAGTCCATTCGTAGGTACGGGGGCAGGTGCACAAGCTCTCCTCCTGAGGGATGAGACCAGAGAGGCGGTTAGAGGGGTACCCAGTCAAGAAGGTTAAAGGGGTACCCAGTCAGGAAGATTAGAATGGTACCCAGTCAGGAAGTTTAAAGGGGTGCCCAGTCAGGAAGGTTAGAGGGGTACCCAGTCAGGAAGGTTAGAGGGGTATCCAGTCAGGAAGGTTAGAGGGGTACCCAGTCAGGAAGTTTAAAGGGGTGCCCAGTCAGGAAGGTTAGAGGGGTACCCAGTCAGGAAGGTTAAAGGGGTACCCAGTCAGGAAGATTAGAATGGTACCCAGTCAGGAAGGTTAGAGGGGTATCCAGTCAGGAAGGTTAAAGGGGTACCCAGTCAGGAAGATTAGAATGGTACCCAGTCAGGAAGTTTAAAGGGGTGCCCAGTCAGGAAGGTTAGAGGGGTATCCAGTCAGGAAGGTTAGAGGGGTATCCAGTCAGGAAGTTTAAAGGGGTGCCCAGTCAGGAAGGTTAGAGGGGTATCCAGTCAGGAAGGTTAGAGGGGTACCCAGTCAGGAAGGTTAAAGGGGTACCCAGTCAGGAAGGTTAAAGGGGTACCCAGTCAGGAAGGTTAAAGGGGTGCCCAGTCAGGAAGGTTAGAGGGGTATCCAGTCAGGAAGGTTAGAGGGGTACCCAGTCAGGAAGGTTAAAGGGGTACCCAGTCAGGAAGGTTAAAGGGGTACCCAGTCAGGAAGGTTAAAGGGGTACCCAGTCAGGAAGGTTAGAGGGGTATCCAGTCAGGAAGGTTAGAGGGGTACCCAGTCAGGAAGGTTAGAGGGGTATCCAGTCAGGAAGGTTAGAGGGGTACCCAGTCAGGAAGGTTAAAGGGGTACCCAGTCAGGAAGTTTAAAGGGGTGCCCAGTCAGGAAGGTTAGAGGGGTATCCAGTCAGGAAGGTTAGAGGGGTATCCAGTCAGGAAGGTTAGAGGGGTATCCAGTCAGGAAGGTTAGAGGGGTATCCAGTCAGGAAGGTTAGAGGGGTGCCCAGTCAGGAAGGTTAGAGGGGTATCCAGTCAGGAAGGTTAGAGGGGTACCCAGTCAGGAAGGTTAAAAGGGTACCAGTCAGGAGTGTTAGAGGGGTACCCAGTCAGGAAGGTTAAAGGGGTACCAGTCAGGAATGTTAGAGGGGTACCCAGTCAGGAAGGTTAAAGGGGTACCAGTCAGGAATGTTAGAGGGGTGCCCAGTCAGGAATGTTAGAGGGGTACCCAGTCAGGAATTTTAGAGGGGTACCCAGTCGGGAATGTTAGAGGGGTACCCAGTCGGGAATGTTAGAGGGGTACCCAGTCGGGAATGTTAGAGGGGTGCACTCACTACATACTGAGCTGGGAGGACAGTTCTCAATGTCAGCATTACTTGGTTACTTTCTATTAGATACTCTCTATTCTTTATGGGTATTTTCATAAGGTATCTACTTACTGTCAGGATATATGGCATTTCATAGGAAATCAAATGAGTTGAGGAAATAAGATTTGAGTTTGGATAATGTAATGTAATCTTTCATATTGAGTCGGGAGGATACAGATTCTATAAGGGTTTCAGGACGATATCATTTTTCATGGCTTGATGACGGGATTTATTATCCTTTGATATTGCTGCATTAACCTGTCAGATTCATATTTAAATCACTTTTCAATTTCTTCAGGACTATCACGTCGAACAGCCCTGCACTGCCCACTCTCAAACTCTCCTCATCTGTACCTGGGGTTAACTGAAGCAGAAAGGTGCTTCAAATCTCATTCGGAGACAGAATCTTTGCTGTCCAGGAGCCAGATTAAACCAAGCCTGTGATGTAACCCAAGTCTACATTTAGTTAATGACACTGCAGTACTTTAAAAAGACGGGCTTCTCTACACAGTATTCCCCCATGCAAACAGTGAGTGAATCACTGGACACGGTTGAGTGGATGATGATACAATCACGTCTGCTGTAAAAGTATCTCGTCCACTGAATAAACTACGTATTTCATTTAGGAAATTAGCTCATCACAAAGACATGTCCAGTAGCCAGAGATGTATGAGTCGTACTAAAGATTTTACACTTGAATAGGAGTGGTGGGGAGACGTGTACTGTTCCAATGGATGTCTTCAATGTTAATCTTTCTGAGGTCACAGAGATCAGCAGGCTTCAGTGACTGGCCTTTTCAATGCCGCCACCATCACCAACTCGACACACAGAGGAGGACCGGCTCGTCTGTGTAGATTGTATCCTACATGTGACCTTAGTGACTGAATTCCAGAGTTCATAGGGAGCATGCATAATTTACAGTTTATAATACAGGCTTTATTAAAACAAGTAAAAATGATAAATGGCGACCAGCTTTAATTGAATTAAATATAGATTTAAGCTTTTCTTTGGGAGCTCATTAGGAATTTACTTAGCTGAAATCCATCAGGCCGTAAGTTGCAGTACGTTGGTAATGGCACAACTTGTATCAGCTACACAATAATGATTGCCAGCCATGCAATAAGTCTCTAGCTGGGGGGTTTGATGTACAGTGCCTTCAGAAAGTATTCAGACTCTGACTTTTTCCACATTTTGTTACGTTTCAGCCTTATTTTAAAATGGATTTAAAAAAAAAATCCTCAGCAATCTACACACAATATCCCATAATGACAAAGCGTAAACAGGTTATTCACATTTTTCTTATATGTTTTAATTTTTTACTTATTTACATAAGTATTCAGACCCTTTGCTATGAGACTCGAAATTGAGCTCAGGTGAATCCTGTTTCCATTGATCATCCTTGAGATGTTTCTACAACTTCATTGGAGTCCATCTGTGGTAAATTCAACTGATTGGACATGATTTGGAAAGGCACACACCTGTCTATACAGTGGCAAGAAAAAGTATGTGAACCCTTTGGAATTACCTGGATTTCTGCATAAATTTGACATAAAATTAGATCTGATCTTCATCTAAGTCACAACAACAGACATACACAAACACAGTCTGCTGAAGAAATGAGCTTGCCAAATCCCACACGTAGTGGACGCACTTAATGTCAAAGTCATGACCCCAGGTTGACCCACTGTATCAGTATCAGGTGTGTGTGATTGTGATTGAAACGTGTCAGAGTAACAGGAGAGAGGGCTGTCCCCTCCTCTGTCAACTCAGGGCAAAGGTACATTACGACAGAAGGGGGGGGTGCAGTGGGACATTGTCAGACAGATGTCCATCAAGCACTTTTGTATGCCATCACTATTGTATGCCAGCATCGACATGTATGTTTTATATTGAAAATATTGCTTTTTTTCTTTCTTCTTTGTTTTTTCTGATGCTACTATGTGACACTCATTGGGTAAAAACACCATAACAATTAACTGTGTTCAAACTAACATGGGTGAATTCCACAGTGTGTGCCACAACAGAGCTGGCTGATGCTATACCAGACTGGCAACAACGGCCTTCAACAGGGACTTATTGTAGAAACCTGTAAAGCGTGTCTACGTGTCGCTGGTGTCGCCCAGCTCCCGCTGGATGAAAGTGACACCAGGGTTAGCACGACGCTACAACAGGCTCTGTGTCTGAAAGACTGATATCGCGCTGAACATCTCCATTGTGGCAGTAAAGTGCTGTTTTGTATTGACAGACAATAGCTTTAGATTGGCTTGACAGATAGCCTCTACTTGCCCTCAGCTGACGGTTTAAGCCTCCTGCTGGCTGATGACTGTGGGCAGCTGGCTCGTGTACGCACCATGAAAACATAATGAGGAACGGAAACTCAAGACCCAGCTCAGATAGCCAAAACCTGTCTACCTTGTCTAACTCAGCCCAACCTAGATCCTGCCTTCAGACAACATCAACACCAAGCTAGTCTTCATGCACCCAGCCCAGACTGACAACATGGCAGGCCAGGACTTGCTAAACGTACTATATACAATCTGTCTGTGTGTGTGTATTTTTTACAAAAAGTCTTTGAAAAATGTGCATTTCCTCATGTTTATGTATTTCAACCCATTCTGTTTGGTCTGTCCACAAGCTGCGCCAGACAGTGGAACCAATAGGAATAGGAGTTGAGTAGCAGCAGGTCATATGAGGCCAACCTGGGGGAGGACAGTGTCAGACAGACGGACAGACGGATAGACTGACAGACGGACGGACGGACAGACAGACAGACAGATGGACAGACAGATCCTCCATGTGCAGACATTGCTGCAGAGCACTGAAGATGAGTACAGCACTGTGAGAGGGGTATTACTGGGGTTTTAATAGTGTTTGTACTTCATCAAGCATTAACGCATTCCAGAAGTGTTATCTGAGGAAGTGTACCTTATGATCATTATTTTGCAATAGGCGTTTTGTAACACTGATCTAGAGTAATGAGGAAAATAATGAAGTTTCAGTAAGGTTTGAACTGTACTGTGCGTGTGTGTTCTGTATACCCGGTCTGTGGGCCTTAGGTGCTGCCATGTTCATAACCCGGCTGACGTCCTGAGGCTTGGGCGGGGAGGCGGTGAACCTGCAGATGCCTGACTCGGATGGCGTGCTGGACGTCAGGCTGTCTGTGTAGTCGTTGGTCCCGGCAGTCATTTGCTCTGAGGAGGTGTCGGAGATAAAGCATTCTGTGATGGTGAACTTGGCATGCCGCAGGTGCTCCTCCATCTTGGCATGCTCGTAGGCTCGGGCCAGCTCCTCGTACGTGGACGACGCGCTCTCTGTCGACACCATGCTGCTCCGCGCGCGGTCTACGTAGTCACACACACACACACACACACACACACACACACACACACACACACACACACACACACACACACACACACACACACACACACAACACACACACACACACACACACACACACACACACACACACACACACACAAAGAAGCAACATCCATTATAGTACATGCATTATAGCTGAAATTTCCTAAGATATATAGGAAATATCTTAAAACATACCGTGAGCACTCTGACCCTTCCACGTACAGTAGTAGTGGTCTCCCCTTTGCTGCAGACTAATGTTGTATGTGAGACATAGGGTCAGTCCAGTACCTGTGTCCTGCGATGGGCTGACGCTGTAGCTATCGCTCTCCTTGTCCACAGAGCCGGTGGCGCGCGGTGTGGGCAGTCTCCAGTCTGTGCTCAGGGTGTGGGAGGAGGTGGGTGGTTGGGGGGGGTTCAGGGTCCACTGGCTGGCGTATCGGTTCCTGCTGGCTGCAGGGCCTGCTTTGGCAGTGCGGCGTGCTGTTGGGTCTGGGGGTGAAAGGGCCAAGGTCATTACTGATGAGAGGCCTAGGCAGTGTTGGAATTGGCACCCTATCCCCTATGTAGTGCACTACTTTTGACCAGGGTCCCAATGGAATAGGGTGCCATTTCATACGTCACACTGAAGTGCTATTAGACAGTAAATAGCATACATTGAGTCTTAATTTTCTGTGTATCAAATTACAGAGACATCTATTGATCAATAATAATTAATAGTTTTCACAGTAGATATAATATTCCCCAAAGAATAAACAGTATCATTTTCAGTCTAACCCAGACATTTAACCTACTGTGCTATGCATCAATGGCACCAAATCAGAATAGCCCTTTAGAACGGCCATGATTAGAGCCGGCCTGGAGAAGCCAGAGAAGAATAGCAGTGGTAATAGTAGTAGGTCAGAGTGGAGTAATTCCATCAGTGGGCTGGAGACTGGAGCACCAGGCAGTGTTTGCCCAACACTCTGGATAGATATGGCTGAGTCAGCAGATAAGGTTTAGGCCCACAGTGCTGCCAGGCCAGCCTCAATGAGCCCAATCAGGTGAGCTGTCAGGTGGAGCCAGATGCCTCTCCTCTCTTCATCAGTTCAGCTCCACTGAAGCTCAGCAGCAACAGAGCCTCCATAAGCCACTGTGCAGCCACTGGCTTGGCTCACACTGCTCTGGGCTGTGGGCTCTGGGAGTGCATCTGAGGGTTGAAACTATGATAAGCTGAAAATTCTAGTTTGCTTAGAATGGATTTGGGATCAGGGTATGTGAATACCTGGAGGTTATTTGTTAGAGCTGTTGTTTATAAAAACTAGAGTCTAAACACTGATTGGAGGACGGGGGTCCAGTTACAGGCACCTGAGAGATAAATAAATATGTACAACGATTTAAAGTTACAGCAGACGCTTGGATTGAATGCAACTATATCAGAAAATATGAATCTTGAGAGAGAGCATTCTCTTATTTCACATAACTACAAACAAATAAAAAAACATGAATTACCCCTATTCTTCCAGGAGACGACAGAGTAAAGGTGGTGAGGGGTGGGATATAGAGGTGATTAAATGGGTAAAGCTCTTACTGGTCCCAGGCCGGGCATCGGAGACGTCCACCAGTGGGCCGGTGGCCTGCGACAGGGACTGGTAGTGGACTGTGTGCGTGACAGTGGACGACTTCTGTTTGGACGTCTCCCCAAAGTCATTATCAGTCAGCAGCACCGTCGACCTGTCGTCTGAGAGACAGAAAACAGGGAGGAAGACAATGAGTTATTAGAAAAGATGATCAAATATAACACGCAACGGATAAACTGGCGTGGCAGACTTGTCTCACCAATAGTCTCCATAGTGTCTCTCTCTTCGATGAGCAGCTGGGCTCGGGGGATGTCGATGTGCATTCTCATGGCTTGCTGCTTGTTCGATGTGTCTGGTGTCCGTGTGTTTTTACTAGGAGATAGAAATGTCAGTTAGGGGCTTTTGTTTGTTATTGTTTGTAAGTTTTCTGTCATAGTTTTAAAGTAACTGTCCAGTGAGAATCTCACTTTTAAAAGTTCATATTATGTTAACTCATATCAAGATTGAAAAACAGCTTCTGTCTCAAGGCCATCAGATTGTTAAACAGCCATCACAAGCACAGAGAGGCGGCTGCCTACCTACAGACTTGATATCATTGTCGACTTTAATAAATGGAACACTAGTCACTTTAATAATGCCACTTTAAGAATGTTTACATATCTCGCATTACTTATCTCATATGTATATACTGTATACTGTATCCTACACTATCTATTCTATACTATCTATTGCATCTTAGCCTCTCTGTCACTGCTCATCCATATATATTATATTTATATATTCTTATCCCATTCCTTTACTAGATTGTGTGTATTAGGTTTTGTTGTGGAATTTGTTAGATATTTGGTTTTGTTGTGGAATTGTTAGATATTACCTGTTAGATACTGCTGCACTGTCGGATCTAGAAGCATAAGCATTTCGCTACACTCGCAATAACATCTGCTAACCATGTGTATGTGACCAATAAAATTTGATTTGTTGACTTGTCCTATTCTCGTATTTGTGGCCAAAGCATAAATTGGCCGCAAAAACTCTACCTCAAACTGAAAAATACTTTTTATTTCCTAATAGAGTATGATGTCATACTCCTGAGGAGGATGAGCTGGCCAATCAGCAGTCTAGAGAAGGATGAGCTGGCCAATCATTGGACTACTCCCGTTAATATTTTGAATGACTGGTATATGCCCACACCATTCCGTTGTTGGGGTACGCCCACACCATTCCAACACAGAAAAGCTGTTTTTTAACACACTTAATTACAATTTTTTTGTTACTATTTCACTCATATTGTAAGTAATTATAGGTCATATTTCATAGAAATCTGGAAACACTGGACAGTTACTTTAAAGTATTTTATGATTCCTATCTATAGTTAAGATTTATTCCTCTTCACGTACCTCATCAGCATTTCTGCCAGGCTTTTTGCATCTGTGAAGTCAGCATACAATAAGTTAGTAACAATGCAGAGTTGTGGTTGACAAAAGCTAACATATTACAACCATAGGCACCAAGCCAATTTCCTAGATGTGCAAAACTAGAACATTAGAGTGTTGGCAAATTAATAGTGGAACATTAGATCTGATCAGACCGTTCTACGGTGTTAGCTAAACTCATAGCCTCTTAATTACATAATGAAAGTCAATAGTCACAAACTCACAATTCTACTCTGCTCAAGTTAATTGATCCTCAGTCTCTTGAGCATAAAGCTCTAAAAAGTGCTTGTGTGTTATTGTTTGCCTTTTTTCTATTGTGTGTGTGTGGGTGCGTGTGCATCTGAGTGTCTTTATGTTCTGACTCACCGCGTAGCCTCTTGAGCCTCTGCTCCCTCCTCCTCCTCTTCAGCACCATCAGGAGGATGAAGACCATGACAGCAGCCACCAGAATACAGGTGATGGTCACCATCATCTTCAGCCCCTCATTGCCTGACATGTTGTCTGTGATGGGGTCCACTGTCTTCAACAGAGGAGGGATAGTGCCTGTGGGGAGAGGAACCATCCTGGGTATTAGGCATGACTATTTACCACCAGGGCTGGGACTTGGGAGGACTAAGAATCGTAGTCAAATATGTTTCTTTGGAAGGACTTCTTTTGTAAATGAAAGTATCATGGTTTAAGAAAAAATATTGTCATCCTAGAGGACCACTGAACTGAACTCACTTCCATCGGCGTTGAGCGTGGCGAATGTGATTTTCTTCTCGGCGAAGCCAGCGCTGTTGACCACCTTCATCTGCAGCTCGTACCAGGTGGCTTCCGCCAGGTCGTACAGGATGTAGCTCTTGGTTAGTGAGGTGCGCTGAGCCATGGTCCACATTGCCGTGTCCACCGGACGGTACTCCAGGGTGAATGAGGTGATTGGGCAGCCGCCATTGTTCCACCCAATTAGGTTGAGCCTGACCCGGGTGGAATTGATGCTGGCAAACAGCTCGTGTTCTTTGGCAAACTGGGGCTCTGGAAACAAGAGGGGTGAAGATACCAGATGTAGACTTTTAAGGATGCCAGTAACATTTTATTCATGAACAAAATCAGGTCACAATAATTGAGCAAGTTTAGGGAATTGCTTGGTAAATTCTTTGGATAGGACTTGACTTAGAGTCAGTTCTAAGGGGACAGTGGTGGGGTGGAGATGCTATAGAGAAGAGATGAGCAAATTTGATGGGGTGGGGGCCACAAAAAAATTGCTTGCAGGTCTGCGTACCCACATGTGCATCCCCCCACCCACCACATTGCGAGCAAAATATTTTAGCAGCCCCACTCTTGACCTCGGAGAGAAATGTTTTACGTTTTAGAGTTAATGTCGTGCAATTCTACACATTTTGCCATGGGGCATAGAGAAAATGGTGCAGTTTTATAAGTCATGTGATCCAATTCTACTCATTTTGACATTGGACGGGGGGAAAATTGGTCGTTTTACATTGTGCCATAGGGTGGAGAGAAATGTTTGCAGTTTTTAATGTGATACCTGAGTGAGACTGACAAACAAAATCAATGGGGCAGGTAATTCATCCATGATTGCTGGCCGCTAGACTAATTTACCAATCAAAAACATGTTAGCTGATATGGGCTAATTGAGTGACAATCAGTGACTATCATAACCTATTTTTTATTGCACCTTGTGTATTCTACTATTCTAACTTTAAGTTGAGACTCCGACTGAGTTTTAAAAAACGAAATAAAAAATGTATCCGAGGGCCAGTAGCCCATCCCTGCTATAGAGACTCTACCTACAGCCCATCCCTGCAATAGAGACTCTACCTACAGCCCATCCCTGCTATAGAGACTCTACCTACAGCCCATCCCTGCAATAGAGACTCTACCTACAGCCCATCCCTGCAATAGAGACTCTACCTATAGCCCATCCCTGCAATAGAGACTCTACCTATAGCCCATCCCTGCTATAGAGACTCTACCTATAGCCCATCCCTGCTATAGAGACTATATCTATAGCCCATCCCTGCAATAGAGACTCTACCTATAGCCCATCCCTGCTATAGAGACTCTACCAATAGCTCATCCCTGCTATAGAGACTCTACCTATAGCCCATCCCTGCTATAGAGACTATATCTAAAGCCCATCCCTGCAATAGAGACTCTACCTATAGCCCATCCCTGCTATAGAGACTCTACCTATAGCCCATCCTTGAAATAGAGGCTCTACCTATAGCCCATCCCTGCTATAGAGACTCTACCTATAGCCCATCCCTGCAATAGAGACTATACCTATAGCCCATTCCTTCTATAGAGACTCTACCTATAGCCCATTCCTTCTATAGAGACTCTACCTATAGCCCATCCCTGCAATAGAGACTCTACCTATAGCCCATCCCTGCTATAGAGACTCTACCTATAGCCCATCCCTGCAATAGAGACTATACCTATAGCCCATCCCTGCTATAGAGACTCTACCTATAGCCCATCCCTGCTATAGAGACTCTACATATAGCCCATCCCTGCAATAGAGACCGAACCTATAGCCCATCCCTGCTATAGAGACTCTACCTATAGCCCATCCCTGCTAAAGAGACTAAATCTATAGCCCATCCCTGCAATAGAGACTCTACCTATAGCCCATCCCTGCTATAGAGACTCTACCTATAGCCCATCCCTGCTATAGAGACTCTACCTATAGCCCATCCCTGCAATAGAGACTCTACCTATAGCCCATCCCTGCTATAGAGACTCTACCTATAGCCCATCCCTGCAATAGAGACTCTACCTATAGCCCATCCCTGCTATAGAGACTCTACCTATAGCCCATCCCTGCTATAGAGACTCTACCTATAGCCCATCCCTGCAATAGAGACTCTACCTATAGCCCATCCCTGCAATAGAGACTCTACCTAAAGCCCATCCCTGCTATAGAGACTCTACCTATAGCCCATCCCTGCAATAGAGACCTAACCTATAGCCCATCCCTGCTATAGAGACTCTACCTATAGCCCATCCCTGCTATAGAGACTAAATCTATAGCCCATCCCTGCAATAGAGACTCTACCTATAGCCCATCCCTGCTATAGAGACTCTACCTATAGCCCATCCCTGCTATAGAGACTCTACCTATAGCCCATCCCTGCAATAGAGACTCTACCTATAGCCCATCCCTGCTATAGAGACTCTACCTATAGCCCATCCCTGCTATAGAGACTCTACCTATAGCCCATCCCTGCAATAGAGACCGAACCTATAGCCCATCCCTGCTATAGAGACTCTACCTATAGCCCATCCCTGCTAAAGAGACTAAATCTATAGCCCATCCCTGCAATAGAGACTCTACCTACAGCCCATCCCTGCAATAGAGACTCTACCTATAGCCCATCCTTGAAATAGAGGCTCTACCTATAGCCCATCCCTGCTATAGAGACTCTACCTATAGCCCATCCCTGCAATAGAGACTATACCTATAGCCCATTCCTTCTATAGAGACTCTACCTATAGCCCATTCCTTCTATAGAGACTCTACCTATAGCCCATCCCTGCAATAGAGACTCTACCTAAAGCCCATCCCTGCTATAGAGACTCTACCTATAGCCCATCCCTGCTATAGAGACTCTACCTATAGCCCATCCCTGCTATAGAGACTATATCTATAGCCCATCCCTGCAATAGAGACTCTACCTATAGCCCATCCCTGCTATAGAGACTCTACCAATAGCTCATCCCTGCTATAGAGACTCTACCTATAGCCCATCCCTGCTATAGAGACTATATCTAAAGCCCATCCCTGCAATAGAGACTCTACCTATAGCCCATCCCTGCTATAGAGACTCTACCTATAGCCCATCCTTGAAATAGAGGCTCTACCTATAGCCCATCCCTGCTATAGAGACTCTACCTATAGCCCATCCCTGCAATAGAGACTATACCTATAGCCCATTCCTTCTATAGAGACTCTACCTATAGCCCATTCCTTCTATAGAGACTCTACCTATAGCCCATCCCTGCAATAGAGACTCTACCTATAGCCCATCCCTGCTAGAGAGACTCTACCTATAGCCCATCCCTGCAATAGAGACTATACCTATAGCCCATCCCTGCTATAGAGACTCTACCTATAGCCCATCCCTGCTATAGAGACTCTACATATAGCCCATCCCTGCAATAGAGACCGAACCTATAGCCCATCCCTGCTATAGAGACTCTACCTATAGCCCATCGCTGCTAAAGAGACTAAATCTATAGCCCATCCCTGCAATAGAGACTCTACCTATAGCCCATCCCTGCTATAGAGACTCTACCTATAGCCCATCCCTGCTATAGAGACTCTACCTATAGCCCATCCCTGCAATAGAGACTCTACCTATAGCCCATCCCTGCTATAGAGACTCTACCTATAGCCCATCCCTGCAATAGAGACTCTACCTATAGCCCATCCCTGCTATAGAGACTCTACCTATAGCCCATCCCTGCTATAGAGACTCTACCTATAGCCCATCCCTGCAATAGAGACTCTACCTATAGCCCATCCCTGCAATAGAGACTCTACCTAAAGCCCATCCCTGCTATAGAGACTCTACCTATAGCCCATCCCTGCAATAGAGACCTAACCTATAGCCCATCCCTGCTATAGAGACTCTACCTATAGCCCATCCCTGCAATAGAGACTAAATCTATAGCCCATCCCTGCAATAGAGACTCTACCTATAGCCCATCCCTGCTATAGAGACTCTACCTATAGCCCATCCCTGCTATAGAGACTCTACCTATAGCCCATCCCTGCAATAGAGACTCTACCTATAGCCCATCCCTGCTATAGAGACTCTACCTATAGCCCATCCCTGCTATAGAGACTCTACCTATAGCCCATCCCTGCAATAGAGACCTAACCTATAGCCCATCCCTGCTATAGAGACTCTACCTATAGCCAATCCCTGCTAAAGAGACTAAATCTATAGCCCATCCCTGCAATAGAGACTCTACCTACAGCCCATCCCTGCAATAGAGACTCTACCTATAGCCCATCCTTGAAATAGAGGCTCTACCTATAGCCCATCCCTGCTATAGAGACTCTACCTATAGCCCATCCCTGCAATAGAGACTATACCTATAGCCCATTCCTTCTATAGAGACTCTACCTATAGCCCATTCCTTCTATAGAGACTCTACCTATAGCCCATCCCTGCAATAGAGACTCTACCTAAAGCCCATCCCTGCTATAGAGACTCTACCTATAGCCAATCCCTGCAATAGAGACCTAACCTATAGCCCATCCCTGCTATAGAGACTCTACCTATAGCCCATCCCTGCAATAGAGACTAAATCTATAGCCCATCCCTGCAATAGAGACTCTACCTATAGCCCATCCCTGCTATAGAGACTCTACCTATAGCACATCCCTGCTATAGAGACTCTACCTATAGCCCATCCCTGCAAAAGAGACTCTACCTATAGCCCATCCCTGCTATAGAGACTCTACCTATAGCCCATCCCTGCTATAGAGACTCTACCTATAGCCCATCCCTGCAATAGAGACCTAACCTATAGCCCATCCCTGCTATAGAGACTCTACCTATAGCCCATCCCTGCTAAAGAGACTAAATCTATAGCCCATCCCTGCAATAGAGACTCTACCTATAGCCCATCCCTGCTATAGAGACTCTACCTATAGCCCATCCCTGCTACAGAGACTCTACCTATAGCCCATCCCTGCAATAGAGACTCTACCTATAGCCCATCCCTGCTATAGAGACTCTACCTATAGCCCATCCCTGCAATAGAGACTCTACCTATAGCCCATCCCTGCTATAGAGACTCTACCTATAGCCCATCCCTGCTATAGAGACTCTACCTATAGCCCATCCCTGCAATAGAGACTCTACCTATAGCCCATCCCTGCAATAGAGACTCTACCTATAGCCCATCCCTGCTATAGAGACTCTACCTATAGCCCATCCCTGCAATAGAGACCTAACCTATAGCCCATCCCTGCTATAGAGACTCTACCTATAGCCCATCCCTGCAATAGAGACTAAATCTATAGCCCATCCCTGCAATAGAGACTCTACCTATAGCCCATCCCTGCTATAGAGACTCTACCTATAGCCCATTCCTTCTATAGAGACTCTACCTATAGCCCATCCCTGCAATAGAGACTCTACCTATAGCCCATCCCTGCAATAGAGACTCTACCTATAGCCCATCCCTGCAATAGAGACTCTACCTATAGCCCATTCCTTCTATAGAGACTCTACCTATAGCCCATCCCTGCAATAGAGACTCTACCTATAGCCCATCCCTGTAATAGAGACTCTACCTATAGCCCATCACTGCAATAGAGACTCTACCTATAGCCCATCCCTGCTATAGAGACTCTACCTATAGCCCATCCCTTCTATAGAGACTCTACCTATAGCCCATCCCTGCAATAGAGACTCTACCTATAGCCCATCCCTGTAATAGAGACTCTACCTATAGCCCATCACTGCAATAGAGACTCTACCTATAGCCCATCCCTGCTATAGAGACTCTACCTATAGCCCATCCCTGCTATAGAGACTCTACCTATAGCCCATTCCTTCTATAGAGACTCTACCTATAGCCCATCCCTGCAATAGAGACTCTACCTATAGCCCATCCCTGCTATAGAGACTCTACCTATAGCCCATCCCTGCTATAGAGCCTCTACCTACAGCCCATCCCTGCTATAGAGACTCTACCTACAGCCCATCCCTGCAATAGAGACTCTACCTATAGCACATCCCTGCTATAAAGACTCTACCTATAGCCCATCCCTGCTATAGAGACTCTACCTATAGCCTATCCCTGCTATAGAGACTCTACCTACAGCCCATCCCTGCTATAGAGACTCTACCTACAGCCCATCCCTGCTATAGAGACTCTACCTATAGCCCATCCCTGCTATAGAGACTCTACCTATAGCCCATCCCTGCTATAGAGACTCTACCTATAGCCCATCCCTGCAATGGAGACTCTACCTATAGCCCATTCCTTCTATAGAGACTCTACCTATAGCACATTCCTTCTATAGAGACTCTACCTATAGCCCATCCCTGCAATAGAGACTCTACCTATAGCCCATCCCTGCTATAGAGACTCTACCTATAGCCCATCCCTGCTATAGAGACTCTACCTATAGCCCATCCCTGCAATAGAGACCGAACCTATAGCCCATCCCTGCTATAGAGACTCTACCTATAGCCCATCCCTGCTAAAGAGACTAAATCTATAGCCCATCCCTGCAATAGAGACTCTACCTATAGCCCATCCCTGCTATAGAGACTCTACCTATAGCCCATCCCTGCTATAGAGACTCTACCTATAGCCCATCCCTGCAATAGAGACTCTACCTATAGCCCATCCCTGCTATAGAGACTCTACCTATAGCCCATCCCTGCAATAGAGACTCTACCTATAGCCCATCCCTGCTATAGAGACTCTACCTATAGCCCATCCCTGCTATAGAGACTCTACCTATAGCCCATCCCTGCAATAGAGACTCTACCTATAGCCCATCCCTGCAATAGAGACTCTACCTATAGCCCATCCCTGCTATAGAGACTCTACCTATAGCCCATCCCTGCAATAGAGACCTAACCTATAGCCCATCCCTGCTATAGAGACTCTACCTATAGCCCATCCCTGCAATAGAGACTAAATCTATAGCCCATCCCTGCAATAGAGACTCTACCTATAGCCCATCCCTGCTATAGAGACTCTACCTATAGCCCATTCCTTCTATAGAGACTCTACCTATAGCCCATCCCTGCAATAGAGACTCTACCTATAGCCCATCCCTGCAATAGAGACTCTACCTATAGCCCATCCCTGCAATAGAGACTCTACCTATAGCCCATTCCTTCTATAGAGACTCTACCTATAGCCCATCCCTGCAATAGAGACTCTACCTATAGCCCATCCCTGTAATAGAGACTCTACCTATAGCCCATCACTGCAATAGAGACTCTACCTATAGCCCATCCCTGCTATAGAGACTCTACCTATAGCCCATTCCTTCTATAGAGACTCTACCTATAGCCCATCCCTGCAATAGAGACTCTACCTATAGCCCATCCCTGTAATAGAGACTCTACCTATAGCCCATCACTGCAATAGAGACTCTACCTATAGCCCATCCCTGCTATAGAGACTCTACCTATAGCCCATCCCTGCTATAGAGACTCTACCTATAGCCCATTCCTTCTATAGAGACTCTACCTATAGCCCATCCCTGCAATAGAGACTCTACCTATAGCCCATCCCTGCTATAGAGACTCTACCTATAGCCCATCCCTGCTATAGAGCCTCTACCTACAGCCCATCCCTGCTATAGAGACTCTACCTACAGCCCATCCCTGCAATAGAGACTCTACCTATAGCAAATCCCTGCTATAAAGACTCTACCTATAGCCCATCCCTGCTATAGAGACTCTACCTATAGCCTATCCCTGCTATAGAGACTCTACCTACAGCCCATCCCTGCTATAGAGACTCTACCTACAGCCCATCCCTGCTATAGAGACTCTACCTATAGCCCATCCCTGCTATAGAGACTCTACCTATAGCCCATCCCTGCTATAGAGACTCTACCTATAGCCCATCCCTGCAATGGAGACTCTACCTATAGCCCATTCCTTCTATAGAGACTCTACCTATAGCACATTCCTTCTATAGAGACTCTACCTATAGCCCATCCCTGCAATAGAGACTCTACCTATAGCCCATCCCTGCTATAGAGACTCTACCTATAGCCCATCGCTGCAATAGAGACTCTAAATATAGCCCATCCCTGCAATAGAGACCGAACCTATAGCCCATCCCTGCTATAGAGACTCTACCTATAGCCCATCCCTGCTAAAGAGACTAAATCTATAGCCCATCCCTGCAATAGAGACTCTACCTATAGCCCATCCCTGCTATAGAGACTCTACCTATAGCCCATCCCTGCTATAGAGACTCTACCTATAGCCCATCCCTGCAATAGAGACTCTACCTATAGCCCATCCCTGCTATAGAGACTCTACCTATAGCCCATCCCTGCAATAGAGACTCTACCTATAGCCCATCCCTGCTATAGAGTCTCTACCTATAGCCCATCCCTGCTATAGAGACTCTACCTATAGCCCATCCCTGCAATAGAGACTCTACCTATAGCCCATCCCTGCAATAGAGACTCTACCTATAGCCCATCCCTGCTATAGAGACTCTACCTATAGCCCATCACTGCAATAGAGACCTAACCTATAGCCCATCCCTGCTATAGAGACTCTACCTATAGCCCATCCCTGCAATAGAGACCTAACCTATAGCCCATCCCTGCTATAGAGACTCTACCTATAGCCCATCCCTGCAATAGAGACCTCTACCTATAGCCCATCCCTGCTATAGAGACTCTAACCTATCCCATCCCTGCTATAGAGACTCTACCTATAGCCCATCCCTGCAATAGAGACTCTACCTATAGCCCATCCCTGCAATAGAGACTCTACCTAAAGCCCATCCCTGCTATAGAGACTCTACCTATAGCCAATCCCTGCAATAGAGACCTGACCTATAGCCCATCCCTGCTATAGAGACTCTACCTATAGCCCATCCCGCAATAGAGC